>NC_069503.1:869536847-870213097 GCF_027579735.1 Bombina bombina | reverse complement strand
ACTGGTGTCAGTAAAAAAAATGCAAACAGCATAGTCCTCTGAGCATAGAGAAAGACAAGAGGAATATAGTAAGTGGGGTTTAAATAATTAAATTATTTGGTGACAAGTATGACGCGCAATACAAAATGAATTTTTTTTGGCCCTAACAACATCCGGAAATGACGCAACTCGCGTCATCGCAAACACAACCTTGTGCAAGGAACCTGGCGTCAACTAAGACGCCTGAAATTGCGAACGTACCTTCGCACCAAAAAAATTCTCGCGCCAAGAATGATGCAATAAATAATAGCATTTTGCAACCTCGCAAGCCTAATTTTGCCCGCGAAAATGAAAGAAAACAGTCAATTTTGAAGAAAATACTATACCACAGGTAAGAAAAAATAACTTCCTAAATATGTTTTTCCCAATTTTGAAACGGATAGTATGCAAAAGGAAATATACATAAACCTGACTCATGGCAAATATAAGTACAATACATATATTTAGAACTTTACATTAAAACATAAAGTGCCAAACCATAGCTGAACGAAAGACACCCATCCACATATAGCAGAATGCCAAACCAGTACTGAAACAGTTATCACTAGAGGTAATAGAATATGAGAGAATATCGTCGATCTGAAAAGGGAGGTAAGAGATGAATCTCTACGACCGATAACAGAGAACCTATGAAAAGATTTCCCGTGAGGAAAACCAACGAATGCAATAGGTGATACTCCCTTCACATCCCTCTGACATTCACTGTACTCTGAGAGGAATCAGGCTTCAAAATGCTGAAAAGCGCATATCACAGAAGAAAATCAAGCACAAACTTACTTCACCACCTCCATAGGAGGCAAAGATTGTAAAACTGAATTGTGGGTGTGGTGAGGGGTGTATTTATAGGCATTTTGAGGTTTGGGAAACTTTGCCCCTCCTGGTAGGATTGTATATCCCATACGTCACTAGATCATGGACTCTTGACAATTACATGAAAGAAATAAGTTCTTCTTATAAACAGAAGAATCAAACTGAGAAGGTTGCCTGAAGAACTTTTCTACCAAAGACTGCTTCAGAAGAAGCAAATACATTGAAATGGTAAAATTTAGTAAATGTATGCAAAGAAGACCAAGTTGCTGCTTTGCAAATCTGATCAACTGAAGCTTCATTCTTAAAAGCCCAAGAAGTGGCAACATGAGCTGTAATTCTCTGAGGCGGAGACTGTCCTGCCTCCAAATAAGCCTTGTGAATTAAAAGCTTTAACCAAGATGCCAAAGAAATGGCAGAGGCTTTCTGACATTTCCTAGAACCAGAAAAGACAACAAATAGACTAGAAGTCTGAAATCCTTAGTAGCCTCAACATAGTATTTAAAAGCCCTTACCACATCCAAAGAGTGCAACGATCTTTCAAGCAAATTCTTAGGATTCGGACACAAGGAAGGAACAACAATTTCCCTACTAATGTTGTTAGAATTCACAACCTTAGGAAGAAATTTAAACGAAGTCCACAAGCTTTATCCCGATGGAAAATCAGAAAAGGAGACTCACAAGAGAGAGCAGACAATGCAGAAACTCTTCTAGCAGAAGAGATAGCCAAAAGGAACAACACTTTCCAAGAAAGTAATTTAATATCCAAAGAATGCATAGGCTCAAAAGGAGGAGCCTGCAAAACCTTCAAAACCAAATTAAGACTCCATGGAGGAGAAATAGACTTAATAACAAGCTTATTACGGACCAAGGACTGAACAAAACAGTGAATATCAGGAAGTTTAGCAATCTTTCTGTGAAATAAAACAGAAAGAGCAGAGATTTATCCCTTCAAAGTACTTGCAGACAAACCTTTATCTAAACCGTCCTGAAGAAACTGTAAAATACTAATAATTCTAAAAGAATGCAAAGAGAATTTATGACAAGAACACCATGAAATATAGGTTTTCCAAACCCGATAATAAATCTTCCTTGAAACAAACTTACAAGCCTGCAATATAGTATTGATCACTGAGACCGAGAAACCTCTATGACTAAGCACTAAACATTCAATTTCCATACCTTCAAATTTAGAGATTTGAGATCCTGATGGAAAACCGGCCCTTGAGACAGAAGGTCTGGCCTTAAAGGAAGTGACCAAGGTTGTCAACTGGACATCCGGACAAGATCCGCATACCAAAACCTGTGAGGCCATGCTGGTGCTATCAGAAACACATGCGATTGTTACATTATGATCTTGGAGATCACCCTTGGAAGAAGAACTAGAGGCGGAAAAATATAAGCAAGTTGGTAAGAACAAGGGACTGCTAACGCATCCACCATCTCAGCCTGAGAATCCCTGGACCTGGAAAGGTATCTGGGAAGTTTCCTGTTTAGATGGGAAGCCACCAGATCTATTTCTGGAAGACCCCACATCTGTACAATCTGAAAAAACACATCTGGATGGAGAGATCACTCCCCCGGATGCAAAGTCTGATGGCTGAGATAACCCGCTTCCCAATTGTCTACACCTGGGATATGAATCGATGAAATTAGAGAAGAGTTGGATTCCACCCAAGAAAGTATCTGTGATACTTCTTTCATTGCTAAAGGACTGCGAGTCCCTACCTGATGATTGACATATGCCACAGTTGTGATATTGTCTGTCTGAAAGCGAATGAAAAGTTCTCTCTTTAATAGAGGCCAAGCCTGAAGAGCCCTGAAAATAGCACAGAGTTCTAAGATATTGATTGGTAAGCTCGCCTCTAGAGGATTCCAAACCCCTTGTGCTGTCAGAGACCCCAGACAGCTCCCCAACCTGAAAGATTTGCATCTGTTGAGCCTACAGTCCAGAAATGACGAACAAAAGAGGCCCCTTGAATAATACGATGATGGTCTAATCACCAAGTCAGAGAGAGCAGAATGCTGGGATTTAGGAATATCAATTGTGATATCCGAGTATAATCCGTGCAACATTGATTCAACATGCAAAGCTGCAGAGGTCTCATATGAAAACGAGCAAAGGGGATCACGTCCGATGTTGCAGTCATGAGATCTAAAACTTCCATGCACATAGCCACTGAAGGGAATGATCAAGACTGAAGGTTTCGACAGACTGAAACCAATTTCATTCGTCTCTTGTCTGTTAAAGACAGGGTCATGGACACTGAATCTATCTGGAAACCTTAAAAGGCAACCCTTGTCTGAGAAATCAAGAAACTCTTTGGTAAATTGATCCTCCAACCATGTCTTTGAAGAAACAACACTAGTTGATTTGTGAGAGATTCTACTAAATGAAAAAATTTAGCCAGTACGAAGATATCGTCAAATTGGTAATGCTTGTCTAGAAAAGAGAATCTCAGAAACTGATAGTTATCTGGATGAATCGGAATGTGAAGATAGGCGTCCTGTAAGTCTACTGTGGACATGTAATGACCTTGCTGAACAAAAGGCAAAATAGTCCTTATAGTAACCATCTTGAATGCTGGGACCCTTATAAAACAATTCAAAAACTTCAGATCCAGAATTCTGAATGAATTTTCTTTCTTTGGGACAATGAATAGATTTGAATAAAAACCCAAACCCTGTTCCTGAAGCGGAACTGGTGTAATCAACCCTGAAAGCTCCAGATCTGAAACACACTTCAGAAAAGCCTGAGCTTTCACAGGATTTGTTGGAACGAGAGAGAAAGAATCTTCTCACAGGAGGTCTTATTCCGAAACCTATTCGATACCCTTGAGAAACAATGCTCTGAATCCACTGATTCTGAACAGAATCTGCCCATATGTTTTGAAATAATTTCAATCTGCACCCCAAAAGTTGAACTGGATTGCGGGCCACACCTTCATGCAGTCTTGGGGGCTGGCTTTGGCTTCTTATAAGGCTTGGATTTATTCCAACTTGAAGATGGCTTCCAATTGGAGCCGGAGTCCTTAGGGGAAGGAGTGGTTTTCTGTTCTCTATTCTGACAAAAGGAACAAAACCGATAAGAAGCTTTAGATTTACACTTAGACTTTTTATCTTGGGGCAAAAAACTGAGAACCAAATAAATTATTACCCTGGAAAGATAGAGATAGTAATCTAGATTTAGATACCATGTCAGCATTCCATGATTTAAGCCATAAAGCTCTTCTAGCCAGAATAGCTAAAGACATAGATTTAACATTAATCTTAATGATATCAAAAATAGCATCACAGATAAAATGATTAGCATGTTTAACCAAACGAAGAATGCTAGACAAATCAGGATCTGTTTCCTGATGTGCTAAGCTATCCAACCAAAAAGTTGATGCAGCCGCAACATCAGCCATAGAAATGGCAGGCCTGAGAATATAGCCAGAATGTAAATAAGCTTTCCTTAGATAAGATTCAATCTTCCTTTCTAAAGGATCCTTAAAAGAAGTACTATCTTCCATAGGAATAGTAGTACATTTGGAAAGAGTAGAAATAGCCCCATCAACCTTAGGGACTTTTTCCCAAAACTCCAAATTAGCCACTGGTAAAGGATATAACTTCTTAAACCTAGAAGAAGGATTAAAAGAAGCACCAGGCTTAGACCATTCCTTAGCAATCACATCAGAAACCGCATCTGGAATAGGAAAACCTCAGGAGTAGTCACAGAAGGTTTAAAAAACAGAATTTATGTTTACCTGATAAATTACTTTCTCCAACGGTGTGTCCGGTCCACGGCGTCATCCTTACTTGTGGGATATTCTCTTCCCCAACAGGAAATGGCAAAGAGCCCAGCAAAGCTGGTCACATGATCCCTCCTAGGCTCCGCCTACCCCAGTCATTCGACCGACGTTAAGGAGGAATATTTGCATAGGAGAAACCATATGATACCGTGGTGACTGTAGTTAAAGAAAATAAATTATCAGACCTGATTAAAAAACCAGGGCGGGCCGTGGACCGGACACACCGTTGGAGAAAGTAATTTATCAGGTAAACATAAATTCTGTTTTCTCCAACATAGGTGTGTCCGGTCCACGGCGTCATCCTTACTTGTGGGAACCAATACCAAAGCTTTAGGACACGGATGAAGGGAGGGAGCAAATCAGGTCACCTAAATGGAAGGCACCACGGCTTGCAAAACCTTTCTCCCAAAAATAGCCTCAGAAGAAGCAAAAGTATCAAACTTGTAAAATTTGGTAAAAGTGTGCAGTGAAGACCAAGTCGCTGCCCTACATATCTGATCAACAGAAGCCTCGTTCTTGAAGGCCCATGTGGAAGCCACAGCCCTAGTGGAAGGAGCTGTGATCCTTTCAGGAGGCTGCCGTCCGGCAGTCTCGTAAGCCAATCTGATGATGCTTTTAATCCAAAAGGAGAGAGAGGTAGAAGTTGCTTTTTGACCTCTCCTTTTACCAGAATAAACAACAAACAAGGAAGATGTTTGTCTAAAATCCTTTGTAGCATCTAAATGGAATTTTAGAGCGCGAACAACATCCAAATTGTGCAACAAACGTTCCTTCTTCGAAACTGGTTTCGGACACAGAGAAGGCACGACTATCTCCTGGTTAATGTTTTTGTTAGAAACAACTTTTGGTACGTAAAACCACCTTATCTGCATGGAACACCAGATAAGGAGGAGAACACTGCAGAGCAGATAATTCTGAAACTCTTCTAGCAGAAGAAATTGCAACCAAAAACAAAACTTTCCAAGATAATAACTTAATATCAACGGAATGTAAGGGTTCAAACGGAACCCCCTGAAGAACTGAAAGAACTAAGTTGAGACTCCAAGGAGGAGTCAAAGGTTTGTAAACAGGCTTGATTCTAACCAGAGCCTGAAAAAAGGCTTGAACATCTGGCACAGCTGCCAGCTTTTTGTGAAGTAACACAGACAAGGCAGAAATCTGTCCCATCAAGGAACTTGCAGATAATCCTTTTTCCAATCCTTCTCGAAGGAAGGATAGAATCTTAGGAATCTTAACCTTGTCCCAAGGGAATCCTTTAGATTCACACCAACAGATATATTTTGTCCAAATTTTGTGGTAAATCTTTCTAGTTACAGGCTTTCTGGCCTGAACAAGAGTATCAATAACAGAATCTGAGAACCCTCGCTTTGATAAGATCAAGCGTTCAATCTCCAAGCAGTCAGCTGGAGTGGGACCAGATTCGGATGTTCGAACGGACCTTGAACAAGAAGGTCTCGTCTCAAAGGTAGCTTCCATGGTGGAGCCGATGACATATTCACCAGATCTGCATACCAAGTCCTGCGTGGCCACGCAGGAGCTATCAAGATCACCGACGCCCTCTCCTGATTGATCCTGGCTACCAGCCTGGGGATGAGAGGAAACGGCGGGAATACATAAGCTAGTTTGAAGGTCCAAGGTGCTACTAGTGCATCTACTAGAGTCGCCTTGGGATCCCTGGATCTGGACCCGTAGCAAGGAACCTTGAAGTTCTGACGAGAGGCCATCAGATCCATGTCTGGAATGCCCCACAGTTGAGTGATTTGGGCAAAGAGTTCCGGATGGAGTTCCCACTCCCCCGGATGCAATGTCTGACGACTCAGAAAATCCGCTTCCCAATTTTCCACTCCTGGGATGTGGATTGCAGACAGGTGGCAGGAGCGAGTCTCCGCCCATTGAATGATTTTGGTCACTTCTTCCATCGCCAGGGAACTCCTTGTTCCCCCCTGATGGTTGATGTACGCAACAGTCGTCATGTTGTCTGATTGAAACCGTATGAACTTGGCCCTCGCTAGCTGAGGCCAAGCCTTGAGAGCATTGAATATCGCTCTCAGTTCCAGAATATTTATCGGTAGAAGAGATTCTTCCCGAGACCAAAGACCCTGAGCTTTCAGGGAACCCCAGACCGCGCCCCAGCCCATTAGACTGGCGTCGGTCGTGACAATGACCACTCTGGTCTGCGGGAGGTCACCCCTTGTGACAGGTTGTCCAGGGACAGCCACCAACGGAGTGAGTCTCTGGTCCTCTGATTTACTTGTATCTTCGGAGACAAGTCTGTATAGTCCCCATTCCACTGACTGAGCATACACAGTTGTAATGGTCTTAGATGAATGCGCGCAAAAGGAACTATGTCCATTGCCGCTACCATCAAACCTATCACTTCCATGCACTGCGCTATGGAAGGAAGAGGAACGGAATGAAGTATCCGACAAGAGTTTAGAAGTTTTGTTTTTCTGGTCTCTGTCAGAAAAATCCTCATTCCTAAGGAGTCTATTATTGTTCCCAAGAAGGGAACTCTTGTCGACGGAGATAGAGAACTATTTTCCACGTTCACTTTCCATCCGTGAGATCTGAGAAAGGCCAGGACTATGTCCGTGTGAGCCTTTGCTTGAGGAAGGGACGACGCTTGAATCAGAATGTCGTCCAAGTAAGGTACTACAGCAATGCCCCTTGGTCTTAGCAACGCCAGAAGGGACCCTAGTACCTTTGTGAAAATCCTTGGAGCAGTGGCTAATCCGAAAGGAAGCGCCACGAACTGGTAATGCTTGTCCAGGAATGCGAACCTTAGGAACCGATGATGTTCCTTGTGGACAGGAATATGTAAATACGCATCCTTTAAATCCACCTTGGTCAAGAATTGACCTTCCTGGATGGAAGGATTGTTCGAATGGTTTCCATTTTGGACGATGGAACCTTGAGAAACTTGTTTAGGATCTTGAGATCTAAGATTGGTCTGAACGTTCCCTCTTTTTTGGGAACTACGAACAGATTGGCCTTAAAAGTATTGCACACCAAATTTGGAAGCTTTAACCCTTAAAATAACGGAACCGGAGCCGTTTTTATATTTAACCCCTTTACAGTCCCTGGAATCTGCTTTGCTGAGACCCAACCAAGCCCAAAGGGGAATACAATACCAAATGATGCCTTCAGAAAGACTTTTCTATGTATCAGAGCTCCACACACATGCAGCTGCATGTCATGCTTTTCTCAAAAACAAGTGCGCCATACCGGCGCGAAAATGAGGCTCTGACTAAGATTAGGGAAAGCCCCTATAGAATAAGGTGTCAAAAACAGTGCCTGCCGATATTATTTTACAAAAAATACCCAGATTAAATGATTCCTCAAGGCTAAATATGTGTAAATATGATCGATTTAGCCCAGAAAATGTCTACAGTCTTAATAATCCCTTGTGAAGCCCTTATTTACTGTCTGAATAAAAATGGCTTACCGGATCCCATAGGGAAAATGACAGCTTCCAGCATTACATCGTCTTGTTAGAATGTGTCATACCTCAAGCAGCAAAAGACTGCTCACTGTTCCCCCAACTGAAGTTAATTCCTCTCAACAGTCCTGTGTGGAACAGCCATGGATTTTAGTAACGGTTGCTAAAATCATTTTCCTCATACAAACAGAAATCTTCATCTCTTTTCTGTTTCAGAGTAAATAGTACATACCAGCACTATTTTAAAATAACAAACTCTTGATTGAATAATAAAAACTACAGTTAAACACTAAAAAAACTCTAAGCCATCTCCGTGGAGATGTTGCCTGTACAACGGCAAAGAGAATGACTGGGGTAGGCGGAGCCTAGGAGGGATCATGTGACCAGCTTTGCTGGGCTCTTTGCCATTTCCTGTTGGGGAAGAGAATATCCCACAAGTAAGGATGACGCCGTGGACCGGACACACCTATGTTGGAGAAACAGAATTTTAAGGCCGAATATATTCAATCTTAAAAAGATAAGAAGATTTATCAATTTCAATGTCTGAAGCAGGATCTTCTGAAATAGAGAGATCCTCTTCAGAGGAGGATATTTCAGTATGTTGTCGGTCATCACAAATTTCATCAGTTTTATGAGAAGTTTTAAATGACCTTTTATGTTTATTAGAAGACATAGCCTTCTGTATAGCATTAGCAAAATAATTTTTTATATCAACAGGGATATCATGTACATTAGATGTTGAAGGAACAACGGGTGCTGTACTAGTACTAATAGAAACATTATCGGCATACAAAAGCTTATCATGACAACTGTTACATAATATAGCTGGAGATATCATCTCAGCTTGCTTATAACAGATACACTTAGCTTTGGTAGAACTGTGTTCATGCAGCATGGTTCCTACAGTAGCTTCTGAGACAGGATCAGACTAAGACATCTTGCAAAATGTAAAAGAAAAAATAACATTTAAACAAAATATCCAATTTCCTCATAAAGCAGTTTCAGGAATGGGAAAAAATGTATACGCTAAATAAGCAAAAAAGCAAACAGCATAACCCTCTAGAATATAAAGAGAGCAGGGAGCTTAAAGAAAGTGGGGTAATATAACCAAAAAAATATTTGGCGCCAAGTAAGACGAACAATGCAAAGTGAACATTTTTTGGTGCCAAACATCATCCAGAAATGACGCAACTCGTGTCATAACAAGCGCAACTTCACGCCAAACAAACTAACGTCAATAAAGAAGCAGAAAATTATGAAACTTGCAACACTATAGACGTAAATTTGCACCAAAAATTCTCTAGCCTAGATTTGCCCACGAAATTTAAGGAAGAAACAAGTCAAATTGGAAAAAAAAAGACTAAACCCCAGGTAAGAAAATTAAAAAAAAAACTTCCTAAAACATGATTGTCATACTGAAACTGTTAGACTGCAAAGGGAAATACACATAGACCTGACTCATGGCAAATATAAGTAAATACATATATTTAAAAAATTAATACATAAAGCGCCAAACATAGCTGAGAGCGTCTTAAATAATGATACATACTTACCGAAGACACCCATCCACATATAGCAGACAGCCAAACCAGTACTGAAAACTATCAGCAGAGGTAATGGTATAAGAGTATATCATCGATCTGAAAAGAGAGATAGGAGATAAATCCCTACGACCGATAACAGAGAACCCTTGAAAAAATGTATCATGAGTGAAACCATAAAAATCAACAAGAAATACTCTCTTCACGTCCCTCTGACAAACACTGTACTCTGAGAGGAATTGAGCTTCAGAATGCTTAGAAGCACTTATCATAGAAGAAAACATAAAAATCAAGCACAAACTTACTTCACCACATCCATAGCATGCAAAGTTTGCAAAACTGAAGTATGTGTGTGGGAGGTATATTTATAGACATTTTGAGGTTTGGGAAACTTTGCCCCCCTCCTGGTAGGAATGTATATCCCATACGTCACTAGCTCATGGACTCTTGCCATTTACATGAAAGAAACTGCGTATGTAGGAACAGAATCAAGGGAACACACCTCGCTGGGCAAAGAGTCCTCAGATGAGAACACTCTATTGCGGCATACAGAACCTAATTGAGCGAGCTGGATTACCCTGGCCTCCTCACAATATACACAGGTATCAAATTCTGTATCGGAGGGATCCCCCTCTAAAATTCTAGAATCCTCCATAACTCGTCTATATCAAATTATAGAAAGGAAAAACAACTGGCACCTTACACCCCCAATGGCTGGGGCACTAACCACCTCCTATGACTCAGACAGATAGAGAAGAAGCTCCTCTCTGCAGACATCCGGTAAAGAATCTGAATCGGTACAGAAAACAGGACCTTTCCCTGCTAAGAAAAAAAGCACGCCATCTTATCTAAAGAAAACTGCGCAGCTCTCTAAATAAAAAAACCTATATATTCCGTATCGGCCTAAGATCCCTAACGTTCTCACATATAAGCAGTCGAAATCACATAACAAATATGATTAAAAACCCCACTGTTCAATAATCCCCCTCAGGAGATATTAGCCCTTGATTCCATAAAGATAAAGGAGTCCCACTGAGACCCTGTCTTCTTATCGTTAACATGTGTGTAAAGTAATGAAACAATCTTACCGGAATCTATGCCGCGGAACAGTAACACGGTCCTTCAAGTTTGACAGATTGTAGCAGCGCTTCTGACATGGACTTGAGTGAAGAAAGCAGGCAGCAAAACTTGTCAATGCTGATTGCTTAAGAATCTGTTAATATGAGTCTGGTCTGGATGGGTTCGCAGAATGACTCTCCCTGCATCTCTAGACTCTAACTTTCGTCAATGCTCTCACTGAGAGGCTGATAAGACTATTTAAAACTCCAGTCCCATCTCGAAGAGTACTACCCTCCATAAGGAACTACTCAGAAATCTTCTGACACATCTCTGCCAACCACCTGGGACGAAAGGCAAAGAATGACTGGGGGATGAGGGGAATGGGGGAGATATTTAAGCCTTTGGCTGGGGTGTCTTTGCCTCCCCCTGGTGGCCAGGTTCTGTATTCCCACAAGTAAGGAATGAAGCCGTGGACTATTCTCATATTAAGATGGAAATTGTTCACCAAAAATTGTATTTTATAAAAAACATAAAATTACACAGGAATAATTTGTTTTAAATATGCAAAGAGTAAATTGTAATTTAAATACACTGGATTTTAAAAAAACACACAGAAATTCGTACATATAAAGTACAAAATACAAAGGATAATTGTTGTTTTATCATAAAAAGGGGGCGTGTATGAAATTATCTCAAATCCCAGCGTAATTATCCAAACATTTCTCTTTGTTTTTTTTCTCGCAAACTAAAAGGTGGCAAAGTTGTTGCAAAATACTTAATACCCTAATAGAAAAACACATGAATTGATTGATGAAGTGATTGAAAGATACTATATACAGAAAGCAGCATAATGCGATTTGTTTTTTTTTCATGCAGGATTTCATATTTAAGAGCGCCCCCGCTCACTACTAACTTTGCTCTACCCAGCAAAGTTTCCCCTTAGTGAGCTCTATTACTTTCTATAGGAGACTTCTCGCCACTCGCAGTAACTGCCACTTTTTAAAGATAATTCCACAAAGGCAGCCCCTGCAAGGGTTGGCGATATATATATATATATATATATATATATATATATATATAAGCAGGGAGAAATACAGTAACCAGTTTGCAAAGCATACATTAGTCTACTATAAAATATGTACTACAGGCAGATAATAAAGAATATTGCTCAATAAAGTCAGTTATAATATGAAGAAACAATAAAGTGGACCCCATATAACCAAGTAATTCACAGCACAGAGTGAAAAATAAAAGACAAGTTAAGCTAATAATGCTATGGACAAAATTAAATTCTCAAAATTGTTACAGATAATTTGTCACTGCTTTAATAAAATCTTATAAAGATTCCCGCTCTTGTTATGAAGCACACCACCTCCTCTCAACTAACGCTGACACCGGAATCAACACTTCTGAATAGAACTAATGGCTGCTACTGATTGAGGAAGGGAGCAGAGTGAGCGCACGACTCTGCAGAGCGGTGGGAACAATTATTAACGCTCATACTGCCAGAGTGAGACTTACTGTGCATCATAACCAAGAGCGCCCTAAACAAATGACTAAAAACAAAGTTAAAATTGAAATACACATAGATAAATTACTGGTGCATACTTAAATACACTTTTGAAACTGCTATAGCTTTTATAAAAGAGGCATTAACGCTAAAAAATGTATTTTACAAAAATGCTTCTATTCAAAACTGAAACGCATCTATTGGGTTTCCAATTTTGTCTAGAAAGTGTCCAAAATAAAAGTAATGCAGCTGGTCTATAAATAATAAAACTTAACTTGTCCCTTTAACCCCTTTTAAAGTGACCTAAGCAAATACAGGTAGCCCTCCGTTTACGCCGGGGTTAGGTTCCAGAAGGAATGGTTGTAAATCGAAACCGTTGTAAATTGAAACCCAGTTTATAATGTAAGTCAGTGGGAAGTGAGGGAGTTAGGTTCCAGGCCCCTCTCAAAATTGTCATAAGTAACACCTAATACATTATTTTTGAAGCTTTGAAATGAAGACGTTAAATGCTAAACAGCATTATAAACCTAATAAAATAATCACACAGCACAGAATATATAATTAAACTTAGTTAAATGAACAAAAACATTTGCTAAACAGCATTATAAACCTAATAAAATAATCACACAACACAGACTTTACTTGCATTTTTCTGCAAACAGTTCTTTCTATGCATTCCAATCTGGACTGATTTATAGACATGAAGAGCTTGTTCCTTTGAAATTTGCTCGATAGCTCAGGTCTGGTTAAACTGATTAATTTCAGCTTGCTTGGCTTGCATATCTTTGCTGCAACACAGGCGGACAGCTCTACCTACTGGCTATTTTAATCAATACACTGCTTCTCAATACTTTTCAATAGAAGTCACATGACTGAAAAAAAAGGTTGTTATTCTGAAACGGTGCAAATTGAACCGTTGTAAACCGAGGGCCACCTGTACATGTTTTAGGCACCCAGCTTCTGACTGACACTGTATGTACTTACCTAAAAAATGTTCTATGTCTATGATATATTTATTAACATGTACCTTCTAATAGCCTGTGGGCTACGCGAGTTAATATACTTACCCGACACCCAGCTACAGAGTTACATCCAGTAGAAAACCCATCCAGTACTGTATAAAATAGCAGAGGATATTCCATATGAGTACAACAAGGCAGCAAGGGACCAGTCCCAGTGACACCTGTTGCAGGTTAATGACCAATTTCCCGCAGTAGAATTACTTTATACAGCCTTAGTACTATCCCCCAAAGCATAACATGCTGTGATCTGAGATGTCATCGCAGAAAAAGCAGCATGTCTGCAGAAAGAATGGGACACACGAGGGAACCGTTAGCACTGTCACTTTGCAGCTCTACTCCACGACAGGCTGTTCTCTTTTAAACATTGTGTACCCTTTCCTTAACACAGTGCAGCCACAGCAAAGCACTGTTTGAAGAGAACAGTCAAATACGTGGTAGCACTGCAAAGCAGCAGCGCATCGATTAATGACTGTCTCTTTTTAACTGCTCCAAATATAATATAAAACTTTAAAATTTGCAGGGGGCAGGGCTAGCCTTACATGTGTGGTCGCATATTACAGCAGCTCCGGATCAATGCCGAATAATTTATACAGCTCAATTCAGCTCAATCTACCTTAATGAAGAGGGTGATACTCTAGGGAGGTGAATTGGGTAAAAGTGACATTGGCTACAGTCTAAGAGAAGGAACCTTTCATCTACTACCACTGCGAAAACATCATGGAGATCAACAGAGAGTGGCCATTTTCCTCACCCATGTGGCGTTATACCATTATAGGCGAGGCCGTTTTTCTGAACTCTAACGCAAACTTGCATTATGGAAGACATCTTTATTAAGCTTAACACCCTCATTTCAGAGTTCGGGGGTTTTTACTGCACTTGATCGATCAAGCACTACATGATAACGATCCAGAGGCTTTATACCTAGATAATGCCATGCCAGCAATGGGAACTGAAAACAAAACGTTATGGCCAATTAGTTCTATGCTCTCATCTCAGGACCAAAACCTGGGCAAAGCTGACTCCAAGACGCCAAAAAAAAGTATGTTGCCAAACCCCAGAAGCGTATATTGTACATAAACAGAGGGATGGACTTGATGGAACGGATGCTGCAGAGGTGGGCCACAGTTCCACTGAGCTAAAACGGATCGACTACACCCGCACCAACTCATATAAAGGGAACCAGCTGGATGGTATTTGGATCAGCCTTAGGTCTTACACTAGCACAGAGACATTACGCCTCTAATTTTCTTTCCGTGGATGATGCAGAAACAACATAATGGGCTCAACATTGAGTAACAACTCACGCATAATGAAGGAGCTAAATGGAATCCCTCTGGAATTAACAACTCTATTCACTCGCCTGTTAAGACAACAAGTGTTCTTTGACACTGGCATGGGGTAGAGTATGTTATATCACTGGACAGTGACAGCATCGTTCTTTCAGAGCGGTAATATGCCTAGCTCTCCTTTTACTACAAATACCTTCTTGCATCTGGAACTATGTATGAAGACAACAATGTCAGAAGTTTCAATAACACGCTAAACTTTATGATGGTCTTTTTAATATGTCTTAACATGTTGCTTGTTTAAATTGTGACACTATATGCTCTCTATAGTTCTGAATATTCAAATAGTCCTGCTATTATATACAGTTATAGGATAGTCTTAATAGTGCAGAGTTGATTATCATTCATACCTTAACGTAAGTACTACTTATTACAGCTCTAATATTGATAGTTCAGTATAGATAGATTACTTACTATCTGTATTTACTAGGCTAGCACACTCTGTACATTGTTATTTTTATGGTCACATTGGACCTGATAAGGCATCTTTTCTAAGACGGATAAATCACATCTTCTAATATATATTATTTCAGAAGCCTGATATTTACATATATACAAAGATCACCCTCCTATTATTACTCCCTCCCCCAATCACTGTTTATTTAATAAACAAACAAAAACAGAATTTATGCTTACCTGATAAATTACTTTCTCCAACGGTGTGTCCGGTCCACGGCGTCATCCATTACTTGTGGGATATTCTCCTCCCCTACAGGGAAAGGCAAGGAGAGCACACAGCAGAGCTGTCCATATAGCTCCCCCTCTAGCTCCGCCCCCCAGTCATTCGACCGACGGACAGGAGAAAAAGGAGAAACTATAGGGTGCCGTGGTGACTGTAGTGTATAAAGACAAAAAATTTTTCAACCTGATTAGGAAAACCAGGGCGGGCCGTGGACCGGACACACCGTTGGAGAAAGTAATTTATCAGGTAAGCATAAAACATAATTTATGTAAGAACTTACCTGATAAATTCATTTCTTTCATATTAACAAGAGTCCATGAGCTAGTGACGTATGGGATATACATTCCTACCAGGAGGGGCAAAGTTTCCCAAACCTTAAAATGCCTATAAATACACCCCTCACCACACCCACAAATCAGTTTAACGAATAGCCAAGAAGTGGGGTGATAAGAAAAAAAGTGCGAAGCATATAAAATAAGGAATTGGAATAATTGTGCTTTATACAAAAAAATCATAACCACCACAAAAAAGGGTGGGCCTCATGGACTCTTGTTAATATGAAAGAAATGAATTTATCAGGTAAGTTCTTACATAAATTATGTTTTCTTTCATGTAATTAACAAGAGTCCATGAGCTAGTGACGTATGGGATAATGACTACCCAAGATGTGGATCTTTCCACACAAGAGTCACTAGAGAGGGAGGGATAAAATAAAGACAGCCAATTCCTGCTGAAAATAATCCACACCCAAAATAAAGTTTAACAAAAAACATAAGCAGAAGATTCAAACTGAAACCGCTGCCTGAAGAACTTTTCTACCAAAAACTGCTTCAGAAGAAGAAAATACATCAAAATGGTAGAATTTAGTAAAAGTATGCAAAGAGGACCAAGTTGCTGCTTTGCAGATCTGGTCAACCGAAGCTTCATTCCTAAACGCCCAGGAAGTAGATACTGACCTAGTAGAATGAGCTGTAATTCTCTGAGGCGGAATTTTACCCGACTCAACATAGGCAAGATGAATTAAAGATTTCAACCAAGATGCCAAAGAAATGGCAGAAGCTTTCTGGCCTTTCCTAGAACCGGAAAAGATAACAAATAGACTAGAAGTCTTACAGAAAGATTTCGTAGCTTCAACACAATATTTCAAAGCTCTAACAACATCCAAAGAATGCAACGATTTCTCCTTAGAATTCTTAGGATTAGGACATAATGAAGGAACCACAATTTCTCTACTAATGTTGTTGGAATTCACAACTTTAGGTAAAATTCAAAAGAAGTTCGCAACACCGCCTTATCCTGATGAAGAATCAGAAAAGGAGACTCACAAGAAAGAGCAGATAATTCAGAAACTCTTCTGGCAGAAGAGATGGCCAAAAGGAACAAAACTTTCCAAGAAAGTAATTTAATATCCAATGAATGCATAGGTTCAAATGGAGGAGCTTGAAGAGCCCCCAGAACCAAATTCAAACTCCAAGGAGGAGAAATTGACTTAATGACAGGCTTTATACGAACCAAAGCTTGTACAAAACAATGAATATCAGGAAGAATAGCAATCTTTCTGTGAAAAAGAACAGAAAGAGCAGAGATTTGACCTTTCAAGGAACTTGCGGACAAACCCTTATCTAAACCATCCTGAAAAAATTGTAATATTCTCGGTATTCTAAAAGAATGCCAAAAAAAAAGATGAGAAAGACACCAAGAAATATAAGTCTTCCAGACTCTATAATATATCTCTCTGGATACAAATTTACGAGCCTGTAACATAGTATTAATCACAGAGTCAGAGAAACCTCTTTGACCAAGAATCAAGCGTTCAATCTCCATACCTTTAAATTTAAGGATTTCAGATCCTGATGGAAAAAAGGACCTTGAGACAAAAGGTCTGGTCTTAACGGAAGAGTCCACGGTTGGCAAGAGGCCATCCGGACAAGATCCGCATACAAAAACCTGTGAGGCCATGCCGGAGCTACCAGCAGAACAAACGAGCATTCCTTCAGAATCTTGGAGATTACTCTTGGAAGAAGAACTAGAGGCGGAAAGATATAGGCAGGATGATACTTCCAAGGAAGTGAAAATGCATCCACTGCCTCCGCCTGAGGATCCCGGGATCTGGACAGATACCTGGGAAGTTTCTTGTTTAGATGAGAAGCCATCAGATCTATTTCTGGAAGTTCCCACATTTGAACAATCTGAAGAAATACCTCTGGGTGAAGAGACCATTCGCCCGGATGCAACGTTTGGCGACTGAGATAATCCGCTTTCCAATTGTCCATACCTGGGATATAAACCGCAGAGATTAGACAGGAGCTGGATTCCGCCCAAACCAAAATTAGAGATACTTCTTTCATAGCCAGAGGACTGTGAGTCCCTCCTTGATGATTGATGTATGCCACAGTTGTGACATTGTCTTATCTGAAAACAATGAACAACTCTCTCTTCAGAAGAGGCCAAGACTGAAGAGCTCTGAAAATTGCACGGAGTTCCAAAATATTGATCGGAAATCTCACCTCCTGAGATTCCCAAACCCCTTGTGCCGTCAGATACCCCCACACAGCTCCCCAACCTGTAAGACTTGTATCTGTTGAGATTATAGTCCAGGTCGGAAGAACAAAGAAGCCCCCTGAACTAAACGATGGTGATCTGTCCACCATGTCAGAGAGTGTCGTAAAATCGGTTTAAAGATATTAATTGAGATATCTTTGAGTAGTCCCTGCACCATTGGTTCAGCATACAGAGCTGAAGAGGTCGCATGTGAAAACGAGCAAAGGAGATCGCAACTGATGCGGCAGTCCTAAGACCCAACATTTCCACGCATAAGGCTACCAAAGGGAATGATTGTGACTGAAGGTTTTGACAAGCTGATATCAATGTTAAACTTCTCTTGTCTGACAAGGACAGAGTCATAGACACTGAATTTATCTAGAAACCTAAAAAGGTTACCCTTGTCTGAGGAATCAATGAACTGATTGGTAAATTGATCCTCCAACCATGAACTGATTGAAACAACACAAGTCGATTCGTATGAGATTCTTCGAAAATGAGAAGACTGAGCAAGTACCAAGATATCGTCCAAATAAGGAAATACCAAAACCCTATTCTCTGATTACAGAAAGAAGGGCACCGAGAACCTTTGAAAAAAATTCTTGGAACTGAGGCTAGGCCAAACAGTAGAGCCACAAAACTGGTAATGCTTGTCTAAAAAGAGAATCTCAGACACTAAAAGTGATCTGGATGAATCGGAATATGCAGATACACATCCTGTAAATCTATTGTAGACATATAATGCCCTTGCTAAACAAAAGGCAGGATAGTCCTACAGTAACCATCTTGAATGTTGGTATCCTAACATAACGATTCAATAATGATAGATCCAGAACTGGTCTGA
This sequence comes from Bombina bombina, assembly GCF_027579735.1. Classification (NCBI taxonomy): domain Eukaryota; kingdom Metazoa; phylum Chordata; class Amphibia; order Anura; family Bombinatoridae; genus Bombina; species Bombina bombina. The sequence goes on along the minus strand of NC_069503.1, from coordinate 870,194,473 downwards.
AGGAATTGACCTTCTCTGGTACAATGAAGAGATAAAATAAAACCCCAGCCCCTGTTCCAGAACTGGAACTGGCATAAATACTCCAGCCAACTCTAGATCTGAAACACATTTCAGAAATGCTGAGCCTTGCTGTGTCAACTGGGACACGGGAAAGAAAAGAATCTCTTAGCAGGAGGCCTTAACTTGAAGCCAATTCTGTACCTTTCTGAAACAATGTTTCTGAAACCAGAGATTAAGAACGGAATTGATCCAAATTTCTTTGAAGAAAACGTAATCTGCCCCATACCAGCTGAGCTGGAATAAGGGCCGCACCTTCATAGATACTTAGGAGCTGGCTATAGGTTTCTATAAGGCTTGGATATATTCCAAACTGGAAATAGTTTCCAAACTGATACCGCTCCTGAGGATGAAGGATCAGGCTTTTGTTCCTTGTTGTGAGGAAAGGAACGAAATGATTATTTACCCTGGAAAGAAAGGGAAAGCAAAGTTGACTTAGAAGACATGTCAGCATTCCAAGTTTAATCCATAAAGCTTTTCTAGCTAAAATAGCTAGAGACATATACCTGACATCAACTCTAATGATATCAAAAGATGGTATCACCAATAAAATTATTAGCATGTTATAGAAAAATAATAATGCTATAAAATTATGATCTGTTACTTGTTGCGCTAAAGCTTCTAACCAAAAAGTTGAAGCTGCAGCAACATCCGCTAAAAATATAGCAGGTCTAAGAAGATTACCTGAACATAAGTAAGCTTTTCTTAGAAAGGATTCAATATTCCTATCTAAAGGATTCTTAAATGAAGTACTATCTGCCATAGGAATAGTAGTACATTAGCAGGAGTAGAGACAGCCCCATAACCTTAGGGATTTTTGTCCCAAAAAACTCTAATCTGTCAGATGGCACAGGATATAATTTGCTTAAACGTCTAGAAGGAGTAAATAAATTACCCAAATTATTCCATTCCCTGGAAATTACTTCAGAAATAGCATCAGGGAGATAAAACACTTCTGGAATAACTACAGGAGATTTAAAAACCTTATTTAAACGTTTACATTTAGTATCAAGAGGACCAGAATCCTCTATTTCTAATGCAAATAACACTTCTTTAAGTAAAGAACGAATAAATTCCATCTTGAACAAATACAAAGATTTATCAGCATCAACCTCTGAGACAGAAACCTCTGAACCAGAAGAACCATTATCAGTATCAGAATGATGATGTTCATTTAAAAATTCATCTGAAAAAAAGAGAAGTTTTAAAAGACTTTTATGTATACTAGAAGGAGAAATAACAGACATAGCCTTCTTAATGGATTTAAAAAAAAATAAAATCTCTTATGTTATCAGGAACACTCTGAAAATTAGATGTTGACGGAACAGCAACAGGTAATGTAACAGTACTAAAGGAAATTTTATCTGCATTAATAAGTTTGACATGACATGCAATACAAATAACAGCTGGAGAAACAGATACCAAAAGTTTATAGCAGACTTAGCTTGGTAGCTCCAGCACTGTGCAGTGATTTTCCTGTAGTATCTTCTGACTCAGTTGCAACGTGGAACATCTTGCAATATGTAAAAGAAAAAAACAACATATAAAGCAAAATTGATCAAATTCCTTAAATGACAGTTTCAGGAATGGGAAAAAAATGCCAGTGAACAAGCTTCTAGCAACCAGAAGCAATAAATAATGAGACTTAAATAATGTGGAGACAAAAATGACGCCCATATTTTTTTAGCGCCAAAAAAGACGCCCACATTATTTGGCGCCTAAATGCTTTTGGCGCCAAAAATGACGCCACATCCGGAACGCCGACATCTTTGACGCAAAATAACGTCAAAAAAATGACGCAACTTCCGGCGACACGTATGACGCCGGAAACGGAAAAGAATTTTTGCGCCAAAAAAGTCCGCGCCAAGAATGACGCAATAAAATGAAGCATTTTCAGCCCCCGCGAGCCTAACAGCCCACAGGGAAAAAAGTCAAATTTTTGAGGTAAGAAAAAATATGATAATTCAATGCATAATCCCAAATATGAAACTGACTGTCTGGAAATAAGGAAAGTTGAACATTCTGAGTCAAGGCAAATAAATGTTTGAATACATATATTTAGAACTTTATAAATAAAGTGCCCAACCATAGCTTAGAGTGTCACAGAAAATAAGACTTACTTACCCCAGGACACTCATCTACATGTTTGTAGAAAGCCAAACCAGTACTGAAACGAGAATCAGTAGAGGAAATGGTAAATATAAGAGTATATCGTCGATCTGAAAAGGGAGGTAAGAGATGAATCTCTACGACCGATAACAGAGAACCTTATGAAATAGACCCCGTAGAAGGAGATCACTGCATTCAATAGGCAATACTCTCTTCACATCCCTCTGACATTCACTGCACGCTGAGAGGAAAACCGGGCTCCAACTTGCTGCGGAGCGCATATCAACGTAGAATCTAGCACAAACTTACTTCACCACCTCCCTTGGAGGCAAAGTTTGTAAAAACTGATTTGTGGGTGTGGTGAGGGGTGTATTTATAGGCATTTTAAGGTTTGGGAAACTTTGCCCCTCCTGGTAGGAATGTATATCCCATACGTCACTAGCTCATGGACTCTTGTTAATTACATGAAAGAAATTCTGTTTTCTCCAACATTGGTGTGTCCGGTCCACGGCGTCATCCATTACTTGTGGGAACCAATACCAAAGCTTTAGGACACGGATGAAGGGAGGGAGCAAATCAGGTTACCTAAATGGAAGGCACCACGGCTTGCAAAACCTTTCTCCCAAAAATAGCCTCCGAAGAAGCATAAGTATCAAATTTGTAGAATTTGGCAAAAGTGTGCAGAGAATACCAAGTCGCTGCCTTACATATCTGATCAACAGAAGCCTCGTTCTTGTAGGCCCATGTGGAAGCCACAGCCCTAGTAGAGTGAGCTGTGATTCGGTCAGGAGGCTGTCGTCCGGCAGTCTCATAGGCCAATCGGATAATGCTTTTTAGCCAGAAAGAGAGAGAGGTAGCAGTAGCTTTTTGATCTCTCCTCTTACCAGAGTAAACGACAAACAAAGATGAGGTTTGTCTAAAATCTTTTGTTGCTTCTAAATAGAACTTTAAAGCACGAACAACATCTAAATTGTGTAATAAACATTCCTTCTTTGAAACTGGTTTCGGACACAGAGAAGGAACAACTATTTCCTGTTTAATATTCTTGTTGGAAACAACTTTTGGAAGAAAACCAGGCTTAGTACGCAAAACAACCTTATCTGAATGGAAAACCAGATAGGGTGGATTACACTGCAAAGCAGATAATTCAGAAACTCTTCTAGCAGAAGAAATAGCACCCAAAAACAGTACTTTCCAAGATAATAACTTAATATTTATGGAATGTAAAGGTTCAAACGGAACCCCTTGAAGAACTGAAAGAACTAAATTTAGACTCCAAGGAGGAGTCATGGTTCTGTAAACAGGCTTGATTCTAACCAAAGCCTGAACAAAAGCTTGTACATCTGGCACAGCTGCCAGTCGTTTGTGCAACAAGACAGATAAAGCAGAAATCTGTCCCTTTAGAGAACTAGCGGACAACCCTTTATCCAAACCTTCTTGGAGAAAGGAGAGAATCCTTGGAATTTTTATTTTACTCCAGGAGAATCCCTTGGATTCACACCAACAGATATATTTACGCCATATTTTATGGTAAATCTTTCTAGTCACAGGTTTTCTGGCTTGGACCAGAGTATCTGTCACAGAATTCGAAAACCCACGTTTGGATAAAATCAAGCGTTCAATTTCCAAGCAGTCAGCTGCAGAGAAACTAGATTTGGATGTTCGAATGGACCTTGTACTAGAAGATCCTGTCTCAAAGGTAGCTTCCATGGTGGAGCCGATGACATATTCACCAGGTCTGCATACCAAGTCCTGCGTGGCCACGCAGGAGCTATCAGAATCACCGAGGCCTTTTCCTGTTTGATCCTGGCTATGAGCCTGGGAAGGAGAGGAAACGGTGGAAACACATACGCTAGGTTGAACGACCAAGGCGCCACTAATGCATCCACTAGAATCGCCTTGGGATCCCTGGATCTGGACCCGTAACAAGGAATCTTGAAGTTCTGACGGGACGCCATTAGATCCATGTCTGGAATGCCCCATAATTGGGTTAACTGAGCAAAGACCTCCGGGTGGAGTTCCCACTCCCCCGGATGGAAAGTCTGACGACTCAAATAGTCCGCCTCCCAGTTGTCTACTCCTGGGATGTGAATAGCAGATAGATGGCAGGAGTGATTCTCTGCCCATTGGATGATCTTGGTTACTTCCTTCATCGCTAGGGAACTCTTTGTTCCCCCCTGATGATTGATGTACGCAACAGTCGTTATGTTGTCCGACTGAAATCTTATGAACCTGGCTTTCGCTAGCTGAGGTCAAGCCAGGAGCGCATTGAATATTGCTCTTAGTTCCAAAATGTTTATCGGGAGAAGCGACTCTTCCCGAGACCATAGGCCCTGAGCTTTCAGGGAGTCCCAGACCGCGCCCCACCCCAAGAGGCTGGCGTCGGTCGTGACAATGACCCACTCCGTTCTGCGGAAACTCATTCCCTGAGACAGGTGATCCTGGGTCAACCACCAGAGAAGTGAGTCCCTGGTTACCTGGTCTACTTGAATTTGGGGAGACAAGTCTGTATAGTCCCCATTCCACTGATTGAGCATGCACAGCTGTAATGGTCTTAGATGAATTCGAGCAAAAGGAACCACGTCCATTGCTGCGACCATTAGTCCTATTACTTCCATGCACCGAGCTATGGAGGGTTGAGGAATAGAATGAAGAACTTGACAAGCGTTTAGAAGCTTTAACTTTCTGACTTCTGTCAGGAAGATCTTCATTTCCATTGAATCTATTATTGTTCCCAGAAATGGAACCCTTGTGGACGGTGACAGTGAACTCTTTTCTATGTTCACCTTCCACCCGTGAGATCTGAGAAAAGCCAACACAATGTCTGTGTGGGCCCTCGCTTTGGAAAGAAATGACGCTTGGATTAGGATGTCGTCTAGATAAGGTGCTACAGCGATGCCCCTCGGCCTTAGGACCGCTAGAAGGGACCCTAGCACCTTTGAGAAAATTCTGGGAGCGGTGGCTAAACCGAATGGAAGAGCCACGTGAAGGATGGAACTCTGAGGAAATTGTTTAATATCTTTAAATCCAGGATTGGCCTGAAAGTTCCCTCTTTTTTGGGAACCACAAACAGGTTTGAGTAAAAACCTAGACCTTGTTCCCCGGAGGGGACTGGGTTTATCACTCCCATCTTTGATAGGTCTCTTACACAATGTAAGAATGCCTGTTTCTTTATCTGGTCTGAAGATAAGTGAGACAGGTGGAATATTCCCTTTGGAGGAAGTCCCTTGAACTCTAGCAGGTATCCATTGGAGACTATTTCTAGTACCCAGGGATCCGGAACATCTCTTGCCCAAGCCTGAGCGAAGAGAGATAGTCTGCCCCCTACCAGATCCGGTCCCGGATCGGGGGCTACCCCTTCATGCTGTCTTGGTAGCAGCAGCAGGTTTCTTGGTCTGTTTACCCTTGTTCCAGCCTTGCATGGGCTTCCAAGCGGGTTTGGGCTGGGCCGCGTTACCTTCTTGTCTAGCGGCAGTGGAGTTATTAGCCGGTCCGTTCCTGAAATTGTGAAAGGAACGAAAATTAGACTTGTTCTTAGCCTTAAAAGGCCTATCCTGTGGGAGGGCATGGCCCTTACCCCCAGTGATGTCTGAAATTATTTCCTTCAATTCCGGCCCAAAAAGGGTCTTACCCTTGAAAGGAATATTAAGTAACTTAGTCTTGGACGACACATCTGCCGACCAGGATTTTAGCCAAAGCGCCCTCCGCGCTACTATAGCAAAACCTGAGTTTTTCGCCGCCAATTTCGTTATTTGAAAAGCGGCATCCAACATAAAGGAATTAGCTAACTTTAATGCGTGAATTCTGTCCATGACTTCTTCATAGGAAGTCTCTTTCTGGAGCGACCTTTCTAGTTCCTCGAACCAAAAGGACGCCGCTGAAGTGACAGTAATAACACACGTAGCTGGTTGAAGGATGAACCCTTGTTGAACAAAAATCTTTTTTAAGCAATCCTTCCAATTTTTATCCATAGGATCTTTGAAAGCGCAGCTGTCCTCTATAGGAATAGTTGTGCGCTTCGCTAGTGTTGAAACAGCTCCCTCAACCTTCGGGACCGTCTGCCATGCGTCCCTTCTAGGGTCTACTATGGGAAACATTTTCTTAAATATAGGAGGTGGGGCAAAGGGTACACCTGGCTTCTCCCACTCCTTATCCACTATGCTCGCTACCCTCTTGGGTATTGGAAAGCGTCTTCGTGCACTGGGACCTCTAAAAATTTGTCCAATTTGCACAACTTCTCTGGTACTACTACAGAATCACAGTCATCCAGAGTAGCTAATACCTCCTTAAGCAAAGCGCGGAGATGTTCTAGCTTAAATTTAAATGTTACTATATCAGGTTCTGCCTGTTGAGAAATTTTTCCTGAGTCTGAAATTTCACCCTCAGACAGCCCTTCCCTCACAGCCAATTCCGATTGATGTGAGGGTAAAATAGATAAGGCATCGTCAGCGTCTGATTGTTCATCCTTTTTTTATCTGTATTTAAAACTGAACAATCACGCTTTCTCTGAAATGCTGGCAGTTTGGATAAAAGATTTGCTATAGAATTATCCACTACTGCTGTTAATTGTTGCATAGAAATAAGCACTGGCGCGCTAGGTGTCGCCTGCGCGGGCAAAGCTGGTGTAGACACAGAAGGAGAGGATGTAGAATTATCCTCACTACCTTCATTAGATAAATTATCTTGGGCAACATTATGAAATGTAACAGAGCTGTCCTTATTTTGTTTGGACGCTATGGCACAATTATCACAAACACTCAAAGGGGGAACACATTTGTCTCTACACACACAGAACATAGGTTATCTGATGGCATAGACATGTTAAACAGATTTAGGCAGGCAAACAATGCAATAAAAACGATTTTAAACAAAAACGTTACTGTCTCTTTAAATAATAACATTACACACTTTATTTCTGAATGTTCAAAAAACTATGAAGGCAATATCCGATTTTTATGAAATTTGGACCCCAGTGTCTTAATGCTTAGAAAGTATTGCACAGCAAATATGGAGACTCTAGCTCTTAAAACAAGCAAACCAGAGCTAATTGTTGGATTTAACCGTTTTTATACACTACAATCCCTGCTACAGTATTGCTGCAGCATTTTACCTTCCTTAGGGGTCAATCATCCACAGAAATAAGCCTTCTGGAGTCACTTTCTGAGTCACAGGACCCTCTCACATGAAAACTGCATGCACTGCCTTGAAATAAACTGCACAGCTGAAGCACCAAAATGAGGCTTCCTCCCTCAGCACACTAGAGTGAAGGGGCCTTCCTGACTAGATTTAGGTGTCTAAAACATGCCAGATCAATAAAAAACGTTCCCAAGTGTATATGAGCTTATAAAACAGTTCAAATGCCATGATATTGTAATAAAAACCAATCGATTTTGCCCCTAACAGTGTCTACCAGCATAAAAATCAAAAAGGGGAAGCCTGTTATCTTTTTTGCTGAGGTGAAAGAAAAATGGCTTACCATTTTCCCTGAGGGGAAAAATGACTGTCATCTAGCATTAGCCTGTGTTGTTAGAAGGAGACTAGTCATACCTAAAGCAGATGAGTCTGCAAACTGTTACCCCCAACTGAAGTTCTCTTGTTTCAACAGTCCTGCGTGGTAACAGCAATGGATTCTAGTTACTTGTGCTAAAATCATATTCCTCTTAACAGAAATCTTCATCACTTTTCTGTTGTAGAGTAAATAGTACAAGCCAGCACTATTTTAAAATAACAAACTCTTGATAGAAGATATAAAAAACTACAACTAACACCACAAACTCCTCACCATCCCCGAGGAGATGCTACTTGTTCAGAGCGGCAAGGAGAATGACTGGGGGGCGGAGCTAGAGGGGGAGCTATATGGACAGCTCTGCTGTGTGCTCTCCTTGCCTTTCCCTGTAGGGGAGGAGAATATCCCACAAGTAATGGATGACGCCGTGGACCGGACACACCAATGTTGGAGAAATATAACCTACGGTCCATTTTCCCTCATTAATAACTTATGTTCCATTAATAAGAAACAGATATCTATATTAGTCTCCTATGGTGATACGGTATGTTATGACGGGCATATAGTATAATGACTCCTAATAATATTCTACTCTAGAGGTTGCGTATCCATATTACAATATAGCAATATTTGTGTTTGTATTACGCTCTATCTAGCCACCTTCACATAGCCCTTCTAACAGATACATTTTCTATCAATTATGTTTACTACTTGCCGTCAATAAGGGATTTATATTCCTAAATGTATCTATACACCATTGGCTATCCACAATTTAGACATTGCATAGGCTTCTTCTTCCTAATAGTCCCCTTTCCTTTTAAATTTGAACTTTTCTATATACCCACTCATTCCATATGCTTAAATTTTTGTTAGCATTTTCATACTTAATAGTTTGGTAATATCTGTTCAAAAAATTGTTTGTTTATATATAATCCATGATAGTCTATAAAAATAGTAAAACAAGGTTCCTCATCCAAGACCAAAGAGTGGTCTCATTTTGTCTGAAATCACCTACTATAGCTGTGTATGTGATGTATCATTGTGGTGTCCAAGAGTGACCTCTGAAACTTTTCAGTAGGTAAATAATCTTAATGGCAACAGATGTACACTTTAATATTAAGATATGTCATGTGATACAACTATGTTCTATATATTTCTTTTGGACTCACTTTGGATATGTACCTTGAAGCTATTTGTTATTGTATATTGTTCTGACATTTCTTGTATGTTTGCCTTAAAATGAACCTTAATAAAAAATAAAAATAAAAAATAAGAACTTTAAAATATGCTTTATTCTCCAGTTAATCACTATAATGCAATTGAGCTGGTGCTTTAGTATAACTGCATAATTTAAAACTGTATTTATTTTTAAAATTACCTGCAGAAAAATTTGGACTAACAAAATATCATCACAGAAAGTGAAAAAAAGTTCTGCCTCTGGGGTACTCTCCTATATCCCTCTCCTCTAATAGTTGCCTGAAGGAAGTAATGGGTCTGAACTTAATTCCTTCTCACAAAGAATCTGGAAAACCTAAATTCTCCACCTACTCCTCCTTTGAGTAATAGTTTGTGGACTTTTACCACCTTATGAAATAAAATATATTTTCAACATGGATACTCTTACATCACCTTTTACAATACCTGGTCTGCCTAGAAAACCTTGTTTAATGTCTTATAGTCCACCTATGTATATATATATATATAATCATTAATTTGCTTTGTGCATTTTAAATACACCTTGGTATTTAAAGGGATATTAAAAAGTAAATACATGCTACACATAAAGATTTATTTAAAACAAAGATAAGCCTTAGAATAATATGTAGCTGTATCTTTTTACCATTATATTAGTTTATAGAATCTAGAGCCTGGTTTCTCAAAAGCCGGGCCATGGCCCAATACCGGGCCTTGACAGCCCTCATTGGTGGGTCACAACCTCAAATGCCCCCACTGCGAGCTGTGACAGGCCTGGTGATACACACATAAGAAATACCAGGCATGCCTGTCAGAGTGCCAGTGCACTGTGTACATATAGTGGCAGTTCAGTGGAAGAACATTGTGAGATAAGGATCAGATAGGATTGGACCAGGGCACCACAGTTAAGTGATACCAGCCCACTGACACTAATGAATGATTCTATATTCTTCCCCGACACCAATGAATGTATATACTTTCTTCCCCCATTTAAACCAATGCATTATAATATATATATATATATATATATATATACACATACACACACACACATATATATATATATATATATATATATATATATACCACAGGGACCTGGACACGTACAGCTAAAATTTACCGAGCCTTGAGGTCACTTGGGTTGAGAAATACTGATCTAGATTACGTTATAGAAACTAAACTTTCACCATTACATCATCAATATTTAAAGAAGTGGGTGCTGCCATGTTTGAAATAGGCAATGCAATCCCACACAACCTTGTTTGTATTGGTCGGTTTGATTGCCTGCTTTATATCTGTTCCTAATTGTTTGCAGCAGGACAGTGAGATAAGCTTAAAACATAAAGGGACACTCAAGTCAAAATTAAACTTTCATGATTCAGATAAAGCATGCAATTTTAAACAACTTTCCAATTTACTTTCATTAACTAAATGTGCACAGTCTTTATGTTTACACTTTTTGAGTCACCAGCTCCTGCTGAGAATGTGCAAGATTTTACAGAATATAAGTATATGCATTTGTGATTGGCTGATCACTGTCATATGATACAGAAGGAGTAAAAATAAACATAACTGAAATTTGTCAGAAAAAATCTACTACTCATTTGAAGTTCAGACTAAGTGCTATTGCATTGTCTTTTCATCATGTATTTGCTGATTATACAAATCTACTTTATTTATTGGTCCTTTAAGTTTAGACATGGCGGCGTCTATTACTTTATAGAAACTCGGAAAAGGGAACAAAATAAAAAAATGTAAGTATATTACAAAGTTTTTTTTACTACACATAAACAAACATATACATTACAATCTCATACTGTTTAATTTTTTGGTATTTTATATTTTAGCTTCAATCTTTTATGGATACCCAAGCTCAAGAAATAAATTTATCTTACCTGCTTTAGTGCCTTTTTGGTGTGCTGCTGAAAGGAAGACACTAGCTTGCTCTGCACAGCTGAGTTAGTAAGGCTTGAGTCTCTGTTGGAAGACGCTTCTTCAGTTATCTGCTTTAGGCAAACTGAGAAAAAAAATACCAGACTGATGATTTTTCACTAAAAAGGGCATAACTGTTCACCAAGATTGGTGCCTACAGTAAAAGTAATATATACGAAATACATTTTATGGCACATACCATATACACATACATGCATCTCAAAAGTAAAATGATTCTCTAGCAGACAAGAGTACTGTCCCCAAGTATATTGCCCTTAGGAAAACTGGACAGATTTCTTCAGGAAGATGCAGCTAGCACTATCCCACTTGAGATTTGCTTTTTTCCTGTTGCAAACGCAAGTTATCTTTAGGGTGATGGGGCAAAGAAACACCTTGCCAACTCACAGAGAAATAGCGGGGCAACTCCACAGACAAGGACTATACAATACAAAACTTATGTCTGGGGTAGGCTATACAAATATGTTGATACAATTTGTCTGCCATTTTGTGAATGGACTGTTCTTCTGGATGGAATCAGACTGATATGGCATAGGAGTGTTCCCATATGCGCTAAAGTATTCAATACCCTGGGTGACACCATCCCATACCGCAATCTAATCTAACTGAAACTTTACTAGATTTACTGAACTGCAACCCATGCAACATTCCACCAGTAGAACACAAACCCATTTCAAAGGAACATAGGAAAAACCTGACATTGATGCACACCTTGCTCACTAGATTACTTACACAAACCCTTAATTACATATCAAGCACTACCCTCATCTGATATTTATGAATAAAGCCTGCTTAACTTGACACAAATAGCATACATGATGTGTACTCCATACGCTTTTAGAGAATTGTATGTGTTCCTCTTCTGCACACTCAGCTATCAATTGAATATACCTACATAAGTCTGACTGACACTCTTTGGTTTAAATTGTCAAGCTAATTTAATAAGACACTTTCAGGCACTGTTGCACATTTCTTTGGATTTCTTATATCAACTCTTTCCCTTTTTTAAAAAGTAATGGAATTATTCTATAAACAGATGTCAGGCATTGGAGGCGAGTCAAAATTAATAATTACCTATAGGTATCAATGATCTGTAGAATTTTAAACTACAAATTCTATTCTGGGCAATTTTACTACTAAATCAGAAAAATAGTAAAAAAATCAGAACATTGCCTTTATTGTTCAAACTAATATACCCTATTAAATAAGTTATAATTAAATGCATCATTCAACATTCAACTGTTGAATAAACCCTTTACTAAAACAATCACTGTAAAACTAAAACTGTAATATGGTATTTAGGCATACATAGCACATTATCATTCCAGCATATGAAGTAGAATAAAATGTAAGTAAATAAGGAGAACACTATAAAGCAGTCATTTTCTAATACATTCTAATATGCAGTTCATTTAAAATCAGTAATGCTGTTTACATGTATCTTGATTGCATTTGGAGGGTTATGCTCAAATCTACACTGCCCAATTTAATATTTCAGGCTAGAACAAGTTGTGACTGCTAGGTAACAATATCTATGTATTTTTAAACAAAAGAAAGAATATTAAGATATATTTATCATACTCCAGACAGATAAAGTTCCCAGTAAGGTACTTGCCATCCCAGAATCATGACGAGCCTGCATTTACCAAGCAATTGCTTGCGCAGCAACTATCCCTGCTGTCGGGCAAACAATTGCATGAGAGCAGGGCTTGTAAATCTTTCCAGTCAGATATGATCAGGATGATTTAAATCCACCAGGCCTTGAGATGGCGGAGAGGTTAAGTACTGCAGATCTTAATTAGCGATGCACGCTCAGTCATTTAAGCCTGCACCACTAGGGCTCCGAAGCTATATATATATATATATATATATATATATATATATATATATATATATATATATATATATCTTCATAGAGCAAATGACTGGGCAAAAAAACTAATCTTATTGGCCAGCTGCAAGTATATGCGTTTGTGATTGGCTGATCACTGTCATATGATACAGAAGGAGTAAAAATAAACATAACTGAAATTTGTCAGAAAAAATCTACTACTCATTTGAAGTTCAGACTAAGTGCTATTGCGTTGTCTTTTCATCATGTATTTGCTGATTATACAAATCTTTAAGTTTAGACATGGCGGCGTCTATTTCTTTATAGAAACTCGAAAAAGGGAACAAAATAAAAAATTTTAAGTATATTACAAAGTTTTTTTAAATCTTTCCAGTCAGATATGACCAGGATGATTTAAATCCACCAGCCTTGAGATGGCGGAGAGGTTAAGTACTGCAGATCTTAATTAGCGATGCACGCTCAGTCATTTAAGCCTGCACCACTAGGGCTCTGAAGCTATATATATATATCTTCATAGAGCAAATGACTGGGCAAAAAAACTAATCTTATTGGCCAGCTGCAAGGATAGCACTCAGCACCATCTTACAAAAGAACAAAGCAAACTGGGCACTACTGTCAAACCTAAATATCAAAAGGGTAGGGTTAGTACCATATTAGGCTACAGCTCCCTTATGCAACTCCAAATCTAATTATTCTTCATATGTAATGTAATTTAAAATCAAAGACATCACATCCAAAAGGAAATCATTGTGTCAATATGATCACCATCTAAAAGTTTAGAGGAACCAGTAAGAAGGCCTCTGCTTCATCTCTGGTCTTACAAAAATGCAGGTGACAAAGAACAAACATTTACAGTATTTATGTTTTGCTAACAAAATCATAGTGGCAAGACTTATCTACCCCGGTAAAAGTCAGTATAGTTTTTTTGTATTTTTTTTTTCCAAATAAGTCAAGCAGTGGATGGCATTCAATAAAATTGCATGAAAGACTTTTGCAAAACAATAGAAAAGTTTTGAAATTACTTTCCTATGTCCCTTTGAAAAAGGCCTGTGAGAGGCTGAAACGCGTTGACCAAGAATCTGGTAAGCCTTATTTCTACATCTATATCTACTTTGAGCTAGGAGCAGATCTTTCACAGAAAAATCCAGCTAGGAGAAGAACATCCACTAAAATCTCTGGATTTCCACCTGTGGTCACAGCACTAACCCTGCAGCACCCAGCTGCACTAATCTCGCAACACTTAACTGAACCTTGAGAATAATTTTTCATTCACTAACTTTCATCACATAGACTTATATTGCACCTACGAAAGTATTTATCCTAACTTCAACACATTTTTCATCTTTTTTCATCATTGGCATCTTTTGGCAATTTCTGCTAAAAAAAAAATCAATTTTTTTTTCACATTTTTGTATTTTTATCCTTTGTTGAAGGATTAACCGTTTTCTTCCCCTCACTATTTTGCACTATTTTTTGAGCTTTCAGTCACATACCCTTTTTCTCCTACACCATCACTAATGAGGGATCATCTATAACACAACTATATTGGACTCTACCTAAGTATACGCTTGGAAATTCTACATCATATTTTCACTGAACCTGGGATTACAAATTACACTCACTCACTCACTCACACACACTACACCACGGCCAAGACCCCGCTGGGTGCTTAGTGCCCCATTTGTGTACCAAGGTGGTGTAGTACTGCTTTAGTGGTACTTTCTTTAGTGGTACTTTTTCCATATATATATATATATATAAATATATAATTAGCTTTTATTCGCATATTATTATCAAGATTGTCTACTGTCACATCTTACCAGTCTTTTCGTATGTTGATAAACATGGATCCATGTTAATGTACTATTTGAATATTCCACATAGGTACCTTGGCATATTTCATATTATTTATTGTTTAAACTTTTGTTTTAATTATTGTTTTAATTGTTTTAACTGTCAACATTTATTGTCATTAATAAACACACGTGTACTAAATATTCACATCCTAGCCCACTTCTAAGAAATGGAACTTACCTCCATCTAAATCTTTACTGCTGCATATACAGCAATATAAACCTACATACTATTCATAAGCTATAAAACAAATTATTATGTGCGTTTGCTACTATTTATTTTCATCTCACTCCTGACTGTCCAACAAGCCAAACAATTTGAAGATGTAGGTTTTGAACAAGAGAAAATTAAAAACAGAATTTATGCTTACCTGATAAATTACTTTCTCCAACGGTGTGTCCGGTCCACGGCGTCATCCTTACTTGTGGGAATATCTCTTCCCCAACAGGAAATGGCAAAGAGTCCCAGCAAAGCTGGCCATATAGTCCCTCCTAGGCTCCGCCCACCCCAGTCATTCGACCGACGGACAGGAGGAAAAATATAGGAGAAACCATATGGTACCGTGGTGACTGTAGTTAGAGAAAATAATTCATCAGACCTGATTAAAAAACCAGGGCGGGCCGTGGACCGGACACACCGTTGGAGAAAGTAATTTATCAGGTAAGCATAAATTCTGTTTTCTCCAACATTGGTGTGTCCGGTCCACGGCGTCATCCTTACTTGTGGGAACCAATACCAAAGCTTTAGGACAAGGATGAAGGGAGGGAGCAAATCAGGTTACCTAAACGGAAGGCACCACGACTTACAAAACCTTTCTCCCAAAAATAGCCTCCGAAGAAGCAAAAGTATCAAATTTGTAAAATTTGGCAAAAGTGTGCAGTGAAGACCAAGTCGCTGCCTTACATATCTGATCAACAGAAGCCTCGTTCTTGAAGGCCCATGTGGAAGCCACAGCCCTAGTGGAGTGAGCTGTGATTCTTTCAGGAGGCTGCCGTCCGGCAGTCTCGTAAGCCAATCGGATGATGCTTTTAAGCCAAAAAGAAAGAGAGGTAGAAGTCGCTTTTTGACCTCTCCTTTTACCAGAATAGACGACAAACAGAGAAGATGTTTGTCTGAAATCTTTTGTAGCTTCTTTGAAACTGGATTCGGACACAAAGAAGGTACAACTATCTCCTGGTTAATATTTTTGTTAGAAACAACCTTTGAAAGGAAACCAGGCTTAGTACGCAAAACCACCTTATCTGCATGGAACACCAGATAGGGCGGAGAACACTGCAGAGCAGATAACTCTGAAACTCTTCTAGCAGAAGAAATAGCAACCAAAAACAAAACTTTCCAAGATAACAACTTAATATCTATGGAATGTAAAGGTTCAAACGGAACCCCTTGAAGAACTGAAAGAACTAGATTTAAACTCCAGGCAGGAGTCAAAGGTCTGTAAACAGGCTTGATCCTAACCAGAGCCTGAACAAATGCTTGAACATCTGGCATAGCTGCCAGTCGTTTGTGTAGTAAGACAGATAAAGCAGAAATCTGTCCCTTTAGAGAACTCGCAGATAATCCTTTATCCAAACCTTCTTGCAGAAAGGAAAGAATCTTAGGAATTTTTACCTTATTCCAAGGGAATCCCTTGGATTCACACCAGCAGATATATCTTTTCCATATCTTATGGTAAATCTTTCTAGTTACCGGTTTTCTGGCCTTAACCAGAGTATCAATCACCGAATCTGAAATCCCACGCTTTAATAGAATCAAGTGTTCAATCTCCAAGCCATCAGCTGGAGGGAGACCAGATTTGGATGTTCGAATGGACCCTGAACAAGAAGGTCCTGTCTCAAAGGTAGCTTCCATGGTGGAACCGATGACATATTCACCAGGTCTGCATACCAAGTCCTGCGTGGCCACGCAGGAGGTATCAAGATCACCGAGACCCTCTCCTGTTTGATCCTGGCTACCAGCCTGGGAATGAGAGGAAACGGTGGGAACACATAAGCTAGGTTGAAGGTCCAAGGCGCTACTAGTGCATCCAGTAGAGTCGCCTTGGGATCCCTGGATCTGGACCCGTAGCAAGGAACCTTGAAGTTCTGACGAGACGCCATCAGATCCATGTCTGGAATGCCCCATATTTGAGTCAACTGGGCAAAAATCTCCAGGTGGAGTTCCCACTCCCCCGGATGGAATGTCTGACGACTCAGATAATCCGCTTCCCAGTTTTCCACACCTGGGATGTGGATCGCAGATAGATGGCAGGAGTGATTCTCCGCCCATTGTATTATTTTGGTTACTTCTTTCATCGCCAGGGAACTCCTTGTTCCCCCCTGATGATTGATATACGCAACAGTCGTCATGTTGTCTGATTGGAATCTTATGAATCTGGCCTTTGCAAGCTGAGGCCAAGCCCTGAGAGCATTGAATATCGCTCTTAGTTCCAGAATGTTTATCGGGAGAAGAGACTCTTCCCGAGACCACAGTCCCTGAGCTTTCAGGGATTCCCAGACCGCACCCCAGCCCACTAGACTGGCGTCGGTTGTGACAATGACCCACTCTGGTCTGCGGAAGTTCATTCCCTGGGATAGGTGGTCCAGGGATATCCACCAACGGAGTGAATCTCTGGTCTTCTGATCTACTGGAATCACTGGAGACAAATCTGTATAGTCCCCATTCCACTGTTTCAGCATGCACAGTTGTAATGGTCTTAGATGAATTCGCGCAAAAGGAACTATGTCCATTGCTGCAACCATCAACCCTACTACTTCCATGCACTGAGCTATGGAAGGACGTGGAACAGAATGAAGAACTTGACAAGCGCTTAGAAGTTTTGACTTTCTGACATCTGTCAGAAAGATCCTCATTTCTAAGGAATCTATTATTGTTCCCAGGAAGGGAACTCTTGTTGACGGAGACAGAGAACTTTTTTCTATGTTCACCTTCCATCCGTGAGATCTGAGAAAGGCCAGAACGATGTCTGTATGAGCCTTTGCTTTTGAAAGGGACGACGCTTGTATTAGAATGTCGTCCAAGTATGGTACTACTGCAATGCCCCTCGGTCTTAGAACCGCTAGAAGGGACCCGAGTACCTTTGTGAAAATCCTTGGAGCAGTGGCTAATCCGAATGGGAGGGCCACAAACTGGTAATGTTTGTCCAGAAAGGCGAACCTTAGGAACTGATGATGTTCTTTGTGGATAGGAATATGTAGGTACGCATCCTTTAGATCCACGGTAGTCATAAATTGACCTTCCTGGATAGTGGGTAGAATCGTTCAAATGGTTTCCATTTTGAACGATGGTACCCTGAGAAATTTGTTTAGGATCTTTAAATCCAGAATTGGTCTGAAGGTTCCCTCTTTTTTGGGAACTACGAACAGATTTGAGTAAAATCCCATTCCTTGTTCCTTCATTGGAACTGGGTGTATCACTCCCATCTTTAGCAGGTCTTCTACACAATGTAAGAACGCCTGTCTCTTTATTTGGTTTGAGGATAAGTGAGACATGTGGAACCTTCCCCTTGGGGGTAGTTCCTTGAATTCCAGAAGATAACCCTGAGAAACTATTTCTAGCGTCCAGGGATCCTGAACATCTCTTGCCCAAGCCTGAGCAAAGAGAGAGAGTCTGCCCCCCACTAGATCCGGTCCCGGATCGGGGGCTACTCCTTCATGCTGTTTTGCTAGCGGTAGCAGGCTTCTTGGTCTGCTTACCCTTGTTCCAGCCTTGCATCGGTTTCCAGGCTGGTTTGGACTGTGAGGCATTACCCTCTTGCTTAGAGGATGTAGAATTAGAGGCCGGTACGTTCCTGAAATTACGAAAGGAACGAAAATTAAACTTATTCTTGGCCTTGTGGGAGGGTGTGGCCCTTTCCCCCAGTGATGTCTGAGATAATCTCTTTTAATTCTGGTCCAAAGAGAGTTTTACCCTTGAAGGGGATGTTAAGCAATTTTGTCTTGGATGATATATCCGCTGACCAAGACTTTAGCCAAAGCGCTCTGCGCGCCACAATTGCAAACCCTGAATTTTTCGCCGCTAATCTAGCTAATTGCAAAGCGGCATCTAAAATAAAAGAGTTAGCCAACTTAAGTGCGTGAACTCTGTCCATAACCTCCTCATATGGAGTCTCTCTACTGAGCGACTTTTCTAGTTCCTCGAACCAGAACCACGCTGCTGTAGTGACAGGAACAATGCACGAAATGGGTTGTAGAAGGTAACCTTGCTGTACAAAAATCTTTTTAAGCAAACCTTCCAATTTTTTATCCATAGGATCTTTGAAAGCACAACTATCTTCGATAGGAATAGTAGTGCGCTTGTTTAGAGTAGAAACTGCCCCCTCGACCTTAGGGACTGTCTGCCATAAGTCCTTTCTGGGGTCGACCATAGGAAATAATTTCTTAAATATAGGAGGGGGAACAAAAGGTATGCCGGGCTTCTCCCACTCCTTATTCACTATGTCCGCCACCCGCTTGGGTATAGGAAAAGCGTCGGGGTGCACCGGAACCTCTAGGAACTTCTCCATCTTGCATAATTTTTCTGGAATGACCAAGTTGTCACAATCATCCAGAGTAGATAACACTTCCTTAAGCAGTGCGCGGAGATGTTCTAATTTAAATGTCACAACATCAGGTTCAGCCTGTTGAGAAATTTTTCCTGAATCTGAAATTTCCCCATCTGACAAAACCTCCCTCATGGCCCCTTCAGATTGGTGTGAGGGAATGACAGAACAATTATCATCAGCGCCCTCCTGCTCTTCAGTGTTTAAAACAGAGCAATCGCGCTTTCTCTGATATGCAGGCATTTTGGATAAAATATTTGCTATGGAGTTATCCATTACAGCCGTCAATTGTTGCATGGTAATAAGCATTGGCGCGCTAGAAGTACTAGGGGCCTCCTGCGTGGGCAAAACTGGCGTAGACACAGAAGGAGATGATGTAGAACCATGTCTACTCCCTTCATCTGAGGAATCATCTTGGGCAATTTCATTATTTGTGGCAGTACTGTCCTTACTTTGTTTGGATGCTATGGCACAATTATCACACAATTTTGAAGGGGGAGACACATTGGCTTTCATACATATAGAACATAGCTTATCTGAAGGCACAGACATGTTAAACAGGCTTAAACTTGTCAATAAAGCACAAAAACCGTTTTAAAACAAAACCGTTACTGTCTCTTTAAATTTTAAACAGAGCACACTTTATTACTGAATATGTGAAAATATATGAAGGAATTGTTCAAAATTTACCAAAATTTCACCACAGTGTCTTAAAGCATTAAAAGTATTGCACACCAATTTTCAGAGCTTTAACCCTTAAAATAATTATACAGTCCCAGCTACAGCCTTTGCTGTGACTTTACCAAGCCCAGAGGGGAATACGATACCAAATGACGCCTTCTATGAACTTTTCCAACTACTCTCAGGTCCTCACACATGCATCTGCATGTCTTGTACTCAAAAACAACTGCGCAGTAAAGGCGCGAAAATGAGGCTCAGCCTACAACTGGGAAGGCCCTTCCTGACTGGAAAAGGTGTCTAACATAGTGCCTGACGTTAAAAAAACGTTCCCCAAGTTTATAAGTGTGAATTATCAGCATAAACATGTATAAAATGTCCAAATAAAGCAATCGATTTTGCCCATAAAAGTGTCTACCAGTTTTATAGCCCATATTAAGCCCTTTATTCTTTTATGTTTAACTAAGAAAATGGCTTACCGGTCCCCATGAGGGGAAATGACAGCCTTCCAGCATTACACAGTCTTGTTAGAAATATGGCTAGTCATACCTTAAGCAGAAAAGTCTGCTAACTGTTTCCCCCAACTGAAGTTACTTCATCTCAACAGTCCTATGTGGAAACAGCAATCGATTTTAGTTACTGTCTGCTAAAATCATCTTCCTTTCACAAACAGAAATCTTCATCTTTTTCTGTTTCAGAGTAAATAGTACATACCAGCACTATTTTAAAATAACAAACTCTTGATAGTAGAATAAAAAAACTACAACTAAACACCACATACTCTTAACCATCTCCGTGGAGATGTTGCCTGTGCAACGGCAAAGATAATGACTGGGGTGGGCGGAGCCTAGGAGGGACTATATGGCCAGCTTTGCTGGGACTCTTTGCCATTTCCTGTTGGGGAAGAGATATTTCCACAAGTAAGGATGACGCCGTGGACCGGACACACCAATGTTGGAGAAACAATGGAGTTTTACTGATGGAGAAACTGGATAACCTAAGCACGATACTAATGGGAAGAACTGTACAATAATGCATAATTTGGTGATCAATCGTTTTTGCCTACCTTCATTTTCTTCCCCATTGCTGCTTGCCTCTGCTATGTCAGTTCCATCTACCTCAGACTCACAACCTACTTCCAACGCTCCATCTGTGGCACAAGCCAATTCTTCTTTCTGCCAGAAGAATGCAATATAGAGAATATTAAAGGCAAAATCTGCACAGTGTTCCGTAACTAGAAGTAAAATCATACTGCATGCCAACAAACTAAAACATGATCAGCATTAATTTATTCCCGCACTCCAAACTATACTACAAACACATATTAACAGCTATTTGCAACTAAATTAAATGAATTTTAAAAAGATAAACGCATGCAATAACAACACAACCCCATTGATTGAACACCAGAAAACAGTAGTTTAAATAGTTTTGTAAATCAATTAAAATAAGATTGTGTTCCATGATAGAATGCTGTGTTTTTCATATAACACAATTCTACATCTGTACTGATCCAGCCATAAATACATTTACTTGATATTTCATAGAGTATACCATCATAATCATTATCATCATGAATTATTTATAATTAAGAGGCTGGATTTATTTGCATCTATTTAACATTATATACTGCAGGCTATAAAAAGCGGCAAATTGCTCTGATATAAATCATGCAAACAATAACTTATTTTACAACATTCGGTGGTTTCAGTTTGCTTAGTCTTTGTGCGGTACTTTTTTACAAGATCATAGACAGTGTAAGCAACTTGACATAAACCAGCAGATGAAGGTAGAGAATCAAACTTACTTTAAGAGCATAGAGTCCTGACTTCCCAGGGATTTTGAAGAACGTCCCATCACCCACACGAGTGTTAGTATGAAGCATTGCATTTAGACAAGCCAACGGAGAAGTGCCGCTACAATGCAAGACAACAACAAAACACACTTGAAAATGAGTGTAAAACATGTGAGCTCAAGTAGTTCTTGCAATGCTGTCGCCTCCTTGCTTTTTATCCTCTCCCTTTCTCTGCTCATGCTTTCCTTTAGAGAAATTCTTCAGAGTCTGAAAGCATCTACATTACAATAAAGAGCTAGCTTTGGAAAACATAATCAAATGCATCTGCTCCATAGGCTTCAGGGGAAATGTCTGTACATTATAATTATGCTTTTCCATACAAAAACAAAAACACACATACAAAAAAAGCAAAACTGTGTTCTTTTAGAAAGAATAGTATCCAAATATTTAAAACAAAAAAAACTGTTCAGCAAACAACACAGGAAAGCTGTGGTTTATAAAATGCTGCAGACAATGTGACTGATGCACATGAATGATCAGAAGAAGGCAAGTTCAAGGGCAGCAGTATACTGTAGGATGAAAGACAACAAAAGAAAGGCAAGAAAAGCCAAGGAAGAACAGATTTAAGTTACAAGTGGTAATGTTTTCTGACTTGGGGGAGGTTAAATTCTAAATATTAAGCTTCTGCCAAACAAAGATTTTAAGCTTGAGGCAAACTTTAAGAGAAGTGTGTGCACAGATAACTACTAAATCTAGTACAATTAACCTTTAGGGAACAGTTTAAAATAAAGAACATTTAAAAAAAAATTATATATACATACACATACGTATATACATACACATACGTATATACACACACATACATATATACACACACATACATATATACACACACATACATATACACACACATACATATACACACACATACGTATATATACACACATATGTATATATACACACACATACGTATACACACACATACGTATATACACACATACGTATATACACACACATACATATACACACACATACATATATACACACACATACGTATATATACACACATACATATATATACACACATACATATATATACACACATACATATATATACACACATACATATATACACACATACATATATACACACACATACATATATATATACACACACATACATATACACACACATACATATACACACACATACATATACACACACACACATACGTATATACACACACATACGTATATACACACACATACGTATATACACACACGTACGTATATACACACACATACGTATATACACACACATACATATATACACACACATACGTATATACACACACATACGTATATACACACACATACGTATATACACACACATACGTATACACACACACATACGTATATACACACACATATGTATATACACACACATACGCATATACACACACATACGCATATACACACACATACGTATATACACACACATACGTATATACACACACATACGTATATACACACACATACATATATACACACACATACGTATATACATACACATACGTATATACACACACATACGTATATACATACACATACGCATATACCACACATACGTATATACACACACATACGTATATACACACACATACGTATATACACACACATACGTATATACACACACATACATATATACACACACATACGTATATACACACACATACGTATATACACACACATACGTATATACACACACATACGTATATACACACACATACGTATATACACACACATACGTATATACACACACATACATATATACACACACATACGTATATACACACACATACGTATATACACACACACATATATACACACACATACGTATATATACACACATACGTATATACACACACATACGTATATACACACACATACGTATATACATACACATACGTATATATACACACACATACGCATATACATACACATACGTATATACACACACATACGTATATACATACACATACGTATATACACACACATACGTATATACACACACACACACACATATACATACACACACATTATAAATATAAAAATCTAAATAAACACATGCATATATTTGATTGAATCAAAGTAAAAAAGAAAATAAGCTCCTATACATGTACTTAAAGGGACACAAAACCCAACATTACTAATGTCAATTTGTATTTGTTTTCTTTGTTTTCTTATCCTTTGTCGAAAAGAAGGAAGGTAAGTTCACCCACGTATGGCAGCAGTTTTACAACATTATACTTTAGCAAGAGCACTAGATGGCAACACTATATCCTGTCATGTAGAGCTCCAAACATGTGCAAGCTACATATCTAAATATATCAAACAAAGAATAGCAAGAGAACAAAGAAAATTTGATAATAGAAGTAAATTGGAAACTTTTTAAAATTGTATTCCCTATCTTAATCATGAAAGAAAACGGTTTGTGTTTCATGCCCCTTAAAGCATGACAAGTGCAGCACTGCTAGTAAGTTATAAAATTACTCAACTGGTGATACTTATCAGAAAAAGTTTTATTATCTGAAATTGGTTTACAAACATATCAGAGAATATATGAACATATGCTAAATACTGAGCACTTAGTATTGAAACATGCTCAGTACTTAAAGCTATATATAATAAAAAGCTAATGCATCCAATACATGCTAAGTGTAAGGTGACAATAGATAGGACAAGTTATTGCAATGCCTGTCACTTAGTGATAATAGCACACTCTGGCAGCATTACATAACAATTTATGGTAAAGCTTCCTTTTCCAGTATGACCTCTTTATACATACGGTAGTCCTGTTGATGAAGGGCTAATGCTAGTGGCTACTTATCCTCCGTAATTATGTTGGGTCTGAGCAGCTATCTTCAGCTTCTACGCTCTATACAAGCGGAGCCCTTTGACTAAACATATGCTCACTCTCCTCTTGATCCTAGGAACTAATGCAACAGCAGAAAACAGATGCAGGGTATACCCCAATTATGCCACAGGCCAGCTTGAACGTGTTTTGCTCCTACCATAGGGCTGGCACAGAGCCTCAGTAAATTTGGTCCTGAGGCCTGCCTTATCCTGATGAAAAATAAGATGAGGAGGATCACATGAAAGAGTAGATAACTCAAACTATCCTACAAGAAGAAATAGCCAAAAAGAAGAAAACCTTCCAAGAACCATGAATGTCTGAAAGATTAGCATTCTTCTTGTGGAAGAAGAAGAAATCTGACCATTCAAAGAACTGGTGGACAAACTTTTATCTAAACCATTTTGCAAAAATTTAAATATCCTAGGAATTCTAAAAAACAAACAAACAAAAAAAACATAATCCAAACCTTACAACAAATCTTCCTGGTGACAGGCTTAGGAGACTGTTTAAGTTTCAATAACAGAATCAGAGAACCCTTTCTGTTTCAGAACTTTCTGTTCAATCTCCATGTGATTAAACTTAGAGATTTGAGATCCAGATAGAAAAATGGACCTTGAGACAAAAGGTCTGAATGCAGCATACCAAACTTTGCAAGACCAAGCCAGAGCACTTACAATTGCTGATGCATTCTCTTGTCTGATTTTGGCAATTACCCTGGGAAGAACAACCAGTGGTGGAAAAACATAAGCTAGATGAAAAGACCATGGAACAACTAGAACATCCACAAACATTCCTTGAGGATCCCTGGACCTTGCACAATACATGGGAAGATTGTGGTTCAACCGAGAAGCCATCAGATCTATTTCTGGGAGGCCCTAAAGATCCACTATCTGACTGAGCACATCAAAATGAAGAGACTATTCCCCTGGATGCAAAGACTGACAACTGAAAAAATCTGCTTCCCAGTTGTCCACTCCGGGAATATTAACAGCAGAAATTAGACAAAAATAAACTTATGCCCAGGAAAGAATTTGCAATACTTCCCTCATGGCCATAGCCAGAACAAAACGGTAGGGCAAAAAAATGAAAATGCTTGTCTAGAAAAGCGAAACCTTAGAAACTGATGATGTTCCTTGTGAATAGGAACATGTAGGTATGCATCCTTTAAATCTATTGTGAACATATACTGACCTTGCTAAACAAAAGGTAGAATAGTTTTAATAGTGTGCATTTTGAAAGAGAAATGTGTTCAGAGCCTTTAGATCCAGAACTGACCTGAATGTTCCCTCCTTCTTTGGAAAAAAAGAAGAGGTTGGAACAAAACCCCTTTACCTGTTCCAACACAGGAACAAGAACAATCACTTCCATAGATTCTAGTCCCGAAACTAACTGAAAAAATGCCTGAGCCTTCGCAGGATTTCTTGGAACATTGGACAGAAAAAACCTTCCCCTGGGAGGACTTATTCTGAATCCAATTCGATTATCCTGCAAAACTATACTTAGCACCCAGGGATCTTGAACAGACTGGAACCAAAACATAACCTGCCCCTAACCAGAGCCTCTGGAGCTGGGGCCGCACCTTCATGCAAATTTGGATGATGCATTAGATTTTTTTGCACTATTAGACTTGTTCAAATTAGAATTAAGCTTCCAGACGGATGCAGAGGAACCTTGCTTCTGAGAGGAAGAATCGGATTCCTGTGTCCTGTACGGACGACTGACAAAAATTATTCGAAGCTTTGGAATTGCCCAGAGGAAGAAAAGCTCCTTTACCTCCAGTAGATATAATAGAATCCAAACCAGAAGCAAATAACATCTTTCCCTGAAAAGAAAGAGATACAAGTCTGGGTTTAGAAACTATATCAGCAGACCAAGACTTTGCTCATAAAGGCCTTCTACAGAAAACTGACATACTTTTAGTCTTAATCCTAATGAGAAAAAACAGAATCAGCACATTTGAGCAGCTCCAAAAGGTTGAAAAAAAAATCTTCATTAGTAGAATAATCAATTTTTTAATTTAAGGAAGAAATATTTTCCAAAGGAATTGTAGTACGTTTAGTCCGAATGCAAAAGGTGGCAGATTTTTGTGCTGCTCAGCTATTTTCATTACTGCATTTATTCTTGTTCAACAGCAACACACTAAAATCCATGCAAACACAGAGTTTTGTGCGTTGCTGTTGCACAAGAATAAATGCAGCAATGAAAAACAGAATTTATGCTGACCTGATAAATTACTTTCTCCAACGGTGTGTCCGGTCCACGGCGTCATCCATTACTTGTGGGAATATTCTCTTCCCCAACAGGAAATGGCAAAGAGCACAGCAAAAGCTGCCCATATAGCCCCTCCTCAGGCTCCGCCCCCCAGTCATTCGACCGACGGTTAGGAGGGAAAAAAAAAGGAGAAACTATAGGGTGCCGTGGTGACTGTAGTGTATAGAGAAAGACATTTTTCAAACCTGATTAAAAAACCAGGGCGGGCCGTGGACCGGACACACCGTTGGAGAAAGTAATTTATCAGGTAAGCATAAATTCTGTTTTCTCCAACATTGGTGTGTCCGGTCCACGGCATCATCCATTACTTGTGGGAACCAATACCAACGCTTTAGGACACGGATGAAGGGAGGGAGCAAATCAGGTTACCTAAACTGAAGGCACCACGGCTTGCAAAACCTTTCTCCCAAAAATAGCCTCCGAAGAAGCATAAGTATCAAATTTGTAGAATTTGGCAAAAGTGTGCAAGGAAGACCAAGTCGCTGCCTTACATATCTGATCAACAGAAGCCTCGTTCTTGAAGGCCCATGTGGAAGCCACAGCCCTAGTAGAGTGAGCTGTGATTCTTTCAGGAGGCTGCCGTCCGGCAGTCTCATAAGCCAATCGGATAATGCTTTTCAGCCAGAAAGAAAGAGAGGTAGCAGTAGCTTTTTGTCCTCTCCTCTTACCAGAGTAAACGACAAACAAAGATGAGGTTTGTCTAAAATCCTTTGTTGCTTCTAAATAGAACTTTAAAGCACGGACTACATCTAAATTGTGTAACAAACGTTCCTTCTTTGAAACTGGTTTCGGACACAGAGAAGGAACAACTATTTCCTGGTTAATATTCTTGTTGGAAACAACCTTTGGAAGAAAACCAGGCATGGTACGCAAAACGACCTTATCTGAATGGAACACCAGATAGGGTGGATCACACTGCAAAGCAGATAATTCAGAAACTCTTCTAGCAGAAGAAATAGCAACCAAAAACAGAACTTTCCAAGATAGTAACTTGATATCTATGGAATGTAAGGGTTCAAACGGAACCCCTTGAAGAACTGAAAGAACTAAATTTAGACTCCAAGGAGGAGTCATGGGTCTGTAAACAGGCTTGATTCTGATCAAAGCCTGTACAAAAGCTTGTACATCTGGCACAGCTGCCAGGCGTTTGTGTAACAAAACAGATAAGGCAGAAATCTGTCCTTTTAGAGAACTCGCTGACAACCCTTTATCCAAACCCTCTTGGAGAAAGGAAAGAATCTTAGGAATTTGAATCTTACTCCAGGAGAATCCCTTGGATTCACACCAACAGATATATTTTTTTCCATATTTTATGGTAAATCTTTCTAGTCACAGGTTTTCTGGCTTGGACCAGAGTATCTATCACTGAATTTGAAAACCCACGCTTGGATAAAATCAAGCGTTCAATTTCCAAGCAGTCAGCTGCAGAGAAACTAGATTTGGATGTTCGAATGGACCTTGTACTAGAAGATCCTGTCTCAAAGGTAGCTTCCATGGTGGAGCCGATGACATATTCACCAGGTCTGCATACCAAGTCCTGCGTGGCCACGCAGGAGCTTATCAGAATCACCGAGGCCTTCTCCTGTTTGATCCTGGCTACGAGCCTGGGAAGGAGAGGAAACGGTGGAAACACATATAAAAAACTACAACTAAACACCACATACTCTTCACCATCTCCGTGGAGATGCTACTTGTTCAGAGCAGCAAAGAGAATGACTGGGGGACGGAGCCTGAGGAGGGGCTATATGGGCAGCTTCTGTTGTGCTCTTTGCCATTTCCTGTTGGGGAAGAGAATATTCCCACAAGTAATGGATGACGCCGTGGACCGGACACACCAATGTAGGAGAAATATCCACACTACCAAGCGTACTTAAAAAAAAAAAGTGTACGTCAAAACATATATGCGTACAAAAAAATCCGGCATGCATTTAAAAATATACACGCATAAAAACACAAGTGAGCGATAAAAAAAGAATGCGACTGAAAACATTACACATAATAAAACAACAATTTATAGAGTTTTTTAAAGGGGAATTACCTAAATATATACAACTGTCCAAAGTTCATATACATATATACAATAACAACATAAAAGGGTTATAGGGGGCCAAATAATACAATATATAGTACTTACCAATAGAAGGAAACCAGTAGGAAGTCAAAACCAGTGCTGAAACATAACAGCAGAGGATCTTGAATAGGAGTATATCAACGAAACAGGAGGAGGCAGATGACAAGTCCCTGCGACACCCGTGGAAAGGCTTGTGACTAAATCCTAACAGGTGAACAATATGTCACTACCTATATTCCAAACACATCCCTCCAACAATCACTGTATTCTGAGTGGAAATGGGCCTCAACTTGGTCATATAATCCCTCTCACTGAATAATCAAATGCACGTCTTCATTCTTCAACTATTCCAGCGGTGGCAAAGACAAGACTGAGGTACCTGTGAGTGGGAGGGGTTTTATAGCGCACTTGGGGTTTGGGAATCTTTGCCTCCTCCTAGTGGTAGGGAGGGTAATTCCGAGGAGTAATGGATTGTGGTCTCTCATCATCTGTATGAAAGAAATAGACTGTCCTTTAACCAAACCAAAGATGCAGACAGGGAAAATTATGACTTACTGGCATGGAAAAAGCCAGACAGATAGCTCAGCATGATAAGACACTGTGGCTGAGCTCTGTAGAAACCCAAGGGTTTCAGGTTCGATCCCCAGGGAGGTCCACTCAGCCTTTCATCCTTTTCGATAAAATGAGCAGCGCCTTGAGACCCTTACGGGTGATTAGCCGCACTTTACAAGTACCCAATACATATATACAAAAATCATAATGTTTTAAGTCTGCATTTGGTGATCAGTCTAATTCAATTATACCAGTAAATTTTAACACATAAACCAGATAGAGTATCAGCTTTGTATATATTTACAAAATAACATAATTTATGTAAGAACTTATTGGCAAAAGTCCATGAGCTAGTGACGTATGGGATATACAATCCTACCAGGAGGGTCAAAGTTTCCCAAACCTCAAAATGCCTATAAATACACCCCTCATCACACCCACAATTCAGTTTAACGAATAGCCAAGAAGTGGGGTGATAAAGAAAGGAGTAAAAAGCATCAACAAAGGAATTTGGAAATAATTGTGCTTTATACAAAAAAATCATAACCACCATAAAAAGGGGTGGGCCTCATGGACTCTTGCCAATATGAAAGAAATGAATTTATCAGGTAAGTTCTTACATAAATTATGTTTTCTTTCATGTAATTGGCAAGAGTCCATGAGCTAGTGACGTATGGGATAGCAATACCCAAGATGTGGAACTCCACGCAAGAGTCACTAGAGAGGGAGGGACAAAATAAAAACAGCAATTTTGCTGAAAAAAATAAATCCACAACCCAAATATAAGTTTATTCTCAAAAAATAAAAATAAAAACTTAAATCATAAGCAGAAGAATCAAACTGAAACAGCTGCCCGAAGAACTTTCCAACCAAAAACTGCTTCTGAAGAAGCAAACACATCAAAATGGTAGAATTTAGTAAATGTATACAAAGAAGACCAAGATGCTGCTTTGCAAATCTGATCAACCGTAGCTTCATTCTTAAAAGCCCAAGAAGTGGAAACTGATCTGATAGAATGAGCTGTAATTCTCTGAGGCGGGGCTTTACCCGACTCCAAATAAGCTTGATGAATCAAAAGCTTTAACCACGATGCCAAAGAAAAGGCAGAAACCTTCTGACCTTTCCTGGAACCAGAAAAGATAACGAATAGACTAGAAGTCTTCCTGAAATCTTTAGTGGCTTCAACATAATATTTCAGAGCTCTCACCACACCCAAATAATGTAAAGATTCTTAGGATTAGGACACAAAGAAGGGACAACAATTTCTCTATTAATGTTGTTAGAATTCACAACCTTAGGTAAGAACTTAAATGAAGTCCGCAAAACTGCCGTATCCTGATGAAAAATCAGAAAAGGAGATTCACAATAGAGAGCGGATAATTCAGAAACTCTTCTAGCAGAAGAGATGGCCAAAAGGAATAACACTTTCCAGGAAAGTAGTTTAATGTCCAAAGAATGCATAGGCTCAAATGGAGGAGCCTGTAAAGCCTTCAAAACCAAATTAAGACTCCAAGGAGGAGAAATTGATTTAATGACAGGCTTGATACAAACCAAAGCCTGTACAAAACAATGAATATCAGGAAGTTTAGCAATTTTCCTGTGGAATAAAACAGAAAGAGCAGAGATTTGTCCTTTCAAGGAACTTGCAAACAAACCTTTATCCAAACCATCCTGAAGAAACTGTAAAATTCTAGGAATTCTAAAAGAATGCCAGGAAAATTTATGAGAACACCATGAAATATAAGTCTTCCAAACTCGATAATAAATCTTTCTAGAAACAGATTTACGAGCCTGCAACATAGTATTAATCACTGAGTCAGAGAAACCTCTATGACTAAGCACTAAGCGTTCAATTATTTCCATACCTTCAAATTTAATGATTTGAGATCCTGATGGAAAAACGGACCTTGAGATAGAAGGTCTGTCCTTAATGGAAGTGGCCAAGGTTGGCAACTGGACATTCGAACAAGATCCGCATACCAAAACCTGTGAGGCCATGCTGGAGCCACCAGCAGCACAAACGATTGCTCCATGATGATTTTGGAGATCACTCTTGGAAGAAGAACTAGAGGCGGAAAGACATAAGCAGGTTGATAATTCCAAGGAAGTGACAACGCATCCACTGCTTCCGCCTGAGGATCCCTGGACCTAGACAGGTACCTGGGAAGTTTCTTGTTTAGATGAGAAACCATCAGATCTATTTCTGGAAGCCCCCACATCTGAACAATTTGAGAAAACACATCTGGGTGAAGAGTCCATTCTCCCGGATGTAAAGTCTGACGACTGAGATAATCTGCTTCCCAATTGTCTATACCTGGGATATGAACCGCAGAAATTAGACAGGAGCTGGATTCCGCCCAAACAAGTATCCGAGTATCTCTTTCATAGCTTGAGGACTGTGAGTCCCACCCTGATGATTGACAAATGCCACAGTTGTGATATTGTCTGTCTAAAAACAAATGAACGGTTCTCTCTTCAACAGAGGCCAAAACTGAAGAGCCCTGAGAATTGCAGAGAATTGCAGAGTTCCAAAATATTAATTGGTAATCTCGCCTCTTGAGATTTCCAAACCCCTTGTGCTGTCAGAGATCCCCAAACAGCTCCCCAACCTGAAAGACTCGCATCTGTTGTGATCACAGTCCAGGTTGGACGAATGAAAGAGGCCCCTAAAATTATACGATGGTGATCTAACCACCAAGTCAGAGAAAGTCGAGCCTTGGGATTTAAGGATATTAATTGTGATATCCTTGTATAATCCCTGCACCATTGGTTCAGCATACAAAGCTGGAGAGGTCTCATATGAAAACGAGCAAAAGGGAACGCGTCCGATGCTGCAGTCATGAGACCTAAAACTTCCGTGCACATAGCTACTGAAGGTAATGACTGAGACTGAAGGTGCCGACAGGCGTCAACCAATATCAAACATCTCTTGTCTGTTAGAGACAAAGTCATGGACACTGAATCTATCTGGAAACCTAAAAAGGTTACCTTTGTCTGAGGAATCAAAGAACATTTTGGTAAATTGATCCTCCAACCATGTATTTGAAGAAACAACACTAGTTGATTCACTTGAGATTCTGCAGAACGTTAAGACTGAGCAAGTACCAAGATATCGTCCAAATAAGGAAACACCGCAATACCCCGCTCTCTGATTACAGAGAGTAGGGCACGAGAACATTTGAAAAGATTCTTGGAACTGTTGCTAGGCCAAAAGGAAGAGCAACAAATTGGTAATGCTTGTCTAGAAAAGAGAATCTCAGGAACTGATAGTGATCCGGATGAATCGGAATATGAAGATATGCATCCTGTAAGTCTATTGTGAACATATAATGCCCTTGCTGAACAAAAGGCAGAATAGTCCTTATAGTCACCATCTAGAAAGTTGGTACTCTTACATATCGATTCAAAATCTTTAGATCCAAAACTGGTCTGAATGAATTTTCTTTCTTTGGGACAATGAATAGATTTGAATAAAACCCCAGGCCCTGTTCCTGAAACGGAACTGGCATGATTACCCCTGATAACTCCAGGTCTGAAACACACTGAAAAGCCTGAGTCTTTACTGGGTTTGCTGGAATGCGTGAGAGAAAAAAAATCTTCTCACAGGTGGTCTTACTCTGAATCCTATTCTGTACCCCTGAGAGACAATACTCTGAATCCAATGATTTTGGACCGAACTGATCTAAAAATCTTTGAAGAATATTAATCTGCCCCATACCAGCTGAGCTGGAATGAGGGCTGCACCTTCATGTGGACTTGGGAGCTGGCTTTGATCTCTTAAAAGGCTTGGATTTATTCCAATTTGAGGAAGGCTTCCAATTGGAAACGGATTCCTTTGGGGAAGGATTAGATTTCTGTTCCTTATTATGTCTAAAGGAACGAAAACGGTAAGAAGCTTTAGATTTACCTTTAGTTTTTTTATAGTGAGGAAAAAAACTCCCTTCCCCCCAGTGACAGTTGAAATTATTGAATCCAACTGAGAACCAAATAATTTATTACCTTGGAAAGAAAGAGAAAGCAATCTGGATTAGTCATATAACTATCCAAGATTTGAACCACAAAGCTCTTCTAGCTAAAGTAGCTAAAGACATATCTAACATCAATTTTGTTGATATCAAAAATGGCATCACAAATGAAATTATTAGCATGTTGAATCAACTTAACAATGCTAGACAAATCATGATCTGATACTTGTTGCGCTAAAGTTTCCAACCAAAAAGTTGAAGCAGTTGCAACATCGGCCAAAGAAATTACAGGCCTAAGAAGATGACCTGAATATAAATAAGCCTTCCTTAGATAAGATTCAAGTTTCCTATTTAAAGGATCTTTAAAAGAAGTACTATCTTCCGTAGGAATAGTAGTATGTTTAGCAAGAGTGGAGATAGCCCCATCAACTTTAGGGATCTTTTCCCAAAACTCCAATCTAACTGCTGGCAAAGGATACAATTTTTTAAACCTTGAAGAAGGAATCAAAGAAGTACCAGGCCTATTCCATTCTTTAGAAATCATATCAGAAATAGCATCAGGAACTGGAAAAACCTCTGGAATAACCACAGGAGGTTTATAAACAGAATTTAAACGTTTACTAGTTTTAATATCAAGATGACTAGTTACCTCCATATCCAATGTAATCAACACTTCTTTTAAAAAAGAACGAATATACTCCATTTTAAATAAATAAGAGGATTTGTCAGTGTCAATATCTGAGACAGGATCTTCTGAATCAGATAGATCCTCATCAGAGAAGGATAAATCAGTATGTTGCCGGTCATTTGTAATTTCATCAACTCTATGAGAAGTTTTAAAAGACCTTTTACGTTTATTAGAAGGCAGGATGGCAGACAAAGCCTTCTGAATAGAATCAGAAATAAATTATTTTAAATTTACAGGTATATCTTGTACATTAGATGAGGGAACAGCAACAGGTAATGAACTACTACTGATGGATACATTTTCTGCATGTAAAAGGTTTATCATGAGAACTATTACAAACCACAGCTGGAGGTATAATCTCCACAAGTTTACAACAAATGCACTTAGCTTTGATAGAACTGTTATCAGGCAGCTGGGATCCAACAGTGAATTCTGAGACAGGATTAGATTGAGCCATCTTGCAAATGTAAGAGAAAAAACAACATATAAAGCAAAATGATCAATTTCCTTACATGGCAGTTTCAGGAATGGGAAAAAATGCAAACAGCATAGCCCTTTGACAAAGAAAAAGGCAAGAGGCAAATAAGAATGGGGTCTTAAATAATGAAAATATTTGGCGCCAAGTATGATGTACAACAAACAGAAAAATATTTTTGGTGCCAAAAACGCCACACTCACGTCATAGATGACTCAACCTTGTGAAGGACTCGGCGTCAACTAAGACGAAGGAAATGACAAATTTGCGTCAATGAACGTAAGTTCGCGCCAAAAATTCTCGCGCCAAGAATGACGCAATAAACTTTGGCATTTTGCGCCCTCGCGAGCCTAATTCTGCAAGCGAATTTAAAAGATAGTCAATTGAAAGAGAGACTATATCACAGGTAAGAAATACATTTTCATAAAAAACAGAATTTATGTTTACCTGATAAATTACTTTCTCCAACGGTGTGTCCGGTCCACGGCGTCATCCTTACTTGTGGGATATTCTCTTCCCCAACAGGAAATGGCAAAGAGCCCAGCAAAGCTGGTCACATGATCCCTCCTAGGCTCCGCCTACCCCAGTCATTCGACCGACGTTAAGGAGGAATATTTGCATAGGAGAAACCATATGATACCGTGGTGACTGTAGTTAAAGAAAATAAATTATCAGACCTGATTAAAAAACCAGGGCGGGCCGTGGACCGGACACACCGTTGGAGAAAGTAATTTATCAGTTAAACATAAATTCTGTTTTCTCCAACATCGGTGTGTCCGGTCCACGGCGTCATCCTTACTTGTGGGAACCAATACCAAAGCTTTAGGACACGGATGATGGGAGGGAGCAAATCAGGTCACCTAGATGGAAGGCACCACGGCTTGCAAAACCTTTCTCCCAAAAATAGCCTCAGAAGAAGCAAAAGTATCAAACTTGTAAAATTTGGTAAAAGTGTGCAGTGAAGACCAAGTCGCTGCCCTACATATCTGATCAACAGAAGCCTCGTTCTTGAAGGCCCATGTGGAAGCCACAGCCCTAGTGGAATGAGCTGTGATTCTTTCGGGAGGCTGCCGTCCGGCAGTCTCGTAAGCCAATCTGATGATGCTTTTAATCCAAAAAGAGAGAGAGGTAGAAGTTGCTTTTTGACCTCTCCTTTTACCGGAATAAACAACAAACAAGGAAGATGTTTGTCTAAAATCCTTTGTAGCATCTAAATAGAATTTTAGAGCGCGAACAACATCCAAATTGTGCAACAAACGTTCCTTCTTCGAAACTGGTTTCGGACACAGAGAAGGTACGATAATCTCCTGGTTAATGTTTTTGTTAGAAACAACTTTTGGAAGAAAACCAGGTTTAGTACGTAAAACCACCTTATCTGCATGGAACACCAGATAAGGAGGAGAACACTGCAGAGCAGATAATTCTGAAACTCTTCTAGCAGAAGAAATTGCAACCAAAAACAAAACTTTCCAAGATAATAACTTAATATCAACGGAATGTAAGGGTTCAAACGGAACCCCCTGAAGAACTGAAAGAACTAAGTTGAGACTCCAAGGAGGAGTCAAAGGTTTGTAAACAGGCTTGATTCTAACCAGAGCCTGAACAAAGGCTTGAACATCTGGCACAACTGCCAGCTTTTTGTGAAGTAACACAGACAAGGCAGAAATCTGTCCCTTCAGGGAACTTGCAGATAATCCTTTTTCCAATCCTTCTTGAAGGAAGGATAGAATCTTAGGAATCTTAACCTTGTCCCAAGGGAATCCTTTAGATTCACACCAACAGATATATTTTTTCCAAATTTTGTGGTAAATCTTTCTAGTTACAGGCTTTCTGGCCTGAACAAGAGTATCGATAACAGAATCTGAGAACCCTCGCTTCGATAAGATCAAGCGTTCAATCTCCAAGCAGTCAGCTGGAGTGAGACCAGATTCGGATGTTCGAACGGACCTTGAACAAGAAGGTCTCGTCTCAAAGGTAGCTTCCATGGTGGAGCCGATGACATATTCACCAGATCTGCATACCAAGTCCTGCGTGGCCACGCAGGAGCTATCAAGATCACCGACGCCCTTTCCTGATTGATCCTGGCTACCAGCCTGGGGATGAGAGGAAACGGCGGAAATACATAAGCTAGTTTGAAGGTCCAAGGTGCTACTAGTGCATCCACTAGAGCCGCCTTGGGATCCCTGGATCTGGACCCGTAGCAAGGAACTTTGAAGTTCTGACGAGAGGCCATCAGATCCATGTCTGGAATGCCCCACAGTTGAGTGACTTGGGCAAAGATTTCCGGATGGAGTTCCCACTCCCCCGGATGCAATGTCTGACGACTCAGAAAATCCGCTTCCCAATTTTCCACTCCTGGGATGTGGATAGCAGACAGGTGGCAGGAGTGAGACTCCGCCCATAGAATGATTTTGGTCACTTCTTCCATCGCCAGGGAACTCCTTGTTCCCCCCTGATGGTTGATGTACGCAACAGTTGTCATGTTGTCTGATTGAAACCGTATGAACTTGGCCCTCGCTAAAAAACTCTAAGCCATCTCCGTGGAGATGTTGCCTGTACAACGGCAAAGAGAATGACTGGGGTAGGCGGAGCCTAGGAGGGATCATGTGACCAGCTTTGCTGGGCTCTTTGCCATTTCCTGTTGGGGAAGAGAATATCCCACAAGTAAGGATGACGCCGTGGACCGGACACACCTATGTTGGAGAAAATGAAATTTATTCTTACCTGATAAATTTGTTTCTTTTACGATACGATGAGTCCACGGATTTCATCCTTACTTGTGGTATATCGCCTCCTGGTCAGCAGGAGGAGGCAAAGAGCACCACAGCAGAGCTGTTTATATAGCTACTCCCTTCCCTCCCACTCCAGTCATTCGACCGAAGTTAGGAAGAGAAAGGAAAAGCTAAGGTGCAGAGGTGACTGAAGTTTAACAAAATTAAAGACCTGTATTAGAAAAACAGGGTGGGCCGTGGAATCATCGTATCGTAAAAGAAACAAATTTATCAGGTAAGAATAAATTTAATTTTCTTTTCCAAGATACAATGAGTCCACGGATTTCATCCTTACTTGTGGGATACAATACCAAAGCTATAGTACTCGGATGAAATGGGAGGGACAAGACAGGGAACCTAAGCGAAAGGCACCACTGCTTGAAGAACCTTTTCCTCCCAAAATCAGCCTCAGACGAGGCAAAAGTATCGATTTTGTAAAAAGTGTGAAGAGACGACCAAGTTGCAGCCTTGCAAATCTGTTCAACAGAAGCATCATTTTTGAATGCCCATGAGGAAGCCACAGCCCTAGTAGAATGAGCCGTAATTCGTTCAGGAGGCTGCTGTCCAGCAGTCTCATATGCAAAACGGATGATACTCTTCAACCAAAAGGAAAGAGAGGTAGCCGTAGCTTTCTGACCCCTACGTTTCCCTGAAAAAACGTCAAACAAGGAAGACGATTGAGGAAAATCCTTAGTCGCCTGTAAGTAGAAATTCAAGGCATGGACCATGTCCAAATTATGTAACAGACGCTCCTTCTTAGAATAAG
This sequence comes from Bombina bombina, assembly GCF_027579735.1. Taxonomy (NCBI): domain Eukaryota; kingdom Metazoa; phylum Chordata; class Amphibia; order Anura; family Bombinatoridae; genus Bombina; species Bombina bombina. Next base: position 870,156,462 of record NC_069503.1, on the reverse strand, counting down.
GATTAGGACACAAGGAAGGAACAACAATTTCCTGATTAATATTCCTATTAGAAACAACCTTATCCACATGGAAAATAAGATAAGAAGAATCACATTGCAATGCCGAAAGATCAGAAACTCTGCGAGCAGAAGAAATAGCAACCAAAGATAAAACCTTCCAAGATAACAACTTAATATCTATGGAATGCATGGGTTCAAACGGAACCCTTTGAAGAACATTAAGAACTAAATTCAAACTCCAAGGAGGAGCAATTGGTCTAAACACAGGCCTGATTCTAGTCAGAGCCTGACAAAAAGATTGAACATCTGGAACAACTGCCAGACGCTTGTGCAGCAAAATAGACAAGGCAGAAATCTGTCCCTTTAAGGAACTCGCTGACAACCCTTTCTCCAATCCTTCTTGGAGAAAAGACAAAATCCTGGGAATCCGAACCCTACTCCAAGAGTAGCCCTTGGATTCGCACCAATAAAGATATTTACGCCATATCTTACAGTAAATCTTTCTAGTAACAGGCTTACGCGCCTGAATCAAGGTATCAATGACCGAATCAGAGAATCCTCGCTTAGATAAAATCAAGCGTTCAATCTCCAAGCAGTTAGCTGCAGAGAAACTAGATTCGATGATGGAAGAGTCCCTGAATGAGAAGGTCTTTCCTCAATGGAAGCTTCCATGGTGGCTGAGATGACATGTCCACCAGAACGGCATACCAATTCCTGCGAGGCCACACAGGAGCGATGAGGATCACCGAAGCCTACTCCTGTTTGACCCGAGCAATCACTCGAGGAAGAAGAGCAAATGGAGGGAACACATAAGCTAGGCTGAACGACCAAGGCACTGCCAAGGCATCTATCAGCTCGGCCTGGGGATCCCTGGACCCACATCTCGGAAGCTTGGCATTCCGACGAGATGCCATAAGATCCAACTCCGGTCTGCCCCACTTGAGAATCAGGTTGGCAAATACCTCCGGATGGAGTTCCCATTCCCCCGGATGAAAAGTCTGTCTGCTCAGAAAATCCGCTCCCCAGTTTTCCACTCCTGGGATGTAGATTGCCGACAGATAACGTAACATAAGAGTGAGTCTCCGCCCACTGAATAATCTTGGCTACTTCTGTCATTGCTAAGGAACTCCTCCTTGATGATTGATGTAAGCTACAGTCGTGATGTTGTCTGACTGGAATCAATGAATTTGGCCGAAGTCAACTGAGGCCAAGCCTGAAGCGCATTGAATATTGATCTCAACTCTAGAATATTGATGGGAATTAGAGACTCCCATTGAGTCCATACACCCTGAGCCCTCAGGGAGTTCCAGACTGCTCCCCATCCTATCAGGCTGGCGTCCGTTGTCACTATCCACTGGGATAGATGATCCAGCGACAACCACCATAGAAGAGAGTCCCTTGTCTCCTGATCTAGATTTATTTGAGGAGACAAATTTGTGTAATCTCCATTCCACTGTCTGAGCATGCTCAGTTGCAGAGGTCTGAGATGAAAACGAGCAAACAGAATGATGTCCATTGCTGCTACCATCAATCCAATTGTCTCCATGCACTGAGCCACTGACGGCCGAGGATTGGACTGAAGGGTTCTGCATGTATTCAGAATCTTTAACTTTCTGACCTCCGTCAAAAAGATTTTCATGGATAGAGAGTCGATTAGAGTTCACAAGAAAGGAACCCTTGTCTGTGGAACTAACGAACTCTTTTCCAGATTCACTTTCCACCCGTGAGTCCACAGAAAGGACAGAACAATGTCGGTATGAGACTTTGCTAGCTGATAAGACGACGTCTGGATCAGAATATCGTCCAGATAAGGTGCCACTGCAATACCCCGCGGTCTTAAAAGCCGCCAGCAGAGACCCCAGAACTTTTGTGAAAATTCTAGGTGCCGTGGCCAGACCGAAAGAAAGAGACACGAACTGAAAATGTTTGTCCAGAAAGGCAAACCTCAGGAACTTGTGATGATCTCTGTGGATAGAAACATGAATATATGCGTCCTTTAGATCCACGGTAGTCATAAATTGACCCTTCTGGATCAATGGAAGAATGGTACGAATAGTTTCCATCTTGAAGGATGAAACTCTGAGAAACTTGTTTAGACTTTTGAGGTCTAAAATAGGTTGGAACGTTCCCTCTTTTTTGGGAACTACAAAGAGATTTGAATAAAACCCTTGTCCCTGTTCCTGTATTGGAATGGGACATATTACTCCCATGGAGGAGAGATCTCTTACACAGTGTAAGAATGCCTCTCTTTTTATCTGGTCTACAGACAATCGTGAAAGAAGAAACCTTCCTCTGGGGGAGAATTTCTGAACTCCAACTGATACCCCTGAGACACAATTTCTAGCGTCCAGGGATCCTGAACATCTCTTATCCAAGCCTGGACAAAGAGAGAAAGTCTGCCCCCACTAGATCCGGTCCCGGATCAGGGGCTGACCCTTCATGCTGACTTGGTAGTAGCAGCTGGTTTCTTGGATTGTTTACCTTTGTTCCAAAACTGGTTGGGTCTCCAAGTGGACTTGGTTTGTGAATAATTCCCTTCCTGTTTAGTGGAAGAGGAAGAGGAAACTCCCTTGAAATTTCAAAAGGAACGAAAATTACTCTGTCGCCCTCTCTGTTTGGACTTTTTGTCCTGAGGGAGGAGATGACCCTTGCCTCCCGTGATGCAAGAAATAATTTCCTTCAAGTCAGGCCCGAACAGGGTCTTCCCCTTGTAAGGAATAGCCAAAAGCTTAGACTTGGATGACACATCCGCAAACCAAGACTTCAACCATAAAGCCCAGCGCGCTAAGATAGCAAAGCCTGAACTCTTAGTCGCCAATTTAGTGATCTGTATCTCTTCCAGAGGAGTCTCCACTTTAAGAGACTCTTCCAGGGCATCAAACCAATAAGCGGCCGCGGTGGTAACTGTAACAATACAGGCCGCTGGTTGCAAAAGGAACCCCTGGTGAACATACATCTTTTTAAGGAGACCCTCCAACTTCTTATCCATGGGGTACTTAAAAGCACAACTATCCTCAATAGGTATAGTAGTCCGTTTGGCCAGGGTAGATATGGCTCCCTCAATCTTGGGAACTGTCTGCCAAGAATCCCTAATAAAATCAGCTATAGGGTACATTTTCTTAAAATTAGGAGAAGGGGAGAATGGAATACCAGGCCTCTCCCATTCTTTAGCAAGTATCTCCGAAGTTCTCTTAGGAACTGGAAAAAACATCAGAGTAAGAAGGAACTTCCAAATATTTGTCCAATTTACTAAATTTTTCTGGAGGGACCACTATTGAGTCACAATCATCCAGAGTAACCAACACCTCCCTTAGTAATAGGCGAAGGTGTTCAAGCTTAAATCTGAAAGAGACTTCAGAGTTAGTCATAGGCAAGGCGTTCCCAGAATCAGAGATTTCACCTTCAAACAGGACCTCCGTGCCCTCCCGTTGACTGCGGGCGTGGATGTCCTCAATCGCCATGTGAGAGTCAGAGGCTGAATTGACCACACAATGGACACTTCTTGAACGCTTGCCGTGCGATATATTAGGCAAATTAGATAACGCCTCAGAAAGGGTAGAAGACATCACTGCAGCAATGTTCTTTAAAGTAAATGCGGCAGAAACTGGCAATACACCTGGCACCGCCTGACCGGGATTTAAAGGCTGTGACGCTTGGGGAGAAAGCCGCGGCATACTCTGCATCTCATCTGCAGACTCTTGAGAAGCATCCGCTTTAGGCAATGATGTATCATAAAAAATTTGGTCTTTACAATGCAAAGCACTCTGAACACAGGAAGGGCAAAAAGGAACAGGAGGTTCCACAGGGGCATTCAAGCACATAGCACAGGTTGAATTACATCTGAATCCATTGTTTTTTAACAGAAAAAAAACATAATTTATGTAAGAACTTACCTGATAAATTCATTTCTTTCATATTAGCAAGAGTCCATGAGCTAGTGACATATGGGATATACATTCCTACCAGGAGGGGCAAAGTTTCCCAAACCTCAAAATGCCTATAAATACACCCCTCACCACACCCACAATAAAGTTTAACAAATAGCCAAGAAGTGGGGTGATAAGAAAGGAGCGAAAGCATCAATTGGAATAATTGTGCTTTATACAAAAAAATTATAACCACCACAAAAAAAGGGTGGGCCTCATGGACTCTTGCTAATATGAAAGAAATGAATTTATCAGGTAAGTTCTTACATAAATTATGTTTTCTTTCATGTAATTAGCAAGAGTCCATGAGCTAGTGACGTATGGGATAATAAATACCCAAGATGTGGAACTTCCACGCAAGAGTCACTAGAGAGGGAGGGATAAAATAAAGTCAGCCAATTCCGCTGAAAAATAATAATAATCCACAACCCAAAACAAAAGTTTTAATCTCAATAATGAAAAAAACTGAAAATATAAGCAGAAGAATCAAACAAACAGCTGCCTGAAGTACTTTTCTATCAAAAACTGCTTCAGAAGAAGAAAACACATCAAAATGGTAGAATTTAGTAAAAGTATGCAAAGAAGACCAAGTTGCTGCTTTGCAAATCTGATCAACAGAAGCTTCATTCCTAAACGCCCAGGAAGTAGAAACTGACCTAGTAAAATGAGCCGTAATTCTTTGAGGCGGGGATTTACCCTACTCGACATAAGCATGATGAATCAAAGAAATGGCGGAGGCCTTCTGACCTTTTCTGGACCCAGAAAAGATAACAAATAGACTAGAAGTCTTTCTAAAATCTTTAGTAGCTTCAACATAATATTTCAAAGCTCTTACTACATCCAAAGAATGTAAAGATCTCTCCTTTGAATTCTTAGGATTAGGACACAATGAAGGAACAACAATTTCTCTACTAATGTTGTTAGAATTCACAACCTTAGGTAAAAATTTAAATGAAGTCCGCAACACTGCCTTATCCTGATGAAAAATCAGAAAAGGAGATTCACAAGAAAGAGCAGATAACTCAGAAACTCTTCTAGCAGAAGAGATGGCCAAAAGGAACAGAACTTTCCAAGAAAGTAATTTAATGTCCAGAGAATGCATAGGTTCAAACGGAGGGGCTTGTAAAGCCCTCAGAACCAAATTAAGACTCCAAGGAGGAGAGATTGATTTAATGACAGGTTTGATACGAACCAAAGCCTGTACAAAACAATGAATATCAGGAAGATTAGTAATCTTTCTGTGAAAAAGAACAGAAAGAGCAGAGATTTGTCCTTTCAAGGAACTTGCAGACAAACCTTTATCCAAACCATCCTGAAGAAACTGTAAAATTCTAGGAATTCTAAAAGAATGCCAGGAGAATTTATGAGAAGAACACCAAGAAATGTAAGTCTTCCAGACTCGATAATAAATCCTCCTAGACACAGATTTACGAGCCTGTAACATAGTATTAATTACTGAGTCAGAGAAACCTCTATGACTAAGAATCAAGCGTTCAATTTCCATACCTTCAAATTTAATGATTTGAGATCCTGATGGAAAAATGGGCCTTGAGATAGAAGGTCTGGTCTTAACGGAAGAGTCCAAGGTTGGCAACTGGCCATCCGAATGAGATCCGCATACCAAAACTTGTGAGGCCATGCTGGAGCCACCAGCAGTACAAACGAATGTTCCATTAGAATTTTGGAAATCACTTTTGGAAGAAGAACTAGAGGCGGAAAGATATAGGCAGGATGATAATTCCAAGGAAGCGACAACGCGTCCACTGCCTCCGCCTGAGGATCCCTGGATCTGGACAGATACCTGGGAAGTTTCTTGTTTAGATGAGAGGCCATCAGATCTATTTCTGGAAGTCCCCAGATTTGAACAATCTGAAGAAATACCTCTGGGTGAAGGGACCATTCGCCCGGATGTAACGTCTGGCGACTGAGATAATCCGCTTCCCAATTGTCTACACCTGGGATGTGAACCGCAGAGATTAGACAGGAGCTGGTTTCCGCCCATACAAGTATCCGAGATACTTCTTTCATAGCCTGAGGACTGAGTCCCACCCTGATAATTGACATATGCCACGGTTGTGACATTGTCTGTCTGAAAACAAATAAACGATTCTCTCTTCAGAAGAGGCCAGAACTGAAGAGCTCTGAAAATCGCACAGAGTTCCAAAATGTTGATTGGTAATCTCGCCTCCTGAGATTCCCAAACCCCCTGCGCTGTCAGAGATCCCCATACAGCTCCCCAACCTGACAGACTCGCATCTGTTGAGATCACAGTCCAGGTTGGACGAACAAAAGAAGCCCCTTGGACTAAACGATGGTGATCTATCCACCACGTCAGAGAGTGTCGTACATTGTGATTTAAGGATATTAATTGTGATATCTTTGTATAATCCCTGCACCATTGGTTCAGCATACAAAGCTGAAGAGGTCGCATGTGAAAACGAGCAAAGGGGATCGCGTCCGATGCAGCAGTCATGAGACCTAGAATTTCCATGCATAAAGCTACCGAAGGGAATGATTGAGACTGAAGGTTTCGACAGGCTGAAACCAATTTCAGACGTCTCTTTTCTGTTAGAGACAAGGTCATGGACACTGAATCTATTTGAAAACCCAAAAAGGTTACCTGAGTCTGAGGAATCAACGAACTCTTTGATAAATTGATCCTCCAACCATGTCTTTGAAGAAACGACACAAGTTGATTCGTATGAGATTCTGCAGAATGTGAAGACTGAGCAAGTACCAAGATGTCGTCCAAATAAGGAAATACCGCAATACCGTGTTCTCTGATTACAGAGAGAAGGGCACGAGAACCTTTGAAAAGATCCTTGGAGCTGTTGCTAGGCCAAACGGAAGGGCCACAAACTGGTCATGCTTGTCTAGAAAAGAGAATCTCAGAAACTGAAAGTGATCTGGATGAATCGGAATATGAAGATATGCATCCTGTAAATCTATTGTGGACATATAATGCCCTTGCTGAACAAAAGGTAGAATAGTCTTTATAGTTACCATTTTGAATGTTGGTATCCTTACATAACGATTCAATATCTTTAAATCCAGAACTGGTCTGAAGGAATTCTCCTTCTTTGGTACAATGAATAGATTTGAGTAAAACCCCAGACCCTGTTCCAGAACTGGAACTGGCACAATTACTCCAGCCAACTCGAGATTTGAAACACATTTCAGAAATGCCTGAGCCTTCACTGGGTTTATTGGAATGCGAGAGAGAAAAAATCTCTTCGCAGGCGGCCTTACCTTGAAACCTATTCTGTACCCTTGTGAAACAATGTTCTGAATCCAAAAACTGTGAATCGAATTGATCCAAATGTCTTTGAAAAATCGTAACCTGCCCCCTACCAGCTGTGCTGGAATGAGGGCCGCACCTTCATGTGGACTTGGGAGCTGGTTTTGACTTTCTAAAAGGCTTGGATTTATTCCAGATTGGAGAAGGTTTCCAAACAGAAACCGTTCCTTTAGGGGGAAGGGTCAGGCTTCTGTTCCTTATTCTGACGAAAGGAACGAAAACGATTAGCAGCCCTATATTTACCTTTAGATTTTTTGTCCTGAGGCAAAAAAGTTTCTTTCCCCCCAGTAACAGTTGAATTAATAGAATCCAACTGGGAACCAAATAATTTATTACCTTGGAAAGAAAGAGAAAGCAAAGTTGACTTAGAAGACATATCTGCATTCCAAGTTTTAAGCCATAAAGCTCTTCTAGCTAAAATAGCTAAAGACATATACCTGACATCAACTCTAATGATATCAAAGATGGCATCACAAATAAAATTATTAGCATGTTGAAGAAGTTTAACAATGCTATGAGTATTATGGTCTGATACTTGTGCTAAAGCCTCCAACCAAAAAGTGGAAGCGGCAGCAACATCAGCCAAAGAAATAGCAGGCCTAAGAAGATTACCTGAACATAAATAAGCTTTCCTTAGAAAGGATTCAATCTTCCTATCTAAAGGATCCTTAAAGGAAGTACTATCTGCTGTAGGAATAGTAGTACGTTTAGCAAGAGTAGAGATAGCCCCATCAACTTTAGGGATTTTGTCCCAAAACTCTAATCTGTCAGATGGCACAGGATACAATTTCTTAAACCTTTGAGAAGGAGTAAATGAAGTACCCAGATTATTCCATTCCCTAGAAATTACTTCAGAAATAGAATCAGGGACAGGAAAAACTTCTGGAATAACTATAGGAGGTTTAAAAACCGAATTTAAACGCTTAGTAGATTTAGTATCAAGAGGACTAGAATCCTCCATCTCTAATGCGATTAAAACTTCTTTAAAGTAAAGAGCGAATAAATTCCATTTTAAAAAAATATGAAGATTTATCAGTGTCAATATCTGAGACAGAATCCTCTGAACCAGAAATATCCTCATCAGAAACAGACAAATCAGAATGATGACGGTAATTTAAAAATTCATCTGAAAAATGAGAAGTTTTAAAAGACCTTTTACGTTTACTGGAAGGAGGAATAACAGACATAGCCTTCCTAATAGATTTAGAAACAAATTCTTTTATATTAACAGGAACATCCTGAGTATTAGATGTTGAAGAAACAGCAACAGGTAATGGTATATTACTAATGGAAATACTATCTGCATTAGCAAGTTTATCATGACATTCATCACAAACTACAGCCGGAGGAACAGTTACCACAAGTTTACAACAAATGCACTTAACTTTGGTAGAACCAGCATCAGGCAGCGTCTTTCCAGAAGTAGATTCTGATCCAGGGTCAATTTGAGACATCTTGCAATATGTAAAAGAAAAAACAACATATAAAGCAAAATTTATCAAATTCCTTAAATGACAGTTTCAGGAATGGGAAAAAAATGCCAATGATCAAGCCTCTAGCAACCAGAAGCAATGAAAAATGAGACTGAAATAATGTGAAAAAAAGGTGGAGACAAGAATGACGCCCACATTTTTTAGCGCCAAAAAAGACGCCCACATTATTGGCGCCTTAAAATTTTTGGCGCCAAGAATGACGCCACATCCGGTGACGCCGACATTTTTGGGGCAAAAACGTCAAAAAAATGACGCAAACACGAACAACTTCCGGCGTCAAGTTTGACGCCGGAAATGACAAACAAAATTTTTGCGCCAAAAAAGTCAGCACCAAGAATGACGCAATAAATTGAAGCATTTTCAGCCCCCGCAAGCCTAAGAGCCCACAGGGAAAAAAGTCAATTGAAACAATTTTTAAGGTAAGAAAAAAATGATTATTCATATGCATTATCCCAAATAATGAAACGGACTGTCTGAAATAAGGAATATTGATCATCCTGAATCATGGCAAATATAAGTTTAAAGACATATATTTAGAACTTTATATATAAAGTGCACAACCATAGCTTAGAGTGTCACAAAAAATAAGACTTACTTACCCCAGGACACTCATCTACATAGTAGATAGCCAAACCAGTACTGAAACGAGAATCAGTAGAGGTAATGGTATATAAGAGTATATCGTTGATCTGAAGGGAGGTAAGAGATAAATCTCTAAGACTGATAACAGAGAACCTATGAAATAGATCCCGTAGAAGAAGACCATTGAATTCAAATAGGCAATACTCTCTTCACATCCCTCTGACATTCACTGCACACTGAGAGGAAAACCGGGCTCCAGCCTGCTGCGAAGCGCATATCAACGTAGAATCTAGCACAAACTTACTTCACCACCTCCACGGGAGGCAAAGTTTGTAAAACTGAATTGTGGGTGTGGTGAGGGGTGTATTTATAGGCATTTTGAGGTTTGGGAAACTTTGCCCCTCCTGGTAGGAATGTATATCCCATACGTCACTAGCTCATGGACTCTTGCTAATTACATGAAAGAAAACAGAAGCACCAACTTGTCTCTATAAAACAAAAATAAAAGCTTTTTTTTTTTTTTTTTTTTTTCCTTTATTTGCTTTTTTATATTTTAGTATAAGCTCAAATAATGACTCCAGAAGATATGGAAAAAATTAGCTATAGCAACTACAATAACAGACAACTTCTGAAAACTTCAGACACCGGCACCTCGCCTTAGCAGCTCTGCTGAGGCGCCTACCTGCCCCCTCAAGCGATCACCAGACAGTCCACCACTAAGTCGGCTCCAGATCAGCAAACCAGCGCGCCAAGGAAGCCACGCCTATCGTGGGTGTGATTAAAGCCAGTAGTGAGACGGCCATATTGTCAGACCGGGACAGAGTTGCAATAAAGCCCATGCGGTCGTGACGGCGCCGTAATAGTAAATACAGAAACAATGCCTGAAACGTAAACCGGACAGTTCCGGTAACAATGAGACCCAAAAATCCCCAGCGTCAGCCAAATAACCCCCTTGCTCTGCATCCTCTCAGTTTGGTCATACAAACATTTAACGGAGGCTCAATAAACGTGTTATCTTAAAGTAACACATAGCTCAAGGGAAATAAACATAGTAGTGGGTGCTACTTAAGTCTAAGAGAACCCACAGGTTATGGACAAGGAGTCAGTACTCTGCATCTCATCTGCCCAGCAAAATATAAGTGTACAGCCATGTCTGAGAGCTTTTATCCCCAGAAAAAGAAAGACTGTACTTACCTCAATGCTGCATAACAGCATGAAGACGTCCCACAGTGTCAAGAGGTCTTCTCCCTCCAGCAGTCCTGTGGAAACAGAAGGGCCTTAGTTACTATATGCTAAGACCATATTCCAGAAGGGCAGCACAAGTATGGGAGGCGCAGTGAGGCTAAAACCCCACCAGTTCCCATTGCCTTAAAGCCACCTGTAGCTCTACTCTAGAGGCTGACAAGGATTACGGCTACACCCTATAGTAAAATAGCACACTTTTGCACCATTTTAAAAACAGAAATTATGCTTACCTGATAAATTACTTTCTCCAACGGTGTGTCTGGTCCACGGCGTCATCCTTACTTGTGGGAATATCTCTTCCCCAACAGGAAATGGCAAAGAGTCCCAGCAAAGCTGGCCATATAGTCCCTCCTAGGCTCCGCCCACCCCAGTCATTCGACCGACGGACAGGAGGAAATATATAGGAGAAACCATATGGTACCGTGGTGACTGTAGTTAGAGAAAATAATTCATCAGACCTGATTAAAAAACCAGGGCGGGCCGTGGACCGGACACACCATTGGAGAAAGTAATTTATCAGGTAAGCATAAATTCTGTTTTCTCCAACATTGGTGTGTCCGGTCCACGGCGTCATCCTTACTTGTGGGAACCAATACCAAAGCTTTAGGACACGGATGAAGGGAGGGAGCAAATCAGGTTACCTAAACGGAAGGCACCACGGCTTGCAAAACCTTTCTCCCAAAAATAGCCTCCGAAGAAGCAAAAGTATCAAATTTGTAAAATTTGGCAAAAGTGTGCAGTGAAGACCAAGTCGCTGCCTTACATATCTGGTCAACAGAAGCCTCGTTCTTGAAGGCCCATGTGGAAGCCACAGCCCTAGTGGAGTGAGCTGTGATTCTTTCAGGAGGCTGCCGTCCGGCAGTCTCATAAGCCAATCGGATGATGCTTTTAAGCCAAAAGGAAAGAGAGGTAGAAGTCGCTTTTTTACCTCTCTTTTTACCAGAATAGACAACAAACAAAGAAGATGTTTGTCTGAAATCTTTTGTAGCCTCTAAATAGAATTTTAGAGCACGGACTACGTCCAAATTGTGTAACAAACGTTCCTTCTTTGAAACTGGATTCGGACATAAAGAAGGTACAACTATCTCCTGGTTAATATTCTTGTTAGAAACAACCTTTGGAAGAAAACCAGGCTTAGTACGCAAAACCACCTTATCTGCATGGAACACCAGATAGGGCGGAGAACACTGCAGAGCAGATAACTCTGAAACTCTTCAAGCAGAAGAAATAGCAACCAAAAACAAAACTTTCCAAGATAGTAACTTAATATCTATGGAATGTAAAGGTTCAAACGGAACCCCTTGAAGAACTGAAAGAACTAGATTTAGACTCCAGGGAGGAGTCAAATGTCTGTAAACAGGCTTGATCCTAACCAGAGCCTGAACAAATGCTTGAACATCTGGCACAGCTGCCAGACTTTTGTGTAGTAAGACAGATAAAGCAGAGATCTGTCCCTTTAGAGAACTTGCAGATAATCCTTTCTCCAAACCTTCTTGTAGAAAGGAGAGAATCTTAGGAACTTTTATCTTATTCCATGGGAATCCTTTGGATTCACACCAACAGATATATCTTTTCCATATTTTATGGTAAATCTTTCTAGTTACCGGTTTTCTGGCCTGAACCAGAGTATCTATCACAGAATCTGAAAACCCACGCTTTGATAGAATCAAGCGTTCAATCTCCATGCCGTCAGCTGGAGGGAGACCAGATTTGGATGTTCGAACGGACCCTGAACAAGAAGGTCCTGTCTCAAAGGTAGCTTCCATGGTGGAACCGATGACATATTCACCAGGTCTGCATACCAAGTCCTGCGTGGCCACGCAGGAGCTATCAAGATCACCGAGGCCCTCTCCTGTTTGATCCTGGCTACCAGCCTGGGAATGAGAGGAAACGGTGGAAATACATAAGCTAGGTTGAAGGTCCAAGGTGCTACTAGTGCATCTACTAGAGTCGCCTTGGGATCCCTGGATCTGGACCCGTAGCAAGGAACCTTGAAGTTCTGACGAGACGCCATCAGATCCATGTCTGGAATGCCCCATAATTGAATTAGTTGGGCAAAGATCTCCGGGTGGAGTTCCCACTCCCCCGGATGGAATGTCTGACGACTCAGATAATCCGCTTCCCAGTTTTCCACACCTGGGATGTGGATCGCAGATAGGTGGCAGGAGTGATCCTCCGCCCATTGAATTATTTTGGTCTCTTCCTTCATCGCCAGGGAAATCCTTGTTCCCCCCTGATGATTGATATACGCAACGGTCGTCATGTTGTCTGATTGGAATCTTATGAATCTGGCCTTTGCTAGCTGAGGCCAAGCCCTGAGAGCACTGAAGATCGCTCTTAGTTCCAGAATGTTTATCGGGAGAAGAGACTCTTCCCGAGACCATAGTCCCTGAGCTTTCAGGGATTCCCAGACCGCGCCCCAGCCCATTAGACTGGCGTCGGTCGTGACAATGACCCACTCTGGTCTGCGGAAGCTCATTCCCTGGGATAGATGGTCCAGGTTCAGCCACCAACGGAGTGAATCTCTGGTCTTCTGATCTACTTGAATCATTGGAGACAAGTCTGTATAGTCCCCATTCCACTGTTTGAGCATGCACAGTTGTAATGGTCTTAGATGAATTCGTGCAAAAGGAACTATGTCCATTGCTGCAACCATCAACCCTACTACTTCCATGCACTGCGCTATGGAAGGACGTGGAACAGAATGAAGAACTTGACAAGTGCTTAGAAGTTTTGACTTTCTGACATCTGTCAGAAAAATCCTAATTTCTAAGGAATCTATTATTGTTCCCAAGAAGGGAACTCTTGTTGACGGAAACAGAGAACTTTTTTCTATGTTCACCTTCCATCCGTGTGATCTGAGAAAGGCCAGAACGATGTCTGTATGAGCCTTTGCTTTTGAAAGGGACGACGCTTGTATTAGAATGTCGTCCAAGTAAGGCACTACTGCAATGCCCCTCGGTCTTAGAACCGCTAGAAGGGACCCTAGTACCTTTGTGAAAATCCTTGGAGCAGTGGCTAACCCGAATGGGAGGGCCACAAACTGGTAATGTTTGTCCAGAAAGGCGAACCTTAGGAACTGATGATGTTCTTTGTGGATAGGAATATGTAGGTACGCATCCTTTAGATCCACGGTAGTCATAAATTGACCTTCCTGGATAGTGGGTAGAATCGTTCAAATGGTTTCCATCTTGAACGATGGTACCCTGAGAAATTTGTTTAGGATCTTCAAATCCAAAATTGGTCTGAAAGTTCCCTCTTTTTTGGGAACTACGAACAGATTGGAATAAAATCCCATTCCTTGTTCCTTTATTGGAACTGGGTGTATTACTCCCATCTTTAACAGGTCTTCTACACAATGTAAGAACGCCTGTCTCTTTATTTGGTTTAAGGATAAGTGAGACATGTGGAACCTTCCCCTTGGGGGTAGTTCCCTGAATTCCAGAAGATAACCCTGAGAAACTATTTCTAGTGCCCAGGGATCCTGAACATCTCTTGCCCAAGCCTGAGCAAAGAGAGAGAGTCTGCCCCCTACTAGATCCAGTCCCGGATCGGGGGCTACTCCTTCATGCTGTTTTGTTAGCAGCAGCAGGCTTCTTGGCCTGCTTAACCTTGTTCCAGCCTTGCATCGGTTTCCAGGCTGGTTTGGGTTGTGAGGCATTACCCTCTTGCTTAGAGGATGCAGAATTAGAGGCCGGTCCGTTCCTGAAATTGCGAAAGGAACGAAAATTAGACTTATTCTTGGCCTTGAAAGGCCTATCTTGTGGAAGGGCGTGGCCCTTTCCCCCAGTGATGTCTGAGATAATCTCTTTCAATTCTGGTCCAAATAGAGTTTTACCTTTGAAAGGGATGTTAAGCAATTTTGTCTTGGATGACACATCCGCTGACCAAGACTTTAGCCAAAGCGCTCTGCGCGCCACAATTGCAAACCCTGAATTTTTCGCCGCTAATCTAGCTAATTGCAAAGCGGCATCTAAAATAAAAGAGTTAGCCAACTTAAGTGCGTGAACTCTGTCCATAACCTCCTCATATGGAGTCTCTCTACTGAGCGACTTTTCTAGTTCCTCGAACCAGAACCACGCTGCTGTAGTGACAGGAACAATGCACGAAATGGGTTGTAGAAGGTAACCTTGCTGTACAAAAATCTTTTTAAGCAAACCTTCCAATTTTTTATCCATAGGATCTTTGAAAGCACAACTATCCTCGATAGGAATAGTAGTGCGCTTGTTTAGAGTAGAAACTGCCCCCTCGACCTTAGGGACTGTCTGCCATAAGTCCTTTCTGGGGTCGACCATAGGAAATAATTTCTTAAATATAGGGGGGGGGGGAACAAAAGGTATGCCGGGCTTTTCCCACTCCTTATTCACTATGTCCGCCACCCGCTTGGGTATAGGAAAAGCGTCAGGGTGCACCGGAACCTCTAGGAACTTGTCCATCTTGCATAATTTCTCTGGAATGACCAAGTTGTCACAATCATCCAGAGTAGATAACACCTCCTTAAGCAGTGCGCGGAGATGTTCTAATTTAAATTTAAATGTCACAACATCAGGTTCAGCTTGTTGAGAAATTTTTCCTGAATCTGAAATTTCCCCATCTGACAAAACCTCCCTCATGGCCACTTCAGATTGGTGTGAGGGTATGACAGAACAATTATCATCAGCGCCCTCCTGCTCTTCAGTGTTTAAAACAGAGCAATCGCGCTTTCTCTGATATGTAGGCATTTTGGATAAAATATTTGCTATGGAGTTATTCATTACAGCCGTCAATTGTTGCATGGTAATAAGCATTGGCGCGCTAGATGTACTAGGGGCCTCCTGCGTGGGCAAAACTGGTGTAGACACAATAGGAGATGATGTAGTATCATGTTTACTCCCCTCATCTGAGGAATCATCTTGGGCAATTTCATTATCTGTGGCAGTACTGTCCTTACTTTGTTTGGACGCTATGGCACAATTATCACACAAATTTAAATGGGGAGACACATTGGCTTTCATACATATAGAACATAGCTTATCCGAAGGCACAGACATGTTAAACAGGCTTAAACTTGTCAATAAAGCACAAAAAACGTTTTAAAACAAAACCGTTACTGTCTCTTTAAATTTTAAACAGAAAACACTTTATTACTGAATATGTGAAAAAACAGAATTTATGTTTACCTGATAAATTACTTTCTCCAACGGTGTGTCCGGTCCACGGCGTCATCCTTACTTGTGGGATATTCTCTTCCCCAACAGGAAATGGCAAAGAGCCCAGCAAAGCTGGTCACATGATCCCTCCTAGGCTCCGCCTACCCCAGTCATTCGACCGACGTTAAGGAGGAATATTTGCATAGGAGAAACCATATGGTACCGTGGTGACTGTAGTTAAAGAAAAAAATTATCAGACCTGATTAAAAAAACCAGGGCGGGCCGTGGACCGGACACACCGTTGGAGAAAGTAATTTATCAGGTAAACATAAATTCTGTTTTCTCCAACATAGGTGTGTCCGGTCCACGGCGTCATCCTTACTTGTGGGAACCAATACCAAAGCTTTAGGACACGGATGAAGGGAGGGAGCAAATCAGGTCACCTAAATGGAAGGCACCACGGCTTGCAAAACCTTTCTCCCAAAAATAGCCTCAGAAGAAGCAAAAGTATCAAACTTGTAAAATTTGGTAAAAGTGTGCAGTGAAGACCAAGTCGCTGCCCTACATATCTGATCAACAGAAGCCTCGTTCTTGAAGGCCCATGTGGAAGCCACAGCCCTAGTGGAATGAGCTGTGATTCTTTCGGGAGGCTGCCGTCCTGCAGTCTCGTAAGCCAATCTGATGATGCTTTTAATCCAAACGGAGAGAGAGGTAGAAGTTGCTTTTTGACCTCTCCTTTTACCGGAGTAAACAACAAACAAGGAAGATGTTTGTCTAAAATCCTTTGTAGCATCTAAATAGAATTTTAGAGCGCGAACAACATCCAAATTGTGCAACAAACGTTCCTTCTTTGAAACTGGTTTCGGACACAGAGAAGGTACGATAATCTCCTGGTTAATGTTTTTGTTAGAAACAACTTTTGGAAGAAAACCAGGTTTAGTACGTAAAACCACCTTATCTGCATGGAACACCAGATAAGGAGGAGAACACTGCAGAGCAGATAATTCTGAAACTCTTCTAGCAGAAGAAATTGCAACTAAAAACAAAACTTTCCAAGATAATAACTTAATATCAACGGAATGTAAGGGTTCAAACGGAACCCCCTGAAGAACTGAAAGAACTAAATTGAGACTCCAAGGAGGAGTCAAAGGTTTGTAAACAGGCTTAATTCTAACCAGAGCCTGAACAAAAGCTTGAACATCTGGCACAGCTGCCAGCTTTTTGTGAAGTAACACAGACAAGGCAGAAATCTGTCCCTTCAGGGAACTTGCAGATAATCCTTTTTCTAATCCGTCTTGAAGGAAGGATAAAATCTTAGGAATCTTAACCTTGTCCCAAGGGAATCCTTTAGATTCACACCAACAGATATATTTTTTCCAAATCTTGTGGTAAATCTTTCTAGTTACAGGCTTTCTGGCCTGAACAAGAGTATCAATAACAGAATCTGAGAATCCTCGCTTCGATAGAATCAAGCGTTCAATCTCCAAGCAGTCAGCTGGAGTGAAACCAGATTCGGATGTTCGAACGGACCCTGAACAAGAAGGTCTCGTCTCAAAGGTAGCTTCCAAGGTGGAGCCGATGACATATTCACCAGATCTGCATACCAAGTCCTGCGTGGCCACGCAGGAGCTATCAAGATCACCGACGCCCTCTCCTGATTGATCCTGGCTACCAGCCTGGGGATGAGAGGAAACGGCGGGAACACATAAGCTAGTTTGAAGGTCCAAGGTGCTACTAGTGCATCCACTAGAGCCGCCTTGGGATCCCTGGATCTGGACCCGTAGCAAGGAACTTTGCAGTTCTGACGAGAGGCCATTAGATCCATGTCTGGAATGCCCCACCGCTGGGTGACTTGGGCAAAGATTTCCGGATGGAGTTCCCACTCCCCCGGATGCAATGTCTGACGACTCAGAAAATCCGCTTCCCAATTTTCCACTCCTGGGATGTGGATAGCAGACAGGTGGCAGGAGTGAGACTCCGCCCATAGAATGATTTTGGTCACTTCTTCCATCGCTAGGGAACTCCTTGTTCCCCCCTGATGGTTGATGTACGCAACAGTCGTCATGTTGTCTGATTGAAACCGTATGAACTTGGTCCTCGCTAGCTGAGGCCAAGCCTTGAGAGCATTGAATATCGCTCTCAGCTCCAGAATATTTATCGGTAGAAGAGATTCTTCCCGAGACCAAAGACCCTGAGCTTTCAGGGATCCCCAGACCGCGCCCCAGCCCATCAGACTGGCGTCGGTCGTGACAATGACCCACTCTGGTCTGCGGAACGTCATCCCTTGTGACAGATTGTCCAGGGACAGCCACCAACGGAGTGAGTCTCTGGTCCTCTGATTTACTTGTATCTTCGGAGACAAGTCTGTATAGTCCCCATTCCACTGACTGAGCATGCACAGTTGTAATGGTCTTAGATGAATGCGCGCAAAAGGAACTATGTCCATTGCCGCTACCATCAACCCGATCACTTCCATGCACTGAGCTATGGAAGGAAGAGGAACGGAATGAAGTATCCGACAAGAGTCTAGAAGTTTTGTTTTTCTGGCCTCTGTTAGAAAGATCCTCATTTCTAAGGAGTCTATAATTGTTCCCAAGAAGGGAACCCTTGTTGACGGGGATAGAGAACTCTTTTCCACGTTCACTTTCCAGCCGTGAGATCTGAGAAAGGCCAGGACGATGTCCGTGTGAGCCTTTGCTTGAGGAAGGGACGACGCTTGAATCAGAATGTCGTCCAGGTAAGGTACTACTGCAATGCCCCTTGGTCTTAGCACCGCTAGAAGGGACCCTAGTACCTTTGTGAAAATCCTTGGAGCAGTGGCTAATCCGAAAGGAAGCGCCACGAACTGGTAATGTTTGTCCAGGAATGCGAACCTTAGGAACCGATGATGTTCCTTGTGGATAGGAATATGTAGATACGCATCCTTTAAATCCACCGTGGTCATGAATTGACCTTCCTGGATGGAAGGAAGAATAGTTCGAATGGTTTCCATCTTGAACGATGGAACCTTGAGAAACTTGTTTAAGATCTTGAGATCTAAGATTGGTCTGAACGTTCCCTCTTTTTTGGGAACTATGAACAGATTGGAGTAGAACCCTATCCCTTGTTCTCTTAGTGGAACAGGATGAATCACTCCCATTTTTAACAGGTCTTCTACACAATGTAAGAACGCCTGTCTTTTTATGTGGTCTGAAGACAACTGAGACCTGTGGAACCTCCCCCTTGGGGGAAGTCCCTTGAATTCCAGAAGATAACCCTGGGAGACTATTTCTAGCGCCCAAGGATCCAGAACATCTCTTGCCCAAGCCTGAGCGAAGAGAGAGAGTCTGCCCCCCACCAGATCCGGTCCCGGATCGGGGGCCAATATTTCATGCTGTCTTGGTAGCAGTGGCAGGTTTCTTGGCCTGCTTTCCCTTATTCCAGCCTTGCATTGGTCTCCAAGCTGGCTTGGCTTGAGAAGTATTACCCTCTTGCTTAGAGGACGTAGCACTTTGGGCTGGTCCGTTTTTACGAAAGGGACGAAAATTAGGTCTATTTTTCGCCTTGAAAGGCCGATCCTGAGGAAGGGCGTGGCCCTTACCCCCAGTGATATCAGAGATAATCTCTTTCAAGTCAGGGCCAAACAGCGTTTTCCCCTTGAAAGGAATGTTTAGTAGCTTGTTCTTGGAAGACGCATCAGCCGACCAAGATTTCAACCAAAGCGCTCTGCGCGCCACAATAGCAAACCCAGAATTCTTAGCCGCTAACCTAGCCAATTGCAAAGTGGCGTCTAGGGTGAAAGAATTAGCCAATTTGAGAGCATTGATTCTGTCCATAATCTCCTCATAAGGAGGAGAATCACTATCGAGCGCCTTTATCAGCTCATCAAACCAGAAACATGCGGCTGTAGTGACAGGGACAATGCATGAAATTGGTTGTAGAAGGTAACCCTGCTGAACAAACATCTTTTTAAGCAAACCTTCTAATTTTTTATCCATAGGATCTTTGAAAGCACAACTATCCTCTATGGGTATAGTGGTGCGTTTGTTTAAAGTAGAAACCGCTCCCTCGACCTTGGGGACTGTCTGCCATAAGTCCTTTCTGGGGTCGACCATAGGAAACAATTTTTTAAATATGGGGGGAGGGACGAAAGGAATACCGGGCCTTTCCCATTCTTTATTAACAATGTCCGCCACCCGCTTGGGTATAGGAAAAGCTTCTGGGAGCCCCGGCACCTCTAGGAACTTGTCCATTTTACATAGTTTCTCTGGGATGACCAACTTTTCACAATCATCCAGAGTGGATAATACCTCCTTAAGCAGAATGCGGAGATGTTCCAACTTAAATTTAAATGCAATTACATCAGGTTCAGCCTGTTGAGAAATGTTCCCTGAATCAGTAATTTCTCCCTCAGACAAAACCTCCCTGGCCCCCTCAGATTGGGTTAGGGGCCCTTCAGAGATATTAATATCAGCGTCGTCATGCTCTTCAGTAACTAAAACAGAGCAGCCACGCTTACGCTGACAAGGGTTCATTTTGGCTAAAATGTTTTTGACAGAATTATCCATTACAGCCGTTAATTGTTGCATAGTAAGGAGTATTGGCGCGCTAGATGTACTAGGGGCCTCCTGAGTGGGCAAGACTCGTGTAGACGAAGGAGGGAATGATGCAGTACCATGCTTACTCCCCTCACTTGAGGAATCATCTTGGGCATCATTGTCATTATCACATAAATCACATTTATTTAAATGAACAGGAATTCTGGCTTCCCCACATTCAGAACACAGTCTATCTGGTAGTTCAGACATGTTAAACAGGCATAAACTTGATAATAAAGTACAAAAAACGTTTTAAAATAAAACCGTTACTGTCACTTTAAATTTTAAACTGAACACACTTTATTACTGCAATTGCGAAAAAACATGAAGGAATTGTACAAAATTCACCAAATTTTCACCACAGTGTCTTAAAGCCTTAAAAGTATTGCACACCAAATTTGGAAGCTTTAACCCTTAAAATAACGGAACCGGAGCCGTTTTAACACTTTAACCCCTTTACAGTCCCTGGTATCTGCTTTGCTGAGACCCAACCAAACCCAAAGGGGAATACGATACCAAATGACGCCTTCAGAAAGTCTTTTCTAAGTATCAGAGCTCCTCTCACATGCGACTGCATGCCATGCTTCTCAAAAACAAGTGCGCCACACCGGCGCGAAAATGAGGCTCTGCTTATGCTTTGGGAAAGCCCCTAAGAAATAAGGTGTCTAATACAGTGCCTGCCGATATTATAATATCAATATACCCAGATAAAATGATTCCTCAAGGCTAAATATGTGTTAATAATGAATCGATTTAGCCCAGAAAAGTCTACAGTCTTAATAAGCCCTTGTGAAGCCCTTATTTACCATCGTAATAAACATGGCTTACCGGATCCCATAGGGAAAATGACAGCTTCCAGCATTACATCGTCTTGTTAGAATGTGTCATACCTCAAGCAGCAAGAGACTGCACACTGTTCCCCCAACTGAAGTTAATTGCTCTCAACAGTCCTGTGTGGAACAGCCATGGATTTTAGTTACGGTTGCTAAAATCATTTTCCTCATACAAACAGAAATCTTCATCTCTTTTCTGTTTCTGAGTAAATAGTACATACCAGCACTATTTCAAAATAACAAACTCTTGATTGAATAATAAAAACTACAGTTAAACACTAAAAAACTCTAAGCCATCTCCGTGGAGATGTTGCCTGTACAACGGCAAAGAGAATGACTGGGGTAGGCGGAGCCTAGGAGGGATCATGTGACCAGCTTTGCTGGGCTCTTTGCCATTTCCTGTTGGGGAAGAGAATATCCCACAAGTAAGGATGACGCCGTGGACCGGACACACCTATGTTGGAGAAAGTATGAAGGAATTGTTCAAAAATTACCAAAATTTTACCACAGTGTCTTAAAGCATTAAGAGTATTGCACACCAAATTTCAGAGCTTTAACCCTTAAAATAACAGAACCGGAGCCGTTTACAAATTTAACCCCTATACAGTCCCAGCTATAGCCTTTGCTGAGACCTAACCAAGCCCAGAGGGGAATACGATACCAAGTGACGCCTTCTAGAAACTTTTCCAGCAACTTCAGATCCTCACACATGCATCTGCATGTCCTCAAAAAACAACTGCGCAGTAATGGCGCGAAAATGAGGCTCAGCCTACAACTAGGAAGGCCCCCAAAAAACTCTTAACCATCTCCGTGGAGATGTTGCCTGTGCAACTGCAAAGAGAATGACTGGGGTGGGCGGAGCCTAGGAGGGACTATATGGCCAGCTTTGCTGGGACTCTTTGCCATTTCCTGTTGGGGAAGAGATATTCCCACAAGTAAGGATGACGCCGTGGACCGGACACACCAATGTTGGAGAAAATAATAAACTCTTGATTGAAGAATCTAAACTAACACCTCACTTTACCTCTTCCTATCACTAACACAGGCAAAGAGAATGACTGGAGTGGGAGGGAAGGGAGGAGCTATATATACAGCTCTGCTGTGGCGCTCTTTGCCTCCTCCTGCTGACCAGGAGGCGATATCCCACAAGTAAGGATGAAATCCGTGGACTCATCGTATCTTGTAAAAGAAAAGCATTTCCCAGATATGAAACTGACAGTCTGCAAAAAGGAAATATACTGAAAACCTGAATCATGGAAAATATAAGTACAATACATATATTTAGAACTTTATATAAATACATAAAGTGCCAAACCATAGCTGAGAGTGTCTTAAGTAATGAAAACATACTTACCAAAAGACACCCATCCACATATAGCAGATAGCCAAACCAGTACTGAAACGGTTATCAGTAGAGGTAATGGAATATGAGAGTATATTGTCGATCTGAAAAGGGAGGTAGGAGATGAATCTCTACGACCGATAACAGAGAACCTATGAAATAGATCCCCGTGAGGAAAACCATTGTATTCAATAGGTGATACTCCCTTCACATCCCTCTGACATTCACTGTACTCTGAGAGGAATCAGGCTTCAAAAAATGCTGAGAAGCGCTTATCAATGTAGAAATCTCAGCACAAACTTACTTCACCACCTCCATAGGAGGCAAAGTTTGTAAAACTGAATTGTGGGTGTGGTGAGGGGTGTATTTATAGGCATTTTGAGGTTTGGGAAACTTTGCCCCTCCTGGTAGGATTGTATATCCCATACGTCACTAGCTCATGGACTCTTGCCAATTACATGAAAGAAAAAACATTTATACTTAACAACTGGTTCTTTTAGAAACAGTGTTAACAGCAAGATTAAATTAGTACTGCCACTAAAAAAATCACATTATATTAAATTAACTGTATGATGTGCACTTTTGAAAAGTACATGTTCATTAAATGAGTATGTCAAATTGTCAACAATAGGTAAGTATGGGGACATATTTCTAAGCAAAAAATTAGTAATAATAATTGTAAATCTATGGGCTACCATACATTTCTGCAGTGGTAATAAAACTAAGCACGAATATATAATAAAATAAAAGGAACATAATATTAACCCCTTAACAACAACAATGTACCCCGAACATCGCTGGTCGTTAAGGGTTTGTCGGCTCATAATAGCACAGGTCTCGCTACCAGCAGCAAGACTGCGCTATTATCACCTCCCTCATGCATGTCTTCTGAAATAGCTCACTGGCACCGAAACCCCGATATCAAAAAAATCAAGCAACATAAAAAGACCAGTGGCGTACAGGGTACATTGCAGGTCGTTAAGGCGTTAAAAATAAATCAGTTTTGAGCATTCACATGATTGCATACACATGAATTTAAAAAAAACACTATAAACAGTCCAAATTTCTCCAGCACCTAGGGGCAGTGATAGTGTGCCAGCTCAGAGGGTAATGCACAATACCCCCAGCAGTAAATCACCAACAAAGATGAGCAGCACCACAAATCTCTTCAACAGATTTATTAAAGCTAGAACAGCTTATACAGCCAGACCACAAAACATACAACGTTTCGGAGCTAGTCCTTAGTCATGTATACATCACTAAGGACTAGCTCCGAAATGTTGTATGTTTTGTGGTCTGGCTCTTTCAAACACTGCTATGCTCTGACAGCCAGCCAGAGATGAGAGAGAGAGATAAAGTGAGAAGAAAGGAGAGAGAGCTAGATGAAGGATTTATGTTGAGAGAGAGATATAGAGGAACTGATGATCAAAGATCCTCCTACTTGGAGAGAAATTGTATTGCAGACTTCACAGGGGCTAAATTCACTGAATGCTGAAAGAAAAGGGACGGAAGTGTAAAGTAATATAAAATACAATACACAGATTGGGTCCTTACAGTATTATTACATTTTAGCTTTACACTTTCTATTTTATATTTGAATACATTTAGATTCAGAGAGAATATGTACAAATGCACTGTGCTCTCACTGAGGGCCTAATATTCAAAACTTCACAGCTCTTGTCGGTGCGGCCCTTTAAAAAAAAAAAAAAAGTCTAAAAAATTCCCAAATATTTTGTGTAATTTCTCTCCATGCTGGCGAGGCTTTGAATATCAGGCCCTGAAAGAGTAATAACATTTACTAAAAAGCACTTGTACTGCCAAAAAATGCTTCTAATGAGAATTGAAATTAATTAATGTGTATTTCAATTTTAACCTTTATATCCTTTTAGTAACACCCCAATATACATGATAATAATTTATGCCACATCAATACATTGTCAATGTAACCATTTAGTTCAGTTTGAACTGTAGAAGTCAGCAGAAATATGGTGGAATCTAACATAATACACTATATAGTGTCTTGATTTTCTCTATTTTTATATATTTGTCACACTGAATGGTTTCATGACTTTATACAAAATGCAATATAAGAGAAACAGAACACAAAAGATTATTATTAAAGGGACAGTCAAATCCCAAAAAAACTTTCATGATTTAAATAGGGAAGGTAATTTTAAACAACTTCCCCGTTTACTTTTATCACCAATTTTGCTTTGTTCTCTTGGTATTCTTAGTTGAAAGCTAAACCTAGGAGGTGCATATGCTAATTTCTTAGACCTTGAAGACTGCCTCTAATCTGAATGCATTTTGACCACTAGAGGGCATTAGTTTATGTGTTTCATATAGATAACATTGAGCACATGCCCGTGAAGTGACCTAGGAGTGAGCACTGATTGGCTAAAATGTAAGTCTATCAAAAGAACTGAAATAAGGGGGCAGTCTGCAGAAGCTTAGATACAAGGTAATTACAGAGGTAAAACGTGTATTATTCTAATTGTGTTGGTTATGCAAAACTGGGGAATGGGTAATAAAGGGATTATCTTTCTTTTTAAACAACAAAAATTCTGGTGTTGACTGTCCCTTTAATTGAAAAGTGCATTCATTTAAAAAAATCAATGTAAAAAATACCCAACACTAACTGCCCCACTGTGAAAAAGTAAGTGCATCCCAGAACTTAATAACTGCTTGTGCCACCACTAGAATCAACAAATGCAACAAAGTGCTTGCACCACCCTAAGCATCAACATATGCAACAAAGTTCTTTCTATAATTGGCAATCAGTATTTTGCATCGCTGTGGAGGAGTTAAAGACCATTGTTGTTGTTTTTTGCAGAATTAAAGCAATTTAACACTCGAGAGTTTTTAAGCATCAATTGCTAGTTTAAAAGACATATAAACACAGTAGTCAAATTGCATAATCGGTAAATGCATAATAAAAAGACAATGCAAAAGCACTTTGAATTTCAAATGAGTAGTAGATTTTTTTTCTGACAGATTTCCGTTATTTCAATTTTACTTTCCACTGCATCATGTGACAGGCATCAGTAAATCACAAAATGGATATATGTATATGTATATATATATATATATATATATATATATATATATATATATATATATATATATATATATATAAAAGAAGGCACATTTAGATAAAGGACGTGAATTAGAAAGTTATTTAAAATTGTGTGCTCTATCTATATAATGAAAGCTTAATTTTGACATTTCGCATTCATGTCCCTTCAATATTAAGGGCTAGATTACAAGTGGAGCGCTAAATTTGCGCTCCCTCAAACAGGCAAATTTACCCATTTGCGGGCACGCAAGTAGTACAATTAGCACTCAGAAAATTAACCAGAGATTAGATCTCTGGTTAACTTTCTAAAAGTGCCCCAAATGCCCTCAAAATAGAGGGCATTATAGTTTGTTTTTTTCATTAAAAGTGAAGCTTTTTTTTATTTTTTATTTTTTTTAATAAAAAACAACTACACTAGGCAGTTTTAAGGCTTTAAAGTTGGCGGGTGTAAGGTGAAAAGTGCCTTTACATGTGTGTTCCCAGTAAATATATATATATGCTAGTATACATATATATTTATGTGTTAATATGTGTATACACATATTAACACATAAATATATATGTATATAATCATATACATATATATTTTAAAATGCTACAATTTCTGCGCTACTTACACTCTTTGCTGCGCTTAGAATGAGGCTCCCATTGGAAGCACCCTCTCGTTAGCGCAATGCTTCCTAGCAATGCGAACAATTGCTCTTAACTTGTAATATCAGCGCACATAAGCATGAGCTGGTATTACAAAGTGGAGCACTAATATCGCTTGCACGCAAACGATATTTAGCGCTCCACTTGTAATCTAGCCCTAAATGTTTAGTTATGTATAGTAAAACAACTTAGCAATATACTTTCGAAATTTAGCTCTAATTCTCACAGCTGGAAATGCACCCTGTTGACTTTTCAAGGCTGCTACATATCTTTCCTCAATTATATTTAACGGATAACAACAGTAAAACTGTTTATACTAGCAGTATGGCCGTGGCTAGCCTTGATGTATGCAGACTGAAGCCCAGATTGGCTCATCCAAATATGGCAGTTGATGGGCAGTGTTTGGCGGTTGAAAAACAATATGCAGCAAATGAGCTGTAAATTTGTTTTAAACAACAATTACCACTGTTTGTTTATTATTCGATAATATGCTCGATCACAATCCCTGAGAAAAATGTGTGGCGAAGGATTGCAGGTGGTTTGGGTAAAACAGAGTTTGTGTGTCTTATGGGATTAAAAATGGGCCACTTTCTTGTACCATAGGAAGACCTGCAGATGAGGCCTAGTCTGACCTGGGACTAGCTGCCCACTACTGGTTTGTACACTTGCATAGAAACAAAAATCCACGCAAGGGAAAGACAAAAAGTCTAAAGGGAAAAGTATGTTTGATTATAACATATTCCAAAAGGCAATGTTACATTTCAATTTCAATTGATTTAATACATACTTTTTTCTAATACCATAAACATCTTATATAGCACCAAAGAAAAAGCATTTTCGAGGTAACTGAAGACGGTAGTAAGTTACAAACTAATTTTTACAAAAAGGGACATTAAATCATTTTGGTTACATCTAACTGACCTGGGACTAGCTGCCCACTACTGGTTTGTATACTTGTATAGAAACAAAAATCCACGCAAGGGAAAAGTGTGTTTGATTATAAAATATTCCAAAAGGCAATGTTACATTTCAATTGATTTAATACATACTTTTTTCTAATACCATAAACATCTCATATAGCACCAAAGAAAAAGCATTTTCGAGGTAACTGAAGACTGTAGTAAGTTACAAACTAATTTTTACAAACAGGGACATTAAATCATTTTTGTTACATCTAAACACAATTGAAGGAACTGTGATTTTTTAATTGAGATAAATAATAATTTATAATAATTGAAATACTGGATACAAAAAAAAAAATCACTATGTATTTCAAATATATATAAATCTATTTTTTTTTTTTTTTTACAAAATAATAGATCTAATTAACAAGTTTATAAAAAATGGTCTGTTCTATAATTCCTCTTTTCTTATTAAGATTATAATATAATAATAATATATATATAATTATGATATGATAAGGGAGGGGGGTTAGTGAAAAAGAGGAAAGAGGCAGAAAAACTCACAGCATAAATAAAAATTATTAAAAACACGATTAAAAATTAATGATAAAACTATAAATATAAATAAATTAATATTTGTCTTTCATTATTGAAAAATAGAATATATTACTTTCACAACATAATGAATCAAATACAAGTGTGAAATACAAGAGTAGATCAGTAAATCCTGATTCAAATTATGAAGCTCAGGGATTAGATTACTGTAGCGAAAGAATATTGTTCTACATGAGCAGATGCAATATTCTCAGGTCAACCTTTTCTTATTTTTAGGACATTTGTGCTGTTGAGAATTTTTTTAGAAAATGGAGCAAAGTGAATATCGCACAGTGATACAAATGCATGACAGAAAAATCTATAAGAATATGGTTGATACATTAGCATACTCTGCTCCATCTTATCCTACTGTTAAACTGTGGTATCCTGAGTTTAGACTGGGAATAGTCATGTGAAGATGCTCGCTCTGGTCTCCCAACAAAAGTTGCCACTGAATGAAACCCTGGAGAAAATAAATGACACAGTGATAGATAACCAGATAGACAACATGCAAAGTGGGTCACTGGGGAGTCATATAGCCAAGTTAAGTGAATTTTAGTTAATGAGTACACAGAATGTTGACTTTCAAGCAAGTACTGGTAAGGTTGTGGTTGTGGCATCTGTGTTCTGGGATACAGAGAGAATTCTGATGATTTGATTTCCAGTGGCAATGAGAGACCACAACCGGTGATTACAACACCAACTTGACTGGAAAATTGCACAAAGAAAAAAAATATGACCCTTTAGAGTGCTGGCTGATTAGCCCTTGTCTAAGCCATCGGGAAGAAATGGTAAGATACAAGGAATTCTAACAGAATGCCACAAATATCCCCTATTAGAACACCAAGATAAATACACCTTCCACACTTTGTGGTATAACTTCCTGGTGACAGGCTTGCAAGCTGGAATTAAACTCTGTATAAGAGTCGGAAAGAACTAAGCGTTTAATCTCCAAGCAGCACACCTTAGGGATTGAAGATTTTGATAAAAAAAGGGCTCTGAAAAAGTAAATCTGGCAATTGAGGAAGATGCCATGGAGGAGCTCTGGATCTGGACGAGATCTGCATACAACGTCCTCAGAAGCGAAATAGTAGCTATTAATATGGCCAATATTTGCCCCTGCTTGGTCTGGGCAATTACCATCGGCAAAAGTACCATTGGCAGAAAAAGATAAACCAGCTGATAAAACCAAGGCACTGCTAGTGCATCTATCAATTCTGCCTGGGGATCCCTCAATTCATATCTGGAAAACTTGTGGTTCAGGTGAGACGCCATTTAAGTCTATCTCTGGAAGACCCCAGTGATGAACAAACTTGTGATTGAGGGACTAGACAGTCTGCCTCCCAGTTGTTTACTCCAAGAGTGTGAATTGCTGAAATAGTGCAGTGATGAGCCTCTGGCCAACTCAAAATTTGAGAAACCTCTTTCATCACTAGAAAGCTGTGGGTACCTCCTTGATGATTGATGTAGGCTACAAATTAAAAGGAACTGATGAAAGAAGAGGCAAAGCCTGAAAGGCTCTAAAGAGTTCCAATACATTTATTGGTAATCTTGCCTCCTGAGAAGACTAAACACTTTGAGATCTCCGAGCACCCCAGACCGCTTCCCCAACCTGCCAAACTGGCGTCTGTGGTAATTATTTCACAAGACAGACTTAAAAAACACCATCCCTGAGATATCCCGGAATAGAGTATGTCCACCAAGAAAGAGATTGCCTGACTATCTGATCCAGATGAATTAATTGAGATAGGTTAGAGTTATCTCGATTCCACTGACGTAGCATTCAAAGCTGTAGTGGACATTGCAAACGGAATGGCATCTGATGTTGCCACCATGAGACCCACGACTTCCATATACTGGGCTACCAAGGAATGAGAATAGGTCTGTAATGTGCGGCAAGCTGATTGCAACTTCGGCTTCCATTGGTCTGTGAGAAACAGACTCAGAGGCAGAATCTATGATTTCTCCCAAGAAGCATACTCTTGTAGAAGAGGTTAAAGATTAAATTTACCCTCCAGCCATGACTGCGAAGAAACCAAAATAGTTTCTCTGTGTGCGCCATTACTAAAGGTAAAGATGGACCTTGAACCAAAATAGGTACGGAGCTACTGCTATTCCCTGCACTGTGAAGATCCTGGGAGCTGTAGCCAGGCCAAAGGGATGAGCTACAAACTGATAATGATTTTGCAGAAAAGCAAAACGAAGAAAAAAGGCAGTGCTCCCTGTGAAAAGGAATGTCAATGTGGGCATCCTTTAATTCTATAGTTGTCATAAACTGACCCTGCAGCAATAAAGGAGGAATTGTTCTGATAGTCTCCATCTAGAAAAAAACCTTCAGAAACTTGTTTAGGGTTTTCAGATCCAGAATCAGTTTGCAATTTCCTACTTTTTTCAGGACAATGAAAAGAATTGAATAAAATCCTTTCCTCTGTTCTGATAGAGGAACGGGAACAATAACTCCCATGTCCTCCAAATCCTTCACACACTGGAGGAATACAGCATGCTTTACTGTTTGTTTGTTTTTTGTTTTGATTTTTTGAGAAGAGAGAGAATAAACCTCTCTCAAGGAGGTCTAAACTGAAAACCGATCCTGTATCCCTGAGAAATGATTTCCATATCCCAAGGATCCTGGATGGACTGAGCCCAGGTCTTTTAAAAAAAGATTAATCTGCCCCTTACCAAAGACACATCTGGATTGGTGGCCGTACCTTCATGCAGACTTTGCATTAATAGCAGTCTTCTTGTTCTGCTTGGACTTGTTCTAGGCTGTATTCGGCTTCTAGGTGGATTTTGTGGACTCTGACTGCTGCGTAAATGAAGAATTCTGATTCCTTGACTAACAGAAGGGGAAAAAAACATTGCCCTTAGCTTGCGACTTTTTACCCATAATCATCAAAATAATAGTTGAAACCTGTGCTGAACAAGATCTTTCCTTTGAAAGACAAAGTTAGTAGTCTAGACTTTAATACCATGTGAGCAAACCACTACTTTAACTAGTGAGAAACGTGAAGGCCATATTCTTTGCATTAATACGAACGATCTGAATGATTGCATCACAAATAAAAGAGGGTGCCATCTGCAAAAAACAAATACACTCCTGAATATTTTCCAAAGGTGAGTCCTCTAAAACTAATTCAGTTAAGTAATCACACCAAAGAAATGCTGATCCCGCAACACAAGCGATCCTCACAGCTGGTTGGAAAAGAAGACATTTAAAAAAAAGTCCAAGATCCTGAGCACTCGGGGGTAAATAGTCTAAAAAATATATGTTTATTCCATCAATATAAAAAACACAAAATGTAGGGATACATGGAGAGCCCCCTGGCGTGTTTCTCGCTATTGTAGAGCTGAATCATAGGTGATGTCCGATCATTACCACCAGATATTTAAAGTAGGCTTAGCCAATCACAAAATGCTGGCTTTATTCTGTTTAGAACTGTCTCTTGATAGCTTAAGGTGGAAGGTGGAATGTAACACAAATAAGTACAAAATAAAACCAACTAAAACATATAAAAATTTACAATATCACAAATCAATGTTGTGTACTAAAGATGTGAAGGAAACAGTAGTTATTTAAAAATGTATCCATATATATTAAACCTCTAATGCAAAATGTATCACTATTTGTCAATATTAATTGACACTATTGTTAATGTTAATCTTACTTTGGCTTGAAAATTTACAAAATTTAGATTAGAATGTAACAAACAGCAACATCAACAGTAGTGCAGGGTAATAGATTAACCCGTGAAATAGGAAGTGGCATTACTGATTTTTCAAAATTCATTTATAAAAGTAGTCAGACATTTTGTACTGTAGCCCAGAACTTAAATAAGTACTGCAAAGCTGAGCAGGATGACATACAGTAACCAATTTGCAAAGTATGCACTTGTCTGTTGGAAAAACAAAATCTGTACCTGCAACCTCTGAAGGGTTAAACTCAGTCAAGGCAAAACTCCATCATAAGTACAGAAAAATATGTTAACAAAGAAGTAGTTTGGACACAGCAGAGCTTCACATAACTTATGCTATTGATACTAATATGCCTTTAATGTAAAAAAAAGCTACATCAAAGGAAAATAATGTGGCAAATTATATAAACTTTGCCCCAAGTATGCTTAATAAAATGTATGTATAGCACATTTTAAAACACAAAGAATGAGATATGGAAGATGTGTATGAGATAGCAATTATAAACAATATTGCCCAAAAATGATGGGGCATACAGAGATAAATCATCAAAAGAAGGGTCTGTGAGCCTTTTTCGTATAAAAGTAAAACTTGACCTTTATTCCATAAATTTAAAAGGTATCAACATAGATGTAGAACAGTGGAGTGAAACGCCAAACAAGCTTATGCGTTTTGGCCATAGCCTTAATCATAGCTTAATGGATAGTACCCATCTGTCCTATTTAAAAGACACAAAATACTGTGATTTGATAAAAAACAATAGGCGAATTAACCCCTTATGAACTCAATCTGGTAAACACTACTGTTGATAACAAAGACTGATGGTTGGACAAAAACATAAATTATGCTTACCAGAAAATTTCATTTCCATCTGTATAAGGAGAGTCCACTGCATCATTCCTTACTGTTGGGAATACTGAACCTGGCAACCAGGAGGAGGCAGACACCCCAGCCAAAGGCTTAAATACCTCCCCCACTTCCCCTATCCCCCAGTCATTCTGTCAAGGGAACAAGGAACAGTAGGAGAAATATCAGGGTATAATTAGTGCCAGAAGAAAAATATAATTTAGAGGACTGCCCATCGTAGAACACGTGCGGGGGCCGTGAACTCTCCTTATACAGAAGGAAATTAAATCATCTGGTAAGCATAATTTATGTTTTCCTTCTTAATATAAGGAGAGTCCACAGCATCATTCCTTACTGTTGGGAAACTTATACCCAAGCTCTAGAGGACACTGAATGATAACGTGAGGGACAAAAAGAGAGGCGGATCCTAATCGTAGGGCACCACAGCCTGCAAAATCTTTCTTCCGAAGGCTGCTTCAGCTGAAGCAAAAACATCTAACTTGTAAAATTTAGAAAAACTATGTAGGGAGGACCAGGTAGCCGCCTTACAAATCTGATCCATAGAGGCCTTGTTCTTAAAGGCCCAAGAGGAAGCCACTGCTCTAGTAGAATGAGCCGTAATTCTCTGATTAGGCCTATGTCCCGCTGTCTCATAAGGTAAGCGGATAACACTCCTCAACCAAAAAGATAAGGAAATCGAAGAGACCTTCTGACCCTTACGCTTCCCAGAATAGGCAACAAACAAGGAAGAAGTTTGTCTAAAATCCCTAGTAGCCTGAAGATAGAACTTCAAGGAGCGAACCACGTCCAAATTATGAAGCAAACATTCCTTTGAAGAAGAAGGATTAGGACACAAGGAAGGAACCACAATCTCTTGATTGATGTTGCGGGCTGACACGACCTTAGGAAGAAACCCTAACTTAGTACGCAGGACAGCATTATCAGAATGGAACACCAGATAAGGAGGCTCACATTGCAAAGTGGCAATATCAGAAACTCTGCGCTCAGAAGCAATAACCGTTGGAAAAAGAACCTTTCAGGACAACAACTTAAAGGGACACTTAACCCAATTTTTTTTCTTTTGTGATTCAGATAGAGCATGCAATTTTAAGCAACTTTCTAATTTACTCCTATTATCATTTTTTCTTCGTTCTCTTGCTTTATTTGAAAAAGAAGGCATCTAAGCTTTTTTTTGGGTTCAGAACTCTGGATAGCACATTTTTATTGGTAGATGAATTTATCCACCAATCAGCAAGGACAACCCAGTTTGTTCACCAAAAATAGGCCGGCATCTAAACTTACATTCTTGCATTTCAAATAAAGATACCAAGAGAATGAAGAACATTTGATAATAGGAGTAAATTAGAAAGTTGCTTAAAATGTAATGCTCTATCTGAATCACAAAAGAAAAAATTTGGGTTCAGTGTCCCTTTAATGTCAATTTCATGCATAGGCTCAAACGGAGCCCGCTGCAAAACCTTAAGAACAAGATTTAGACTCCAAGGAGTAGCCTTAGATCTGAACACAGGTCTGATCCTAATCAGAGCCTTAACAAAAGACTGTACATCTGGAAGCTCCGAAAGACTCTTGTGCAGTAAAACAGACAGGGCCAAAATCTGTCCCCTCAGAGAACTGGCAGAAAGCCCCTTCTCCAGTTCATCCTAGAGAAACCATAGGATCCTGGCAACCTTAACCCTATGCCAGGGAAATCCACGCTCTTCACACCAGAATAAATAGGTTCTCCACACCTTATGATAGATGCAACAAGTAACCGGCTTACAAGCTTGAATGCAACAAGGTAACTTCCATGGAGGAGATGACATGCCCACCAGATCCGCGAACCACATCCTTCACGGCCACGATGGAGCAATCAGTATCACTGATGCTTGCTCCTGCATGATGTGGGCCACTACACGAGGAAGGAGTGGTAACGGCGGGAAAAGATAAATTAGATTGAACCTCCAATGCACCGCTAATGCATCAGCTCCGTCTGTGGATCCCTGGACTTTGAACCATATCTAGGTAGCTTGGTATTAAGATGAGATGCCATGAGATCTATCTCCGGCGTCCCCCACCTGTGGCATATCTCAGCAAACATTTTAGGATTGAGAGAACATTCCCCCGGATGAAAGGCTTGTCTGCTGAGAAAATCCCCTTACCAGTTGTCCCTACCCGGAATGTGGACTGCTGACAGCAAACAGCTGTGGGCCTCCACCCACTTTAGAATCCGAGATACTTCCCTCATTGCTAGGGAGCTTTTCGTCCCCGTCCCCGATGGTTGATGTAAGCCACAGAGGTTATATTGTCTGATTGGAATCTGATAAACCGGGACGAACCCAGAAGGGGCCAAGCCTTCAGAGCATTGAAGATTGCCCGAAGATCCAGAATGTGATAGGGAGGGAGCATTCCTCCTGAGACCACAGGCCATGTGCCTTCTTGGCACCCTAAACAGATCCCCATCCTGATAGACTCACGTCTGTAGTCACAACCTCCCAGGATGGTCTTAGAAAGGATGTCCCTCTGGATGATCTGGATAGAGCCACCAAGAGAGCGATTCTCTTGATCGGTTGTCCAGAGAAATCTGTTGAGACAGATCCGAATGATCGTCATTCCACTGCCTCAGCATGCACAGTTGCAACGGTCTGAGACGGAACCTGGCAAAGTGAATGATGTCCATGCTGGACACCATGAGACCAATTACCTCCATACACTGAGTCACAGATAGCCTTAAAGAGGCATGGAGGGCAAGACATGCAGAAGCTAGCTTGCAAATCTCTGGTCTGTTAGAAATATCCTCATGGATATGGAGTCTATTACAGTACCCAGGAATTCTACCCAGGTACTTGGAATAAGATAACTCTTTTCTAGGTTTATCTTCCATGAGATCGAAAAAGAGAGAGAAGAGATACAGAATGGTCCTCCGCCAGACGAAAAGATGGAGGTTGTACCAGAATATCGTCCAAGTAGGGAGCTACTGCCCCGGGTTCTGGCAACGGCTAGAAGTGCCCCCAGAACCTTTGTGAAATCCTTGGGGCAGTAGCTAGACCAAACAGAGGTGCAATAAACTGGAAGTGCTGGTCCAGGAAGGCAAATCTTAGGAACTGGAAGTGATCCTTGTGGATTGGAACGTGAAGGTAAGCATCCTTCAGATCTTTAGTGGTCATGAACTGTCCTTCCTCAACAAAGGGAAGGATGGACCTTTTTGTCTTCATCTTGAACGAGGGAACAATTAGAAATTTGTTTAAGCACTTTAGGTCTAGAATCAAGTAGAAAGTACCCTCCTTCTTTAGGACCATGAACAGGTTTGAATAGTTTCCCAAGTCTCTTTCTGCGATAGGAACTGGGACAATGACCCATAAGGAGGACAGATCCTGCACGCACCCCAGAAAGGCTTCCCTCTTTTCTGGTTAGGAAGACAGGCTTGAGAGGAGAAATCTGCCCTTGAGTGGATGGGATTTGAAACCTATCTTGTATTCCTGAGCTATAACCTCCAGGAAACATGGATCCTGCACATTCCTTAACCAAGCGTCTAAAAATAGCGCCAGTCTGCTCCCTACACGATCCAGCTCTGTTTTGGGATCGCCCCTTCATGCTGACTTAGTCTTGGCGGGCTTCTTGCTCTGCTTGAATTTATTCCAGGATTGAGCCGGCTTCCAAGTACTCTTGGTTTGCTTAGGCTTAGAGGGGGACTGTTGTCGTTGGGATTTCACAGAATGAAAGGAACAAAAATTAGAGCCTTGTCCCTTAGACTTGTTCTTTTTATCATGCGGTAGGAAGGCACCCTTGCCCTCTGTAACCGTGGAGATAATGAAGTCCAGGCCTGGAGCAAATAAAATATTTCCCTTAAAAGGAAGAGAAAGGAGTCTACACTTGGAAGTTATACCTGCAGACCAGGACTTCAACCAGAGTGCCCGACGGGTCTGCACTGAAAAGCCAGAACTTAGCATTTAGGCCAATAATCTGCATGTTTGCATCACAGATAAAAAAATTAGCAATTCTCAAGGCTTTAATTCTTTCCTGGATAATGTTGAGGGGACCCTCCACCTCGATCAATTCTGCTAAGGAGTCGAACCAGTAGGCCGCAGCAACCTAGACAATAGCCGCTGCTGGTTGAAACAAGTATCCCGTATGTTGAAACATTATTCTTAGAAAAGTTTACATCTTCTTATCCATTGGCTCTCTGAACAACGATCTATCCTCCAGAGGGATAGTAGTACGTTGGAGATAGCACCATTCACCTTAGGGACGGAACCCCACAACTCCAATTGAGAGTCCAGGACCTGGAATAATTTCTTAAAGTAAGACAAAGGGTTAAAGGAAGATCCAATTCTATCCTACTCATTTTTATTAATGTTCGCCATTTTTACAGGTACAGGAAAAGTTAACGGCACAACCCAGTCCTCGTAAACTCTGTCTAATTTAGGATTTAAAGGTTCCTCAGGCAGCTTGGCCTCTGGAACCTCTAATGTAGACAGGACCTCTTTTAGAAGAAAACGTAAGTGTTCAATCTTAAATCTAAAGGCTGGTTCCTCCACAGCAGGTGGCCTAGAGGTAGCAGACTCTGACCCAGAAAGTTCACCCTCTGAAGCCTCAGAGTGTAACTCATCCTCGGATAACTGAGCAAAATTTTAGAAATTCAATAAATTACTTGATGACCCCTGGGCAGGAGAGCTATGTTTAACCTTTCACCTGCGTTTAGCAAGGCCAGGTAAAGCACTGAGGGCCTCAGACACTGCCGTCTTTAACTGCGCAGTTAAATCTGATGGTAAAAGGCTCCCTCCAGATGGAGGATCAGGCGTGCTACGGGAAACTGTATGTGTAGAGGGAGATGACTGATGGGTATGCACCTCACGGGACAGCGAGTCCTCAGAGGTGGACGGCTCAGTGGTACTAAAGGGGTTAACCTTCTTAAACCTAATAACGTTGTCAAGGCATGTGGAACATAGTTGAGAGGGCGGGCACACCAAGGCCTCCTCACAATATAAACAGGAATTACTATTTTGAATAGAGAGAGTACCCTCAAGTATATCAGAATCATCCATAGCTTATGCTAATGACAGCAGGACACAGAAAATAAAACAATCTTTTTATTTCTCACAAAAACGACCACCGTTATACTCCTAATGGCTGGGGCACTCACCACCTCCTAGACCCAGACAATACAGAGAAAAAGCATCTTCTCTGACAGCCAGCTCGATCAGGAAAGATGAAATTAAAGTGAGACCACTCCCGGTCATGTGGTGCGCAAGGCAAGACCGCCCCTGCTATTTTAATCCATGATTATATCAATATAAAAGGAGCCACACTGTGACCCCGTCTTCTAGCGTTTTCAACATATCTTACCAGAATTCATGCTGTGGAACAGAAACACAGCCTCTCAAGTGTGACAGTCTTGTAGCATCACTCCTGACATGGACTTGAGTGAGAAAACAAGCAGGCAGTGAAACTCGTCAACACTGATTGCTTAGGAGCTGTTAGCAGGCAGACTGGATGGGTTTGCAGAAAGACTCTCCCTGCATCTCCAGACTCTAACTATAGTCAATGGTATCACTGAGAGGCTGACAAGACTACTTAAAACTCCAGTCCCATACCGAAGGGCAGATACCCTTCCTAAGGAACTACTCCGAAATCGTCTGACACTTCTCTGCCATCCTCCTGTGACGAAAGGCAAAGAATGACTGGGGATGGCGGAAGTGGGAGAGGTATTTAAGCCTTTGGCTGGGGTGTCTTTGCCTCCTCCTGGTGGCCAGGTTCAGTATTACCAACAAGGAATGATGCAGTGGACTCTCCTTATATTAAGAAGGAAATATACAAAAATAAAATAAATGGATTTCAAAATAATAATATTAACTCACTTTCCCTTTTTGAAAACCGTTTATTTTGTATATTAAGTTTAGCATTTCCAAGCAAATAAAATACTATTGCTGTGTATGCAAATGACAGCTTGTAATATAACGCAAGTATACATTTTAGCATAATCATATGCAAACATTTGTTGGTATATACACATATAAACATATATATATATATATATATATATCTCAAGTGGTCGCATATGGGGACTAGCTGAGGTGTAAATATATGGGTGTTTATTTTTTCTATTCCCAATAATTGATCAAATCATATTGGGAGTTCAGGCCCCCTGGATACCTGGTTTCCAGCTTAAAGATCCAGAACATCTCCCTTTTGTGTAAGAGTTTTACTCCCCCTCTCTTTGGACTAACTACCTGTTTCAATGGCAAGCCATCTAAATGTTGATACGCTCTTGTTGTGTTTGATGGCAAAATGTTGAACGAGAGGTGTAGAGGCTTTACCAATGTTAATGGAACTAAAATGTTCTCGATTTCGGGATCTTATGTCTCTTGTAGTGAGGCCTATATATTGTACATTACACTGTATATATTTGATCATATAAACCCCATTACTGGATGAAAAGTTCAGGCACATTTCTATGTTATATGTGGTGTGGTCACTATAGATGAGAAAGTGGAGAACACTTCCACATGCTCACATGGTTTGCATCTGTTATGTCCACATCTGAAAATGTCCCTGTGTCTTAACCATAAGCTGTCAATCCTAGTTTCTAATTTCAATTAAGAAGGTGACAGGGTGTTACCTATTGTACATGTTTTCCTATATGAACACCTAAAACCATTGTCTACTGTATTTACCAACTTGTCATCTGCTTTCAAGATAGAAAATTGTCTTTGTACAATGCTACAGACCTGCTTGTACTAAGCACTGTAGTCAGAGACAAAAGTCACTCCTCTCTGCTTTCATATGCTTGGTAAGTAGGGACTTTCTGTCAATCATATCTACTTCTCTTTTGGCTTTGTAGATGTCAGTGTTTCTATAGCCCCTTTGTTTAAGGCAATCTATTAGAGCTGTGGACTGGCTTATATATGAGGCACTATTTAAGCAATTTCTTTTCAGTCAAATAAATTGGCCTTTGGCAATCGCATAAAAGACATGGGGAGGATGGCAGCTCTTCCCATGTAACAATGTGTTACCTGATACTGTTTTCCTGTAACTATTGGTGCAGATACTGCTATCTCCTATGCCCCTAATAGTTATATCTAGGTAAATGATTTCATGGGCCTGGATCTCAAAAGTAAAAGCCAAATTTAGGTCATTAGTATTTATCCAGTCCATAAATTCAATGGCCCTTTCCTTTCCCCCTTTCCAAACCAAAATGAGGTAATCAATGAATCGTTTGTATACTAAGATATCATTTTTGAAAGGGTTTTCCTGTGCATACACGTGGGACAGCTCCCACCAACCTAAGTACAGGTTGGAGTATAAAGGAGCTAATTTAGCTCCCATCACTGTCCCACATCTCTGCAGAAAAAACTTGTCCCCAAATTCAAAATAATTATGCGTTAAAAGAAAATGGTGACCTGTAAAACAAGATTTTGGAAAGGCATTGTGTATGTTAAAAATTCAATAAGAAAAAACTTTATGGCCTGTATTCCTTTGGCATGTGGAATAGTTGAATATAGGGACACCACATCAATGGTGACCCAATTCAAATCTGGGCTCCGCGAGATCCCTTCCAAGACATTGAGTACATGTGTTGTATCTTTAAGATAACTGGGAAGCCTCAGCACAAATGGCTGCAAGATGGCGTCAAGCCACTGGGACAAGCATTCCAGTAATGACCCTATGCCACTCACTATAGGCCTACCTTTCACCTCCTCTAAAGATTACAGAGATACCCTTAATATTAAGTGAGAACTATATAGGGTTCTTACCCCCTCTAGTATTGCTTATGATACAGTGAAGCAATAATGTCTGCAACGATGATGACTCATGCAGAAGTCTGAAAACCGCAAAGTGCTGTGAAGAGAGGAGGCGGATAACATGCCAAAAGCCTTCTTGTGGTGGGAAAATGCTCATCTCCTTCCCTGCCAATAAGAGAGTGAGTTGCGCTCTGTACCCGCTCCCCCACAGGAAACCACTGTTTCCTCACCGCTCAAGTAAGGTCAGTGAACAAGCAGAGCGCTAAGGGAGCCAGTCGCCGCTAGAGAAGGGGAATTTAAGCAGCCAGTGCATATAATTGGCTCCATACAGTAACATAATTCCCCAAATGGCTGAAAAATCTGCTCCTATAAACGAGGCAAAGAAATACTAGAAGGTTCAGGGGATTAGAAGGGATATTAAAACTCTGATGTAGGGTGTCTTTGCCACCTCCTGTTGGCCAATAAGGAATTGTGGACTCTCACCATCTTAAGAAAGAAAGGGGTGTAATCAGACTCCAAGCAGTGCAAAGATAACTTCAATAGTAAAGCAAATGAAAACAGCAATAATTCATGATAAATTTAACTTCCAGATCATCATGTATGTGATCATCAATGTGATCACACTTGTTTATTATTAATCTTCCATCACCCAAATATACAAGAACCACCAAGTTTAGACATCAAGGCGGAATGGGCACCCCCTAGAAGTATTGTTTCACTGTTTGAACATAACTGTGGTCTTATCCTAACTTGGCAATAATGGT
Organism: Bombina bombina; assembly: GCF_027579735.1. Classification (NCBI taxonomy): domain Eukaryota; kingdom Metazoa; phylum Chordata; class Amphibia; order Anura; family Bombinatoridae; genus Bombina; species Bombina bombina. The sequence goes on along the minus strand of NC_069503.1, from coordinate 870,115,775 downwards.
CCTTATGTGCGCATTGCCAGTAGTATTGAGAACATGGTTTCACAATATTAAATGAAAAAACATAAATCAACCCCCTTATTTTACTCCCCCTTCCCTAATAAACAGGGGCCATCACATCCTGTACACTTATTTACACCTGTTTAGTATGCTTTCATAGTTTTCATTTATATGTTCCCACACAAGGCTTTGTATATAAATGTTAAAACACACAGAGATAAGCAATTATTCCTGGACAAACCCACTCCATAAAATAAGTAATAAATCAGGTGGTAATAAAACTGTTGGAAGAAAAGAAAAAAAGAGAGAAAAAGAAAAAGTGGAAGAAATAAACTAAAGGAAAGGGGGAAGAAAATGAGAAAAGGGGAAAGAAAAAAAGAAAGAAAAAAAAAAAGAAAGAAAAAAAGGAGACGCCCACAGAGCATGGATAATTTTATTTTTTATTTCTTTTATTGAAGCCACTAACAACAATTTTTATTTTATGGCTTTTTTTTTAACTTTGTAATTTAATCTTTTAACATAACTGAAAACAGATAACCTTAAACATTAAAAGAACAAATGATTAACATCAGAAAAGTAAAAGAAAAATTAAAAAAGGGACTTACTTTCTAGAAGGGTGAAGCATCATCATGAATCATCAAATAAGAATATAAAGAAAGAGAAAAAATCCAGTATTAATTTTCTTTCTAATAACATTTTTTTCATTTTGCATTTTTTCCTGTAACAACATAGCAAACGGTATCTTTGCAAACCATTAGTATTTAGATTAAACATCACTAGAGCGATCATAATAATAATAATAATAATAATAATAATAATAATATTACAGGGGACATTTCCAGTGGCTGTATTTTAATTAAAGGAACACCAAAGTCAAAATTAAACTCTTATGAATCAGATAGAGCATGCAATTTTAAGACTTTCCAATTTACTTCCATTATCAAATTATCCATAATCTTTTTAAATGCTACTACTGAGCATGTGCAAGACTTCACTGTGTATACGTACTGTATATATGTCTGTGATTGGCTGATGGCTCTCATGGGAGGCCAGGAAATTGAAGTAAATATTGAAATGTATTAGAAAAAAAAAATCTACTGCTCATTTAATTTTCAGAGTGTTATTGAATTGTCTTTTTATTATGCATTTGGTAATTACGCAATTCTACTATATTTAAATGTCCTCTAAAAGGCCATATTAGTTTAAAAACATAATTGTGTATTTAGTTAATGGGACAGTTAGCACCTTGAAAATTATAAGGTATTTCTGTTGTGTTGCTATATAATAAACATATGAGCCAAGTCTTAAAAGTTTTAAAACAAATTAACATCCCTTTTATTGCAATTATTTTTCAATAGCCAAACTCCACCCATCATTTGCCTTATTTGAAGGGGCTAATCTGGGCTTTAGTCCACAGACAGAGATATGCAGAAGGGATAGCCTTGAAGTGTCAGCAGATTGCATTTCTAGCTCTGAGAATTAGAAATTGCATAAAAAGGAGCAAAATAAATAATGAAAATACGGGGGCGGAGCTAACGCCTGAGCTGATTGGATGCACACTACTTGAGCTCCGGGAATAATATAGGTTTTGTTGGCTGAACATCGATACTATATGCAATGTAATTAGACACAAATACTGATCCACAACCCAAGGAAGGTAGTGATGGTGCCTCTGGACCTCAGTGACTCCTGCATTGCCACATAACCGAAATCTCCCTACCACGCACTTGCAGCCTTACCCTCCAGACCGAGAAGAACTAACGCGTGAGCGACGCGCCTAGACCTCTCACTTTATAGGATTTCCTCTTGCGGGCATGGAGAGGGAACTCCTAAGTGTGGTCATTCGTCTACTAGACCAGTGTTTTTCAACCAGTGTGCCGTGGCACACTAGTGTGCCGTGAGAGATCCTCAGGTGTGCCACGGCAGACTGACAACAGTGTGACATATTTTTTAAACTTTGCTTGTTTTTTACTCCCAGTGCAGGGGTAGTTTGTAGGAGGCATGGCGTAATAGCATAATACATACAGTATGTTTGTGTTTGTGTGTAAGTGTATATATATATGCTGTATTAGGCTACAATGTGTGATTTTTTTTAAATTTTGGGATGGTGGTGTGCCACAGGATTTTTTAATGTAAAAAAGTGTGCCACGGCAAAAAAAAGGTTAAAAATCACTGTACTAGACGACCACTTTCAACAACTTCACGATTGCTGGGCAGAGGAGTGGTAGAAACAAAAATATTAAGAACAGCGCTGAGCCTAAAGTTAATAACTGAGCCACTCCCAAACCACCTCCCTCAAAGGGTAAACAGAGGAAAGTTACCAAAAGATATAAAAAGGAGGGCGCTAGATAGCTAGAAGTAACAAAAACATTAATATAGCACATGAAAATAAAATATTAGCAGATTAAAATCTAGTCCGGAGTCTTGTGATAAAAGATATCCTTATCTTATAATAGTATACTGATTTAAAGGGACGTTTCCCTTATATGCTGAGGCAAATACACAAATAATAGAATACGCAAAATTGACACAAAATAAGCCCTATAATTCAGTTAATGCAAAATATATGGGGGAAAAAAGAAATAAGAAAGATATAAGAAAACTATGAAAAAATAAAAACATATAGGATAAAATAATAATATACCACCTTAAGAAAAAATGTATATAACAAACTTGAGAAAATATCCCAAAAATGTTCTTGTAGTGTAGCGTGTCCTTAACGCTATTCCAAAGTTGATAGAATAATATGGTATAGTTGTATTTAAAGATAATAGCAGTCAGTGTCTCCACATAGAATAGTTATTCAGGACTCAAAACTGATGATATTGTAACCGCTTCCAGCAATATATTATATGGCCATAATTTAGCAAATATTATAATTTTATCCTATATATTTTTATTTTTTCATATTTTGCTTATATCTTTATTTTTTGGCATATATTTTGCATTAACTGAATTATAGGGATTATTTATTGTCAATTTTGCGTATTCTATTATTTGTGTATTTGCCTTAGCATATAAAGGGAGACGTCCCTTTAAATCAGTATACTATTATAAGATAAGGATATCTTTTATCACAAGACTCCGGACTAGATTTTAATCTGCTAACATTTTATTTTCATATGCTATAAGAATTTTTTACCAAATTTCTAAAGAATAAATGGGCAGAGGAGTGGGGCAAGTTGTCCATGCGCAGTTTGCTGGGAGTGAATGGAGCGCGGGCAGAGGAGATAGCTGCTGACCGGGAAACCACTGCAGAGGTAACCGCAAGTTTGCATGCAAATGTGGAATATGCAACCTATAATATAGCTCAAGACGATGTTGAGCAGAGGAGGAGGCTAATAAAGGACTTTGATGGCTCTACGAGATGGAGGCTTAGCGGAACTAGCGACCTCTTGAAAGTGAGTGAGATTGCACCAGAGGCCTTTATGGATCAGCTTGAGTCACGACAGGACATTAAGATTGAACAACCTGAGCTGAAACGAATGCCTGAGATGTTCATGTCTATTAAGTCCAGACGGCGATGGGACATTCTTTCTCTAGCAACAATAGAGAGACAGATGCACAGTCCTACTCCCACAGTCCCCATCAGATTCATCTTATTTTAATGAACCAAAGGAGAGATAGAACTAAATCGTCCCAAATAATGCCACCCTTACTGGTTACACTCCTCACAACATGTGTAACAAGACAAAAAATGGAAAAAATATGGTGCTCTCTGGATAAGATAAAATAAAAACACTTTCTAGTGGTATTTTAAAGATGATATGTATAATATAATAGTTGGATTAAAAAGATGGATACGTTGGGGCTAGATTTAAAAAACATAAATTTTATTACCTGCAGAACAGTTGTTAAAATTAATAAAATTAATCAACCTGAATAATATAAAAGCCTGATTTATCTGTGACCTTTGAAAATGACATCGGTGTCTCTGTGATTCTAAATGAACTTCATCCAAGTTATACAAGTCATATGTTCAAATGGTAGACAATAAGGTTTATAACCCAAAACAATTTAAGTTGGTATAATAACCTCAGTTTTCAATATTAATTATAACTGGTATACAAATAATTAAAGTGCAGAGTGCACAGAAGGTATATATAATAAATACAGAGAATATGTGATTGGAAGTAGGGCTGCACGGTTAATTGCATATGTGATTTAAAACCGCAATTAATCGCCGCGATTTTAAAACTGCAAGGAGTCGCTATTTTTTCCTACATAAAAAAGTAAATTTATGCTTACCTGATAAATGAATTTCTTCTATGGTACGACGAGTCCACGGATTCATCCTTTACTTGTGGGATATTATCCTCCTGCTAACAGGAAGTGGCAAAGAGCACCACAGGAGAGCTGTCTATATAGCTCCTCCCTTAACTCCACCCCCCAGTCATTCGACCGAAGGTACAGGAAGAAAAAGGAGAAACTAAAAGGTGCAGAGGTGACTGAAGTTTAAAATCAAAAAATATAATCTGTCTTAAAATGACAGGGCGGGCCGTGGACTCGTCGTACCATAGAAGAAATTAATTTATCAGGTAAGCATAAATTTACTTTTCTTCTACAAGGTACGACGAGTCCACTGATTCATCCTTTACTTGTGGGATACAATACCAAAGCTATAGGACACGGATGAACGGGAGGGACAAGACAGATGGCTAAACAGAAGGCACCACTGCTTGAAGAACTTTTCTCCCAAAAATAGCCTCCGAAGAAGCAAAAGTATCAAATTTGGAAAAAGTATGAAGCGACGACCATGTCGCAGCCTTACAAATCTGTTCAATAGAAGCATCATTTTTAAAAGCCCATGTGGAAGCCACCGCTCTAGTAGAGAGAGCTGTAATTCTTTCAGGAGGCTACTGTCCAGCAGTCTCGTATGCTAAACGGATGATGCTTTTCAGCCAAAAAGAGAGGTAGCCGTAGCTTTTTGACCTCTACGTTTTTCAGAATAGACAACAAAGAAGATGTTTGACGGAAATATTTGGTCACTTGCAAGTAAAACTTCAAAGCACGAACCACGTACAAGTTGTGCAACAGACGCTCCGTCTTGGAGGAAGGATTAGGACACAGGGAAGGAACAACAATTTCCTGATTTATATTCTTATTAGTATCAACCTTAGGAAGGAATCCAGGTTTGGTACGCAAAACCACCTTATCAGAATGAAAAACAAGATAAGGCGAGTCGCATTGCAATGCAGATAGTTCAGAAACTCTTCGAGCCGAAGAGATAGCGACTAAAAACAGAACTTTCCAAGATAGAAGCTTAATATCTATGGAATGCATAGGTTCAAACGGAACCCCTTGAAGAACTTTAAGAAATAAATTCAAACTCCATGGCGGAGCAACAGATTTAAACACAGGCTTGATTCTAACTAAAGCCTGGCAAAACGACTGAACGTCTGGAACATCTGCCAGACGCTTGTGTAGTAAAATTGATAAAGCAGATATCTGTCCCTTTACGGAACTAGCTGATAACCACTTCTCCAATACTTCTTGGAGAAAAGACAAAATCCTAGGAATCCTGATCTTACTCCATGAGTAGCCTTTGGATTCACACCAATAAAGATATTTACGCCATATCTTATGATAAATTTTCCTAGTGACAGGCTTTCGAGCCTGAATCAAGGTATCTATGACCGACTCAGAGAATCCCCGCTTAGATAAAATCAAGCGTTCAATCTCCAGGCAGTCAGCCGCAGAGAAACTAGATTTGGATGCTGGAACGGACCTTGAATGAGAAGGTCCTGTCTCAGTGGCAGTGTCCATGGTGGTAGAGATGACATGTCCACCAGGTCTGCATACCAAGTCCTGCGTGGCCACGCAGGTGCTTTCAAAATCACCGAAGCTCTCTCCTGTTTGATTCTGGCAATCAGACGAGGAAGGAGAGGAAATGGTGGAAACACATAAGCCAGGTTGAACGACCAAGGTACTGCTAGAGCATCTAGGGGTGTGTTGGGTTAATAAACTATGCGCTGTGGGGGTAAAAGCTAGGGAGTCTAAAATAAGTAATCTCAAAAACTTCAAATGTAGGTAGATACTGGGAAAGGATAAGACTCTTAAGCGCTACTGCTTAATTACCCGATAAGGAAAGATGGTCTTACTATGTAATTGGAATCAATGAATTCTATTTATTTGAAAAATATAAATACATATAAATACATACAGTCAAATATAAAAGATTGAATAAAAAGATGCATTCTAAATAACTGTTTGTTAAAACAAATTGGTTGGCCAACCGAGAAATATGAGTGAAATAAAATAATATGCAATAATCTCATAGATCTAGTTATACAGAACAGACAAGTGTATATATTTGAATATATTTGAACCTAGGTAAAGGTTTGCTTGCAGATATTTTTTATGGATCTGATATGGGTAATTTATAATATAATATGGTGTCCACAAAGAATATTTGCAATATTAGTTGTTATTAGCATTATTCATTTCAATGTATTAGCAACTTAACATTTAAAATTTTTTGTCAATAATAGCAGCGTTAGTAAAATATCCAAATCCAAAAAAATAACATAAAATAAAGTGATTCAGTAAAATAAAAGGTACGTTTAAAAAACGAAAGTCTTTTTGTAGAGATCGTAGGAGTAACAATAGATAACTTTAAGCATAGGTATTATGTCCTCCGTGGGTGTTTATGTGTGGGCGTGTCACAGAACAAGTTTTTATAATCGGCAAATATGTTGTGAGGCACTGCTTCGTGGCTAGAACAATCTGCCCCTCACATAAACTTCCTTTAGTGGGTGCAAGTTTTTTTTTTTATATATATAGTCTTACCAGTTGTTTTTAGATAATAGTTTCTGGTCTCAAGTCTGTCTCCTGTGTGGTTGGTGTAGGTCAGAAGCCGGGATTACTGCTGCGGGTGTCTTAGCAGTTTTGATGTTTTAACGGTAACAACAGACAATCACAGTTACCCCAGCATTCACTCCACCCCTACTACACAGTGTGCACAACCAGCACACAGGAAGAAGGACTAACATAAATATCAAAACAACGGAGACAGACCAACAAGACACATCAAAACTGCTAAGACACCCGCAGCAGTAATCGCGGCTTCTGACCTACACCAACCACACCGGAGACAGACTTGAGACCAGAAACTATTATCTAAAAACAACTGGTAAGACTATATAAAAAAAAAACTTCACCCACTAAAGGAAGTTTATGTGAGGGGCAGATTGTTCTAGCCACGAAGCAGTACCTCACAACATATTTGCCGATTATAAAAACTTGTTCTGTGACACGCCCACACATAAACACCCACGGAGGACATAATACCTATGCTTAAAGTTATCTATTGTTACTCCTACGATCTCTACAAAAAGACTTACTTTTTTAAACGTACCTATTATTTTACTGAATCACTTTATTTTATGTTATTTTTTTGGATTTTGATATTTTACTAACGCTGCTATTATTGACGAAATTTTTTAAAAGTTAAGTTGCTAATACATTGAAATGAATATTGCTAATACCAACTAATATTGCAAATATTCTTTGTGGACACCATATTATATTATAAATTACCCATATCAGATCCATAAAAAATATCTGCAAGCAAACCTTTACCTAGGTTCAAATATATTCAAATATATACACTTGTCTGTTCTCTATATCTAGATCTATGAGATTATAGCATATTATTTTATTTCACTCATATTTCTCGATTGGCCAACCAATTTGTTTTAACAAACAGTTATTTAGACTGCATCTTTTTATTCAATCTTTTATATTTGACTGTATGTATTTATATGTATTTATATTTTTCAAATAAATAGAATTAATTGATTCCAATTACATAGTAAGACCATCTTTCCTTATCGGGTAATTAAGCAGTAGCGCTTAAGAGTCTTATTCTTTCACACTGCTAGAGCATCTATCAGTACCACTTGAGGATAACCGTGATCTGGACCCGTAACAAGGAAGTTTGGCGTTCTGACGAGACGCCATCAGACCCAATTCTGGTGTGCCCCATTGATGAGTCAATTGTGCAAGCATCTCCGGATGGAGTTCCCACTCCCCTGGATGAAAAGTCTCTAGACTGCTTCCCAGTTCTTCACTCCTGGGATATAGATTGCTGATAGATGGCAAGAGTGATTCTCTGCCCATCAAATTATTTTGGTAGAGAACTCTTTGTTCCCCCCTGATGATTGATATATGCTACAGTCGTGATATTGTCCGACTGGAATCTTATGAATCTGGCCGAAGCCAGCTGAGGCCACGCCTGAAGCGCGTTGAATATCGCTCTCAGTTCTAGAATATTTATAGAATATTTATCGGGAGGAGAGCCTCCTCCTGAGTCCACACACCCTGTGCTTTCAGGGAATTCCAGACTGCACCCCAGCCCAATAGGCTGGCGTCCGTCGTCACTATGGCCCATGCTGGCCTGCGGAAACACATTCCCTGGGACAGATGATCCTGTGACAACCACCAAAGAAGAGAGTCTCTGGTCTCTTGATCCAGATTTATCTAAGGAGATAAAACAGAATTTATGTTTACCTGATAAATTTCTTTCTCCAACGGTGTGTCCGGTCCACGGCGTCATCCTTACTTGTGGGATATTCTCTTCCCCAACAGGAAATGGCAAAGAGCCCAGCAAAGCTGGTCACATGATCCCTCCTAGGCTCCGCCTACCCCAGTCATTCGACCGACGTTAAGGAGGAATATTTGCATAGGAGAAACCATATGGTACCGTGGTGACTGTAGTTAAAGAAAATAAAATATCAGACCTGATTAAAAAAACCAGGGCGGGCCGTGGACCGGACACACCGTTGGAGAAAGAAATTTATCAGGTAAACATAAATTCTGTTTTCTCCAACATAGGTGTGTCCGGTCCACGGCGTCATCCTTACTTGTGGGAACCAATACCAAAGCTTTAGGACACGGATGAAGGGAGGGAGCAAATCAGGTCACCTAAATGGAAGGCACCACGGCTTGCAAAACCTTTCTCCCAAAAATAGCCTCAGAAGAAGCAAAAGTATCAAACTTGTAAAATTTGGTAAAAGTGTGCAGTGAAGACCAAGTCGCTGCCCTACATATCTGATCAACAGAAGCCTCGTTCTTGAAGGCCCATGTGGAAGCCACAGCCCTAGTGGAATGAGCTGTGATTCTTTCGGGAGGCTGCCGTCCGGCAGTCTCGTAAGCCAATCTGATGATGCTTTTAATCCAAAAAGAGAGAGAGGTAGAAGTTGCTTTTTGACCTCTCCTTTTACCTGAATAAACAACAAACAAGGAAGATGTTTGTCTAAAATCCTTTGTAGCATCTAAATAGAATTTTAGAGCGCGAACAACATCCAAATTGTGCAACAAACGTTCCTTCTTTGAAACTGGTTTTGGACACAGAGAAGGTACGATAATCTCCTGGTTAATGTTTTTGTTAGAAACAACTTTTGGAAGAAAACCAGGTTTAGTACGTAAAACCACCTTATCTGCATGGAACACCAGATAAGGAGGAGAACACTGCAGAGCAGATAATTCTGAGACTCTTCTAGCAGAAGAAATCGCAACTAAAAACAAAACTTTCCAAGATAATAACTTAATATCAACGGAATGTAAGGGTTCAAACGGAACCCCCTGAAGAACTGAAAGAACTAAATTGAGACTCCAAGGAGGAGTCAAAGGTTTGTAAACAGGCTTGATTCTAACCAGAGCCTGAACAAAGGCTTGAACATCTGGCACAGCTGCCAGCTTTTTGTGAAGTAATACCGACAAGGCAGAAATCTGTCCCTTCAGGGAACTAGCAGATAATCCTTTGTCCAATCCTTCTTGAAGGAAGGATAGAATCCTAGGAATCTTAACCTTGTCCCAAGGGAATCCTTTAGATTCACACCAACAGATATATTTTTTCCAAATTTTGTGGTAAATCTTTCTAGTCACAGGCTTTCTGGCCTGAACAAGAGTATCGATAACAGAATCTGAGAATCCTCGCTTCGATAAAATCAAGCGTTCAATCTCCAAGCAGTCAGCTGGAGTGAAACCAGATTCGGATGTTCGAACGGACCCTGAACAAGAAGGTCTCGTCTCAAAGGTAGCTTCCAAGGTGGAGCCGATGACATATTCACCAGATCTGCATACCAAGTCCTGCGTGGCCACGCAGGAGCTATCAAGATCACCGACGCCCTCTCCTGCTTGATCCTGGCTATCAGCCTGGGGATGAGAGGAAATGGCGGGAACACATAAGCTAGTTTGAAGGTCCAAGGTGCTACTAGTGCATCCACTAGAGCCGCCTTGGGATCCCTGGATCTGGCCCCGTAGCAAGGAACTTTGAAGTTCTGACGAGAGGCCATCAGATCCATGTCTGGAATGCCCCACAGGTGAGTGACTTGGGCAAAGATTTCCGGATGGAGTTCCCACTCCCCCGGATGCAATGTCTGCCGACTCAGAAAATCCGCTTCCCAATTTTCCACTCCTGGGATGTGGATAGCAGACAGGTGGCAGGAGTGAGACTCCGCCCAAAGAATAATTTTGGTTACTTCTTCCATCGCTAGGGAACTTCTTGTTCCCCCCTGATGGTTGATGTACGCAACAGTCGTCATGTTGTCTGATTGAAACCGTATGAACCTGGTCCTCGCAAGCTGGGGCCAGGCCTGGAGAGCATTGAATATCGCTCTCAGTTCCAGAATATTTATCGGTAGAAGAGATTCTTCCCGAGACCAAAGACCCTGAGCTTTCAGGGATCCCCAGACCGCGCCCCAGCCTATCAGACTGGCGTCGGTCGTGACAATGACCCACTCTGGTCTGTGGAACATCATCCCTTGAGACAGATTGTCCAGGGACAGCCACCAACGGAGTGAGTCTCTGGTCCTCTGATTTACTTGTATCTTCGGAGACAAGTCTGTATAGTCCCCATTCCACTGACTGAGCATGCACAGTTGTAATGGTCTTAGATGAATGCGCGCAAAAGGAACTATGTCCATCGCCGCCACCATCAAACCGATCACTTCCATGCACTGAGCTATGGAAGGAAGAGGAACGGAATGAAGTATCCGACAAGAGTCCAGAAGCTTTGTTTTTCTGGCCTCTGTTAGAAAGATCCTCATTTCTAAGGAGTCTATAATTGTTCCCAAGAAGGGAACCCTTGTTGACGGGGATAGATAACTCTTTTCCACGTTCACTTTCCAGCCGTGAGATCTGAGAAAGGCCAGGACAATGTCCGTGTGAGCCTTTGCTTGAGGAAGGGACGACGCTTGAATCAGAATGTCGTCCAGGTAAGGTACTACTGCAATGCCCCTTGGTCTTAGCACCGCTAGAAGGGACCCTAGTACCTTTGTGAAAATCCTTGGAGCAGTGGCTAATCCGAAAGGAAGCGCCACGAACTGGTAATGTTTGTCCAGGAATGCAAACCTTAGGAACCGATGATGTTCCTTGTGGATAGGAATATGTAGATACGCATCCTTTAAATCCACCGTGGTCATGAATTGACCTTCCTGGATGGAAGGAAGGATAGTTCGAATGGTTTCCATCTTGAACGATGGGACCTTGAGAAATTTGTTTAAGATCTTGAGATCTAGGATTGGTCTGAACGTTCCCTCTTTTTTGGGAACTATGAACAGATTGGAGTAGAACCCCATCCCTTGTTCTCTTAATGGAACAGGATGAATCACTCCCATTTTTAACAGGTCTTCTACACAATGTAAGAACGCCTGTCTTTTTATGTGGTCTGAAGACAACTGAGACCTGTGGAACCTCCCCCTTGGGGGAAGTCCCTTGAATTCCAGAAGATAACCCTGGGAGACTATTTCTAGCGCCCAAGGATCCAGAACATCTCTTGCCCAAGCCTGAGCGAAGAGAGAGAGTCTGCCCCCCACCAGATCCGGTCCCGGATCGGGGGCCAATATTTCATGCTGTCTTGGTAGCAGTGGCAGGTTTCTTGGCCTGCTTTCCCTTGTTCCAGCCTTGCATTGGTCTCCAAGCTGGCTTGGCCTGAGAAGTATTACCCTCTTGCTTAGAGGACGTAGCACCTTGGGCTGGTCCGTTTTTACGAAAGGGACGAAAATTAGGTCTATTTTTTGCCTTGAAAGGCCGATCCTGAGGAAGGGCGTGGCCCTTACCCCCAGTGATATCAGAGATAATCTCTTTCAAGTCAGGACCAAACAACGTTTTCCCCTTGAAAGGAATGTTTAGTAGCTTGTTCTTGGAAGACGCATCAGCCGACCAAGATTTCAACCAAAGCGCTCTGCGCGCCACAATAGCAAACCCAGAGTTCTTAGCCGCTAACTTGGCCAATTGCAAAGAGGCGTCTAGAGTGAAAGAATTAGCCAATTTGAGAGCATTGATTCTGTCCATAATCTCCTCATAAGGAGGAGAGTCACTATCGAGCACCTTAAGCAGTTCATCAAACCAGAAATATGCGGCAGTAGTGACAGGGACAATGCATGAAATGGGTTGTAGAAGGTAACCCTGCTGAACAAACATCTTTTTAAGCAAACCTTCTAATTTTTTATCCATAGGATCTTTGAAAGCACAACTATCCTCTATTGGAATAGTGGTGCGTTTGTTTAAAGTAGAAACCGCTCCCTCGACCTTGGGGACTGACTGCCATAAGTCCTTTCTGGGGTCGACCATAGGAAACAATTTTTTAAATATGGGGGGAGGGACGAAAGGAATACCGGGCCCTTCCCATTCTTTATTAACAATGTCCGCCACCCGCTTGGGTATAGGAAAAGCTTCTGGGAGCCCCGGCACCTCTAGGAACTTGTCCATTTTACATAGTTTCTCTGGGATGACTAAATTTTCACAATCATCCAGAGTGGATAATACCTCCTTAAGCAAAATGCGGAGATGTTCCAATTTAAATTTAAATGTAATCACATCAGATTCAGCCTGCTGAGAAATGTTCCCTAAATCAGTAATTTCTCCCTCAGACAAAACCTCCCTGGCCCCCTCAGATTGGGTTAGGGGCCCTTCAGAGATATTAATATCAGCGTCGTCATGCTCTTCAGTAACTAAAACAGAGCAGCCACGCTTACGCTGACAAGGGTTCATTTTGGTTAAAATGCTTTTGACAGAATTATCCATTACAGCCGTTAATTGTTGCATAGTAAGGAGTATTGGCGCGCTAGATGTACTAGGGGCCTCCTGAGTGGGCAAGACTCGTGTAGACGAAGGAGGGAATGATGCAGTACCATGCTTACTCCCCTCACTTGAGGAATCATCTTGGGCATCATTGTCATTATCACATAAATCACATTTATTTAAATGAATAGGAATTCTGGCTTCCCCACAATCAGAACACAGTCTATCTGGTAGTTCAGACATGTTAAACAGGCATAAACTTGATCAGAAAGTACAAAAAACGTTTTAAAATAAAACCGTTACTGTCACTTTAAATTTTAAACTGAACACACTTTATTACTGCAATTGCGAAAAAACATGAAGGAATTGTTCAAAATTCACCAAATTTTCACCACAGCGTCTTAAAGCCTTGAAAATATTGCACACCAATTTTGGAAGCTTTAACCCTTAAAATAACGGAACCGGAGCCGTTTTAAGCTTTAAACCCCTTTACAGTCCCTGGTATCTGCTTTGCTGAGACCCAACCAAACCCAAAGGGGAATACGATACCAAATGACGCCTTCAGAAGTCTTTTATAAGTATCAGAGCTCCTCTCACATGCGACTGCATGCCATGCCTCTCAAAAACAAGTGCGCAACACCGGCGCGAAAATGAGACTCTGCCTATGCTTGGGGAAAGCCCCTAAAGAATAAGGTGTCTAAAACAGTGCCTGCCGATATTATTATATCAAAATACCCAGATAAAATGATTCCTCAGGGCTAAATATGTGTTAATAATCAATCGATTTAGCCCAGAAAAAGTCTACAGTTTAAATAAGCCCTTGTGAAGCCCTTATTTACAATCGTAATAAACATGGCTTACCGGATCCCATAGGGAAAATGACAGCTTCCAGCATTACATCGTCTTGTTAGAATGTGTCATACCTCAAGCAGCAAGAGACTGCAAACTGTTCCCCCAACTGAAGTTAATTGCTCTCAACAGTCCTGTGTGGAACAGCCATGGATTTTAGTTACGGTTGCTAAAATCATTTTCCTCATACAAACAGAATTCTTCATCTCTTTTCTGTTTCTGAGTAAATAGTACGTACCAGCACTATTTGAAAATAACAAACTCTTGATTGAATAATGAAAAACTACAGTTAAACACTAAAAAACTCTAAGCCATCTCCGTGGAGATGTTGCCTGTACAACGGCAAAGAGAATGACTGGGGTAGGCGGAGCCTAGGAGGGATCATGTGACCAGCTTTGCTGGGCTCTTTGCCATTTCCTGTTGGGGAAGAGAATATCCCACAAGTAAGGATGACGCCGTGGACCGGACACACCTATGTTGGAGAAATTTGCATAATCCCCATTCCACTGATTGAGCATGCATAGTTGCAGTGGTCTGAGATGCAAGCGAGCAAATGGAACTATGTCCATTGCCGCTACCATTAGTCCGATTACCTCCATACACTGAGCCACAGAAGGCCGAGGAATGGAATGAAGAGCTCGGCAGGTGGTTAAAATCTTTAATTTCCTGACCTCCGTCAGAAAAATTTTCATGTCTACCGAATCTATCAGAGTTCCCAGGAATGGAACTCTCGTGAGGGGGAGAAGTGAACTCTTTTTTACGTTCACCTTCCACCCTTGAGATCTTAGAAAAGCCAACACGATGTCCGTGTGAGATTTGGCTAGTTGGTAAGTTGACGCCTGAATTAAAGGGACAGTCTACACCAGAATTTTTATTGTTTTAGATATAGATGATAGATAATCCCTCTATTACCCATTTCCCAGTTTTGCATAACCAACACAGTTATAATAATATATTTTTAACCTCTGTGATTATCTTGTATCTAAGCCTCTGCAAACTGCCCCTTTATTTCAGTTCTTTTGACAGACTTGCAGTCTAGTCAATCAGTGCCTGCTCCCAGATAACTTCTCGTGCACGAGCACAGTGTTATCTATATGAAATACCTTAACTAACACCCTCTAGTCGTGAAAAACTGTTAAAATGCAATCTGAAAGAGGTGGGCTTCAAGGTCTACGAAATTAGCATATGAACCTCCTAGGTTAAGCTTTCAACTAAGAATACCAAAAAAATTACATGCTCTATTTGAATCATGAAAGTTTATTTTGGCCTAGACTGTCCCTTTAAGATATCATCCAGATAAGGCGCCACTGCTATGCCCTGCGGCCTTAGGACCGTCAGAAGGGACCCTAGCACCTTTGTGAAAATTCTGGGAGCTGTGGCCAGCCCGAAGGGAAGAGCCACAAACTGGTAATGCTTGTCCAGAAAGGCGAACCTGAGGAACTGGTGATGATCTTTGTGGATAGGAATGTGCAGATACGCATCCTTTAAATCCACGTTGGTCATATATTGACCCTCCTGAATTATTGGTAAAATAGTCCGAATGGTCTCCATTTTGAAGGATGGGACTCTGAGGAATTTGTTTAGGATCTTGAGATCTAAAATTGGTCTGAAGGTTCCCTCTTTTTTGGGAACCACAAACAGATTGGAGTGAAACCCCTGCCCCTGTTCTGTTTTCGGAACTGGGCAGATCATTCCCATGGTATATAGGTCTTCTACACAGCGTAAGAACACCTCTCTTTTTGTCTGGTTTACAGACAATCGAGAAAGATGGAATCTCCCCCGTGGAGGAGAATCTTTGAAGTCTAGAAGATACCCCTGGGTTACGATTTCTAAAGCCCAGGAGTCCTGAACGTCTCTTGCCCAAGCCTGAGCAAAGAGAGAAAGTCTGCCCCTACTAGATCCGGTCCCGGATCGGGGGCTACCCCTTCATGCTGTCTTGGTGGCAGCAGCGGGCTTCTTGGCCTGTTTTCCTTTCTTCCAAGTCTGGCTAGGTCTCCAGACTGACTTGGATTGAGCAAAATTCCCCTCCTGCTTTGCAGCAGGGGAGGAGGTAGAGGGACCACCTTTGAAGTTTTGAAAGGAACGAAAATTATTTTGTTTGGTCCTCATCTTATTTGTCTTATCCTGAGGAAGGGCATGGCCTTTTCCTCCAGTGATGTCTAAAATTATCTCTTTCAGTTCAGGCCCGAATAGGGTCTTACCCTTGAAAGGGATGGCTAAAAGCTTAGCTTTTGATGACACGTCAGCAGACCAGGACTTAAGCCATAACGCTCTACGCGCTAAAATGGCAAAACCTGAATTCTTTGCCGCTAATTTAGCCAGTTGAAAAGGGGCATCTGTAATGAAAGAATTAGCTAGCTTGAGAGCCCTAATTCTATCCAGAATATCATCTAATGGGGTCTCAACCTGAAGAGCCTCCTCCAGAGCCTCAAACCAAAAAGCAGCTGCAGTAGTTACAGGAGACAATGCAAGCTATAGGTTGCAGAAGAAAACCCTGATGAATAAATATTTTCTTTAGGAGACCCTCTAATTTTTTATCCATAGGATCTTTGAAAGCACAACTGTCCTCAATAGGTATAGTTGTACGCTTAGCCAGGGTAGAAATAGCCCCCTCCACCTTAGGGACCGTCTGCCATGAGTCCCGCATGGTGTCTGATATGGGAAACATTTTCTTAAAAGTAGGAGGGGGAGAAAACGGAATACCTGGTCTATCCCACTCCTTAGTGACAATGTCCGAAATCCTCTTAGGGACCGGAAAAACATCAGTGTAGGCAGGAACCTCTAGATATCTGTCCATTTTACACAACTTCTCTGGGACAACAATAGGGTCACAATCATCCAGAGTCGCTAAAACCTCCCTGAGCAACAAGCGGATGTTTCTAGTTTAAATTTAAAAGCCGTCATATCTGAGTCTGTCTGAGGGAACATCTTTCCTGCGGCCATATCTTGCAGGGTGTAAGAATTAGACGCACTAGAAGTACTTGGCGTCGCTTGTGCAGGCGTTAATGGTTGGGACACTTGGGGAGAATTAGATGGCATAACCTGATTCCCTTCTGACTGAGAATCTTGTTCTTTGCAATTTATTTCCCTTTCAGTGCATGAGGGACACATTTTAAGTGGGGGGTTCCACAATGGCTTCTAGAAACATTGAACATTGGCTTTCCTCAATGTCAGACATGTTGAACAGGCTAGTAATGACCACAAACAAGCTTGAAAACACTTTATTTAGTGAAAAAATAACAATCTTAAAAAACGGTACTGCGCCTTTAAGAGAAAAAAAGCATACACGTCTGCAAAACTGCTTTAAAATACACCAATCTTTCAAATTTTTGATATAAGATTCAATTTATGCAGTTAAGTTTGCCCCACAAGAAAAAGAAACACTTAACCCTTTAATGTGAAAACCGGATAGTTAATAAGCCTAAATCCGGAAAAAAACACCCCCTGCACCTCGCCACAGCCCTGCTGTGGCGCCTACCTGCCCTCAGGGATTGGAAAAATGGGGTTAAAGCTTCGATTTGGCCCAACACTTCCACAAGGGCGCTCCGGAGTTGGAGCTTGCTGCTTGCTTTGTAAAAACAACTGCGCATCTGAGGCGTGAAAATAGGCCCCGCCCATCTCACTCGATGTTTTGTCAGCCTAAATGAACCGCACCAGAGCGTTTCCAAACTAGCCATGTGGGTTCTGAGACCCAAAAAGAAACCAAAGTGTACCCTCAATAATCCAAAAAACATTATTGCCCAAAAAACGTTAACAGCACTCCCAGTTCACAAAACGTTTGCCTACAAACATTCCAAACTCAGTGTCAACCATTTTTTATTAGCCCCTTATGCAAGCCTAGTAATACCCTTCTATATCTCTTAGGATTTCTGCTTACCCTTATGGGGATACTGTCAGCCTTTCTGAAATACCACAGTCTCTCCAGAAAAAATGACTGAACATACCTCACTGCTATATAGCATGAAAACGTTCCTCACACTGAAGTTTCTTGTACCATTCTTGTACCATTTCAGGAATGGGAAAAAATGCCAAATAAACAAGCCTCTAGCAACCAGAAGCAAAGAAAAAGTGAGACTTAAATAATGTGAAAAAAGGTGGAGACAAGAATAACGCCCACATTTTTTGGCACCAAGTATGACACCAACATTATTGGCGCCAAGTATGACGCCACATCCTCTGACGCCGAAAAAACTACGCCCACATTTTTTGGTGCAAAAAAACGTCTAACACATATACGTCAAAAATGACGCAACCATGAACAAACTTCCGGCGTCAACTAGGGCGCCAGAAATGTCAAAATTTTGCGGCAAGAATGACGCAATAAATTGAAGCATTTTCAGCCCCCACGAGCCTAACAGCCGCAGGGAAAAAAAGTCAATTGAAAATTTTTAAGGTAAGAAAAAAATATTTATTCATATGCATTATCCCAAATAATGAAACTGACAGTCTGAATGAAGGAATACTGATTATCCTGGATCATGGCAAATATAAGTTTAAACACATATATTTAGAACTTTACATATAAAGTGCCCAACCATAGCTTAGAGTGTCATAAATAAAATAAGACTTACTTACCCTAAGACACTCATCTACATATAGTAGATAGCCAAACCAGTACTGAAACGAGAATCAGTAGAGGTAATGGTATATAAGAGTATATCGTCGATCTGAAAAGGGAGGTAGGAGAAGAAATCTCTACGACCGATAACAGAGAACCTATGAAATAGATCCCCTAGAGGAAGACCATTGTATTCAAATAGGCAATACTCTCTTCACATGCCTCTGACATTCACTGCACTCTGAGAGGAAAACCGGGCTTCAGCCTGCTGCGAAGCGCATATCAACGTAGAATCTAGCACAAACTTACTTCACCACCTCCATGGGAGGCAAAGTTTGTAAAACTGAATTGTGGGTGTGGTGAGGGGTGTATTTATAGGCATTTTGAGGTTTGGGAAACTTTGCCCCTCCTGGTAGGAATGTATATCCCATACGTCACTAGCTCATGGACTCTTGCTAATTACATGAAAGAAAAGAAGAAAAAATATATAATATACATATACATATATATATATACATATACATATATATATATATATATATATATATATATATGTGTGTGTGTGTGTGTGTGTGTGTGTGTGTATGTGGCTTACACTGCTTCATTTGTTAATCATACCACTGTCCACAGTTAGAATGACTGTCCAAGAAAACATGACAATGTTGTGTGTCATAAGACCTAATAACTGGCTAGTAGCTACTGTTTAATCCCGACACAGGCAGCAAATTTTATTAGGTGGCCAGCAACAAAGTTGCAGGACAACCTATTGTTATTGTTCGGATTATTATTATTATTATTATTATTATTATTCTTTTTATTCCGCCAAGCTTTGTATTCAATTGCCCATAACTGCTTAACTGTTTTTGCAAAGCTCTTAAAATCAGGTATGCTGGTACAGCCTATTGCTGTGCTACATCTCATGAAAAATTGAACTCATAGGTCACATGCTCTGGCAGCCATATTGCTTTTTGCGACAAATTTCGACAAACGCTTAAAAATCTTTAGCTCTGGAACTGCTTATGTTACAACTTTGAAACTCGCTCTGCTTAGTGCTACTATGACCTGAAATTGCAATTGCTCAAGAGAAGTGCCTAGGTCACATGATGTGGCAGCCATCTTGCATTTTGCAAAAATATTCAAACATCTTCTTCTCCTAAACCGCTTAGTGCAATGATGCGCAATTTTGCACATATGCTCCTTGCAAGGTCCTCTACCAAGTTTGTTCAAACTGCGATTTTCCCATTATCAACATGGCTGCTGTGAGACATTAACCTTTTTATCGCCATTTAATTGAGTAATTTTGCACTTTATACATTAGTTTTACAATATTTAACAATATTACAGTGTAATAGACACATGATTACACATAGTCATAACCCTTAAAGACAATATTGCAGTTAAAATTCGCATTGCGCAATCGCCTTCGTGAAATAAAACATTTGCAAATTTTCATGAAACTTCTGCAAATTGTAGAGGTCTATAGTGAGCATTAGTATGTGCAATTTGAAAGCCATATATTGCATAGCTTGGCAGCCATTTTGTTTCGTATGCGCCATTTTTAAAAACTATAAAAATCTTCTTCTCCGAAACCGCTTATGGGACAGACTTGAAATTTTGTTTATAGAGTTATCTTATGACTAACATTCAGATTTGTTCAAGAGAAGTTGATACGTCATGTGGTTTGGCAGCTATTTTGAATTGTTCAAAATTGCTTAACGATATATTTAAATTCATAATAAAACAAAAACCGTTTTATAAAAATGCTTTATTTTTGCCATGTTTATTGACATCTATAGTGAGCACTATTGTGCGTAATATGGAGGCTGTATATCTTACGATCGGGCAGCCATCTTGGTTTACGTGAAAATTTCGAAAGTCCATTTTCTCTGCAACCGCTTATGTAAGAACTGTGAAATTTGCTGTACAGTCTTATATTGTTACCTAGATTCACAATTGCTCATTAGGAGAGAATCAGTCACATGATGCGGCAGCAATATCGGTTTTATGTTTATCGTAATTATTTGTAATTCAATACTTCCTCTTTTGAGTCAATTGCTCACAAAACACTAATTACTTATGCTAAACTCTTGAAATCAGGTATGCTGGTACAGCCTATTGCAATGCTACATATAATGCAATATTGAACTCATAGGTCATAAGGTTACGCAGCCATTTTGTTTTTTGCGACAAATTTCGAGAACTGCTTAATAATCTTTAGCTCTGGAACTGCTTATGTTGCAACTTTGAAACTTGCTTTGCTTAGTGATGCTATGACCTAGATTTTCCATTCCTCCACAGAAGTGATTTAGTCACATGATGTAGCAACCATCTTCCATTTTGCGAAAATATTTAAACATCTTCTTCTCTTAAACTGCTTAGTGCAATAAAGCGCAATTTTGCACGTATGCTCGTTGCAAGGTCCTCTACCAACATTGTTAAACTTGCGATTTTTCCATAATCAACATGACTGCTGTGAGACATTAACCTTTCTATCGCCATTTAATTGCGTAATTTTGCACTTTATACATTAGTTTTACAATATTTAACAATATTACAGTGTAATAGACACATGATTACACATAGTCATAACCCTTAAAGACAATATTGCAGTTAAAATTCGCATTGCGCAGTCGCCTTCGTGAAATAAAACATTTGCAAATTTTCATGAAACTTCTGCAAATTGTAGAGGTCTATAGTGAGCATTAGTATGTGCAATTTGAAAGCCATACATTGCATAGCTTGGCGGCTAGTTTGTTTCGTATGCGCCATTTTTAAAAACTATAAAAATCTTCTTCTCCGAAACCGCTTATGGGACAGACTTGAAATTTTGTTTATAGAGTTATCTTATGACTAACATTCAGATTTGTTCAAGAGAAGTTGATACGTCATGTGGTTTGACAGCCATTTTGAATTGTTCAAAACTGCTTAACGATATATTTAAATTCATAATAAAACAAAAACCGTTTTACAAAAATGCTTTATTTTTGCCATGTTTATTGACATCTATAGTGAGCACTATTGTGCATAATATAGAGGCTGTATATCTTACGATCGGGCAGCCATCTTGGTTTACGCGAAAATTTCAAAAGTCTATTTTCTCTGCAACCGCTTATGTAAGAACTGTGAAATTTGCTGGACAGTCTTATATTGTAACCTAGAGTCACAGTTCATGTTGAAGGAATTAGTCACAAGCTGTGGCAGCCATATTGGTTTACGCAAAAATTTTGAAACTGTGTTTTCTTTCCAACCGCTTATGTTAAAACTGTGAAATTTGCTGTATAACCATATATTGTCACCTAGAGTTAAATTTGTTCATGTTGAAAGTATAGGTCATATGGTGTGGCAGCCATTTTAAAAACGCAAACATTTCGAAAATGTGTTTATTCTCCAAATGCTTATGTTAGAACTGTAAACAGTTGTTATATAGCTTTATTTTGTGACATAACTACTTATATGGCATTGCAAAAATAATGCGCTGGCCACCTCTATTGCTGCTTGCAGCTATATTTTTAACTATTTTGTGGTTTGTATTTTTATGCTCCAAGAGTGTATTGGACATTAAGAAACATGTACATTAAGATTCTGTAGTGTTAAATAAACTTTATAAAGCAAAATGAAGGTGTTATATTCATTTATAAGAAAATCATGATTAAATCGCAATCGCGTTTTTTCTTCCAAAAAATTCGCGATTTTTTTTTTTTTTTTTGCCCATATCGCCCAGCCCTAATTGAAAGCAATGCTTAATATCACATGTGATAAATAATTAATTAATAAAATGTTCTCTCTTTGAGATCTATAAAAAAAATTCCCATCAAGTGTTTAAGATTAAGATTAATATTCGTTTTACCTTAAATGATCCGTTTCATTTGAAATACCTTTTAGGTGATTTGGTGTTATTGAAATTATCTTGATGTGATCCGTGCTGTTAATAGTATCATGTTGCCAAAAGAAATTGTGTGATCTTGACAAAGGCAAAAAACTAAATTTATGCTTACCTGATAAATTTATTTCTCTTGTGGTGTATCCAGTCCACGGATTCATCCATTACTTGTGGGATATTCTCCTTCCCAACAGGAAGCTGCAAGAGGACACCCACAGCAGAGCTGTCTATATAGCTCCTCCCCTAACTGCCACTCCCAGTCATTCGATCGAAGACAAGCTAGAGAAAGGAGAAACTATAGGGTGCAGTGGTGACTGTAGTTTAAAAATAAAAAACACCTGCCTTAAAAAGACAGGGCAGGCCGTGGACTGGATACACCACAAGATAGATAAATTTATCAGGTAAGCATTAAATTTTGTTTTCTCTTGTAAGGTGTATCCAGTCCACGGATTCATCCATTACTTGTGGGATACCAATACCAAAGCTATAGGACACGGATGAAGGGAGGGACAAGGCAGGCGCATAAACGGAAGGCACCACTGCCTGTAAGACCTTTCTCCCAAAAATAGCCTCCGAAGAAGCAAAAGTATTAAATTTGTAGAATTTAGAAAAAGTATGAAGCGAAGACCAAGTCGCCGCCTTACAAATCTGTTCAACAGAAGCCTCATTCCTAAAAGCCCATGTGGAAGCTACCGCTATAGTGGAATGAGCTGTAATTCTTATCAGGAGGCTGCTGGCCAGCAGTCTCATAAACTAAGCGGATTATACTTCTTAGCCAAAAAGAAATAGAAGTTGCCGAAGCCTTTTGGCCTCTCCTCTGTCCAGAGTAGAAAACAAACAATGTAGATGTTTGACGAAAATCTTTAGTAGCTTGTAAATAAAACTTTAAAGCACGAACCACGTCAAGATTGTGTAATAGACGTTCTTTCTTTGAAGAAGGATTAGGACACAGTGACGGAACAACAATCTCCTGATTGATATTCTTATTAGATACTACCTTAGGAAGAAAACCAGGTTTGGTACGCAACACTACCTTATCTGCATGGAAAATGAGATAAGGGGAATCAGATTGTAAAGCAGATAACTCCAAAACTCTTCGAGGAGATAGCTACTAAAAACAGAACTTTCCAAGATAAAAGCTTAATATCTATGGAATGCAAGGGTTCAAACGGAACCCCTTGAAGAACTTTAAGAACTAAATTTAAACTCCATGGCAGAGCAACGGGTTTAAACACAGGCTTGATTCTAACTAAAGCCTGACAAAACGCCTGAACGTCTGGAACCTCAGCCAGACGTTTCTGCAAAAGAATAGACAGAGCAGAAATCTGTCCCTTTAAGGAACTAGCTGACAAACCCTTCTCCAATCCTTCTTGGAGAAAGGATAATATCCTAGGAATCCTGACCTTACTCCATGAGTAACCCTTGGATTCACTCCAATGAAGATATTTACACCATATCTTATGATAGATTTTCCTGGTGACAGGCTTTTGAGCCTGAATTAAGGTATCAATGACCAATTCTGAAAAACCACGCTTTGATAGGATCAAGCGTTCAATCTCCAAACAGTCAGACGCAGAAATTAGATTTGGATGGTTGAAAAGGACCCTGAAGTAGAAGGTCCTGCCTCAGTGGCAGAGTCCATGGTGGAAGGGATGACATGTCCACCAGATCTGCATACCAAGTCCTGCATGGCCACGCAGGTGCTATCAAAATCACAGAAGCTCTCTCCTGCTTGATCTTGGCAATCAGACGAGGGAGCAGAGGAAACGGTGGAAACACATAAGCCAGGTTGAAGGACCAAGGCGCTGCTGGAGCATCTATCAGCGCTGCCTTGGGATCCCTGGACCTGGATCCGTAACAAAGAAGCTTGGCGTTCTGACGAGACGCCATGAGATCCAGTTCGGTTTTGCCCCAAAGTTGAATCGACTGTGCAAATACCTCCGGATGGAGTTCCCACTCCCCCGGATGAAAAGTCTGTCTTAGAAAATCCGCCTCCCAGTTCTCTACTCCTGGGATATGGATAGCTGATACATGGCAAGAGTGAACCTCTGCCCATAGAATTATATTTGACACCTCCAACATTGCTAGGGAACTCCTTGTTCCCCCTTGATGGTTGATGTAAGCTACAGTCGTGATGTTGTCCGACTGAAATCTGATAAACCTGACCGCAGCAAGCTGAGGCCAAGCCTGAAGAGCATTGAATATCGCTCTTAGTTCAAGAATGTTTATCGGAAGGAGTGCCTCCTCCTGAGTCCACGAGCCCTGAGCCTTCAGGGAGTTCCAGACTGCACCTCAGCCCAGAAGGCTGGCATCTGGTGTTACTATTGTCCAATCTGGCCTGCGGAAGGTCATACCCTTGGACAGATGGACCAGAGATAGCCACCAGAGAAGAGAATCTCTGGTCTCTTGATCCAGATTTAGTAGAGGGGACAAATCTGTGTAATCCCCATTCCACTGATTGAGCATGCAAAGTTGCAGTGGACTGAGATGTAGGCGGGCAAACGGAACAATGTCCATTGCCGCTACCATTAATCCGATTACCTCCATACACTGAGCCACTGACGGACGAGAAATGGAATAAAGAGCACGGCAGGAAGTTAGAAGTTTTGACAACCTGACCTCTGTCAGATAAATCTTCATTTCTACTGAATCTATCAGAGTTCCTAGGAAGGAAACTCTTGTGAGAGGTGAGAGAGAACTCTTTCCTTCGTTCACCTTCCACCCGTGAGACCTTAGGAATGCCAGAACAATGTCCGTATGGGACCTGGCGATTTGAAAAGTTGACGCCTGTATCAGGATGTCGTCTAGGTAAGGGGCTACTGCTATACCCTGCGGTCTTAGAACAGCCAGAAGGGACCCTAGAACCTTCATAAAGATTTCTTTCATGTAATTAGCAAGAGTCCATGAGCTAGTGACGTATGGGATATACATTCCTACCAGGAGGGGCAAAGTTTCCCAAACCTCAAAATGCCTATAAATACACCCCTCACCACACCCACAATTCAGTTTTACAAACTTTGCCTCCTATGGAGGTGGTGAAGTAAGTTTGTGCTAGATTCTACGTTGATATGCGCTCCGCAGCAAGTTGGAGCCCGGTTTTCCTCTCAGCGTGCAGTGAATGTCAGAGGGATGTGAGGAGAGTATTGCCTATTTGAATGCAGTGATCTCCTTCTACGGGGTCTATTTAATAGGTTCTCTGTTATCGGTCGTAGAGATTCATCTCTTACCTCCCTTTTCAGATCGACGATATACTCTTATTTATATACCATTACCTCTGCTGATTTTCGTTTCAGTACTGGTTTGGCTTTCTACAAACGTGTAGATGAGTGTCCTGGGGTAAGTAATTCTTATTTTCTGTGACACTCTAAGCTATGGTTGGGCACTTTATTTATAAAGTTCTAAATATATGTATTCAAACATTTATTTGCCTTGACTCAGAATGTTCAACATTCCTTATTTTCAGACAGTCAGTTTCATATTTGGGATAATGCGTTTGAATCAATAATTTTTTCTTACCTTAAAAATTTGACTTTTTTTTCCCTGTGGGCTGTTAGGCTCGCGGGGGCTGAAAATGCTTCATTTTATTGCGTCATTCTTGGCGCGGACTTTTTTGGCGCAAAAAATCTTTTCCGTTTCCGGCGTCATACGTGTCGCCGGAAGTTGCGTCATTTTTTGACGTCCTTTTGCGCCAAAAATGTCGGCGTTCCGGATGTGGCGTCATTTTTGGCATTTAGGCGCCAAACAATGTGGGCGTATTATTTGGCGCCAAAAAATATGGGCGTCGCTTTTGTCTCCACATTATTTCAGTCTGATTTTTTCTTTGCTTCTGGTTACTAGAAGCTTGTTTATTGGCATTTTTTCCCATTCCTGAAACTGTCATTTAAGGAATTTGATCAATTTTGCTTTATATGTTGTTTTTTCTCTTACATATTGCAAGATGTCTCACGTTGCATCTGAGTCAGAAGATACTTCAGGAAAATCGCTGTCTAGTGCTGGAACTACCAAAGCTAAGTGTATCTGCTGTAAACTTTTGGTAGCTATTCCTCCGGCTGTTGTTTGTATTAATTGTCATGACAAACTTGTTAAAGCAGATAATATTTCCTTTAGTAATGTACCATTGCCTGTTGCAGTTCCCTCAACATCTAAGGTGCAGAATGTTCCTGATAACATAAGAGATTTTGTTTCTGAATCCATCAAGAAGGCTATGTCTGTTATTTCTCCTTCTAGTAAACATAAAAAATCTTTTAAAACTTCTCTCTCTACAGATGAATTTTTAAATGAACATCATCATTCTGATTCTGATGACTCTTCTGGTTCAGAGGATTCTGTCTCAGAAATTGATGTTGATAAATCTTCATATTTATTTAAAATGGAATTTATTCGTTCTTTACTTAAAGAAGTACTAATTGCTTTAGAAATAGAGGATTCTGGTCCTCTTGATACTAATTCTAAACGTTTAGATAAGGTGTTTAAATCTCCTGTGGTTATTCCAGAAGTTTTTCCTGTTCCTAATGCTATTTCTGAAGTAATTTCCAGAGAATGGGATAAATTGGGTAATTCATTTACTCCTTCTAAACGTTTTAAGCAATTATATCCTGTGCCGTCTGACAGATTAGAATTTTGGGACAAAATCCCTAAAGTTGATGGGGCTATTTCTACCCTTGCTAAACGTACTACTATTCCTACGTCAGATGGTACTTCGTTTAAAGATCCTTTAGATAGGAAAATTGAATCCTTTCTAAGAAAAGCTTATCTGTGTTCAGGTAATCTTCTTAGACCTGCTATATCTTTGGCTGATGTTGCTGCAGCTTCAACTTTTTGGTTGGAGACTTTAGCGCAACAAGTAACAGATCATGATTCTCATAATATTATTATTATTCTTCAGCATGCTAATAATTTTATCTGTGATGCCATTTTTGATATTTTCAGAGTTGATGTCAGGTTTATGTCTCTAGCTATTTTAGCTAGAAGAGCTTTATGGCTTAAAACTTGGAATGCTGATATGGCTTCTAAATCAACTCTACTTTCCATTTCTTTCCAGGGTAACAAATTATTTGGTTCTCAGTTGGATTCCATTATCTCAACTGTTACTGGTGGGAAAGGAACTTTTTTACCACAGGATAAAAAATCTAAGGGTAAAAACAGAGCTAATAATCGTTTTCGTTCCTTTCGTTTCAACAAAGAACAAAAGCCTGATCCTTCATCCTCAGGAGCAGTTTCAGTTTGGAAACCATCTCCAGTCTGGAATAAATCCAAGCCTTCTAGAAAGGCAAAGCCTGCTTCTAAGTCCACATGAAGGTGCGGCCCTCATTCCAGCTCAGATGGTAGGGGGCAGGTTACGTTTTTTCAAAGAAATTTGGATCAATTCTGTTCACAATCTTTGGATTCAGAACATTGTTTCAGAAGGGTACAGAATTGGTTTCAAGATGAGACCTCCTGCAAAGAGATTTTTTCTTTCCCGTGTCCCAGTAAATCCAGTGAAAGCTCAAGTATTTCTGAATTGTGTTTCAGATCTAGAGTTGGCTGGAGTAATTATGCCAGTTCCAGTTCTGGAACAGGGGATGGGGTTTTATTCAAATCTCTTCATTGTACCAAAGAAGGAGAATTCCTTCAGACCAGTTCTGAATCTAAAAATATTGAATCGTTATGTAAGGATACCAACGTTCAAAATGGTAACTGTAAGGACTATCTTGCCTTTTGTTCAGCAAGGGCATTATATGTCCACAATAGATTTACAGGATGCTTATCTGCATATTCCGATTCATCCAGATCATTATCAGTTCCTGAGATTCTCTTTTCTGGACAAGCATTACCAGTTTGTGGCTCTGCCGTTTGGCCTAGCTACAGCTCCAAGAATTTTTACAAAAGTTCTCGGTGCCCTTCTGTCTGTAATCAGAGAACAGGGTATTGTGGTATTTCCTTATTTGGACGATATCTTGGTACTTGCTCAGTCTTTACATTTAGCAGAATCTCATACGAATCGACTTGTGTTGTTTCTTCAAGATCATGGTTGGAGGATCAATTTACCAAAAAGTTCATTGATTCCGCAGACAAGGGTAACTTTTCTGGGTTTCCAGATAGATTCAGTGTCCATGACTCTGTCTTTAACAGACAAGAGACGTCTAAAATTGATTTCAGCTTGTCGAAACCTTCAGTCACAATCATTCCCTTCGGTAGCCTTATGCATGGAAATTCTAGGTCTTATGACTGCTGCATCGGACGCGATCCCCTTTGCTCGTTTTCACATGCGACCTCTTCAGCTCTGTATGCTGAATCAATGGTGCAGGGATTACACAAAGATATCTCAATTAATATCTTTAAAACCGATTGTACGACACTCTCTAACGTGGTGGACAGATCACCATCGTTTAATTCAGGGGGCTTCTTTTGTGCTTCCGACCTGGACTGTAATTTCAACAGATGCAAGTCTCACAGGTTGGGGAGCTGTGTGGGGATCTCTGACGGCACAAGGAGTTTGGGAATCTCAGGAGGTGAGATTACCGATCAATATTTTGGAACTCCATGCAATTTTCAGAGCTCTTCAGTCTTGGCCTCTTCTGAAGAGAGAATCGTTCATTTGTTTTCAGACAGACAATGTCACAACTGTGGCATACATCAATCATCAAGGAGGGACTCACAGTCCTCTGGCTATGAAAGAAGTATCTCGAATTCTGGTTTGGGCGGAATCCAGCTCCTGTCTAATCTCTGCGGTTCATATCCCAGGTATAGACAATTGGGAAGCGGATTATCTCAGTCGCCAAACGTTACATCCGGGCGAATGGTCTCTTCACCCAGAGGTATTTCTTCAGATTGTTCAAATGTGGGGACTTCCAGAAATAGATCTCATGGCCTCTCATCTAAACAAGAAACTTCCCAGGTATCTGTCCAGATCCAGGGATCCTCAAGCGGAAGCAGTGGATGCATTGTCACTTCCTTGGAAGTATCATCCTGCCTATATCTTTCCGCCTCTAGTTCTTCTTCCAAGAGTAATCTCCAAGATTCTGAAGGAATGCTCGTTTGTTCTGCTGGTAGCTCCGGCATGGCCTCACAGGTTTTGGTATGCGGATCTTGTCCGGATGGCCTCTTGCCATCCGTGGACTCTTCCGCTACGACCAGACCTTCTGTCGCAAGGTCCTTTTTTCCATCAGGATCTCAAATCCTTAAATTTAAAGGTATGGAGATTGAACGCTTGATTCTTAGTCAAAGAGGTTTCTCTGACTCTGTGATTAATACTATGTTACAGGCTCGTAAATCTGTATCCAGAGAGATATATTATAGAGTCTGGAAGACTTATATTTCTTGGTGTCTTTCTCATTATTTTTCTTGGCATTCTTTTAGAATTCCAAGAATTTTACAGTTTCTTCAGGATGGTTTAGATAAAGGTTTGTCCGCAAGTTCCTTGAAAGGACAAATCTCTGCTCTTTCTGTTCTTTTTCACAGAAAGATTGCTAATCTTCCTGATATTCATTGTTTTGTACAAGCTTTGGTTCGTATAAAACCTGTCATTAAGTCAATTTCTCCTCCTTGGAGTTTGAATTTGGTTCTAGGGGCTCTTCAAGCTCCTCCGTTTGAACCTATGCATTCATTGGACATTAAATTACTTTCTTGAAAAGTTTTGTTCCTTTTGGCAATCTCTTCTGCCAGAAGAGTTTCTGAATTATCTGCTCTTTCTTGTGAGTCTCCTTTTCTGATTTTTCATCAGGATAAGGCAGTGTTGCGAACTTCTTTTGAATTTTTACCTAAAGTTGTGAATTCCAACAACATTAGTAGAGAAATTGTGGTTCCTTCATTATGTCCTAATCCTAAGAATTCTAAGGAGAAATCGTTACATTCTTTGGATGTTGTTAGAGCTTTGAAATATTATGTTGAAGCTACTAAGTCTTTCCGAAAGACTTCTAGTTTATTTGTTATCTTTTCCGGTTCTAGAAAAGGCCAGAAAGCTTCTGCCATTTCTTTGGCATCTTGGTTGAAATCTTTAATTCATCTTGCCTATGTTGAGTCGGGTAAAACTCCGCCTCAAAGGATTACAGCTCATTCTACTAGGTCAGTTTCTACTTCCTGGGCGTTTAGGAATGAAGCTTCGATTGATCAGATTTGCAAAGCAGCAACTTGGTCCTCTTTGCATACTTTTACTAAATTCTACCATTTTGATGTATTTTCTTCTTCTGAAGCAGTTTTTGGTAGAAAAGTACTTCAGGCAGCGGTTTCAGTTTGAATCTTCTGCTTATGTTTTTCATTAAACTTTATTTTGGGTGTGGATTATTTTCAGCAGGAATTGGCTGTCTTTATTTTATCCCTCCCTCTCTAGTGACTCTTGCGTGGAAAGATCCACATCTTGGGTAATCATTATCCCATACGTCACTAGCTCATGGACTCTTGCTAATTACATGAAAGAAAACATAATTTATGTAAGAACTTACCTGATAAATTCATTTCTTTCATATTAGCAAGAGTCCATGAGGCCCACCCTTTTTTGTGGTGGTTATGATTTTTGTATAAAGCACAATTATTCCAATTCTTTATTTTATATGCTTTCGCACTTTTTTATCACCCCACTTCTTGGCTATTCGTTAAACTGAATTGTGGTTCGCACTTTTTTATCACCCCACTTCTTGGCTATTCGTTAAACTGAATTGTGGGTGTGGTGAGGGGTGTATTTATAGGCATTTTGAGGTTTGGGAAACTTTGCCCCTCCTGGTAGGAATGTATATCCCATACGTCACTAGCTCATGGACTCTTGCTAATATGAAAGAAATGAATTTATCAGGTAAGTTCTTACATAAATTATGTTTTTTGGTGCCATGGCTAACCCAAAGGGAAGAGCCTGGTAATGCCTGTCTAGGAAGGCGAACCTGAGAAACTGATGATGATCCCTGTGTATCGGAATATGTAGATAAGCATCCTTTAAATCCACGGTAGTCATATATTGACCCTCCTGGATCATAGGTAGGATGGTTCGAATAGTCTCCATCTTGAAGGATGGGACCCTGAGAAATTTGTTTAGGATCTTGAGATCCAAGATTGGTCTGAAAGTTCCCTCTTTCTTGGGAACTATAAACAGATTTGAATAGAAGCCCTGCCCCTGTTCATCCTTTGGAACTGGGTGGATCACTCCCATAACTAGTAGGTCTTGAACACAATGTAAGAATGCCTCTCTCTTTATCTGGTTTGCAGATAATTGTGAGAGATGAAATCTCCCCTTTGGAGATGAAGCTTTGAAATCCAGAAGATATCCCTGGGAAACAATCTCCAGAGCCCAGGGATCCTGGACGTCTCTTGCCTAAGCTTGGGTGAAGAGAGAAAGTCTGCCCCCCACTAGATCCGGTCCCGGATCGGGGGCTACTCCTTCATGCTGTCTTAGAGGCAGCAGCAGGCTTTTTGGCCTGTTTCCCCTTGTTCCAAGCCTGGTTAGGTCTCCAGACTAGCTTGGACTGGGCAAAATTTCCCTCTTGTTTTGTAGAAGAGGAAGATGAAGCTGCGCCACTCTTGAAGTTTCGAAAGGAACGAAAATTAGTCTGTTTGGTCCTTAACTTGTTGGACCTATCCTGGGGAAGGGCGTGGCCTTTTCCTCCAGTAATATCAGAAATGATCTCCTTCAGTCCAGGCCCAAATAGGGTCAGCCCTTTGAAGGGGATATTGAGAAGTTTAGACTTTGAAGTGACATCAGCTGACCAGGATTTAAGCCATAGCGCCCTACGTGCCTGAATGGCAAAACCTGCATTTTTAGCCGTTAGCTTGGTTAAATGAAAAACGGCGTCAGAAATAAATGAATTGGCTAACTTAAGAGCTTTAAGCCTGTCAAGGATATCATCCAACGGGGTCTCTACCTGTAAAGCCTCCTCCAGAGAACCAGAAAGCCGCTGCAGCAGTGACTGGGGCAATGCATGCCAGAGGCTGGAGAATAAAACCTTGTTGTATAAAGATTTTCTTAAGGAAACCCTCTAATTTCTTATCCATAGGATCTAGGAAAGCACAACTGTCCTCGACAGCAATAGTTGTACGCTTAGCTAGGGTAGAGACTGCTCCCTCCACCTTAGGGACCGTCTGCCACAAGTCCCGTGTAGCGGCATCTATAGGAAACATTTTCTTAAAAGAAGGAGGGGGAGAGAACGGCACACCTGGTCTATCCCATTCCTTAGTAATAATTTCTGAAAACATCAGTGTAAACAGGCACTGCAAAGTATTTGTCCATTTTACACAATTTCTCTGGGACTACAATGGTGTCACAGTCATCCAGAGTCGCTAAAACCTCCCTGAGCAACACGCGGAGGTGTTCAAGCTTAAATTTAAATGCTGTCATTTCAGAGTCAGACTGAAGTAACGCCTTCCCTGAATCAGAGAAGTCACCCACAGATAGAAGCCCTCCTGCTTCAACTTCTGCACATTGTGAGGGTATATCAGACATAGCTACTAAAGCGTCAGAGAGCTCTGTATTTGTTCTAGCCCCAGAGCTGTCTCGCTTTCCTTGTAACCCTGGCAGTTTGGACAATACCTGAGTGAGGGTATGATTCATAACTGCCGCCATGTCTTGTAAAGTAAACGCATTGGACGCGCTAGATGTACTTGGCATCCCTTGAGCGGGAGTTATAGGTTCTGACATGTGGGGAGAGCTAGATGGCATAACCTCCCTTTTATCATTCTCAGAAACCTCAGGTGATAAATCTTTAAGAGCCATAATATGGTCTTTATAACTTATAGAAAGGTCAGTGCATTTGGTACACATTCTAAGAGGGGGTTCCACAATGGCTTCTAAACATAATGAACAAGGAGTTTCCTCTATGTCAGACATGTTTAACAGACTAGTAATGAGACCAGCAAGCTTGGAAAACACTTTAATAAATGTGGAAAAAGCAATAATAAAAAACGGTACTGTGCCTTTAAGAGAAAAAAACTACCACATAAACTTCAAAACAGTGAAAAAAAGTAGTAAACTCTACAAAATTTTTACAGTGTGTATAAGGGACTAAAGCAGCATTGCACCCACTTGCAAATGGATGATTAACCCCTCAGGCCCAAAAACGAATAAGAAAAACTTAAAACCTGTTAACAAACAGTCAAACACACTGCCACGGCCCTGCTGTGGCTCCTACCTGCCCTTAAAAAGATTTTTGCAGGAACAAAACCCTCTATAGAGGTCCTATAAGCCAGAGGACTCCTTCAGGGAAGCTGGATGTCTCAGACTAAAAACGAAAATAGGCCCCTCCCACCATGCACTCAAAGTCAGAGGGCCTTAAAAAAGTACTCCTAGGAGTAATCTAACAAGCCATGTGGAAATTAGGCCCCAAATAAAGATTTATCACCCTCAGAGAAAAAACGTTTTTATTTATAAATCATGCAAAGTTTTTACACTAAGTAATATAGGTTTTAACATGAATATTATCCCTTTTTGCAAGCATGATCCCAGTTGTTGTTAAATCACTGTATCAGGCTTACCTTAAATATACCAGGCACTGTCAGCATTTTCTAGACCTTATCATCTCTCTAGAAAAAAATATACTGAACATACCTCAAAGCAGGCAATCTGCAGCCCGTCCCCCCAACTGAAGTTCCATACTCTTCAGTTATGTGTGAGAACAGCAATGGACCTTAGTTACAAACCGCTAAGATCATCAAACCTCCAGGCAGAAGTCTTCTTCCAATTTCTGCCTGAGAGTAAAAACAGTACAACGCCGGTACCGTTTAAAAATAACAAACTTTTGATTGAAGGTAAAAACTACACTAAGTCACCACATCTCTCTTGATACTTCCTTTCTTGTCGAGAGCTGCAAGAGAATGACTGGGGGTGGCAGTTAGGGGAGGAGCTATATAGACAGCTCTGCTGTGGGTGTCCTCTTGCAGCTTCCTGTTGGGAAGGAGAATATCCCACAAGTAATGGATGAACCCGTGGACTGGCTACACCTTTACAAGAGAAAAGTGTGCTCTCCTAATAAACACCACAATAACTCTGAGAAGAGAATTAGCGTGGGAGTATACTCCAAAGAATTGCCTTAAAAAGAAATAAGTGCGTTTTCTAAGCCCCCAATAGAGTTAACTCCTTCTTTTGAAGAAAATTAACCTCTAAGTCTTCAATCACATGCCAATAAAGTGCCTGCCTACTGCCAGAATTATCCTCTTAAAGGATTATGTGTCCCATAGTTAAGTGCAGATTACCTATATTCGGATCTTACCCCCATCAGTGCCAGCCTCCTAGCCCCAGAAGACAAAGGGCACTTACCTGCACATCTAGCCGTCCGGCAGTACAACGGCTCACCCGGTATGGAAGAATGCCACTCCTTACAGAGACTTGTGACAAAAAGAAAGATCAGAATAAACCTATTCTGGCTTTCTATACAAGGGCAGCAACATGTTAGACAAACGCAGTGAGGCCCACCTCATAACTGCTTTAAAGCCATCACTGCCCTACTGAAAAGACTAACGTGGAGGATGGCTAGACCCAAACATGAGAGGAAGTTCAGAGTAAACCTACTCTTGCTTCAAAATAATAAAATCTTGCTTGAAGTGAAATAAATTCAATTTCTTCAGACAGTAAAAACTTCACCTCCTCCATGTACAGAGGATGAATGGGGATTGTGGGAAGGGAAGTAACATTTAACAGCTTTGCTGTGGTGATCTTTGCTTTCTCCTGCTGGCCAGGAGTGATATTCCCAATTGATGATTCCGTGGACTTGCCGTATTTAGGAAAGAAATAGATGTTACTTTACATTTTCTCTTTAAAGAGCATTGAAATATTTATTTTTAGTTTTAATTTTGGGAATTTACATCCGATAAAGGGTTCACACACAGCTCTCAAAAGCTTATTCTACGCAACTAAAGTAGTGCATCACTCGCTCTTCAATTTGCACTTTGTTACTTTTGTTTAACGCAAGTTACTGATCAAGATAACAAAGGTAACTCAGTCTCTGATTTCGACCTCAGTGCCTTTATCCCATCTACATACCGCCCTTTGTCTTATTCCCCCACAACATGGCAAGTGTCATTGTTGGCTCTTAAAAAAATGTTCTTTGTTTTACCCAAGTCAGCTGCTGCTTGTGGTTTCCATAGGATAGTGTTATATGCTTTTCAGAGCCATAAAGACTGAGGTTTATTTTCTATTTAGTGTGAACTCTAATACCATGTTGCCAGCTGCCCTCCAACACATCCTGCAGATCTGTGAGAGTGGTAGATGGGGTCACACAATGGCCCTTTCTCAAAGCTCTACCTTAAGCCCCACCACATATATTTCTCATAACCGAGTAGTGATTTTATCCCCAATACAACCGCACACAGCAATGATTTCACCCCCCCCCCCCCTTGAGCTTGCCTACTAGTATAACAAACAGAACAATGTTTTTTACCCTAGAGGCTACACATAACACAGACAGAGAAGTGCCGCT
Organism: Bombina bombina; assembly: GCF_027579735.1. Taxonomy (NCBI): domain Eukaryota; kingdom Metazoa; phylum Chordata; class Amphibia; order Anura; family Bombinatoridae; genus Bombina; species Bombina bombina. Next base: position 870,080,092 of record NC_069503.1, on the reverse strand, counting down.
GACTGCCAGTCAACAGTCATTTTTTTTTTTACCTTTTACTGTCATATTTGAAATGAGAAATTTAGCTGCTATTAAGGGATTTAAAAAAAAAATAGTAGTTTTATATATATTTTACTGGACAGCCTGCTGAAATACTGGACTGTCCGCTTAAATAACGGACGCCTGGCAACCGTATGTGAGAGCCTAGTTTTTAAGTAAAGCAGTTCTATAACATTTTACATTATCATGAATTGTGCATTATTATATAATTGAGGCTCTTTTTATTTACCATATTATGCAGAAAGCTCATCATTATATGCATCTTATTTATCTATAATAGTGATTTGCTTTCATGTGGTGCTATTTGTGGTTTATAATTTGTTCAGTAATTTGTAAAACTCTATATAAAAATAATGTGTGCCCAAGAGCACAATATAGCTGCAGGGACCTGCTGAAATGCTCTAGAGCTCTTAGCAGACCTGTCGCTTACCAAAACAAGACAAAAGAAAAAAAAAATCACTGCTCAAACAAAAACAACAACAAAAAGACAGCCATTTACCAAATGTGCACTCGTAGTAAAGTATTTTCAAACAGAATAATCTGATATTAGCCAGACATTATCTTGGTTCTGATAATATTTTGGTCTTTAAAAATGTCACAGAATACAAAGTGAGGTAACAAACCTTGTTTCTTTTAACCCTTCTTTCTGGATGACTTCCAATATTTGTTTTGCAGTCATGGGCGAGTTTGGATGTTTTTCTAAAGCCTGAGGGAAGAAAAAGATCAAGTTTTAATACATGCTAAATAGAAGTACATTAGATTTTATTATTATAATAATAAAAGTCAAACTATAGAGTACCACACCATCAACCATGTACTAAGCATGTTTATATATTGGATAATAACAAGGGCACTTATTCAAAGGTAAATATATGGCAAGATCCGTGAAATAAGTGGCAATTAAAAATGAAAAATGTTATACAATCTGATCATAAATATTCTTGACATTTCCAAAAATTAACATGTCAATGTTTGCCAGAAAAAATAAATGTCAGAATTATTCATCAAATGAAAAAAACATTACATTTTAATATATTATATAGTGGTTCATCAAATCTTTTGTCTCTATCTAACACTTATACTGTAAGCTCTCTAGGTAATACAACCCTATAAACCTTCTGTACTAATCAGCCTTCCCTATAATGTCTTTACTTATTCTACTTCCTGTATATAGTTGCAGAATCTGTTGGCAAACTTGGCACATAACCAAAAATGCATGTGCAATAATTTGTATTCAGAAATCATATTTAGAAACAAATGTCAAATATGGCTCCAGTCAGTGGCATTTGTCTCTTTTCAGCACTACATTTATTAGTGTAAAAGTGCAACACAAAAAACATAATTTATGTAAGAACTTACCTGATAAATTCATTTCTTTCATATTAGCAAGAGTCCATGAGCTAGTGACGTATGGGATATACATTCCTACCAGGAGGGGCAAAGTTTCCCAAACCTCAAAATGCCTATAAATACACCCCTCACCCCACCCACAAATCAGTTTAACGCATAGCCAAGAAGTGGGGTGACAAGAAAAAAGAGCGAAAGCATAAAAAATAAGGAATTGGAATAATTGTGCTTTATACAAAAAAATCATAACCACCACAAAAAAGGGTGGGCCTCATGGACTCTTGCTAATATGAAAGAAATGAATTTATCAGGTAAGTTCTTACATAAATTATGTTTTCTTTCATGTAATTAGCAAGAGTCCATGAGCTAGTGACGTATGGGATAATGACTACCCAAGATGTGGATCTTCCACGCAAGAGTCACTAGAGAGGGAGGGATAAAATAAAGACAGCCAATTCCGCTGAAAAATAATCCACACCCAAAATAAAGTTTAAATCTTATAATGAAAAAAAAAAACTGAAATTATAGGCAGAAGAATCAAACTGAAACAGCTGCCTGAAGTACTTATCTACCAAAAACTGCTTCAGAAGAAGAAAACACATCAAAATGGTAGAATTTAGTAAAAGTATGCAAAGAAGACCAAGTTACTGCTTTGCAAATCTGATCAACCGAAGCTTCATTCCTAAACGCCCAGGAAGTAGAAACTTACCTAGTAGAATGAGCTGTAATCCTTTGAGGCGGAGTTTTACCCGACTCGAAAAAAGCATGATGAAATAAAGATTTCAACCAAGATGACAAAGAAATGGCAGAGGCCTTCTGACCTTTCCTAGAACCAGAAAAGATAACAAATAGACTAGAAGTCTTTCGGAAACTCTTAGTAGCTTCAACATAATATTTCAAAGCTCTAACTACATCCAAAGAATGCAATGATCTCTCCTTAGAATTCTTAGGATTAGGACATAATGAAGGAACCACAATTTCTCTACTAATGTTGTTAAAATTCACAACCTTAGGTAAAAATTTAAAAGAAGTTCGCAACACCGCCTTATCCTGATGAAAAAACAGAAAAGGAGACTCACAAGAAAGAGCAGATATTTCAGAAACTCTTCTAGCAGAAGAGATGGTCAAAAGAAACAAAACTTTCCAAGAAAGTAATTAATGTCCAATGAATGCATAGGTTCAAACGGAGGAGCTTGAAGAGCCCCCTGAACCAAATTCAAACTCCAAGGAGGAGAAATTGACTTAATGACAGGTTTTATACGAACCAAAGCTTGTACAAAACAAAGAATATCAGGAAGATTAGCAATCTTTCTGTGAAAAAGAACAGAAAGAGCAGAGATTTGTCCTTTCAAGGAACTTGCAGACAAACCTTTATCCAAACCATCCTGAAGAAACTGAAAAAATTCTCGGAATTCTAAAAGAATGCCAGGAAAAATGATGAGAAAGACACCAAGAAATATAAGTCTTCCAGACTCTATAATATATCTCCCTAGATACAGATTTACGAGCCTGTAACATAGTATTAATCACAGAGTCAGAGAAACCTCTTTGACTAAGAATCAAATGTTCAATCTCCATACCTTTAAATTTAAGGATTTGAGATCCTGATGGAAAAAAAGGACCTTGCGACAGAAGGTCTGGTCTCAACGGAAGAGTCCACGGTTGGCAAGAGGCCATCCAGACAAAATCCGCATACCAAAACCTGTGAGGCCATGCTGGAGCCACCAGCAGAACAAACGAGCATTCCTTCAGAATCTTGGAGATTACTCTTGGAAGAAGAACTAGAGGCGGAAAGATATAGGCAGGATGATACTTCCAAGGAAGTGACAATGCATCCACTGCTTCCGCTTGAGGATCCCTGGATCTGGACAGATACCTGGGAAGTTTCTTGTTTAGATGAGAAGCCATCAGATCTATTTCTGGAAGTCCCCATATTGAACAATCTGAAGAAATACCTCTGGGTGAAGAGACCATTCGCCCGGATGTAACGTTTGGCGACTGAGATAATCCGCTTCCCAATTGTCTATACCTAGGATATGAACCGCAGAAACTCGACAGGAGCTGGATTCCGCCCATAGCAGTATCCGAGATACTTCTTTCATAGCCAGAGGACTGTGAGTCCCTCCTTGATGATTGATGTATGCCACAGTTGTGACATTGTCTGTCTGAAAACAAATGAACGATTCTCTCTTTAGAAGAGGCCATGACTGAAGAGCTCTGAAAATTGCACGGAGTTCCAAAAATGTTGATTGGTAATCTCACCTCCTGAGATTCCCAAACCCCTTGTGCTGTCAGAAACCCCCATACAGCTCCCCAACCTGTCCGATTTGCATCTGTTGATCATAGTCTAGGTTGGAGGAACAAAAAGAAGCCCCCTGAACTATACGATGGTGATCTGTCCACCACGTCAGAGAGTGTCGAACAATCGGTTTTAAAGATAATAATTGAGATATCTTTGTAAAATCCCTGCACCACTAGTTCAGCATACAGAGCTGAAGAGGTCGCATGTGAAAACGAGCAAAGGGAATCGCGTCCAATGCAGCAGTCATAAGACCTAAAATTTCCATGCATAAGACTACCGAAGGGAATGATTGAGACTGAAGGTTTCGATAAGCTGAAACCAATTTCAGACGCCTCTTGTCCGTCAGAGACAGAATCAAGAACACTGAATCTATCAGGAAACCTAAAAAGGTTACCCTTGTCTGAGGAATCAAACGAACTTTAAGGTAAATTGATCCTCCAACCATGTTCTTGAAGAAACAACACTTATAAAAGACTGGAAGGTTCTTTCTAGAGAAAATGAGCAAAGGGAATTGAATCCAATGCTGTGGTCATAAGACCTAAAACTTCTATGCATATATAGCAACTGAAGGAAATAATAGAGACTAAAGGTACCGATAGACGGAACCCAATAACATTATCCCTTGTCTGATAGAGACAAGGACAGTGACACAAACTATCTGGAAACCTAAAAAAGGTGACCCTTGTGTGAGGAATCAAGAGCTTTAGAAAAGAAGATCCTCTAACTATGTCCTGAAGAGTAAGTGACTCATATGAGATTCCGCATCCTCAGAAAATAATCTGAATGAAAACAGAAAAATGAAAATATGCATTTATTGTATCTAATGAAAACAAATAATGCTATCAAAGACCATAAAAAGGCAAAATAATTTGAATAAAACTTCAAAACCCGGTTCCTCAAAAGAAACTGGAAGAAACAGCCCAGAAGATTCCAGGTCTGAGCAGCGCTTGAACCCCATGGGTGCCCAGCCATGCTTCAACAGTACCCAAAATGCATAGGACAGAAACACAGTTAAAGAAAGTGTTAGCCTTGCTGGAATAAAATCAAAGAAATTTGGACAAAATAAATTTCAAAGAAGCCTTAACCTGCCCCTTACCAGCCAAGCTGGAATACGGCACGTACATCGCAAATTTAGGGAGCTGATTTCGAACTCCAAATATAGACATGTTACTTGGGAAAGAACTCAGGAATTCGTTCCTTAATAAGAACAACCAAACTAGTATAAGCTTAAAGTTTTAGTCTTAGAACTCAACCTTGAAGCCCAGAGTAACAGTTAAGAATTAAATCCAATTATAAAACAAATAATTGATTATCTTAGAACAAAGGAAATACGGATTTTTTTTAATTTTTTTTTTAAAAATCACAAAATTCTTTTAGCTAAAAAAGCTAAAGACATAGATTAACCCTCATTTGTGAAAATATTCAATAAAATGAAGACACAAATGAAATTATTAGCATGATAGTTCAGTTTAAAGGACCAGCCAATACAGTGGACTTGCATAATCAATAAATGCAAAACAACAAGACAAATGCAACAGCACCTAGTCTAGTAAATGTTGTCCCTTAAACAATGCTAAAATAAATCATAATCTGATACTTGACCTTAAAGTAAACAGAGAAAATAAAGCAATTGCAATATCCAAATAAATCACAGGACCAAGCCTGAAACTAAATAATTTTCCATAAATAAGATACAGCTATCTAAAGGAAAATAAATACTATTTTGCTATAGAAACAATAGCATAATTAGTAGAATTAGAGATAGCCCCAATAAATTGGAGAACCCTCCAAATTAAGTTTAACTGCTGGCAAAGAATATAGTTTAAAACCTTTTTGAAAAAGGAATAAAAGAAAATTCTCAGCCTATTCCATTCCCTAGTACAGGGAATTGGAAAGAAAACCTCTAAAGAAATAAATAGGCAGAAATGATGTCAGCTAGTCTTAAAGAACTAGTTACCTTAATATCCAAAATAATCAACACCTTTTCAACAAAGAACAAATGTACTTTAAATAAAAAAGTAGATTTGTTAGTGTCAATATCTGATGAAGAAAATTTCTGAAAAAAACATCATCAGAGAAGGATAAATAAGTATGTTGTTGGTCATTTAAAACTTCAATAATTAAAAAAGAAGTGAAAAAGACCTAAAAATTTTATTAGAAGGCACGAAGTCAGACAAAGCCTTTAACATAGAATCAGAAAAATATTTCTTATAAGTCTTCTAAATATTTCTTGTAAGAAAAGAAAATATATAAAGCATAAATACTAATGGATTCCGCATGTAAAAGTATAACAAAATATCTTATTACAAACCATAGCTAAAGATAAACATTTATAACATTTAAAATAAATGAACTTAGCTTTGGTAGAACTGAAACTCAGTTAAGCGTTTTTCCAAAAGTGGCTTCTGATTCAGAGTCCAATTGAGACATCTTGCAATATGTAATAGAAAAAAACAACATATAAAGCAAAATTGATCAAATTCCTTAAATGACAGTTTCAGGAATGGGAAAAAAATGCCAATGAACAAGCTTCTAGCAACCAGAAGCAATAAATAATGAGACTTAAATATTGTGGAGACAACAATGACGCTTGAAATTTTTTAGCGCCAAAAAAGCCGCCCACATTATTTGGCGCCTAAATGCTTTTGGCGGCAAAAATGGCGCCACATCCGGTAACGCCGACATTTTTTGGCGCAAAAAACGTCAAAAAAATGACGCAACTTCCGGCGACACGTATGACGCCGGAAATGACAAGAAAATTTTTGCGCCAAGAATGACGCAATAAAATGAAGCATTTTCAGCCCCCGCGAGCCTAACAGCCCACAGGAAAAAAAGTCAAATTTTAAGGTAAGAAAAAATTGATTATCCATATGCATATTCCCAAATATGAAACTGACTGTCTGAAAATAAGGAACGTTGAACATCCTGAATCAAGGCAAATAAATGTTTAAACACATATATTTAGAACTTTATATAAAAGTGCCCAACCATAGCTTAGAGTGTCACAGAAAATAAGACTTACTTACCCCAGGACACTCATCTACATGTAGTAGAAAGCCAAACCAGTACTGAAACGAGAATCAGTAGAGGTAATGGTATATATAAGAGTATATCGTCGATCTGAAAAGGGAGGTAAGAGATGAATCTCTACGACCGATAACAGAGAACCTATGAAATAGACCACGTAGAAGGAGATCATTGAATTCAAAAAGGCAATACTCTCTTCACATCCCTCTGACATTCACTGCACGCTGAGAGGAAAACCGGGCTCCAACCTGCTGCGGAGCGCATATCAACGTAGAATCTAGCACAAACTTACTTCACCACCTCCACAGGAGGCAAAGTTTGTAAAACTGATTTGTGGGTGTGGTGAGGGGTGTATTTATAGGCATTTTGAGGTTTGGGAAACTTTGCCCCTCCTGGTAGGAATGTATATCCCATACGTCACTAGCTCATGGACTCTTGCTAATTACATGAAAGAAATATCTGTGCAAATCTAGATACAGGTAGAAAACCCTTTATCCAAACTGCTTGAGACCCGAAAAAGTTTGGATTATGCAATATTTGTATCATTAAAATGGGACAGTTTGGAGAGATGATGGAACTAAGTGTAAACAACAATATCTTTTATTATTTAGGCAATATTTTCATGTCATAATAGAGCTTATACATGTAAGCTAAAAAGTAGTCATATCATGTATAATACTTTTGTATACATAGTACCCTCAGAAAGATAACAGTACTGTAATCAAAAAGGAAATGTTGTTTTACATAAATATAGATTATTATTTGCATATCCCCCAATACGCCTGATGCACATTTCACCGTTAGCACGGCTTTCTTTGAGAAAGCCGTGCTAACGGCGAAATGCGCATCAGACGTATTGGGGGATAGTTTTCCACCACTATAGTCGTTCCATATTAGTACTTAATATTGAATTCAATGGAGGCAATGTCCTCTTAGTTTGTTTTGAGTTCCAAAGAACGGTGCTTACCTTGGCTCCAGTATTGCATTAACCAGAGTAATATGTGGCAAGGTCAATCCTCCTTTTTTAGCTAAAAGCATTTGCAATCCGTGAGCCTACGGTATTGGTTTGCACTGGGCTGTGTGCTCTATATGTATTAATTGATCTTTTGTTGTAGAATATACAATTGGTGGAGACTATCACCCTATGTACATATATTTAATCTAAGTTTTAATGCACACACTGTTTGTCTCATATTATGTTTTAATTTAGTCATAGTAAAAGTTAAGTTTAATTGGATCCCTGATTTCAGGTGATCTCCCTTGTCTTAACATCATTATAGGTGCTTCTTTTGAGTGCTGATTTACTGTCACCTTTTTTCTGTTTGCCTTGTTCATATTTAACAGAGCAGCCTGCTGATTCCTTAACCTTTAACAAAACTTGGAAACTTGGCGTACTGCCAACTCCAGCACCCTTCATTTAAGGGTTAACCTGGAGAACACCTCCGGGAGAAGCGCCCACTCCCCGGGATGAAAAATCTAACTGCTCAAGTCCACTCCCGGTATTCACTCCTGAAATGTGAATAGCGGAAAAAACAACGAATGTGAGCGTGTGCCCTCCGAATAATCCACGCCAATTAATCAGATTAATGTAACCACTGAGATGAAATTGTTCAACTAGAACCTGAAAAACCAGATAAGTCAAGTAAGGCCAAGCGATCAGAGCATTGAAGATGCCTCTCAATTCCAAGATGGCTATGGGGAGAGCAGACACCTCCCAAGTCCATAGTCACCAACCCAACAGGCTAGCGACCGTGGTCACTATTACTTAGGAAAGTCTCCGGAAGCATGTGCCGTGAGACAGAGAAATGTGATTGAGAAAATTAAAAAAAGATTCTGGAGAATACGGACAATGATCCCGCTACCTCTCAGCGAGCGCTCTACCAATAATTCCCCTCTCTGATCCACAGAGAAGAATCTCATGTCGACAGATCTAGATCTATCCTCCGAAACAGAGCCACAAGATCACAGGTCCACTATCTGAACATGCATAACAGCAGACTCTCAGATGGAAACGAGCAAGGGATGATGTCCAATGAAGCGACCATCAGACCAATTACCTCCATCCATTTATCCACTGAAGGGTCAAACAGTAGAGTGCCGAAAAAAGCAAGAGGAAGAATACTTTATTTTCTGACCTCTGTCAAAAATATTCTCAGAGATAGGAAAACTAATATGGTCCCTAAAAAACTACCCCTGTAGCTGGAACAAGGGAACTCATTTTCAGATTAACTTCCATCCGAGGAAATGAAGAAAGACAACAAGATCTCTGAATGAGAGTTTGCTTGCTAAAAAAGATGGCTCAATATAGCCCCCTCTGAGATCCATGGCAAGGCCAAGGGGAAGAGCCACAAACTGAAAGTGTTTGACAGTAAGGCAAAACTCAGGAACTTGAAACTACATGTCCCCCAGTTCAAAGGTCACCATGAACTGACCCTCCTAGACCAAAAGGAAGAATGGGACCACTGGCTTCCATTTGAAGAACGGTATCCTGAGACAACTTGTTGAGACACTTTAGGTCTACTATAAGATGAACAATTCCCTCTTTTTCAGTAACCTCAAACAGGAATGAATACAATTCAGACCCTGTTCCCTTACAGAAACTGGAACTATTCATAGGGAAGAGAAGTCCTAAACGCACTACAAAAATGCCTCATAATTATCTGGCCTGCAGATAAAATTGAGAGGTGGAACCTGCCTTAGGGAGGAAAGGAATGACTACTATGTAGTAACCCTGAGGTACCATGCCCACAGACTATCTGGGACATCTCGTATCCATGTTTCAAGACAGAGAGTTTCAACCTCCCACTTGGACCAAACCCGGATTGGGGGCAAACTCCTTTAGATCTATTCATCTTGTTTTATGGTAGAAAAGACCCTATTCAGAACTATTCCTGTCAGATCAGGACCAAACAAGGCCTTACCCTTGTACGGAAGCACCAGAAACTTGGACTCAGAGGAAAAATCCACTGTCCACAGCGCCCCACGGGCTAGCACAGTGAAGCCCGATATCTTGGCTCCCGGCTGAAAACTTGCCTGGTAGCATCAGAAATAAAGAATTGGCTAGCATAAGAACCTTAATTCTGTACTGGATCTTACCAAATTATAAGAAAAGGCATTGCACCAATAAGATGCCGCACTTGGCGCAGTGGAAATACAAACTTCTATGTAAGCCACCAGCTTAGTCCATTGATCCTGAAAAGAACAGCTATCCACTCTAGGAATCAAAGTTCTCTTAGCCAGAGTAGAAAATGCCCTACTACTTTAGGCACTGTGTGCCCTGATATTAAATGGAGACAGCGACAGGAAACATCTTTTTAAAGACAGGAGACAGGGAAAAGAGAATCCTGACTTCTCCCATTCCTGTGAAAAATCAGCATGGTCTGGAACAGAAAAAACTTCCACAGAGGAATCCTTGTACTGATAAAATGTACTAGATTCTTTAGGGTTAACAGCAACAAACTTATCAGAGTTGTTCCAAAGTAGCCAAAACCTCCTTTAACCATACACAAAGGTGTTCAAGCTTAAATCTGAATACTACTTTAGCATCAGATGAAGGAATTATACTGTCCGAATCTGAGATTTCACACTCAAAGTCTACTGACGTACAGAAACCTTACTATCTGAATCTCTAAATTTCCTCTTGCGCCTTCTCTTAAGTATATGAAAAGCAGATAATGCCACAGATACCGCGCAGTAGATAACTGGGCAGAATTTCAGCAGGCAAATACCTCCTCCAGGAGATAATAAGGAACCGCAGGGCACTGCAGGTGATGCCATAGAGGCTTGGGACGTGAAAGGAGAAAACTGTGACATTGTCTAAACAGCATCATCCTGGGAGACATTGGGCTCAGAAGCAGCACATCATCTCTATCTCAAGAGATCCAGCAAAACCAAAACAAACATAATTGCATATTTGAAAAACAATCTTAGTGTCTTAACACCAAACAGAATTTTCTGCAAGTGAAAAACTTGATATGCAAAAATAAATTCAAATAAATTCAAATTTAAAATTTTAATATATAACAGAACTGTCGCTTAAACAGTTAATTTAAGGGACGTTGAAACAAAAAACAGTATAGGCAGAGATGGTTGTGCACATATAATCTAATAAACGTTCCCCATATACTAAAAACCTTCTCCTTAGAAGGAACGAATTACATCTATAATAGAATTGTATAGGGGGCGGAGCTAGCAAGCAAAATGAACAGACGTGCATGATCATGGCTCCTACATTTAACTTTATTTAAAGGGATTTCTGGCATCAATATCACCCTAAAATTGACAAGATACCTTTCTTGTGCTAAGTACATGGAGGGGGTATTACTCTTAAGACCATCTGGAGCGACAGGACAAGCACTGGCTATAACCTAATCGGGCCTGAATTTTCCAAAGCTGGGGTAACACTATATGATCCCGCTTCTAACACACAACCGGAGAGAAGGTCTAGCAGCTGCACACACTGAGACGAGCGTCTACATCAGCTGTTACAGCTCTATGCCAGGCTGCCAGCAGATTAGGTATTGAGAGCGGCTGTACAGATAGAGAGGCCTCTTGTTCCCCACGTGGAGATATCAGCAGTACAGAGAGGCCGCAAACAACACTTCCCCTCCCCACTAGCTATCGGAATTGCTAAGCAGGCTTATCTGCGGTTCTTGCAGATACACAATGAAGACAGAGGAGCTTGGGGACGAGTTATGTGACTTACTGGAGAGTCACTTGCATGAGATGCGGGTATTGATCGCACTGTGGTTTGGGCAGCCGGCTGCGCCACACACCTTCCAAGATGGTGCAAGATTATCTAATGGATACGCGGAGCTGAGCAATACAGCTACAGACACCCAGATCCTGGCTGACTGCGATGAGAACATGGACAGGCTCCATGTATTGGAGTCCTCGACATCTAAGAGATATGGGCTGTACAGGCAGAACAGTCAGCTAACACTTACACAGGATAACATTACAGTGCCGTTCCGGTACACCTCCAGAACTGTTGCAGGAAGGTTAGTCCATGGGGGAAATGTTGTGGAGAGGATGGTCAGAGGAACCTCCAACATTAAAATCTTACTTGCTGGTGTGAGAGAGGAGAAAAGTGTAGGATTGTGTGACGCTATTCTGAGAAATCTCCTGACTTGGCCATCCGGTGTGGGATAGACACTGAGTTCTACGAGAGACTAAGGGGGAGAGGAACATTCTAAGACACTGTGCTCCATGCCACTCGGACTCCCTCTATACTATAAGACTTATTCCTACGTTCTTCTACTTTATAGCACTGTATATGGATAGTAACTCTCACTGAGATACTAAACCTTATGAAGGTTATGAATATAAGCGTTTGTTTGAACTTTATTTCTCTGTCCTATGTTTGTAGTGATAAGTCTGATATACAATATGTTTCATAATAGCATACTCTAGCAACCCAGCTGCTATTATATACAGTTCATAACTAAAAGGCCAGAAACCAGATTTTTATCTCCTCGATCAGAGGGATTTTATTTCAAGCATAGGGTGTTCCTAGTTAATTCTCCAATGTTTTGGTACTTTCCTATGTTAAAAACGTTTATAGTGGATACCAGCACTAGTTTCTAATAGCTGTGCGCTATTTAAATTGTGACAGACCTATACACATATTTTTTTTTATTTTTTTTTTATTCTAAAAGCGGCCAGCAGGGGTGTGGCGGTAGTGTTGGCATAGTGAGAGCAGGAAAAGAAGCTTATACGCTGAACACAGTACTTCTACTGTGGCAACACTGCTAAATGGTGGTATCTCTGGGATGTTTGCAGAGTTCCCCTGCCAGGAAAAGGGAGCACACTGGGGCAGGTAAGTCCCCTGAGTGTAACCAGTGGGTAGCTTCTAGGCCAAGTCTGTATTGGAAAACTGTGGGAATATCCCTTGCTTATTCGTGTGGATTGTGTTAGATTTTTTATTTAAACAGAATAATCCTGTAATGTGCAGGGGTTACTAGCTCTGTCTTGCTCTGTGTATCCAGGCACAGCAAATGCTTACAGCCTGCACACCTGCTTCTGTAGAGAGGGGTAGGTGGTAGTTGCAAATCTGTGCGGCAACTTTAATTTCAAGCTTTCCCAGAAAAGACTTTAACAACTGCCTGTTCAGAGCTGGCGTGCTTAACACTGAGGCTTGAAATTAAAGTTGCTGCTCAGATTTGCAACTACCGCCTACCCTTCTCTACAGAATCCAGTGTGCAGGCTGTAAGCATTTGCTGTGCCTGAACACACAAAGCAGGACAGAGCTAGTAACCCCTGCACATTACAGGATTTATTCTTCTTAAATCTGCATTAAGCGTTGTGCTAGCAGTTTAAGGACGGGCTGCAATTTTATCCTCAAACTAGAGATGGGAGCGGTAAGCAGTAGCACCAGGAAGAGGAGGGAGGGGTCCAGGAGTGAGCCAGGAGACACCCGAGAAACGCGTGGGGAATCCTGGCACCTGGAAAGCTCTGCCGTGGTGCAGGAGGGAGGTAGGTGCCAGCTGCAGATATAACTACAAGAAGGTATATGCCAATGGCACTAAGTGGGTGCACTTTTTGGAGCTGTACTGTAGGTAATTACAAATCTGATTAGACGTTAGCTAGTGATAACTTTTTTGATATGGATGGATGGGACCGAGAATTTGTCTATAGCTGTGGCAGGTTCAGTCTGCCAGTTATTACTGGGAGGTGCCAGTCTTGTGACGTTAAGTGCATCTCGTAAGTGAATCTCTGAGTCTAAGGAGGAAGTGGATGACAGCTTGAGATTTTGGTTGGCGATATTTGATTGCCTGAATTAATGGGGGGGGATGGGTGCTTAAAGTATGGAGAATGTTGACTGGGATGAGATAAACACCAGCCTGTGAGTACTTGTCTGAATTTCACAAAAGAGGAGTGTGGATTGCAGCTCTAAATGGTTACCTGCAATGGCTGGAAGTAGGTGCCAGCCTTGATATTTCCTGGGGGTTTGGGTGTGTGATAGGACTGAACTGAGGTATATACCAGCCTGATGATGTGGAAGTAGATAGTTTCTAAAATGGAAACCGAGAAGGGTGCATGCAGGGAAAAGAGCTCTGATTATAGCGTACTTTGGAGGCTCTGGCATTTTTACAGGTACACTGGAGACCTTGTGATAGTGGGTTTTTCAACTATTCAAGAGAGACTGGAGGTCATGCTAACGACTTCATATGGCTAACCCTTGTTATATTTGTTCCTAATAGGCCATAACTGACTTTTCAAAGTATGTGTCCCTGGTTTTTCAATACCATCTTTTTTCTTTACAGTGATTTTATGAGTTCATTTTCTATACCCAGTTATAGATTACAGTCAATTTTATCCATTACAGAATAACTATGTTCTGTGTCTGAAGAAAAAAAAAAAAAGGATTGCTGATACAGGCCTGTATAGTGTTTTATTTTGTGAATCAGGACAAGTAGATTGTCACCAGGGACAAGTAGATTGGGCTCCTGCTTTAGTCCCTTGATTTTTTAAAAATATCCACACCCCTGGGGTGATTGTTGGTGCACAGCAGATGATAGTTTCTGTCCTCTCAGACCTTAATTGACAGGTAAAGAGATTAAATTTGTCTGTCAAATGTATCTTTATAACCTTTACCTAAATGATTCCTATTAATGTTCTCCCCATCACAGCATAATGTTTATCTATAGTCTTGCCAATAAATTGCTTTTTGTTCCTCCTTTCCGTAAAATGGTGACACCAACATTTAGAGTTTGGAAACATTTCCACAGTGCAATTGCTGCTGAGAGCAAAGCTGCAATTTGCAAATACTATGAGAAGAAATGTTGTTTTCCAAATGCTACAAGCATTATAAACACATCCTTGCATGCCCTAAAGACATTAAAAAATACTTTATGGAATTAATTGATGAGGGCCATAATGAAAGGGCAAGTAGCTTTTCCCTCCAAAGTTCTCTTTCTGCTGCTTCTGTATCATCACAAAGTGTTTCATCACTTTAAGCATATTTAAAGGGACATAATACACTAGATTTTGTAGATGATCTATAGCCCATACATTTTTTTTAAAACGTATAGCTTATTTTTAAATAACATTGCTCTGATTTTCAGACTCCTAACCAAGCCCCAAAGTTTTAGGAGAATACTGATGTATACCTACTCCAGCTTGATCCTGTTTGTGTAAATGGTCTTTTCATATGCAAAGGAAGGGGGAGGGGGGAGTGTCTGCCTTTTCCCACTTGCAGTGAATGTTCCAGCTACTTTTTTTAACAGAGCTAAACTTGGAGCTTCTAAGTAAGTTTTTAAACGATTTTATACTGGATTTTTAGATCAGTATCTGTGCATATTATTCTTTACAGTAGTGTCTATTGCATGCAGTTAAATGAACATTGGTGTATACTGTCCATTTAAGTAAGGAAGTGTTGCAAACCACTGGCCTCACAAAAATACACAATATCTTAATTTATAGATAAAATGACACCTGATCAAGCTCTTGATAAAATCTTTCACTTAACTTCCTTCAGTAGTTGTAGGCTTGTTTCAACCCGTGCAAACCTTAAGTTTTTAGAAGTACATGAGAACAAACAAATTATGCTTACCAGATAATTTCCTTTCCTTCTGTATGAGGAGAGTCCACAGCTTCATTCCTTACTTGTGGGAATTCAGAACCTGGCCACCAGGAGGAGGTAAAGACACCCCAGCCAAAAGGCTTAAATACCTCCCCCACTTCCCTCATATCTAAGTCATTCTGCCAAGGCAACAAGGAACAGTAGGAGAAATATCAGGGTATAAATGGTGCCAGAAAAATAAAAACAAAAATTTTGATCCGCCCAATGGAGAAAAACAGGGGGGGCCGTGGACTCATACAGAAGGAAAGGAAATTATCTGGTAAGCATAATTTATGTTTTCCTTCTTAATATGAGGAGAGTCGCACGGCTTCATTCCTTACTTGTGGGAAAACTATACCCAAGCTCTAGAGGACACTGAATGAAACGGGAGGGTAAAGAGAGAGGCGGACCCTATTCTGAGGACACCACAGCCTGCTAAACCTTTATTATTATCAGTTATTTCTAGAGCGCCAACAGATTCCGCAGTGCTAACCTTTTTTCCCAAAAGCTGCTTCAGTCGAAGCAACAACGTCAAAATTGTAAAATTTTGAAAAGGTATGCAAGAAGGACCAGATAGACACCCTACAAATCTAATCCATAGAGGCCTCGTTCTTAAAGGCCCAAGAGGAAGCCACAGCTCTAGTTGAATGAGCCTTAATCCTCTGAGGAGGCTTATGTCCCGCTCTCTTATATGCTAAGCGAATAATGCTCCTTAACCA
Source organism: Bombina bombina (assembly GCF_027579735.1). Taxonomy (NCBI): domain Eukaryota; kingdom Metazoa; phylum Chordata; class Amphibia; order Anura; family Bombinatoridae; genus Bombina; species Bombina bombina. The sequence goes on along the minus strand of NC_069503.1, from coordinate 870,064,095 downwards.
AAACGATAAGGAAGTGGAAGAGGCCTTCAGCCCCCTACGCTTCCCAGAATAGACAACAAACAAAGAAAAAGTCTGTCTAAAATCCTCCGTAGCCTGAAAATAGAACTTCAAGGCCCAAACCACATAGAAATTATGAAGTAACCGTTCCTTTGAAGGAGTATCAGGACACAAGGAAGGGACCACAATCTCCTGATTGATGTTGGGATCCGAAACGACCTTAAGAAGAAAACCTAACCCAGTACGAAGAACAGCCTTATCAGCATGGAATACTAGGTAAGGAGGCTCACATTGCAAGACAGCAATCTCAGATACTCTGCGCGCCAAAGCAATAGCCAGTAGAAAAAGAACCTTCCAAGACAGTAACAATGTCAATTACATGCATAGGCTCAAACTGAGCTCTCTGCAACACTTTAAGAACAAGATTTAAACTCCAAGGAGGAGCAAAAAAATCTAAACACCGGCCTGATTCTAGTCAGAGCCCGAACAAAAGACTGAACATCTGGAAGCTCAACGAGCCTCTTATGCAGTAAAACAGACAGAGCCAAAATCTATCCCTTAAGGGAACTAGCAGAAAGACCCTTCTCCAGGCGATCCTGGAGAAAAGAGAGAATTCTGGAAACCCTGACCTTATGCCAGGGGAATCCATGTTCTTCACACCAGAATAAGTAGGTCCTCCACACCTTATGATAGATGTGACGAGTAACCGGCTTACGAGCTTGAATGAGAGTATCAAGAATCCTCTCAGAGAAACCCCCCTTGGCAAAGACTAAGCATTAAATCTCCACGCAGTCAGCCTCAGAGAATATAGATTTTGATAAACAAAAGGACCCTATTCCAGCAGATCCTTGCGACAAGGTAACCTCCATGGAGAAGATGAAGACATCCCCACCAGGTCTGCGAACCGCATGCTTCGCGGCCACGATGGAGCAATTAGGATCACTGATGCTTGCTCCTGCTTGATGCGGGCCACTACACGAGGAAGGAGTTTTTAATGGCGGAAAAATGTAGATCAGATGGAACCTCCAAGGCACTGCTAATGCATCTATTAGCTCCGCCTGAGGATCCCTGGACCGCGACCCATATCTGGATATCTTGGAATTGACCCGGGACGCCATGAAATCTATCTCCGGCGTCCCCCATCTGTTGCAAATCTCTGCAAACACCTCAAGATGGAGAGACCATTCCCCAGGTTAAAAGGATTGTCTGCTGAGGAAATCTGCTTCCCAGTTGTCCACACCCATAATCTGGATAGCTGACAGCGAGCAGTTGTGGGCCTCCGCCCACTCCAGAATCCAATATAGTTCCCTCATTGCTAGGGAGCTCCTCGTTCCCCCCCTGATGGTTGATGTAAGCCACAGAGGTTATGTGTCCTGATTAGAATCTGATATACTGGGACGAACCCAGAAGAGGCCAAGCCTTCACAGCATTGAAGATTGCTCGAAGTTCCAAAACGTTGATCGGGAGGATAGATTCCACTCGAGTCCACAGGCCCTGTGCCTTCCTGGCACCCCAAACAGCTCACCAACCTGAGAGACTTGAGTCCGTAGTCACAATCTCCCAGGATAACGGGAGGGTAAAGAGAGAGGCGGACCCTATTCTGAGGACACCACAGCCTGCTAAACCTTTATTATTATCGGTTATTTCTAGAGCGCCAACACAATCTCCCAGGATAGTCTCGAGAAAGATGTCCCTTGGGACAGGTGATCTGGAAAGAGCCAGCAGGAGAGCGATTCTCTCGACCAGTTGTCCAGAAACATCTGTTGAGACAGATCCGAATGATTGCTGTTCTACTGTCTCAGCATGCACAGCTGAAGTGATCTGAGATGGAATCTGGCCAAAGGAATGATGTCCATGCTGGACACCATGAGATCAATCAGGGCCTTAAAGAGGTCTAGAGGGCAAGACAATTGGAAGTTAGCTTGTAATGTCTCTGGTCTGTAAGGATTATCCTCATGGATATGGAGTCTATTATAGTACCCAGGAACTCCACCCTGGTACTGGGAGTAAGATAACACTTCTCTAAGTTCATCTTCCATCCATGAGATTGAAGAAGAGAAGATCTTTTGCATTGTCTCCTGCCAGACGATAGGATGGTGGATGAACCAGAATATCGACCAAGTATGGCGCTACTGCTATACCTCTGATTCTGGCCACCGCAAGTAGAGCCCCTAGAACCTTCGTAAAAACTCATGGAGCAGTAGCTAGACCAAATGGAAGAGCAATAAACTAGAAGTGTAGGTCCAGGAACGCAAACCTTAGGAACTTGAAGTGTTCCTTGTGTATTGGAACATGAAGGTACGCATCCATCAAATCTATCGTGGTCATGAACTGTCCTTCCTGAATAAAAGGGAGGATGGATCTTAATGTCTCCATCTTGAAAAGAGGACAGATAGGAATTTGTTTAAGCACTTTATGTCCAGAATCGGGCGAAAAGTTCCCTCCTTCTTCTGGACCACAAAATGATTTGTGTAGTACCCCAGACCTCTTTCTGCCAGAGGAACAATGACTCCCAGGGAGGAAAAGGTCCCTCACGTACCCTAGAAAAGCCTCCCTCTTTTCTGGCCATGAAGACAGGTTTGAGAAGAGGAATCTGCCCCTGGGTGGATGAGACTTGAAACCTATCCTGTATCCCTGAGCGAAGGCCTCCAGGACTCAAAGGTCTTGCACGTCCCCAAATCAAGCTTCCAAAAAGAGTGACAGTCTGCCCCTACATGATAACAGAGCCGGATCGGGGGCCGCCCCTTCATGACGAACAAAAGGAACGAAAATTAGGACGCTGTCCCTTCAGTTTGTTCTTCTTATCCTGCAGTAAAAAGGCACCTTTGCCTCCAGTAACTGTGGAGATAATCGAGTCTAGGCCTGAACCAAAAATAATTTCCCCCTTAAATGGAAGGGAAAGAAGTCTTGACTTTGAAGTCATGTCTGCAGACCAAAACTTCAGCCAGAGAGCCCTATGGGCTTGAACAGAAAAACCTGAAACCTTGGCATTTAGGCAAATAATCTGCATATTTGCATCACAAATAAAAGAATTAGCCACCCTTAAGGCCTTGATTCTTTCTTGGATCACGTTGAGGGGACCCTCCACCTTGATCAACTCAGAAAAGGAGTCACACCAGTAGTTAGCCGCTCCAGAAACCGCAGCAACAGTCGCTGCTGGTTGAAACAAATATCCCGTATGTTGAAACATCTTTCTTAACAGAGTTTCTATTTTCTTATCCATGGGCTCTTTAAACAGCGAACTATCCTCAAGCGGGATAGTAGTGCGCTTAGCAAGCGTGGAGATAGCGCCATCCACATTGGGGATGGAGCCCCACAACTCCAATTGCGAATCCGGAACCGGGAATAATTTTTTAAAGGAAAAAGAAGGGGAAAATGACAAGCCAAGTCTTTCCCATTCATTCTTAATAATGTTTGCCATCTTTACGGGAACTGGGAAAGTCTGTGGTACAACCTTGTCCTCGTAGACCTTATCCAACTTAGGAATACAAGGTTCCTCAGGCAATTTAGGCTCCGGAACCTCTAAAGTAGCCAAAACTCCCTTTAGCAGAAAGCATAAGTGTTCAATCCTAAATCTAAAGTCTGGTTCCTCCGCAGCAGGAGGCTTAGAGGCAGCAGATTCCGACCCAGAAAGTGCATCCTCTGAAGTATCAGAGGCGTCTTCGTCAATTGATAATCTTGTATCCGATAACTCCAATAAGCTAGTAGAGGACTCCTGGGAAGGATAGCAATATTTGACCTTTCACTTGCACTTAGCAGGGCAAGGTAAAGCACTAAACGCTACAGACACTGCCGTTTGTAACTGTTCAGTGAAGTCTGGCGGTAAAAGGGCTCCTCCAGATGAAGGATCAGGAGTGCTACAGGAAGCTGCATGTTTAATAGGAGATAACTGTAGGGTGTGCACCTCACGGGACGGAGCCTCCTCAGAGGTGGACGGCTCAGTGGTACTAAATATATTGACTTTCCTTGACATGATTACCTTATCAAGGCATGTGGAGTACCCTCTAACGTATCAGAGTGCTCCATAGCTTGCGCTTATATAATGGACTATAGAAACAATATAAAACGGCACCTTTATACCCCCCAATGGCTGGGGCACTCACCACCTCCTTTGACCCAGGCCACACAGAGAAAACTCTTTGTCTCCTTAAACCGCATGGTCAGGAACCAGGAAAACATAATTTATGCTTACCTGATAAATTCCTTTCTCCTGTAGTGTAGTCAGTCCACGGGTCATCCATTACTTATGGGATTATATCTCCTCCCTAACAGGAAGTGCAAGAGGATCACCCAAGCAGAGCTGCTATATAGCTCCTCCCCTCTACGTCATACCCAGTCGACCGAAACCAAACGAGAAAGGAGAAACTATAGGGTGCAGTGGTGACTGGAGTTTAATTTAAAATTTAGACCTGCCGTAAAAACAGGGCGGGTCGTGAACTGACTACACTACAGGAGAAAGGAATTTATCAGGTAAGCATAAATTATGTTTTCTCCTGTTAAGTGTAGTCAGTCCACGGGTCATCCATTACTTATGGGATACCAATACCAAAGCTAAAAGTACACGGATGACGGGAGGGACAGGCAGGATCTTTACACGGAAGGAACCACTGCCTGTAGAACCTTTCTCCCAAAAACAGCCTCCGAAGAAGCAAAAGTGTCAAATTTGTAAAATTTCAAAAAAGTGTGAAGTGAAGACCAAGTTGCAGCCTTGCAAATCTGTTCAACAGAGGCCTCATTTTTAAAGGCCCAAGTGGAAGCCACAGCTCTAGTAGAATGAGCTGTAATTCTTTCAGGAGGCTGCTGTCCAGCAGTCTCATAGGCTAAACGTATTATGCTACGAAGCCAGAAAGAGAGAGAGGTAGCCGAAGCTTTTTGACCTCTCCTCTGTCCAGAATAAACGACAAACAGGGAAGAAGTTTGGCGAAAATCTTTAGTTGCCTGCAAATAAAATTTCAGGGCACGGACGACGTCCAGATTGTGCAGAAGTCGTTCCTTCTTTGAAGAAGGGTTAGGGCAAAATGATGGAACAACAATCTCTTGATTGATATTCCTGTTAGTGACTACCTTAGGTAAGAACCCAGGTTTAGTACGCAGAACTACCTTGTCTGAATGAAAAATCAGATTAAGGAGAATCACAATGTAAGGCCGATAACTCAGAGACTCTTCGAGCCGAGGAAATAGCCATTAAAAACAGAACTTTCCAAGATAACAGCTTGATATCAATGGAATGAAGGGGTTCAAACGGAACACCCTGCAAAACGTTAAGAACTAAGTTTAAGCTCCACGGCGGAGCAACAGTTTTAAACACAGGCTTAATCCTGGCCAAAGCCTGACAAAAAGCCTGAACGTCTGGAACTTCTGACAGACGTTTGTGTAAAAGGATAGACAGAGCTGAGATCTGTCCCTTTAACGAACTAGCAGATAAACCCTTTTCTAAACCTTCTTGTAGAAAAGACAATATCCTAGGAATCCTAACCTTACTCCATGAGTAACTCTTGGATTCGCACCAATGTAAGTATTTACGCCATATTTTATGGTAAATTTTCCTGGTAACAGGTTTCCTAGCCTGTATTAAGGTATCAATCACTGACTCCGAGAATCCACGCTTTGATAGAATCAAGCGTTCAATCTCCATGCAGTCAGCCTCAGAGAAATTAGATTTGGATGTTTGAAAGGACCCTGAATCAGAAGGTCCTGTCTCAGAGGCAGAGACCATGGTGGACAGGACGACATGTCCACTAGATCTGCATACCAGGTCCTGCGTGGCCACGCAGGCGCTATTAGAATCACCGATGCTCTCTCCTGTTTGATCCTGGCAATCAATCGAGGAAGCATCGGGAAAGGTGGAAACACATAAGCCATGTTGAAGACCCAAGGTGCTGTCAGAGCATCTATCAGTACCGCTCCCGGGTCCCTGGACCTGGATCCGTAACAAGGAAGCTTGGCGTTCTGGCGAGACGCCATGAGATCCAGATCTGGTTTGCCCCAACGCCGAAGCAGTTGGGCAAACACCTCCGGATGAAGTTCCCACTCCCCCGGATGAAAAGTCTGGCGACTTAGGAAATCCGCCTCCCAGTTCTCCACGCCTGGGATGTGGATCGCTGACAGGTGGCAAGAGTGAGACTCTGCCCAGCGAATTATCTTTGAGACTTCGATCATCGCTAGGGAACTCCTTGTCCCTCCCTGATGGTTGATGTAAGCCACAGTCGTGATGTTGTCCGACTGAAACCTGATGAACCTCAGAGTTGTTAACTGAGGCCAAGCCAGAAGGGCATTGAAAACTGCTCTTAATTCCAGAATGTTTATTGGAAGGAGTCTCTCCTCCTGAGACCATGATCCCTGAGCCTTCAGGGAATTCCAGACTTTTCATTTCTACAGAATCTATAAGAGTCCCCAAGAAGGGAACTCTTGTGAGTGGCAATAGAGAACTCTTTTCCACGTTCACCTTCCACCCATGCGACCTTAGAAATGCCAGAACTAACTCTGTATGAGACTTGGCAGTTTGGAAACTTGACGCTTGTATCAGAATGTCGTCTAGGTACGGAGCTACCGATATTCCTCGCTGTCTTAGTACCGCCAGAAGAGAGCCCAGAACCTTTGTAAAGATTCTTGGAGCCGTAGCTAACCCGAAGGGAAGAGCTACAAACTGGTAATGCCTGTTTAGGAAGGCAAACCTTAGGTACCGATAATGATCCTTGTGAATCGGTATGTGAAGGTAGGCATCCTTTAAATCCACTGTGGTCATGTACTGACCCCTTTTGGATCATAGGTAAGATTGTCCGAATAGTTTCCATTTTGAACGATGGAACTCTTAGGAATTTGTTTAGGATCTTTAAGTCCAAGATTGGTCTGAAGGTTCCCTCTTTTTTGGGAACCACAAACAGATTTGAGTAAAACCCTTGTCCGTGTTCCGACCGCGGAACTGGGTGGATCACTCCCATTAGTAAAAGGTCTTGTACACAGCGTAGAAACGCCTCTTTCTTTATCTGGTTTGCTGACAACCTTGAAAGATGAAATCTCCCTTTTGGAGGAGAAGCTTTGAAGTCCAGAAGATATCCCTGAGATATGATCTCTAACGCCCAGGGATCCTGGACATCTCTTGCCCAAGCCTGGGCGAAGAGAGAAAGTCTGCCCCCCACTAGATCCGTTTCGGGATCGGGGGCCCTCACTTCATGCTGTCTTAGGGGCAGCAGCAGGCTTTCTGGCCTGCTTGCCCTTGTTCCAGGACTGGTTAGGTTTCCAGCCCTGTCTGTAGCGAGCAACAGTTCCTTCCTGTTTTGGAGCGGAGGAAGTTGATGCTGCTCCTGCCTTGAAGTTACGAAAGGCAGGAAAATTAGACTGTTTAGCCCTTGGTTTGGCTCTGTCTTGAGGCAGAGCATGGCCCTTACCTCCAGTAATGTCAGCGATAATTTCTTTCAAACCGGGCCCGAATAATGTCTGCCCTTTGAAAGGTATGTTAAGCAATTTAGATTTAGAAGTCACATCGGCTGACCAGGATTTAAGCCACAGCGCTCTGCGCGCTTGAATGGCGAATCCGGAGTTCTTAGCCGTAAGCTTAGTTAAGTGTACTACAGCATCAGAAATAAAAGAATTAGCTAGCTTAAGGACTTTAAGCTTGTCTATAATCTCATCCAATGGAGCTGAGCTAATGGTCTCTTCCAGAGACTCAAACCAGAATGCCGCCGCAGCCGTGACAGGCGCAATGCATGCAAGGGGTTGTAATATAAAACCTTGTTGAACAAACATTTTCTTAAGGTAACCCTCTAACTTTTTATCCATTGGATCTGAAAAAGCACAGCTATCCTCCACCGGGATAGTGGTACGCTTAGCCAGAGTAGAAACTGCTCCCTCCACCTTAGGGACCGTCTGCCATAAGTCCCGTGTGGTGGCGTCTATTGGAAACATTTTTCTAAATATAGGAGGGGGTGAAAAAGGCACACCGGGTCTATCCCACTCCTTGTTAACAATTTCTGTAAGCCTTTTAGGTATAGGAAAAACGTCAGTACACGTCGGTACTGCAAAATATTTATCCAGCCTACATATTTTCTCTGGAATTGCAACCGTGTTACAATCATTCAGAGCCGCTAATACCTCCCCTAGTAATACACGGAGGTTCTCAAGCTTAAATTTAAAATTTGAAATGTCTGAGTCCAGTTTACTTGGATCAGATCCGTCACCCACAGAATGAAGCTCTCCGTCCTCATGTTCTGCAAATTGTGACGCAGTATCAGACATGGCTCTATTATTATCAGCGCACTCTGTTCTCACCCCAGAGTGATCGCGTTTACCCCTAAATTCTGGCAATTTAGATAGTACTTCAGTCATAACATTAGCCATGTCTTGCAAAGTGATTTGTAAGGGCCGCCCTGATGTACTTGGCGCCACAATATCACGCACCTCCTGAGCGGGAGACGAAGGTACTGACACGTGAGGAGAGTTAGTCGGCATAACTTCCCCCTCGTTGTCTGGTGAAATTTTCTTTACATGTACAGATTGGCTTTTATTTAAAGTAGCATCAATGCAATTAGTACACAAATTTCTATTGGGCTCCACATTGGCCTTTAAACATATTGCACAAAGAGATTCATCTGTGTCAGACATGTTTAAACAAACTAGCAATGAGACTAGCAAGCTTGGAAAATACTTTTCAAATAAATTTACAAGCAATATAAAAAACGTTACTGTGCCTTTAAGAAGCACAAAAAACTGTCACAGTTGAAATAACAATGAACCAAATTAGTTATAGCAACCAAATTTTCACAGTAAATGCATTAAGTTAGCAAAGGATTGCACCCACCAGCAAATGGATGATTAACCCCTTAGTACCCAAAAACGGATAATTTAATATAAACGTTTTTATCACAGTCAAAACACAGTCTCACAGGTCTGCTGTGAGTGATTACCTCCCTCAAAACTAGTTTTGGAGACCCCTGGGCTCTGTAGAGACGTCCTGGATCATGGAGGAAGAAATAGGAAGACTGTGACTGAATTTTTACTGCGCAATAAAGCGCCAAAATAGGCCCCTCCCACTCATAATACAACAGTGGGGAAGCCCAGTAAACTGAATTTATTCATAAACAAACGACAGCCATGTGGTAAAAATAATGCCCATAAAGTTTTATCACCAAGTACCTCAGAGAAAAACGATTAACATGCCAGTAAACGTTTAAAAAATAAAATTATGAAATGTTATTAATAAGCCTGCTGCTAGTCGCTTTCACTGCAGTGGAGGCTCAAATATAAGTTAAATGTATACAGTATTTTCTTAGTGAAGTTCCATTCCCTAGAAATACCTCAGTGTAAACATACATACATATCAGCCTGATACCAGTCGCTACTACTGCATTTAAGGCTGCACTTACATTACATCGGTATTAGCAGTATTTTCTCAGTCAATTCCATTCCTTAGAAAATAATATACTGCAACATACCTCCTTGCAGGTGAAACCTGCCCGCTGTCCCCTGTTCTGAAGTTACCTCACTCCTCAGAATGGCCGAGAACAGCAAATGGATCTTAGTTACGACCGCTAAGATCATACACAAACTCAGGTAGATTCTTCTTCTAATGCTGCCTGAGAAAAAACAACACACTCCGGTGCTGTTTAAAATAACAAACTTTTGATTGAAGAAATAAAAAAGTTTAACAACCACAGTCCTCTCACACGTCCTATCTATTAGTTAGGTGCAAGAGAATGACTGGGTATGACGTAGAGGGGAGGAGCTATATAGCAGCTCTGCTTGGGTGATCCTCTTGCACTTCCTGTTAGGGAGGAGATATAATCCCATAAGTAATGGATGACCCGTGGACTGACTACACTTAACAGGAGAAATCAGTGTGACCAAACCCGGGCACGTAGTGCGCCATGCAGGACCGCCCCTGCTATAGGAAAAAGCGTGCCAAGCTTAACAGACTGCACAGCTTATCCCAAAAACTAAAGTAAACCTGTACGTTCCACATCTGCCTGAGTCTCATCTTACACATGTCGCAGCATAAACATAATAAAACAATTTATGTGAATAATCCCCCCTGTTCAATAATTCCCTTTCAGAGATATTAACTCTTGAATCCATACAGATAAAAGGAGCCACACTATGACCCTGTCTTCTTGCGTTACCATATGTGTATAAAAAAATGAAACAATCTTACTGGAATCTATGCCGTGGAACAGAAACACAGCCTCTCAAATTTGACAGTCTTGTAGCATCGTTCCTGATATGGACTTAAGTGATGGAAGCAGGCAGTGAAACTCGTCAACACTGAGGCGCTGTTAATACGAGTCTGGATGGGTTCAAAGAAAGACTCTCCCTGCATCTCCAGACCCTAACTTTTGTCAATGCTCTCACTGAGAGGCTGACAAGGCTACCCTCCATAAGGAACTACACTCTGTATCTTCTGACACTTTTCTGCCAACCTCCTGTGACGAAAGGCAAAGAATGACTGGGATATGAGGATAGTAGCGTAGGTATTTAAGTCTTTGGCTGGGGTGCCTTTGCCTCCTCCTGGTGGCCAGGTGCTAAATTCCCACAAGTAAGGAATGAAGCCATGTACTCTCCTCATATTAAGAAGGAAATGACAAATATGAAGAGGAAAAAGAAACGGAAAATGATAGCAGTAGTTCAGAAAATGAGATAGAATAAATTGCATGTATATGTTGTATCTGTTTCCTTTTCTCAATTATTTTTTTTAAACTTAAACCTCAGTATGAAGCTTAAATATTGAGGTGGTCCTTACACCCCCACAATGACCATATCCTACTTGCACAAATAATGACAGTTAATTACCTTTTTCTTTGCATTTTTTTTATGTTTCTTGCTTTATTTGTTGCTTTTGAGGGAGAGGGGGTTGGTTACCTGTTCTCATGTATAGTTGAAATGTTTTAACATATATAGACCTTGTTATTCCATTTGTAACAAAAAAAGTAAATTTATGCTTACCTGATAAATGAATTTCTTCTATGGTAAGACAAGTCCACAGATTCATACTTTATTTGTGGGATATTATCCTCCTGCTAACAGGAAGTGGCAAAGAGCACCACAGCAGAGCTGTGTATATAGCTCCTCCCTTAACTCCAACCCCCAGTCATTCGACCAAAGGTACAGGAAGAAAAAGGAGACACAACAAGGTGCAGAGGTGACTGAAGTTTAAATCAAAAAAATATAATCTGTCTTAAAATGACAGGGCGGGCCGTAGACTCGTCTTAACATAGAAGAAATTAATTTATCAGGTAAGCATAAATTTACTTTTCTTCTATAAAGGTAAGACGAGTCCACGGATTCATCCTTTACTTGTGGGATACAATACCAAAGCTACAGGACACGGATGAACGGGAGGGACAAGACAGATGGTTAAACAGAAGGCACCACTGCTTGAAGAACTTTTCTCCCAAAAATAGCCTCTGAAGAAGCAAAGGTATCATATTTGTAAAATTTGGAAAAGGTATGAAGCGAAGACCAAGTCGCAGCCTTACAAATCTGTTCAATAGAAGCATCATTTTTAAAAGCACATGTGGAAGCCACCGCTCTAGTAGATGATGCTTTTCAGCCAAAAGGCAAGAGAGATAGCCATAGCTTTTTGACCTCTACGTTTTCCAGAATAGACAACAAACAAAGAAGATGTTTGATGGAAATCTTTGGTCGCTTGCAAGTAAAACTTCAAAGCACGAACCACGTCCAAGTTGTGCAATAGACGCTCCTTCTCAGAGGAAGGATTAGGACACAAAGAAGGAACAACAATTTCCTGATTAATATTCTTATTAGTAACAACCTTAGGAAGGAATCCAGGTTTGGTACGCAAAACCACCTTATCAACATGGAAAACAAGATAAGGCGAGTCGCATTGCAATGCAGATAATTCAGAAACTCTTCGAGCCAAAAACAGAACTTTCCAAGATAGAAGCTTAACATCTATGGAATGCATAGGTTCAAACGGAACCCCTTGAAGAACTTTAAGAACTAAATTCAAACTCCATGGCGGAGCAACAGGTTTAAACACAGGCTTGATTCTAACTAAAGCCTGACAGAACGACTGAACGTCTGGAACATCTGCCAGACGTTTGTGCAGTAGAATTGATAAAGCAGATATCAGTCCCTTTAAGGAACTAGCTGATAGCTCCTTCTCCAATCCTTCTTGGAGAAAGGACAAAATCCTAGGAATCCTGATCTTAGTCCATGAGTAGCCTTTGGATTTGCAACAATAAAGATATTTACGCCATATCTTATGATAAATTTTCCTGGTGACAGGTTTTCGAGCCTTTATCAAGGTATCTATGACCGACTCCGAGAAACCCCACTTGGATAAGATCAAGCGTTCAATCTCCAAATCAGTCAGCCGCAGAGGAACTAGATTTGGATGCTGGAACGGACCTTGAATCAGAAGGTCCTGTCTCAGTGGCAGAGTCCATGGTGGAAGAGATGACATGTCCACCAGGTCTGCATACCAAGTCTTGCGTGGCCACACAGGTGCTATCAAAATCACAGAAGCTCTCACCTGTTTGATTCTGGCAATCAAACGAGGGAGGAGAGGAAATGGTGGAAACACATAAGCCAGGTTGAACGACCAGGGTACTGCTAGAGCATCTATCAGTACTGCCTGAGGATCCCTTGACCTGGACCCGTAACGAGGAAGTTTGGCGTTCTGACGAGATGCCATCAGATCCAATTCTGGTGTGCCCCATTGCCAAATCAATTGTGCAAACACCTCCGGATGGAGTTCCCACTCCCCCGGATGAAAAGTCTGACGACTTAGAAAATCCGCTTCCCAGTTCTCCACTCCTGGGATATGGATTGCTAGAGAACTCCTTGTTCCCCCCTGATGATTGATATATGCTACAGTCGTGATATTGTCCGACTGGAATCTTATGAATCTGGCCGACGCCAGCTAAGGCCACGCCTGAAACGCGTTGAATATCGCTCTCAGTTCTAGAATATTTATCGGGAGGAGAGCCTCCTCCTGAGTCCACAAACCCTGTGCTTTCAGAGAATTCCAGACTGCACCCCAGCCCAATAGGCTGGCGTCCGTCGTCACTATGACCCACGCTGGCCTGCGGAAACACATTCCCTTGGACAGATGATCCTGTGACAACCACCAAAGAAAAGAGTCTCTGGTCTCTTGATCCAGATTTATCTGAGGAGATAAACCTTCCACCCGTGAGATCTTAGAAAAGTCAACACGATGTTCGTGTGAGACTTGGCTAGTTGGTAAGTCGACGCCTGGATTAAGATATTGTCCAGATAAGGCGCCACAGCTATGCCCCGTGGCCTTAGAACCGCCAGAAGGGACCCTAGCACCTTTGCGAAAATTCTGGGAGCCGTGGCCAACCCGAAGGGAAGAGCCACAAACTGGTAATGCTTGTCCAGAAAGGCGAACCTGAGGAACTGGTGATGATCTTTGTGGATAGGAATGTGTAGATACGCATCCTCTAAGTCCAGGGTGGTCATATATTGACCCTCCTGGATCATTAGCAAAATAGTCTGAATGGTCTCCATCTTGAAGGATGGGACTCTGAAGAATTTGTTTAGGATCTTGAGATCCAAAATTGGTCTGAAGGTTCCCTCTTTTTTGGGAACCACAAACAGGTAGGAGTAGAACCCTTGGCCCTGTTCTGTTTTCGGAACAGGGCAGATCACTCCCATAGTATATAGGTCTTCTACACAGCGTAAGAACGCCTCTCTTTTTGTCTGGTTTACAGATAAGTGAGAAAGATGGAATCTCCCCCTTGGGGGAGAATCTTTGAAACCTAGAAGATACCCCTGGGTTACTATTTCTAAAGCCCAGGAGTCCTGAACGTCTCTTGCCCAAGCCTGAGCGAAGAGAGAAAGTCTGCCCCCTACTAGATCCGGTCCCGGATTGGGGGCTACCCCTTCATGCTGTCTTGGTGGCAGCAGCAGGCTTCTTGGCCTGTTTACCCTTGTTCCAAGTCTGGTTAGGTCTCCAGACTGACTTGATTGAGCAAAATTCCCCTCTTGCTTTGCGGCAGGGGAAGAGGTAGAGGGACCACCTTTGAAGTTTCGAAAGGAACAAAAATTATTTTGTTTGGTCCTCATCTTATTCGTCTTATCCTGAGGAAGGGCATGGCCTTTCCCTCCAGTGATGTCTGAAATTATCTCTTTCAGTTCAGGCCCGAATAGGGTCTTACCCTTGAAAGGGATGGCTAAAAGCTTAGCTTTTGATGACACATCAGCAGACCAGGACTTAAGCCATAACGCTCTACGCACTAAAAAAGCAAAACCTGAATTCTTCGCCGCTAATTTAGCCAATTGAAAAGCGGCATCTGTAATGAAAGAATTAGCTAGCTTGAGAGCCCTAATTCTATCCAGAATATCATCTAATGGGGTCTCAACATGAAGAGCCTCTTCCAGAGCCTCGAACCAAAAGGACGCTGCAGTAGTTACAGGAACAATGCACGCTATAGGTTGAAGAAGAAAACCTTGATGAAAAAATATTTTCTTCAGGAAACCCTCTAATTTTTTATCCATAGGATCTTTGAAAGCACAACTGTCCTCAATAGGTATAGCTGTATGCTTAGCCAGGGTAGAAAACAGAATTTATGCTTACCTGATAAATTACTTTCTCTTGCGGTGTATCCAGTCCACGGATTCATCCTTACATGTGGGATATTCTCATTCCCTACAGGAAGTGGCAAAGAGAGCACACAGCAGAGCTGTCCATGTAGCTCCCCCTCCGGCTCCGCCCCCCAGTCATTCGACCGACAGTTAGGAGAAAAAGGAGAAGAAAAAGGAGTGGTGACTGTAGTTTAAACAAGAAATTTTAACCTGACTTAATTGCCAGGGCGGGCCGTGGACTGGATACACCGCAAGAGGAAGTAATATATCAGGTAAGCATAAATTCTGTTTTCTCTTGCAAGGTGTATTCAGTCCACGGATTCATCCTTACTTGTGGGATACCAATACCAAAGCTTTAGGACACGGATGAAGGGAGGGAACAAGACAGGTAACCTAAACGGAAGGCACCACTGCTTGCAAAACCTTTCTCCCAAAAATAGCCTCCGAAGAAGCAAAAGTATAGAATTTGTAAAATTTGGCAAAAATATGCAGTGAAGACAAAGTCGCTGCCTTACAAATCTGTTCAACAGAAGCCTCATTCTTGAAGGCCCAAGTGGAAGCCACAGCTCTGGTGGAATGAGCTGTAATTCGTTCAGGGGGTTGCTGCCCAGCAGTCTCATAAGCCAATCGGATGATGCTTTTCAACCAGAAGGAAAAAAAGGTAGCCGTCACTTTTTGACCTCTCCTCTTAGCAGAATAGACACCAAACAAAGATGATGTTTGTCTGAAATCCTTAGTTGCTTGTAAATAGAATTTCAAGCACGAACCACATCAAGATTGTGTAAAAGCCGTTCTTTCTTAGAAGCTGGATTAGGACACAGAGAAGGAACAATGATTTCCTGGTTAATGTTCTTATTAGAAACAACTTTAGGAAGAAAACCAGGTTTGGTACGCAAAACTACCTTATCTGCATGGAACACCAGATAGGGTGAATTACACTGCAAAGCAGACAATTCAGAAACTCTTCGAGCAGAAGATATAGCTACCAAAAACAAAACTTTCCAAGATAATAACTTAATATCTATGGAATGTAAAGGTTCAAACGGAATCCCTTGAAGAACTGAAAGAACTAAATTTAGACTCCATGGAGGAGCCACAGACTTCTGCCAGACGCTTGTGTAAAAGGATAGACAGAGCGGATATCTGTCCCTTTAAGGAACTAGCTGATAAACCTTTCTCCAAGCCTTCTTGGAGAAAAGACAATATCCTTGGAATCCTAATCTTACTCCACGAGTAACCCTTGGATTCACACCAACAAAGATATTTCCGCCATATCTTATGATAGATTTTCCTGGTGACAGGTTTTCTAGCTTGGATAAGAGTATCTATGACTGATTCAGAGAACCCACGCTTGGATAGAATTAAGCGTTCAATCTCCAAGCAGTCAGCTGCAGAGAAACTAGATTTGGATGCTTGAATGGACCCAGTATTAGAAGATCCTGCCTCATTGGCAGTGTCCATGGTGGGACAGATGACATGTCCACTAGGTCTGCATACCAAGTCCTGCGTGGCCACGCAGGCGCTATCAGAATTACTGCGGCCTTCTCCAGTTTGATTCTGGCTACCAGCCGAGGGAGAAGAGGAAACGGTGGAAAGACATAGGCCAGATTGAAGGACCAAGGCAGTACTAGAACATCTATCAATGACGCCTTGGGGTCCCTGGACCTGGATCCGTAAAGAGGAAGTTTGGTGTTCTGACGGGACGCCATCAGATCCAACTCTGGAATGCCCCATAGCTGAGTCAGCTGAGCAAATACCTCCGGGTGGAGTTCCCACTCCCCCGGGTGAAAAGACTGATGACTTAGGAAGTCCGCTTCCCAGTTATCTACTCCTGGGATGTGAATTGCAGATAGATGGCAAGAGTGATCCTCCGCCCACCTGATTATCTTGGTTACTTCCTTCATCGCTAAGGAACTCTTTGTTCCTCCCTGATGATTTATGTAAGCTACAGTCGTGATGTTGTCTGACTGAAATCTGATGAACTTGGCCGCCGCTAGCTGAGGCCATGCCTGGAGCGTGTTGAATATCGCTCTCAGTTCCAAAATGTTTATCAGGAGAAGAGACTCTTCCCGAGACCATGGGCCCTGAGCTGGCGTCGGTCGTTACAATGATCCACTCCGGTCTGCGGAAGCACATTCCCTGCGACAGGTGATCCTGAGAGAACCCCCAGAGAAGAGAATCTCTGGTTTTCTGGTCTAGTTGGATTTGAGGAGACAAATCTGCATAATCTCAATTCCACTGTTTGAGCATGCACAATTGCAGAGGCCTGAGATGAATTCGAGCAAAAGGGACTACGTCCATTGCTGCTACCATTAATCCGATTACCTCCATGCACTGAGCTACAGATGGCCGAGGAATGGAATGAAGAACTGGGCAAGTACTTAGAAGCTTTAAACTTCTGACCTCCGTCAGAAATATTTTCATTGCTACCGAGTCTATTAATGTTCCCAGGAAGGGAACCCTTGTGAGCGGGGACAGAGAACTTTTTTCGGTGTTCACCTTCCTCCCATGAGACCTTAGAAAGGCCAGAACAACATCCGTATGAGCCTTGGCTCTGAGAAAAGACGACGCCTTTATTAAGATGTCGTCTAGATAGGGTGCTACTGCAATGCCCCGCGGTCTCAGTACCGCTAGAAGGGACCCTAGCACCTTTGTGAAAATTCTGGGAGCGGTGGCCAACCCGAAGGGAAAGGCCACGAACTGGTAATGTTTGTCCAGAAAAGCGAACCTTAGGAACTGATGGTGATCTTTGTGGATAGGAATATGAAGGTACGCATCCTTTAGATCCACGGTATTCATATATTGACC
Source organism: Bombina bombina (assembly GCF_027579735.1). Classification (NCBI taxonomy): domain Eukaryota; kingdom Metazoa; phylum Chordata; class Amphibia; order Anura; family Bombinatoridae; genus Bombina; species Bombina bombina. Next base: position 870,046,728 of record NC_069503.1, on the reverse strand, counting down.
TTCCTGGATCATCGGTAAGATTGTCCGAATGGTTTCCATCTTGAAAGATGGAACTCTGAGGAATTTGTTTAGAATTTTTAGATCCAGGATTGGTCTGAAAGTTCCTTCCTTTTTAGGAACCACAAACAGGTTTGAGTAAAACCCCAGTCCTTGTTCTGTAATTGGAACTGGATATATCACTCCCATCTTGAGTAAATCTTCTACACAGCGTAAGAACGCCTCTTTCTTTGTCTGGTCTGTAGACAGATGAGAAATGTAGAACCTTCCTCTTGGAGGAGAGTCCTTGAATTCTAGAAGATATCCCTGAGCAACTATCTCTAATGCCCAGGGATCGGGAACATCTCTTGTCCAAGCCTGAGCAAAGAGAGAGAGTCTGCCACCTCCCAGATCCGGTCCTGGATCAGGGGCTACCCCATCATGCTGTCTTAGTAGCAGCTGCAGGCTTCTTGGCCTGTTTACCCTTGTTCCAGCCCTGCAAAGGTTTCCAGGTTGCCTTGGGCTGTGAAGTGTTACCCTCTTGCTTTGCGGTAGCAGAGGCTGAAGCAGGACCGCTCCTGAAGTTGCGAAAGGAACGAAAATTAGCCTTGTTTTTAGCCTTAAAAGGCCTATCTTGCGGGAGGGCATGGCCCTTTCCCCCAGTGATATCAGAAATAATCTCTTTCAACTCGGGCCCGAAAAGGGTCTTTCCCTTGAATGAAATATTCAGTCATTTTGTTTTAGACGACACATCGGCCAACCATGATTAAAGCCAAAGCGCTCTGCGCGCCATGATGGAAAAACCAGAATTTTTCGCCGCTGACTTAGCTAACTGTAAAGCAGCATCTGTGATAAAAGAATTAGCCAGCTTTAGAGCCTTAATTCTATCCATAATTTCGTCATATGAGGTCTCCGTCTGGAGCGACTCCTCCAGCGCCTCAAACCAGAAAGCCGCTGCAGTAGTTACAGGAATAATGCAGGCAATAGGTTGGAGAAGGAAACCTTGTTGAACAAATATTTTCTTTAGTAAACCTTCTAATTTTTTATCCATAGGATCTTTGAAAGCACAACTGTCTTCAATTGGTATGGTTGTGCGCTTGGCTAGTGTTAAAACTGCCCCCTCTACCTTAGGGACCGTCTGCCACGCGTCCCGCCTGGGATCAGTTATGGGGAACATTTTCTTAAAGATAGGTGGGGGAACAAAAGGTATACCTGGTCTTTCCCACTCCCTATCAACAATATCCGCCACCCTCTTAGGGATCGGAAACGCATCAGTGTATACAGGGACTTCTAGATATTTGTCCATTTTACACAATTTCTCTGGGACCACCATAGGGTCACAATCATCCAGAGATGATAAGACCTCCCTAAGCAGTATGCGGAGGTGTTCCAATTTAAATTTAATAGCTAGTGAATCTGATTCTGCCCGCTGAGAAACTTTTCCTGAATCAGAAATTTCTCCCTCAGACATAACATCCCTCGCCCCTATTTCAGAGTGTTGTGAGGGTACATCAGATAAACCTCCCAAAACTTCCGACTGCTCCTCATCTGTTCTCAAAACAGAGCTGTCGTGCTTTTTAGGGAAAACGGTAGTTTGGATAGAAAGGCCGCAAGGGAATTATCCATGACTGCCGCCAGTTGTTGCAATGTTATAGGTGCTAATGCACTAGAGGTACTAGGTATCGCTTGAGCGGGCGTAACTGGTGATGACACATGGGGAGAGGACGGCGGACTATCCTCATTACCTTCAGTCAAAGAATCATATAGGGCTATATTTTTAAGTGACACAATATGATCTTTAAAGTGTATAGACACATTAGTGCACTTGGGAAACATTTTGAGTGGGGGTTCCACCATGGCTTCTGAACACATAGAGCAAGGCTTTTCCTTATTGTCAGACATGTTTAACAGATTGGTATTATACACAAGCAGGCTTGGAAAAACACTTTATGCAATAAAAAATACAATTTGCAATAAATGGTACTGTGCCTTTAAGATAATAAAAGCGCACACAATTTTACAAAACGGTGAAAAATGAACCAAATCTCTTGAAATGTGTACAGTATGTGCCTAATACTTAGATATGATTGCACAGCAAGTTTCAGCCTGATTAACCCTTTAATGCCCAAACCGGAGCCGCCTAAAGCAAACAACCGGTTAATAAACTACAGCACCTTGCCACAGCAGCCTGCTGTGGCCCTACCTTCCCTTAAGGATTGAATTTGATAAAATCCAGCCTCCTGAAGTCCTTAATCAGTCTCTGGACCCATGTGAAGCAGCATGCAGGGAAATCTTGTCAGAATAAACTGCGCAACTGAGGCGCGAAATTAGGCCTCTCCCACTCCACTCCGGAGCTGTGGGGCCTTCAGAACCCATTTTAGGTGACTTAAAATAATGCCATGTGGAATAAAACCCCAATAAACACATCAAAAGTGCTTAAAAGTGTCAATAAATAGTATTTTTCTAAACAAAATAATCGATTGCCCTGTTAAAGTGATAACCAGTCTATTGAGCCCACTTAAATAAGCCTCTACTTCTATACTAAGTTTCAGAACATGGCTTACCCTTCCCACATGGGGAATCTTGTCAGTCTTCTAGCATTATCTTGTCTCGACTAGAAAAAAGATGACTGAAACATACCTCAAAGCAGTTAAGCCTGCAAACTGTTCCCCCCAACTGAAGTTTTCTGGTACTCCTCAGTCCTGTGTGGGAACAGCAATGGATTTTAGTTACAACATCCTAAAATCGTTTTCCTCTCAGCAGAATTCTTCATCCTATTTCAGCCAGAGAGTAAATAGCACAAACCGGTACTATTTAAAAATAACAAACTTTTGATTGAAGATATAAAAACTACAAATCTAACACCACATTCACTTTACCCTCCCATGGTGATGCTACTTGTTAGAGCGGCAAAGAGAATGACTGGGGGGCGGAGCCGGAGGGGGAGCTATATGGACAGCTCTGCTGTGTGCTCTCTTTGTCACTTCCTGTAGGGAATGAGAATATCCCACAAGTAAGGATGAATCCGTGGACTGGATACACCTTGCAAGAGAAATAGCTCCCTCCACCTTAGGGACCGTCTGCCACGAGTCCCGCAGGGTGTCTGATATGGGAAACATTTTCTTAAAAGTAGGAGGGGGAGCAAACGGAATACCTGGTCTATCCCACTCCTTAGTAACAATGTCCGAAATCCTCTTAGGGACCGGAAAAACATCAGTGTAGGCAGGAACCTCTAGGAATCTGTCCATTTTACACAATTTCTCTGGAACTACAATAGGGTCACAATCATCCAGAGTCGCTAAAACCTCCCTGAGCAATAAGCGTAGGTGTTCTAGTTTAAATTTGAAAGCCGTCATATCTGAGTCTGTCTAAGGGAACATATTTCCTGAATCAGAAAACTCTCCCTCAGCCAGCGAATCCCTCACCCCCAACTCAGAACATTGTGAGGGTACATCGGATATGGCTAATAAAGCGTCAGAGGGCTCAGCGTTTGTTCTCACACAAGACATATTGCGCTTCCCCTGCAACTCAGGCAACTTAGATAAAACCTCTGTGAGGGTAGTATTCATAACTGCGGCCATATCTTGCAGGGTGAAAGAATTAGACGCACTAGAAGTACTTGGCGTCGCTTGTGCAGGCGTTAATGGTTGGGACACTTGCGGAGAATTAGATGGCATAACCTGATTCCCTTCTGACTGAGAATCATCCTGCGACATACTTTTAGTAGCTAAAATATGTTCTTTGCAATTTATTGACCTTTCAGTGCATGAGGGACACATTCTAAGTGGAGGTTCCACAATGGCTTCTAAACATATTGAACATTGACTTTCCTCAATGTCAGACATGTTGAACAGGCTAGTAATGGCTACAAACAAGCATGAAAACACTTTATTTAGTGAAAAAAACAACAATCTTTAAAAACGGTACTGCGCCTTTAAGAGAAAAAAAGCATACACGTTCTACAAAACAGCCTTAAAATGCACCAAATTTTTCAAAATTTTGCAAGCAGACACAATATATGTAGTTAATATTGCCCCACAAGGAATTATAACATTTAACCCCTTAATGTGTAAACCGGATTGAAATTAGGCCTAAATCCACAGCCCTGCTGTGGCCCTACCTGCCCTCAGGGATAGTAAATGTGGGGTTAAAGCTTCGATTTGGCCCAAAACATCCACCAGGGCCCTCAGGAGTTAGAGCTTGCTGCGAGAAACTAACTGCGCACCTGAGGCATGAAAATAGGCCCCGCCCATCTCACTCGATTTCTCTACAGCCTCAAAGAACCGCACCAGAGCGGTTTTAACTAGCCATGTGGGTTCTGAGACCCAAAAATTAAGCCAAGTGTACCCTCAATAAAGTTGCCCAAAACCTTATTGCCCACAAAACGTTAACAGCACTCCCAGATCATAAAAACGTTTGCCCACAAATATTTACAACAATCTTTGTAATTGTCCCCTTATGCAAGCTTAGTAATGCCCTTCTTATTAGCTCTAGGATTGGTGCTTACCCTTACCCTCCTGAGTATAATGTCAGCCGTTCTGAAATACACGTCTTTCCAGAAAAATATGACTGAACATACCTCACTGCTGCATAGCAGCACTGATGTTTCCTGTATTCCTCAGCCTCTGTGGGAACAGCACTGGATCTTAGTTACAAATGCTAAGATCATCATCCTCCAGACAGCAGTCTTCATCCATCTGTTGCCTGAGAGTAAATAGTACACACCGGTACCATTTAAAATAACAAACTCTTGCTTGAAGAAATTAAAAACTAATATTTTATCACCTCTTTCACTTTACCCTTCCTAGTACTTAGAGTAGGCAAAGAGAATGACTGGGGGGGTGGAGCTAAGGGAGGAGCTATATAGACAGCTCTGCTGTGGTGCTCTTTGCCACTTCCTGTTAGCAGGAGGATAATATCCCACAAGTAAAGGATGAATCCGTGGACTCGTCTTACCTTTATAGAAGAAATAAAGTTTTGAAAAGCAAGTTTAGTTAAGTTACTGAATAAGCTGTACTTTTATATCAAGCATAATATTTTTATATACACTGCATTTTATGTTCCCAGTGTAACCAAATGACTTTGACTTTGTAAAACGACTCCACACTGCATTATTTTAAATTTTTCTGAAAATTTCAATTTTTTTCCGGAAAAAAACTGGGGGAAAAAACAGTTGTTTTTCCATGGTTTCAAAATTTCTGGAAATTTTACATCTCTAGTTCAGATAGAGTATGCAATTTTAAGCAACTTTCTAATTTACTCCTAGTATCAATTTGTCTTCGTTCTCTTGCTATCTTTATTTAAAAAGCAGGAATTTAACACTTAGGAGCCAGACCATTTTAGGTTCAGCACCTTGGATAGTGCTTGCTTATTGGTGGCTACATATAGCAAACCAATATGCAAGCATAACCCAGGTTCTCAAACAAACATGGGCCGGGACACTGAACTCAAATTTTTTCTTTCGTGATTCAGATAGAGCATGTAATTTTTAGCAACTTTTTTTTGGTTCAATACCCTGGACAGCAATTTTTTATTGGTGGATGAATTTATCCACCAATCAGCAAGGACAACCCAGGTAGTTCACCAAAAATGGGCCGGCATCTAAAGTTACATTCTTGCATTTAAAATAAAGATTTTTATAGTCCAGAGTAGTGAAGAAAGCTTGTGTTACCGCTATTAGTTCAACAAAATGTATCTATTACAAATTACACTTGTATAAAGTAACAGGGTTAATACCCATTTGTATCCCAGTAAATGTAAGTAAGGTGTATTGAAATAGTCACATAAACACCAACCTTAACGTTAATTAGTCCGTAGCCTCTGACTCCACCAGACTTAATAACAAAGGTATCTTAAACTCCTTACTCCTTAAATTTCCAGACGGTAAATGGCAAGTAGCCACAATATGAAAGGAAGGAGAAATAATTATGTATTACGGTGTTAGAAACTTTACATATGCACCTGTCTGCCTTGATATCCACGGCAGACTTGCAGATCTATCTCCCGGGCAGGTAAGGCCTCTCCAAAATGGCCCTTTTGAAAAAACATAATTTATGTAAGAACTTACCTGATAAATTCATTTCTTTCATATTAGCAAGAGTCCATGAGCTAGTGACGTATGGGATATACATTCCTACCAGGAGGGGCAAAGTTTCCCAAACCTCAAAATGCCTATAAATACACCCCTCACCACACCCACAATTCAGTATAACGAATAGCCAAGAAGTGGGGTGATAAAAAAGTGCGAAAGCATATAAAATAAGGAATTGGAATAATTGTGCTTTATACAAAATCATAACCACCACAAAAAAGGGCGGGCCTCATGGACTCTTGCTAATATGAAAGAAATGAATTTATCAGGTAAGTTCTTACATAAATTATGTTTTCTTTCATGTAATTAGCAAGAGTCCATGAGCTAGTGACGTATGGGATAATGACTACCCAAGATGTGGATCTTTCCACACAAGAGTCACTAGAGAGGGAGGGATAAAATAAAGACAGCCAATTCCTGCTGAAAATAATCCACACCCAAAATAAAGTTTAACGAAAAACATAAGCAGAAGATTCAAACTGAAACCGCTGCCTGAAGTACTTTTCTACCAAAAACTGCTTCAGAAGAAGAAAATATATCAAAATGGTAGAATTTAGTAAAAGTATGCAAAGAGGACCAAGTTGCTGCTTTGCAGATCTGGTCAACCGAAGCTTCATTCCTAAACGCCCAGGAAGTAGAAACTGACCTAGTAGAATGAGCTGTAATTCTCTGAGGCAGAGTTTTACCCGACTCAACATAGGCAAGATGAATTAAAGATTTCAACCAAGATGCCAAAGAAATGGCAGAAGCTTTCTGGCCTTTTCTAGAACCGGAAAAGATAACAAATAGACTAGAAGTCTTACGAAAAGATTTCGTAGCTTCAACATAATATTTCAAAGCTCTAACAACATCCAAAGAATGCAACGATTTCTCCTTAGAATTCTTAGGATTAGGACATAATGAAGGAACCCCAATTTCTCTACTAATGTTGTTGGAATTCACAACTTTAGGTAAAAATTCAAAAGAAGTTCGCAACACCGCCTTATCCTGATGAAAAATCAGAAAAGGAGACTCACAAGAAAGAGCAGATAATTCAGAAACTCTTCTGGCAGAAGAGATGGCCAAAAGGAACAAAACTTTCCAAGAAAGTAATTTAATGTCCAATGAATGCATAGGTTCAAACGGAGGAGCTTGAAGAGCTCCCAGAACCAAATTCAAACTCCAAGGAGGAGAAATTGACTTAATGACAGGTTTTATACGAACCAAAGCTTGTACAAAACAATGAATATCAGGAAGAATAGCAATCTTTCTGTGAAAAAGAACAGAAAGAGCAGAGATTTGTCCTTTCAAAGAACTTGCGGACAAACCCTTATCTAAACCATCCTGAAGGAACTGTAAAATTCTCGGTATTCTAAAAGAATGCCAGGAAAAATGATGAGAAAGACACCAAGAAATATAAGTCTTCCAGACTCTATAATATATCTCTCGAGATACAGATTTACGAGCCTGTAACATAGTATTAATCACAGAGTCATAGAAACCTCTTTGACCAAGAATCAAGCGTTCAATCTCCATACCTTTAAATTTAAGGATTTCAGATCCTGATGGAAAAAAGGACCTTGTGACAGAAGGTCTGGTCTTAACGGAAGAGTCCACGGTTGGCAAGAGGCCATCCGGACAAGATCCGCATACCAAAACCTGTGAGGCCATGCCGGAGCTACCAGCAGAACAAACGAGCATTCCTTCAGAATCTTGGAGATTACTCTTGGAAGAAGAACTAGAGGCGGAAAGATATAGGCAGGATGATACTTCCAAGGAAGTGATAATGCATCCACTGCCTCCGCCTGAGGATCCCGGGATCTGGACAGATACCTGGGAAGTTTCTTGTTTAGATGGGACGCCATCAGATCTATTTCTGGAAGTTCCCACATTTGAACAATCTGAAGAAATACCTCTGGGTGAAGAGACCATTCGCCCGGATGCAACGTTTGGCGACTGAGATAATCCGCTTCCCAATTGTCTACACCTGGGATATGAACCGCAGAGATTAGACAGGAGCTGGATTCCGCCCAAACCAAAATTCGAGATACTTCTTTCATAGCCAGAGGACTGTGAGTCCCTCCTTGATGATTGATGTATGCCACAGTTGTGACATTGTCTGTCTGAAAACAAATGAACGATTCTCTCTTCAGAAGAGGCCAAAACTGAAGAGCTCTGAAAATTGCACGGAGTTCCAAAATATTGATCGGTAATCTCACCTCCTGAGATTCCCAAACTCCTTGTGCCGTCAGAGATCCCCACACAGCTCCCCAACCTGTGAGACTTGCATCTGTTGAAATTACAGTCCAGGTCGGAAGCACAAAAGAAGCCCCCTGAATTAAACGATGGTGATCTGTCCACCATGTTAGAGAGTGTCGAACAATCGGTTTTAAAGATATTAATTGAGATATCTTCGTGTAATCCTTGCACCATTGCTTCAGCATACAGAGCTGAAGAGGTCGCATGTGAAAACGAGCAAAGGGGATCGCGTCCGATGCAGCAGTCATAAGACCTAGCATTTCCATGCATAAGGCTACCGAAGGGAATGATTGTGACTGAAGGTTTCGACAAGCTGTAATCAACTTTAGACGTCTCTTGTCTGTTAAAGACAGAGTCATGGACACTGAATCCATCTGGAAACCCAGAAAGGTTACCCTTGTCTGAGGAATCAAAGAACTTTTTGGTAAATTGATCCTCCAACCATGATCTTGAAGAAACAACACAAGTCGATTCGTATGAGATTCTGCTAAATGTAAAGACTGAGCAAGTACCAAGATATCGTCCAAATAAGGAAATACCACAATACCCTGTTCTCTGATTACAGACAGCAGGGCACCGAGAACCTTTGTAAAAATTCTTGGAGCTGTAGCTAGGCCGAACGGCAGAGCCACAAACTGGTAATGCTTGTCCAGAAACGAGAATCTCAGGAACTGATAATGATCTGGATGAATCGGAATATGCAGATATGCATCCTGTAAATCTATTGTGGACATATAATTCCCTTGCTGAACAAAAGGTAAGATAGTCCTTACAGTTACCATCTTGAACGTTGGTATCCTTACATAATGATTCAATATTTTTAGATCCAGAACTGGTCTGAAAGAATTCTCCTTCTTTGGTACAATGAAGAGATTTGAATAAAACCCCATCCCCTGTTCCGGAACTGGAACTGGCATAATTACTCCAGTCAACTCTAGATCTGAAACACATTTCAGAAATGCTTGAGCTTTTACTGGATTTACTGGGACACGGGAAAGATAAAATCTCTTTGCAGGAGGTCTCAACTTGAAACCAATTCTGTACCCTTCTGAAACAATGCTCTGAATCCAAAGATTGTGAACAGAATTGATCCAAATTTCCTTGAAAAAACGTAACCTGCCCCCTACCAGCTGAGCTGGAATGAGGGCCGCACCTTCATGTGGACTTAGAAGCAGGCTTTGCCTTTCTAGCTGGCTTGGATTTATTCCAGACTGGAGATGGTCTCCAAACTGAAACTGCTCCTGAGGATGAAGGATCAGGCTTTTGTTCTTTGTTGAAACGAAAGGAACGAAAACGATTATTAGCCCTGTTTTTACCTTTAGATTTTTTATCCTGTGGTAAAAAAGTTCCTTTCCCACCAGTAACAGTTGAAATAATGGAATCCAACTGAGAACCAAATAATTTGTTACCCTGGAAAGAAATGGAAAGTAAAGTTGATTTAGAAGCCATATCAGCATTCCAAGTTTTAAGCCATAAAGCTCTTCTAGCTAAAATAGCTAGAGACATAAACCTGACATCAACTCTGATAATATCAAAAATGGCATCACAGATAAAATTATTAGCATGCTGAAGAAGAATAATAATATCATGAGAATCACGATGTGTTACTTGTTGCGCTAAAGTTTCCAACCAAAAAGTTGAAGCTGCAGCAACATCAGCCAAAGATATAGCAGGTCTAAGAAGATTACCTGAACACAGATAAGCTTTTCTTAGAAAGGACTCAATTTTCCTATCTAGAGGATCCTTAAACGAAGTACCATCTGACGTAGGAATAGTAGTACGTTTAGCAAGGGTAGAAATAGCCCCATCAACTTTAGGGATCTTGTCCCAAAATTCTAATCTGTCAGACGGCACAGGATATAATTGCTTAAAACGTTTAGAAGGAGTAAATGAATTACCCAAATTATCCCATTCTTTGGAAATTACTGCAGAAATAGCATTAGGAACAGGAAAAACTTCTGGAATAACCACAGGAGCTTTAAATACCTTATCTAAACGTTTAGAATTAGTATCAAGAGGACCAGAATCCTCTATTTCTAAAGCAATTAGTACTTCTTTAAGTAAAGAACGAATAAATTCCATTTTAAATAAATATGAAGATTTATCAGCATCAACCTCAGACAGAATCCTCTGAACCAGAGGAATCATCAGAATCAGAATGATGATGTTCAGTTAAAAATTCATCTGTAGGGAGAGAAGTTTTAAAAGATTTTTTACGTTTACTAGAAGGAGAAATAACAGACATAGCCTTCTTTATGGATTCTGAAACAAAATCTCTTATATTATCAGGAACATTCTGCACCTTAGATGTTGAAGGAACTGCAACAGGCAATGGTACTTTACTAAAGGAAATATTATCTGCTTTAACAAGTTTGTCATGACAATCAATACAAACAACAGCTGGAGGAATAGCTACCAAAAGTTTACAGCAGATACACTTAGCTTTGGTAGATTCAGCACTTGACAGCGATTTTCCTGTAGTATCTTCTGACTCAGATGCAACGTGAGACATCTTGCAATATGTAAGAGAAAAAACAACATATATATAAAGCAAAATTTATCAAATTCCTTAAATGACAGTTTCAGGAATGGGAAAAAATGCCAAAGAACAAGCTTCTAGTGGAGACAAAAGTGACGCCCATATTTTTTCGCGCCAAATAAGACGCCCACATTATTTGGCGCCTAAATGCTTTTTGGCTCCAAAAATGACGCCACATCCGGAACGCCGACATTTTTGGCGCAAAATAACGTCAAAAAATGACGCAACTTCCGGCGACACGTATGACGCCGGAAACGGAAATAGAATTTTTGCGCCAAAAAAGTCCGCGCCAAGAATGACGCAATAAAATGAAGCATTTTCAGCCCCCGCGAGCCTAACAGCCCACTATAGTACTTGCAGATTAAGTGTGGTGTTTTCCTGGCTAGAGCACCCTCTCATTCCCATATTTTGTTTTTTGTCTGTTATTGTGGCCATTTGGAGAGGTGGTCAGGGAGAGGCTTGGATAAACTTTAGACTTTTAAGCGCTATATAATTTCTCTTTTCATCCTAGTACGTTGCAGACAACATGGTCTTTAAAGACCAGCGACGTACCCTGTACGACATTAGGGGTTTAAAGCAGCTGGAAGCGATCCTGCTCGCTTCCAGCCGCTTTCCGATATCGAGGCATCCTGCAATAACACCCCTTGGCCATCCGATGCAGAGAGAGCCACTCTGTAGCCCTCTCTGCACCGGACATCGATGGCCGGTATTGTTGGTGGGTGGGAGCTTACATGGGAGGCGGGTGGGCGGCCATCAATGGGCCATATGACGTCAAGGGGGGCGGGGTTGTGGGCGTGACCGTCGGGGGGGGCACACGGAGGCACGTGCACGGGGTGGAAGCGGTGGGAACGGCTACACTACGGAAATGTAAAAAAAATAAGTGGGATAGAGTGGGGTAAAAAATAATTTCAAAACTACATCTAAGGGATCTGGGAGGGGGTGGGGGTTGCTCTTTGGCTGGGGGGAAGCTATACTACAGAAAAAAATAAAATATAAAAAAGCAGGTTTTTTTTAGTAAACTGGGTACTGGCAGACAGCTGCCAGTACCCAAGATGGCTACCAATAAGGTAGAGGGGGAGGGTTAGAGAGCTGTTTGGGGGGGGGGGGTCAGGGAGGTTGGGGGCTAAGGGGGATCCTACACATCAGCATATGTAAAAAAAAAAAAAAATATACCTTTTATTTTAGTACTGGCAGACTTTCTGCCAGTACTTAAGATGGCAGGGACAATTGTGGGGTGGGGGAGGGAAGAGAGCTGTTTGGGAGGGATCAGGGGGTGTGATGTATCAGGTGGGAGGCTGATCTCTACATTAAAGCTAAAATTAACCCTGTAAACTCCCTAATTAGCGGCCTTCTAATTACCAAATAGCAACGCCAAAGCCATAAATGTCTGCTATTTCTGAACAAAGGGGATCCCAGAGAAGCTTTTACAACCATTTGTGCCATAATTGCACAAGCTGTTTGAAAATAATTTCAGTGAGAAACCTAAAATTGTGAAAAATTTAACGTTTTTTTTTAATTTGATCGCATTTGGCGGTGAAATGGTGGCATGAAATATACCAAGATGGGCCTAGATCAATACTTGGGGTTGTCTACAACACTACACTAAAGCTAAAATTAACCCTAGAAGCTCCCAACATGCTCCCTAATTAACCCCTTCACTGCTGGGCATAATACACGTGTGGTGCGCAGTGGCATTTAGCGGCCTTCTAATTACCAAAAACCAACGTCAAAGCCATATATGTCTGCTATTTCTGAACAAAGGGGATCCCAGAGAAGCGTTTACAACCATTTATGCCATAATTGCACAAGTTGTTTGCAAATAATTTCAGTGAGAAACCTAAAGTTTGCGGAAAAAAATTGTGAAAAAGTGAACAATTTTTTTTAATTTGATCTCATTTGGCGGTGAAATGGTGGCATGAAATATACCAAAATGGGCCTAGATTAATACTTTGGGATGTCTTCTAAAAAAATATATACATGTCAAGGGATATTCAGGGATTCCTGAAAGATATCAGTGTCCCAATGTAACTAGTGCTAATTTTGAAAAAAAGTGGTTTGGAAATAGAAAAGTGCTACTTGTACTTATTGCCCTATAACTTGCAAAAAAAGCAAAGAACATGTAAACATTGGGTATTTCTAAACTCAGGACAAAATTTAGAAACTATTTAGCAAGGGTGTTTTTTGGTGGTTGTAGATGTGTAACAGATTTTCAGGGTCAAAGTTAGAAAAAGTGTGTTTTTTTCCATTTTTTTCCTCATATTTTATATTTTTTTTTTATAGAAATTATACGATATGATGAAAATAATGGTATCTTTAGAAAGTCCATTTAATGGCGAGAAAAACGGTATATAATGTGTGTGGGTACAGTAAATGAGTTAGAGGAAAATTACAGCTAAACACAAACACCACAGAAATGTAAAAATAGCCCTGGTCCTTAAGGGAAAGAAATTGAAAAATGGCCTTGTCCTTAATGGGTTAACTATAATAACAATCACACTGAGCATTTCTCACTGACATGTCATCCATATTAAATTCTAAAGAGGAAACCCGGAAGGACACTTCATGCTTTGTATAATGGTAGTAATGATACGTATTATATAATCAGTCATATGTGAATGTTATCTTAATCTAATATAAGCTCCTCCTTCGTGGCTTGCGGCCGAAAGCTGCGAGGAAGATAAAATATGAAATGCTTTACATAGTATAAATCAACTCTGACTCAACTGAAAATTTCATAAAGGGTGTAATGATATAGTTCATAGAGATTAGAAAGGTGACCACAAATAATTAACCTATAAATGGTATTTAGAGCAGTGCACCATTTTTTTCAGGGCTGTAGACTATTTTTATCCAGGATAAAACTATTGTACGGGCAGTCTCTTTAACTTCTTAAAATGTTATATAATTCCTATGTATAATACATTATACAGTTAGTTCCCACTTCTGCAAATTTTTGTCAGTGAGGCAGACTTTGGCCACTAGTTAAGTTACCTTAACTAGTTTATGTTTATTGTTAGAAAATCCCTATATCTGTTATATATTAACTCAGCAAGGACCCAAAAGTGGCCCATACAACCTGTGTTGGGGACCAAAATGAAAGATCAACAAACATATAAATATACAAGACTTCTTGATATTGGCCATAATTCTACAGAATGTATGACTGTGTAATCCATCATTTGTACTGTGCAACTCCTCAAATAAAATTATAATAAAAAAATCTAGTAAATTTAACAAATACTATGATGTTCTTTCCTTTGTGGAAGTGTTTCCTGTTCCAGACCGTGTGACAGAGATTATTTCACCGGAATGGGAGAAGCCAGGGATACCTTTCTCCCAGTCTCCCGTTTTTAAAAAGATGTTTCCTGTTGCTGACTACATTAAAGATTCATGGCGCACGGTGCCTAAAGTAGAAGGGGCTATTTCTACTATAGCTAAGAGAACTATGATCACTATAGAGCAGTGTTTTTCAACCAGTGTGCCGTGAGAGATCCTCAGGTGTGCCGCGGCAGACTGACAACAGTGCATCATTTACAACCATGACATTGACATTCATTCACAGACAATCATTATGATTGTTTGTAAATGAATGTCAATATGTCATGTATAATTTGTAGGAGGCATGGCATGACAGCACAGTACAGTGTGTGTGTGTGTATATATATATATATATATATATATATATATATATATATATATATATACTGTATATATATCCTGTATTAGGCTACAATGTGTGATTTTGTAAAATTTTGGGATGGTGGTGTGCCACAGGATTTTTTTAATGTAAAAAAGTGTGCCACGGCAAAAAAAAGGTTGCAAATCACTGCTATAGAGGATAGCTGCTCCTTTAAAGGGACAGTCAACACCAGATTTTTTGTTGTTTAAAAAGAAAGATAATACCTTTATTACCCATTCCCCAGTTTTGCATAACCAACACTGTTAAAAAAAAAACACTTTTTATCTCTGATTACCTTGTATCTAAGCCTCTGCAAAATGCCCCCTTGTTTCAGTTCTTTTGACAGACTTGCATTTTAGCCAATCAGTGCTCACTCCAGGGTAACTTCACGTGCATGAGCTCAATATATGAAACACATGAACTAATGCCCTCTAGAGGTCAAAATGCATTCAGATTAGAGGCAGTCTTCAAGGTCTAAGAAATGCCAAGAGAACAAAGCAAAATTGGTGATAAAAGTAAATTGGAAAAATGTTTAAAATTGCATTCCCTATTTAAATTTTTTTTTTTTTCGACTTTACTGTCCCTTTAAGGATCACATGGACAAGAAGCTGGAGGTGTATTTGAAAAAGATGTATGTTCATCAAGGTCTTCAATGGCAACCTGCAGTTTGTATTGCCACAGTAGCAAGTGCTGCATCTTATTGGTGCGATTCCTTGTCTGAATCTATTTTAGTAGAGACTCCATTAGAGGAGATCCAAGATAGGATTAAGGCTCTCAAACTAGCCAATTCCTTTATTTCTGATGCTAATATGTAAATTATTAGACTGGGAGATGTCTTACTTCACTGTCTTAGCCCGCAGGGCTTTGTGGCTAAAATCTTGGTCAGCTAATGTTAACTCCAAGTCCAAGCTTCTGGCGCTTCCTTACAAGGGTAAACCCTTGTTTGGACCTGGTCTGGCAGAAACAATTTCTGATATTACTGGTGGAAAAGGGTTTTTTCTACCACAAGATAAGAAGAACAGACCTAAAGGGTGTCAAAGTAATTTTCGTTCCTTTCATAACTTCAAAGGTCAAAAGTTTTTCTCACTCTTCCAAGCAGGAGCAGCCCAAGTTCTCTTGGAGGCTCAATCAGTCTTGGGACAAGGGGAAGCAATCAAAGAAACCCTCAGCTGAGTCTAAGTCAGCATGAAGGGTCCGGAATTGGATCAAGTGGGGAGGAAGACTTTCCCTGTTTTGTCAAGCATGGATACGAGATGTCCCAGATTTTTGGGCTGTGGGCATAGTATCTCAGGATTACAAAATAGAATTCAAAACTTTTTCTCCCACGGGCAGAGTTCATCTCTCAAGATTATCTGCAGACCAGGTAAAAAGAGAGGCATTCTTTAACTGCGTTCAGGACATTTTCTCCTAGGAAGTGATTGTTCCAGTAAGGGAACAGGGTCTAGGATTCTATTCAAAACTGTTCCTGATTCCCAAAAAAATAGGGTAACTTTTCGACCCATTTTAGATCTAAAGTGTCTCAACAAGTTTCTCATGAAGCCATCCTTTAAAATGGAAACCATTCGTTCCATTCTTCCATTGGTTCAGGAGGGTCAGTTCATAATGACCATAGACCTGAAGTATGCGTATCTTAATGTTCCCACCCACAGGGATCATGACGAGTTCCTGAGATTCGCATTTCTAGGCAAACACTTTCCGTTTGTGGCTCTTCTGTTTGGCCTTGCAATAGCTCCTAGAATTTTTCTCAAAGGTTCTTGGGGCTCTCTTGGCAGTGATCAGGTCTCAGGGAATTGC
This sequence comes from Bombina bombina, assembly GCF_027579735.1. Classification (NCBI taxonomy): domain Eukaryota; kingdom Metazoa; phylum Chordata; class Amphibia; order Anura; family Bombinatoridae; genus Bombina; species Bombina bombina. The sequence goes on along the minus strand of NC_069503.1, from coordinate 870,030,411 downwards.
AGTGGCGCCCTACCTGGACGACATATTGGTTCAGGCTCCAACTTTTCAACAAGCAAACTCGCATACAGAGATCTTGTCTTTTCTACGTTCCCACGGATGGAAAGTGAATCTGGAAAAGAGTTCCCTTGTTCCAGCTACAAGGGTGGTTTTCTTAGGGACCATAATAGATTCCCTATCTATTAAGGTTTTTCTGACAGAGGTCAGAAGATCCAAAATTCTCTCCTCTTGTCTCTCTCTACAGTCTACTGTATCATTCCCTTTGCTCGATTCCATTTGAGAGCTCTGCAATTATGCATGCTCAGACAATGGAATGTATACCATTCGGATCTGTTTCAGAGGATAGATCTAAACCAGTCAACAAGAGACTCTCTCCTGTGGTGGCTTTCTCAGGACCATCTGTCTCAGGGCACATGCTTCAGGAGACCTTTCTGGGTGATTGTGACCATGGATGCCAGCCTGTTAGGCTTGGGAGCAGTCTGGGACTATGGACTCGGGAGGAGTCTGCTCTCCCCATAAACATCTTGGAGTTGAGAACGATTTACAATGCTCTGATGGCTTGGCCTCAATTGTCTTTAGCCTGGTTTATCAGGTTCCGAACGGACAAGGTCACCTCAGTGGCTTACATCAACCGCCAGGGTGGAACTCAGAGTTCTTTAGCCATGATGGAGGTGGCATGGATTATTCAGTGGCCGGAAGCTCACAATTGTTGTCTATCTGCCATCCACATTCCAGGAGTGGACAACTGAGAAGCGGATTTCCTGAGCAGACATTTTATCCCAGGGAGTGGGCTCTCCATCCGGAGGTGTTCTCCAGGTTAACCTTTAAGTAGGGGGGGGGGGGGCGGAGTTGGATCTGATGGCGTCTCAGCAGAACGCCAAGCTTCCAAGGCACGGTTCAAGGTCAAGAGATCCACAGGCCGCTCTGATAGATGCTCTGGCAGTTCCTTGGGATTTCGGTCTAGCATATCTGTTTCCCCAGTTTGCGCTCCTTCCACGAGTCATTGCTCGTATCAAACAGGAGAGAGCATCGGTAATTCTTATAGCTCCTGCATGGACCTAGTAAAGATGTCATCTCTGCCACCTTGGAGGTTTCTTCTGAGAAAGGACCTTCTAACTCATGGTCCATTCCCCCATCCAAATCTTGTTTCTCTGAAGCGGACTGCTTGGAGATTGAACGCTTAGTTCTGGGCTAAGCTTGGGTTTTCTGAGTCGGTCATTAAGACCATGCTACAGGCTCGCAAGCCTGTTACTCGTAAAATTTGCATTAAGGTATGGTGTAAATACCTTTATTGGTGTGAATCCAAAGGCTACTCTTGGAGTAAAGTCAGGATACCTAGGATTCTGTCCTTTCTCCAGGAAGGTCTGGAGAAATGGTTGTCAGCCAGTTCTCTGAAAGCTCAGATTTCTGCTTTATCTATTCTTTTACATAAGCGTCTGGCAGATGTGCCAGATGTTCAATATTTTTGTCAGGTCCTGGTCAGAATCAGGCCTGTGTTTAAACCTGTTGCTCCTCCTTGGAGCCTTAACCTTGTCCTTAAAGTTTTGCAGCAGGCTCCGTTTGAGCCTATGCATTCTATAGATATTAAGTTATCTTGGAAGGTTTTGCTTCTTATTGCTATCTCTTCTGCTCGGAGAGTTTCAGAACTCTCGGCTTTGCAGTGTGATTCGCTTTACCTTATCTTTCATGCAGATAAGATGGTTCTACGTACTAAATTGGGTTTTCTTCCAAAAGTGGTTCCGGATAGAAATATTAATCAGGAAATTGTTGTTCCTTCTCTCTGTCATAATCCTTCTTCTTCTTTTGACCTGTTTGTTTTTTTCTCTGGAAAGCGTAAGGGTCAGAAGGCTACTGCTACTTCTCTTTCCCTCTGGTTGAGAAGTATAATTCGTTTTGCTTATGAGACTGCAGGTCAGCAGCCTCCTGAGAGAATTACAGCTCATTCCACTAGGGCTGTCTCCTCTTCTTGGGCTTTCAAAAATGAAGCTTCTGTGGAACAGATTTGCAAGGCTGCAACTTGGTCCTCTCTGCAAACTTTTTCCAAATTTGATACTTTTACCTCGGCTAAGGCCTCTTTTGCCTGTTTAGGTCTGCCTGTCTTGTTCTCCCTCCCTATTAATTCCGTGTCCTCTAGCTTGGGTATTGGTTCACACTAGTAATTGGAATGATGTTGTGGACTCTCCATATCTTAGGAAAGAAAACAAAATTAATACTTGCCTGATAAATTTCTTTCTTTCTGGATACGGAGAGTCCACGACCCCACCCTTTATCAAGACAGTTATTTTTGACTGAACCTCAGGCACCTCTACACCTTTGTGTTATTCCTTTTTCCATTTCTTTTCGGTCGAATGACTGGGGATTATGGGTAGGGGAGTGACACTTAACAGCTTTGCTGTGGTGCACTTTGCCTCATCCTGCTGGCCAGGAGTGATATTCCCTCTAGTAATTGGAATGACGTCATGGACTCTCCATATATCTGGAAAGAAAGAAATTTATCAGGTAAGCAAAAATGTTGTTATTGTTTGATAAGTCATTATTATATTTATTATTTTTAGAGTTAATATTTTTCAGTTAAATGTGAAAAACTTTAAATTTAGTAAAAACACACAAATATATATATATATATATATATATATATATATATATATATATATACACATACACACATACAAACATACACACAACTAATAGTAGGTGTGTAAATAGTCAGTATACCCCAATAATAAACGACAGCATGCAGGCTTGTCAATTTGCCATTTGTTTAGCTAAAGCTGATAATTTACTTTTAACATTATACCAGTATGTAAGAATAAAAAATTGTGGATTCATGCTCGGAGCAAATGTCCGCTTTACAAATAATATCACAGCATCTCAGAAATAAATTACAACACAAGTTATATTTTAGTTCTAGCCAGCGGGCAGCAGATGTTACCTTCTAGAATTAAGAAAGCAACAAAAAAAGGAGAAAAAAGTAATAGTCACAGACGGGAAGTGAATTAACTGGACATTTATGCTGCAGCAATCTAAGGAGTGGATGCTCAAAGCAAAGTCAAAGTCTTAAAGGGACACAATTCCCAAAGTTTTTCTTTCAGGATTCAGATCTAGCATACAATTCTAAACAACTTTCCAATTAATTTATAGGATAAAATTTGCTTTATTCTCTTGGTATTCTCTGTTAAAAAAAAAAAAACAAGAATGTACTACTGGGAGCTAACTGAACACATTTGATGAGCCCATGACTCAATATATTTATATATATATATATATATATATATATATATATATATATATATATATATATATATATATATATATAGTGATCTAGAAAATCAAGCGCACAAAAGCACTTCTCATAGTGCAATACATTTTATTACAAACAATATATTATATACAAAGAAATCCCATACAGATGGGTACTCACAAAGCAACCCTCAATCAAATGAGGTAAGGTGCAGGCATATATGTACAAATGTACAGGTAAAGATGCAAATCCCTCAGGCTGTTGTTGATAACTTTTCATTCCCCTTCAGGATTGCAAAATATACATTCACTGCTTGACCGGAAAAAGCTATAAAATGTAGAATACCTAGGCTTGCTGGGACAGCCACACACTCGTTCGTGGTATAATGTGTCCCTATTTTCTGTCTAATCGGTATATTTACCTAATGCTTTATTCACAGCTGTTTGCATAAAACGCCGGACACAGCGTGTCTACGTTTGCGTGACGTAAGGTGTGTCTGGCGGTTTATGCAAACAGCTGTGAAAACAGCATTAGGTAAATATACCGATTATGCAGAAAATAGGGACACATTATACCACGAACGAGTGTGTGGCTGTCCCAGCAAGCCTAGGTATTCTACATTTTATAGCTATTTCCGGTCAAGCAGTGAATGTATATTTTGCAATCCTGAAGGGGAATGAAAAGTTATCAACAACAGCCTGAGGGATTTACATCTTTACCTGTACATTTATACATATATGCCTGCACCTTACCTCATTTGATTGAGGGTTGCTTTGTGAGTACCCATCTGTATGGGATTTCTTTGTATATAATATATTGTTTGTAATAAAATGTATTGCACTATGAGAAGTGCTTTTGTGTGCTTGATTTTCTAGATCACAATCACAATTGGACTTGGATTCAAAACCTGGGAGGTTCTTTTTCAAGCTGCCAGCACTCCTTGTGCATTATCATTTTAACAAGAGACAAAGACTCTGTATTATTGAACTTGATTATTCATCTTATAAGGTTTTATTTATTATTAATTTTACAAGGTTATATTTACTTTTTAAGGTTTTATCAATTCATTTAATTTTTCTATTATGTGTGTGTGCAGCTACTACCAACAGGGGATTTTTTTCTCCTATTGGTTGTATTATATATATATATATATATATATATATATATATATATATATATATATATATATATATATATATATATATATATATATATAAATAAATGCATAGGATTTGTGTATACGTTTACAGACAAGGTTATGATTTGTAACCAAGCGTCCCTTCTGGGCACCAAAAGATCAGTAAAAAGAAAAGGCATTAAAATTACTCATTATTAAAGTGAAGGTAAAGTTAGTCCTTTTTGAACACATATTTACATTCTTTACTCTTAATTTATCAAGATCGCTAAAAATACAATTTCCACTTAATTATTATTTATCAATTTTTAATATATATATTTTTTCCTACCGTTGGCACACTAACTCCGCCCATCCGCTGCTTCCTCGATTTGTGTGTGTTCTGTGTTGACGTATAAAGCGGTCCAAACCGCTCTATACATAGCTCAAATGTGCATTCACAATCAAGGTTTTTTTAGGGCATACGCGAATCACGGATTCCTAACTCTACTGGGCTGGTGGCGTACAGGCGTACTTCCTCTAAAAAATGAATGCGCATGCGCGACACAGGAGCACGCTCCTTATCAAAGCCTGACACATTTTTGCACATGAGCAGTAAAATAAATAGGCGGATGACGTTGCTTGACGGCCGCCTAACGGCCAGAGTTTCAATTGGTTATCTAAAGAATGTGACCCACATATTAAAATTTAAAAAAAAACGAGTTGAATTCGGCTAGTGTCAACAATAAAATAATACCGGCGATAACTTTATTTCAAGATAAGATGGGAAGAAATGATGAAAATCCTATTATTATTGACCAAAGAGTATTATTGTAGATTGCAACCCATGTAAGTTTACCTTCACTTTAACTGCAAAATGTTCTTTATTTTTTAACAAAAACATATTCTGTGCTGAATAAACCAACTGTTTCTGTGGGAGTTTTCATTATCAGCAAAATGAGAAAAAGATAGTCAGCTGTATACAAATATGTGAGGTTAACTTTATTTAGCTTTGAATTGTATCTTTTTTTTCATGCAAAACATCTTTTAAGATATTTAACTGCTTCTCTTTCCAATTAAATAAAGGATTGATCCAATAATACAGGATGCTTATACAATGATTATTACAATCCCTGCTTAAAAAGTCATATTTTTATTAGAAGATCAAAAATTATTCACATTAGAAAAATGGAGGCCCCAGGCCTTTGGATGCTTGGGGTAAAACAAGTTAATATTAAAAAAAAAAATAAGTTTGATAAAGAATGAATCACATTGTTTATCATGTGCTCAATAAAAAAGCACCAAAATATGTACAGTATATGTATTCTGCTTGCCATTTTTAGATATATCTGGTGTTGAGTCTGCTGGAAAAAAAATAAACAAAAAAAACATAATTTATGCTTACCTGATAAATTTATTTCTCTTGTAGTGTATCCAGTCCACGGATCATCCATTACTTGTGGGATATATTCCCCTCCCAACAGGAAGTTGCAAGAGGATCACCCACAGCAGAGCTGCTATATAGCTCCTCCCCTCACATGTCATATCCAGTCATTCGACCGAAACAAGACAAGAAAGGAGAAACCATAGGGTGCAGTGGTGACTGTAGTTTAATTAAAAATTTAGACCTGCCTTAAAAGACAGGGCGGGCCGTGGACTGGATACACTACAAGAGAAATAAATTTATCAGGTAAGCATAAATTATGTTTTCTCTTGTTAAGTGTACCCAGTCCACGGATCATCCATTACTTGTGGGATACCAATACCAAAGCTTAAGTACACGGATGATGGGAGGGACAAGGCAGGAACTTAAACGGAAGGAACCACTGCCTGTAGAACCTTTCTCCCAAAAACAGCCTCCGAAGAAGCAAAAGTGTCAAATTTGTAAAATTTTGAAAAAGTGTGAAGCGAAGACCAAGTCGCAGCCTTGCAAATCTGTTCAACAGAGGCCTCATTCTTAAAGGCCCAGGTGGAAGCCACAGCTCTAGTAGAATGAGCTGTAATCCTTTCAGGGGGCTGCTGTCCAGCAGTCTCATAGGCTAAGCGTATTATGCTTCGAAGCCAAAAAGAGAGAGAGGTTGCCGAAGCTTTTTGACCTCTCCTCTGTCCAGAATAAACGACAAACAGGGCAGATGTTTGACGAAAATCTTTAGTTGCCTGCAAGTAGAACTTCAAGGCACAGACTACGTCCAGATTATGCAAAAGACGTTCCTTCTTTGAAGAAGGATTAGGGCACAATGATGGGACAACAATCTCTTGATTGATATTCCTGTTAGAAACCACCTTAGGTAAAAACCCAGGTTTAGTACGCAGAACTACCTTGTCTGAATGGAAAATCAGATAAGGAGAATCACAATGTAAGGCAGATAACTCCGAGACTCTTCGAGCTGAGGAAATAGCCATCAAAAACAGAACTTTCCAAGATAAAAGTTTAATATCAATGGAATGAAGGGGTTCAAACGGAACTCCTTGAAGAACCTTAAGAACCAAGTTTAAGCTCCACGGAGGAGCAACAGTTTTAAACACAGGCTTAATCCTAGCCAAAGCCTGACAAAAAGCCTGGACGTCTGGAACTTCTGCCAGACGCTTGTGCAAAAGAATAGACAGAGCAGAAATCTGTCCCTTTAACGAACTAGCTGATAAGCCTTTTTCCAAACCCTCTTGGAGAAAGGACAATATCCTAGGAATCCTAACCTTACTCCATGAGTAACTCTTGGATTCGCACCAATACAGGTATTTACGCCATATCTTATGGTAGATTTTCCTGGTAACAGGCTTTCGTGCCTGTATTAAGGTATCAATAACTGACTCGGAGAAGCCACGCTTTGATAGGATCAAGCGTTCAATCTCCATGCAGTCAGTCTCAGAGAAATTAGATTTGGATGATTGAAAGGACCTTGTATTAGAAGGTCTTGTCTCAGAGGCAGAGTCCATGGTGGACAGGACGACATGTCCACTAGGTCTGCATACCAGGTCCTGCGTGGCCACGCAGGCGCTATCAGAATCCCCGATGCTCTCTCCTGTTTGACCTTGGCAATCAGTTGAGGCAGCAGAGGAAACGGTGGAAACACATAAGCCATGTTGAAGAACCAAGGAGCTGCTAGATCATCTATCAGCGTCGCTTCAGGGTACCTGGACCTGGATCCGTAACAAGGAAGTTTGGCGTTCTGGCGAGACGCCATGAGATCCAGTTCTGGTTTGCCCCAACGATGGACCAGTTGAGCAAACACCTCCGGATGGAGTTCCCACTCCCCCGGATTAAAAGTCTGACGACTTAGAAAGTCCGCCTCCCAGTTCTCCACGCCTGGGATGTGGATCGCTGACAAGTGGCAAGAGTGAGACTCTGCCCAGCGAATTATCTTGGAGACTTCTAACATCGCTAGGGAGCTCCTGGTTCCCCCTTGATGGTTGATGTAAGCCACAGTCGTGATGTTGTCCGACTGAAATCTGATGAACCTCAGGGTTGCTAACTGAGGCCAAGCTAGAAGAGCATTGAATATTGCTCTTAACTCCAGAATATTTATTGGGAGGAGTTTCTCCTCCTGAGTCCACGATCCCTGAGCCTTCAGGGAATTCCAGACTGCGCCCCAGCCTAGAAGGCTGGCATCTGTTGTTACAATCGTCCAATCTGGCCTGCGAAAGGTCATACCCTTGGACAGATGGACCCGAGATAGCCACCAGAGAAGAGAATCTCTGGTCTCTTGATCCAGATTTAGTAGGGGGGACAAATCTGAGTAATCCCCATTCCACTGACCTAGCATGCACAATTGCAGCGGTCTGAGATGCAGGCGCGCAAATGGCACTATGTCCATTGCCGCTACCATTAAGCCGATTACTTCCATGCACTGAGCCACTGAAGGGCGTGGAATGGAAAGAAGGACACGGCAAGCATTTAAAAACATAATTTATGTAAGAACTTACCTGATAAATTCATTTCTTTCATATTAGCAAGAGTCCATGAGCTAGTGACGTATGGGATATACATTCCTACCAGGAGGGGCAAAGTTTCCCAAACCTCAAAATGCCTATAAATACACCCCTCACCACACCCACAATTCAGTTTAACGAATAGCCAAGAAGTGGGGTGATAAAAAAGTGCGAAAGCATATAAAATAAGGAATTGGAATAATTGTGCTTTATACAAAATCATAACCACCACAAAAAAAGGGCGGGCCTCATGGACTCTTGCTAATATGAAAGAAATGAATTTATCAGGTAAGTTCTTACATAAATTATGTTTTCTTTCATGTAATTAGCAAGAGTCCATGAGCTAGTGACGTATGGGATAATGACTACCCAAGATGTGGATCTTTCCACACAAGAGTCACTAGAGAGGGAGGGATAAAATAAAGACAGCCAATTCCTGCTGAAAATAATCCACACCCAAAATAAAGTTTAACGAAAAACATAAGCAGAAGATTCAAACTGAAACCGCTGCCTGAAGTACTTTTCTACCAAAAACTGCTTCAGAAGAAGAAAATACATCAAAATGGTAGAATTTAGTAAAAGTATGCAAAGAGGACCAAGTTGCTGCTTTGCAGATCTGGTCAACCGAAGCTTCATTCCTAAACGCCCAGGAAGTAGATACTGACCTAGTAGAATGAGCTGTAATTCTCTGAGGCGGAATTTTACCCGACTCAACATAGGCAAGATGAATTAAAGATTTCAACCAAGATGCCAAAGAAATGGCAGAAGCTTTCTGGCCTTTTCTAGAACCGGAAAAGATAACAAATAGACTAGAAGTCTTACGGAAAGATTTCGTAGCTTCAACATAATATTTCAAAGCTCTAACAACATCCAAAGAATGCAACGATTTCTCCTTAGAATTCTTAGGATTAGGACATAATGAAGGAACCACAATTTCTCTACTAATGTTGTTGGAATTCACAACTTTAGGTAAAAATTCAAAAGAAGTTCGCAACACCGCCTTATCCTGATGAAAAATCAGAAAAGGAGACTCACAAGAAAGAGCAGATAATTCAGAAACTCTTCTGGCAGAAGAGATGGCCAAAAGGAACAAAACTTTCCAAGAAAGTAATTTAATGTCCAATGAATGCATAGGTTCAAACGGAGGAGCTTGAAGAGCTCCCAGAACCAAATTCAAACTCCAAGGAGGAGAAATTGACTTAATGACAGGTTTTATACGAACCAAAGCTTGTACAAAACAATGAATATCAGGAAGAATAGCAATCTTTCTGTGAAAAAGAACAGAAAGAGCAGAGATTTGTCCTTTCAAAGAACTTGCGGACAAACCCTTATCTAAACCATCCTGAAGAAACTGTAAAATTCTCTGTATTCTAAAAGAATGCCAAGAAAAATGATGAGAAAGACACCAAGAAATATAAGTCTTCCAGACTCTATAATATATCTCTCGAGATACAGATTTACGAGCCTGTAACATAGTATTAATCACGGAGTCAGAGAAACCTCTTTGACCAAGAATCAAGCGTTCAATCTCCATACCTTTAAATTTAAGGATTTCAGATCCTGATGGAAAAAAGGACCTTGTGACAGAAGGTCTGGTCTTAACGGAAGAGTCCACGGTTGGCAAGAGGCCATCCGGACAAGATCCGCATACCAAAACCTGTGAGGCCATGCTGGAGCTACCAGCAGAACAAACGAGCATTCCTTCAGAATCTTGGAGATCACTCTTGGAAGAAGAACTAGAGGCGGAAAGATATAGGCAGGATGATACTTCCAAGGAAGTGATAATGCATCCACTGCCTCCGCCTGAGGATCCCGGGATCTGGACAGATACCTGGGAAGTTTCTTGTTTAGATGGGACGCCATCAGATCTATTTCTGGAAGTTCCCACATTTGAACAATCTGAAGAAATACCTCTGGGTGAAGAGACCATTCGCCCGGATGCAACGTTTGGCGACTGAGATAATCCGCTTCCCAATTGTCTACACCTGGGATATGAACCGCAGAGATTAGACAGGAGCTGGATTCCGCCCAAACCAAAATTCGAGATACTTCTTTCATAGCCAGAGGACTGTGAGTCCCTCCTTGATGATTGATGTATGCCACAGTTGTGACATTGTCTGTCTGAAAACAAATGAACGATTCTCTCTTCAGAAGAGGCCAAAACTGAAGAGCTCTGAAAATTGCACGGAGTTCCAAGATATTGATAGGTAATCTCACCTCCTGAGATTCCCAAACTCCCTGTGCCGTCAGAGATCCCCACACAGCTCCCCAACCCGTGAGACTTGCATCTGTTGAAATTACAGTCCAGGTCGGAAGCACAAAAGAAGCCCCCTGAATTAAACGATGGTGATCTGTCCACCATGTTAGAGAGTGCCGAACAATCGGTTTTAAAGATATTGTTTGAAATATCTTCGTGTAATCCTTGCACCATTGCTTCAGCATACAGAGCTGAAGAGGTCGCATGTGAAAACGAGCAAAGGGGATCGCGTCCGATGCAGCAGTCATAAGACCTAGAATTTCCATGCATAAGGCTACCGAAGGGAATGATTGTGACTGAAGGTTTCGACAAGCTGCAATCAATTTTAGACGTCTCTTGTCTGTTAAAGACAGAGTCATGGACACTGAATCCATCTGGAAACCCAGAAAGGTTACCCTTGTCTGAGGAATCAAAGAACTTTTTGGTAAATTGATCCTCCAACCATGATCTTGAAGAAACAACACAAGTCGATTCGTATGAGATTCTGCTAAATGTAAAGACTGAGCAAGTACCAAGATATCGTCCAAATAAGGAAATACCACAATACCCTGTTCTCTGATTACAGACAGAAGGGCACCGAGAACCTTTGTAAAAATTCTTGGAGCTGTAGCTAGGCCAAACGGCAGAGCCACAAACTGGTAATGCTTGTCCAGAAAAGAGAATCTCAGGAACTGAAAATGATCTGGATGAATCGGAATATGCAGATATGCATCCTGTAAATCTATTGTGGACATATAATTCCCTTGCTGAACAAAAGGCAAGATAGTCCTTACAGTTACCATTTTGAACGTTGGTCTCCTTACATAACGATTCAATATTTTTAGATCCAGAACTGGTCTGAAGGAATTCTCCTTCTTTGGTACAATGAAGAGATTTGAATAAAACCCCATCCCCTGTTCCTGAACTGGAACTGGCATAATTACTCCAGTCAACTCTAGATCTGAAACACATTTCAGAAATGCTTGAGCTTTTACTGGATTTACTGGGACACGGGAAAGAAAAAATCTCTTTGCAGGAGGTCTTATCTTGAAACCAATTCTGTACCCTTCTGAAACAATGTTCTGAATCCAAAGATTGTGAACAGAATTGATCCAAATTTCCTTGAAAAAACGTAACCTGCCCCCTACCAGCTGAGCTGGAATGAGGGCCGCACCTTCATGTGGACTTAGAAGCAGGCTTTGCCTTTCTAGCTGGCTTGGATTTATTCCAGACTGGAGATGGTTTCCAAACTGAAACTGCTCCTGAGGATGAAGGATCAGGCTTTTGTTCTTTGTTGAAACGAAAGGAACGAAAACGATTATTAGCTCTGCTTTTACCTTTAGATTTTTTATCCTGTGGTAAAAAAGTTCCTTTCCCACCAGTAACAGTTGAAATGATGGAATCCAACTGAGAACCAAATAATTTGTTACCCTGGAAAGAAATAGAAAGTAAAGTTGATTTAGAAGCCATATCAGCATTCCAAGTTTTAAGCCATAAAGCTCTTCTAGCTAAAATAGCTAGAGACATAAACCTGACATCAACTCTGATAATATCAAAAATGGCATCACAGATAAAATTATTAGCATGCTGAAGAAGAAGAATAATGTCATGAGAATCACGATGTGTTACTTGTTGCGCTAAAGTTTCCAACCAAAAAGTTGAAGCTGCAGCAACATCAGCCAAAGATATAGCAGGTCTAAGAAGATTACCTGAACACAGATAAGCTTTTCTTAGAAAGGACTCAATTTTCCTATCTAGAGGATCCTTAAACGAAGTACCATCTGACGTAGGAATAGTAGTACGTTTAGCAAGGGTAGAAATAGCCCCATCAACTTTAGGGATTTTGTCACAAAATTCTAATCTGTCAGACGGCACAGGATATAAATGCTTAAAACGTTTAGAAGGAGTAAATGAATTACCCAATTTATCCCATTCTTTTGAAATTACTGCAGAAATAGCATTAGGAACAGGAAAAACTTCTGGAATAACCACAGGAGCTTTAAATACCTTATCTAAACGTTTAGAATTAGTATCAAGAGGACCAGAATCCTCTATTTCTAAAGCAATTAGAACTTCTTTAAGTAAAGAACGAATAAATTCCATTTTAAATAAATATGAAGATTTATCAGCATCAACCTCAGAGACAGAATCCTCTGAACCAGAGGAGTCATCAGAATCAGAATGATGATGTTCATTTAAAAATTAATCTGTAGGGAGAGAAGTTTTAAAAGATTTTTTACGTTTACTAGAAGGAGAAATAACAGACATAGCCTTCTTTATGGATTCAGAAACAAAATCTCTTATATTATCAGGAACATTCTGCACCTTAGATGTTGAGGGAACTGCAACAGGCAATGGTACTTTACTAAAGGAAATATTATCTGCTTTAACAAGTTTGTCATGACAATCAATACAAACAACAGCTGGAGAAATAGCTACCAAAAGTTTACAGCAGATACACTTAGCTTTGGTAGATTCAGCACTTGACAGCGATTTTCCTGTAGTATCTTCTGGCTCAGATGCAACGTGAGACATCTTGCAATATGTAAGAGAAAAAACAACATATAAAGCAAAATTGATCAAATTCCTTAAATGACAGTTTCAGGAATGGGAAAAAATGCCAAAGAACAAGCTTCTAGCAACCAGAAGCAATAAAAAATGAGACTTAAATAATGTGGAGACAAAAGCGACGCCCAAATTATTTGGCGCCTAAATGCTTTTTGGCGCCAAAAATGACGCCACATCCGGAACGCCTACATTTTTGGCGCGAAATAACGTCAAAAAATGACGCAACTTCCGGCGACACATATGACGCCGGAAACGGAAATAGAATTTTTGCGCCAAAAAAGTCCGCGCCAAGAATGACGCAATAAAATGAAGCATTTTCAGCCCCCGCGAGCCTAACAGCCCACAGGGAAAAAGTCAAATTTTAAGGTAAGAAAAAATGGTCAAATCAAAATGCATTATCCCAAATATGAAACTGACTGTCTGAAAATAAGGAAAGTTGAACATTCTGAGTCAAGGCAAATAAATGTTTGAATACATATATTTAGAACTTTATAAACAAAGTGCCCAACCATAGCTAGGAGTGTCACAGAAAATAAGACTTACTTACCCCAGGACACTCATCTACATATAGCAGATAGCCAAACCAGTACTGAAACGAGAATCAGCAGAGGTAATGGTATATATAAGAGTATATCGTCGATCTGAAAAGGGAGGTAAGAGATGAATCTCTACGACCGATAACAGAGAACCTATGAAATAGACCCCGTAGAAGGAGATCACTGCATTCAAATAGGCAATACTCTCCTCACATCCCTCTGACATTCACTGCACGCTGAGAGGAAAACCGGGCTCCAACTTGCTGCGGAGCGCATATCAACGTAGAATCTAGCACAAACTTACTTCACCACCTCCATCGGAGGCAAAGTTTGTAAAACTGAATTGTGGGTGTGGTGAGGGGTGTATTTATAGGCATTTTGAGGTTTTGGAAACTTTGCCCCTCCTGGTAGGAATGTATATCCCATACGTCACTAGCTCATGGACTCTTGCTAATTACATGAAAGAAAGTTTTGATAACCTGGCCTCCGTCTGATAGATTCTGTAGAAATGAAAATTTACCTGAGTCCCTAGGAAGGAGACTCTTGTGAGTGGTGATAGAGAACTCTTTTCCACGTTCACCTTCCACCCATGCGACCTCAGAAATGCCAGAACTATCTCTGTATGAGACTTGGCAATTTGAAAGCTTGACGTCTGTATCAGGATGTCGTCTAGATACGGAGCCACCGCTATGCCTCGCGGTCTTAGAACCGCCAGAAGTGAGCCCAAAACCTTTGTAAAGATTCTCGGGGCCGTAGCCAACCCGAAGGGGAGAGCTACAAATTGGTAATGCCTGTCTAGAAAGGCAAATCTTAGGAACCGATGATGATCTTTGTGAATCGGTATGTGAAGGTAGGCATCCTTTAAGTCCACTGTGGTCATGTACTGACCCTCTTGGATCATGGGCAGGATGGTCCGAATAGTTTCCATTTTGAATGATGGAACTCTTAGGAATTTGTTTAAGATCTTTAGGTCCAAAATTGGTCTGAAGGTACCCTCTTTCTTGGGAACCACAAACAAATTTGAATAAAACCCCTGTCCTTGTTCCGTCCGCGGAACTGGATGGATCACTCCCATTACTAGGAGGTCTTGCACACAGCTTAGGAATGCCTCTTTCTTTATCTGGTTTTCTGATAACCTTGAAAGATGAAATCTCCCTTGAGGAGGAGAAGCCTTGAAGTCCAGAAGATATCCCTGAGATATGATCTCCAACGCCCAGGGATCCTGGACATCTCTTGCCCACGCCTGGGCGAAGAGAGAAAGTCTGCCCCCCACTAGATCCGTTACCGGATAGGGGGCCGTTCCTTCATGCTGTCTTGGGGGCAGTAGCAGGTTTTCTGGCCTGCTTGCCCTTGTTCCAGGACTAGTTAGGTTTCCAGGCCTGTCTGAAATGAGCAACAGTTCCTTCCTGTTTTGGAGCGGAGGAAGTTGATGCTGCTCCTGCCTTGAAATTTCGAAAGGCACGAAAATTAGACTGTTTGGCCTTTGATTTGGCCCTGTCCTGAGGAAGGGTATGCCCCTTACCTCCAGTAATGTCAGCAATAATTTCCTTCAAGCCGGGCCCGAATAAGGTCTGCCCCTTGAAAGGAATATTAAGTAATTTAGATTTAGAAGTCACGTCAGCTGACCAGGATTTAAGCCATAGCGCCCTCCGCGCCTGGATGGCGAATCCGGAGTTCTTAGCCGTTAGTTTAGTCAAATGTACAATGGCATCAGAAACAAATGAGTTAGCTAGCTTAAGTGATTTAAGCTTGTCCATAATTTCATCCAATGGAGCTGTGTGAATGGCCTCTTCCAGAGACTCAAACCAGAATGCCGCAGCAGCAGTGACAGGTGCAATGCATGCAAGGGGCTGCAGGATAAAACCTTGTTGAACAAACATTTTCTTAAGGTAACATTCTAATTTTTTATCCATTGGATCCGAAAAAGCAAAACTATCCTCAACCGGGATAGTGGTACGCTTTGCTAAAGTAGAAACTGCTCCCTCCACCTTAGGGACCGTCTGCCATAAGTCCCGTGTAGTGGCGTCTATTGGAAAAAAAATTCTGAATATAGGAGGTGGGGAAAAGGGCACACCGGGTCTATCCCACTCCTTGCTAATAATTTCTGTAAGCCTTTTAGGTATAGGGAAAACATCAGTACACACCGGTACCGCATAGTATCTATCCAGCCTACACAATTTCTCTGGAATTGCAACTGTGTTACAGTCGTTCAGAGCAGCTAAAACCTCCCCAAGCAATACACGGAGGTTCTCAAGCTTAAATTTAAAATTAGAAATCTCTGAATCAGGTTTCCCCGGATCAGATCCGTCACCCACAGAATGAAGCTCTCCGTCCTCATGTTCTGCAAACTGTGACGCAGTATCAGACATGGCTCTTACAGCACCAGCGCGCTCTGCATCTCTCCTAATCCCAGAGCTATCGCGCTTGCCTCTCAATTCTGGCAATCTAGATAATACTTCTGACAGGGTATTATTCATGATTGTAGCCATGTCCTGTAAAGTAATTGCTATGGGCGTCTCTGATGTACTTGGCGCCATAATAGCATGCGCCCCCTGAGCGGGAGGCGAAGGTACTGACACGTGAGGAGAGTTAGTCGGCATAACTTCCCCCTCGCACACCGGTACCGCTCTAGAGAAGTCCTGGATCATGCAGGAAGAAGCAGGAAGTCTGAGTCTGAATTTTTACTACGCAAAAAAGCACTAAAATAGGCCCCTCCCACTCATATTACAACAGTGGGAAGCCTCAGTTAACTGTTTCTATGCAGAAATTAAGCCAGCCATGTGGAAAAGTAGATTCATCTATGTCAGACATGTTTAAACAGACTAGCAATAAGACTGGCAAGCTCGAAAAATACTTCACAATAAGTTTACAAGCAATATAAAAAAACGCTACTGCGCCTTTAAGAAGCACAAAACCTGTCTCAAGTTGAAATAACAATGAACCAAAGCAGTTATACCAACCAAATTTTCACAGTACATGTATTAAGTTAGCAGAGCATTGCACCCACTTGCAAATGGATGATTAACCCCTTAATACCCAAAACGGATAAACAATAGAGAAAAAACGTTTTTTTAAAACAGTCAAACACACTGTCACAGCTCTGCTGTGACTGATTACCTCCCTCAATATGACTTCCACAGTCCTCTCACGACCTCCATCTATGTTGAGGGTTGCAAGAGAATGACTGGGTATGACATGTGAGGGGAGGAGCTATATAGCAGCTCTGCTGTGGGTGATCCTCTTGCAACTTCCTGTTGGGAGGGGAATATATCCCACAAGTAATGGATGATCCGTGGACTGGATACACTTAACAAGAGAAAATATATAACTGGTGTTGGTAACATGTCCTTAATTCAACAGTTTAAACCAGTTATCAGTTTACACCAAGCAAAGGGATATAAAACCTACATTTTTTCTTTCACTCATTTATCTTTCATTCAGATAGAGCATGCCATTTTAAGCAACTTTCTATTTTACTCCTATTATCAATTTTCTTCATTCACTTGGTATCTTTATTTGAAAAGCAGGAATGTAAGTTTAGGAGTTGGCCCATGAAAGAACGCTATAACGCTTGATAACACTGTTTTGAAATAAGCACTCACTGGACTTCAGCCAACTGTGAAAACAAATATATTCTTTAATGTGACGTTTTGGGACACTAACAATCCCTTCCTCTGACAAACAACAAGTGATCAAACCAAACCTTTTATTGCTCTCTGTGTCCCTCCTCCCATTGTTCAGCCAATCATAGCTGTCCTAGTGTGTAATCAATTAATTACATCATATGCCTGTGTTATACATATCCTTAAGTGTTAAAGATCATCAAATACAGCTGGCCCTCGGTTTACGCCGGTTCAATTTGCGGCGTTTCAGAATAGCAACCTTTTTTTTCAGTCATGTGCAGTAATTAAAATAGCCAGTAGGTGGAGCTGTCCGCTTGTTTTGCAGCAAAGTTATGCAACTTAACAGGTCTGAAATTGATCTGTGTACACAGAACAGACATTAGCTATCGAGCAGCCACTTCCCTATTATCTTCCTGTCCAGCTGCTTGAGATTAAGGTTCCTAACTGCCTATTAATCACTGCAGATTGAAATGCATAGAATAGGTGCAGACCCAATATTATCTAACATGCTAACAATGCAGAGAACTGATTGCAGAAAAATGCAAGTAAAAAAACGTTTTTGTTCATTAAACATAGTTTGATGATGATGCAGTCTGTTGTGTAATTATTTTATTAGGTGAGGTTTAGCAAATGTTTTTGTTCATTAAAACAAAATTTATACTTACCTGATACATTTATTTCTCTTGTGGTGTATCCAGTCCACAGATCATCCATTACTTGTGGGATATTCTCCTTCCCAACAGGAAACTGCAAGAGGATCACCCACAGCTGAGCTGTCTATATAGTTCCTCCCCTAACTGCCCACCCCCAGTCATTCGACCGAAGACAAGCAAGAGAAAGGAGAAACTATAGGGTGCAGTGGTGACTGTAGTTTAAAAATAAAAAACACCTGCCTTAAAATGACAGGGCAGGCCGTGGACTGGATACACCACAAGAGAAATAAATTTATCAGGTAAGCATAAATTTTGTTTTCTCTTGTAAGGTGTATCCAGTCCACGGATCATCCATTACTTGTGGGATACCAATACCAAAGCTATAGGACACGGATGAAGGGAGGGACAAGGCAGGCGCTTAAACGGAAGGCACCACTGCCTGTAAGACCTTTCTCTCAAAAATAGCCTCCGAAGAAGCAAAAGTATCAAATTTATAGAATTTAGAAAAAGTATGAAGCGAAGACCAAGTCGCCGCCTTACAAATCTGTTCAACAGAAGCCTCATTCCTAAAAGCCCATGTGGAAGCTATCGCTCTAGTAGAATGAGCTGTAATTCTTTCAGGAGGCTGCTGGCCAGCAGTCTCATAAGCTAAGCGTATTATACTCCTTAGCCAAAAAGAAAGAGAAGTTGCCGAAGCCTTTTGGCCTCTCCTCTGTCCAGAATAGACAACAAACAATGCAGATGTTTGACGAAAATCTTTAGTAGCTTGTAAATAAAACTTAAAAGCACGAACCACGTCAAGATTGTGTAAAAGACGTTCCTTCTTAGAAGAAGGATTAGGACACAGTGACGGTACAACAATCTCCTGATTGATATTTTTATTAGATACCACCTTAGGTAGAAACCCAGGTTTGGTACGTAATACTACCTTATCTGCATGGAAAATGAGATAAGGGGAATCACATTGTAAAGCAGATAACTCCGAAACTCTTCGAGCCGAGGAGATGGCTACTAAAAACAGAACTTTCCAAGATAAGAGCTTAATATCTATGGAATGCAAAGGTTCAAACGGAACCCCTTGAAGAACCTTAAGAAGTAAATTTAAACTCCATGGTGGAGCAACAGGTTTAAACACAGGCTTGATTCTAACCAGAGCCTGACAAAATGCCTGAACATCTGGAACCTCAGCCAGACGTTTGTGCAAAAGAATAGACAGAGCAGAAAACTAGCTGACAAACCCTTCTCCAATCCTTCTTGGAGAAAGGATAATATCTTAGGAATCCTGACCTTACTCCAAGAGTAACCCTTGGATTCACACCAATGAAGATATTTACACCATATCTTATGATAGATTTTCCTGGTGACAGGCTTTCGTGCCTGTATTAAGGTATCAATGACCGAATCGGAGAAACCACGTTTTGATAAAATCAAGCGTTCAATCTCCAAGCAGTCAGACGCAGAGAAATTAGATTTGGATGGTTGAAAGGACCCTGAAGTAGAAGGTCCTGTCTCAGCGGCAGAGTCCATGGTGGAAAGGATGACATGTTCACCAGATCTGCATACCAAGTCCTGCGTGGCCACGCAGGTGCTATCAAACTCACCGATGCTCTCTCCTGCTTGATCTTGGCAATCAGACGAGGGAGCACAGGAAACGGTGGAAACACATAAGCTAGGTTGAAGGACCAAGGCGCTGCTAGAGCATCTATCAGTGCTGCCTTGGGATCCCTGGACCTGGACCCGTAACGAGGAAGCTTGGCATTCTGATGAGACGCCATGAGATCCAGTTCTGGTTTGCCCCAAAGTTGAATCAACTGTGCAAATACCTCCGGATGGAGCTCCCACTCCCCCGGATGAAAAGTCTGTCGACTTAGAAAATCCGCCTCCCAGTTCTCTACTCCTGGGATATGGATAGCTGATAGATGGCAAGAGTGAATCTCTGCCCATAGAATTATCTTTGAAACCTCCAACATTGCTAGGGAACTCCTTGTTCCCCCTTGATGGTTGATGTAAGCTACAGTCGTGATGTTGTCCGACTGAAATCTGATGAACCTGACCGCAGCAAGCTGAGGCCAAGTCTGAAGAGCGTTGAATATCGCTCTTAGTTCCAGAATGTTTATCGGAAGGAGGGCCTCCTCCGGAGTCCATGATCCCTGAGCCTTCAGGGAGTTCCAGACTGCACCCCAGCCCAGAAGGCTGGCATCTGTTGTTACTATTGTCCAATCTGGCCTGCGGAAGGTCATACCCTTGGACAGATGGACTCGAGATAGCCACCAGAGAAGAGAATCCCTGGTCTCTTGATCCAGATTTAGCAGAGGGGACAAATCTGTGTAATCCCCATTCCACTGACTGAGCATGCAGAGTTGCAGCGGTCTGAGATGTAGACGGGCAAACGGCACTATGTCCATTGCCCCTACCATTAAGCCGATTACTTCCATACACTGAGCCACCGAAGGGCGAGAAGTAGAAAAAAGAACACGGCAGGAATTTAGAAGTTTTGACAACCTGGCCTCTGTCAGGTAAATCTTCATTTCTAAAGAATCTATCAGAGTTCCCAGGAAGGAAACTCTTGTGAGAGGGGATAGAGAACTCTTTTCTTCGTTCACTTTCCACCCATGAGACCTCAGGAAAGCCAGAACAATGTCCGTATGGGACTTGGCAATTTGAAAATTCGACACCTGTATCAGAATGTCGTCTAGGTAAGGGGCTACTGCTATACCCCGCTGCCTTAGGACCGCCAAGAGTGACCCCAGAACCTTTGTAAAGATTCTTGGTGCCGTGGCTAACCCAAAGGGAAGAGCCACAAACTGGTAATGCCTGTCTAGGAAGGCGAACCTGAGAAACCGATGATGATCTCTGTGTATCGGAATGTGAAGATAAGCATCCTTTAAATCCACAGTAGTCATATACTGACCCTCCTGGATCATAGGACGGATGGTTCGAATAGTCTCCATCTTGAAGGATGGAACTCTGAGAAATTTGTTTAGGATCTTGAGATCTAAGATTGGTCTGAAGGTTCCCTCTTTCTTGGGAACCACAAACAGATTTGAATAGAAGCCTTGCCCCTGTTCCTCCTTTGGAACTGGGTGGATCACTCCCATAACTAGGAGGTCTTGAACACAATGTAAGAATGCCTCTCTCTTTATCTGGTTTGCAGATAATTGTGAGAGGTGAAATCTTCCTTTTGGGGAAGAAGCTTTGAATTCCATAAGGTAACCCTGACACACAATTTCCAACGCCCAGGGATCCTGGACATCTCTTGCCCAAGCCTGGGCGAAGAGAGAAAGTCTGCCCCCTACTAGATCCGTTACTGAATCGGGGGCTGATCTTTCATGCTGTCTTAGAGGCAGCAGCAGGCTTCTTGGCCTGCTTTCCTTTGTTCCAAACCTGGTTAGGTCTCCAGACCGGCTTGGACTGGGCAAAATTTCCCTCCTGTTTTGTATTAGAGGAAGTTGAAGCTGCACCACTCTTGAAATTTCGAAAGGCACGGAAATTAGGCTGTTTGGTCCTTAATTTGCTGGACCTATCCTGAGGAAGGGCATGACCTTTTCCTCCAGTAATATCAGAAATGATCTCCTTCAGCCCGGGCCCGAATAGGGTCTGCCCCTTGAAGGGAATGTTGAGAAGCTTAGACTTTGAAGTAACGTCAGCTGACCAGGATTTAAGCCATAGCGCCCTACGCGCCTGAATAGCAAAACCTGAGTTCTTAGCCGTTAGTTTGGTTAAATGAACAACGGCATCAGAAACAAATGAATTGGCTAGCTTAAGGGCTTTAAGCTTGTCAAGGATATCATCCAATGGGGTTTCTACCTGTAGAGCCTCTTCGAAAGACTCAAACCAGAAGGCTGCAGCAGCAGTGACGGGGGCAATGCATGCAAGGGGCTGGAGAATAAACCCTTGTTGAATAAAAAAAAATTGTATTTTTTTTTTTTTAAGGTAACTCTCTAATTTTTTGTTCATTGGATCTAGAAAAGCACAACTGTCCTCGACAGGGATAGTGGTACGCTTAGCTAGAGTAGAAACTGCTCCCTCGACCTTAGGGACCGTCTGCCATAAGTCCTGTGTAGCGGCGTCTATAGGAAACATCTTTTTAAAAACAGGAGGGGGAGAGAACGGTTCACCTGGTCTATAACATTCCTTAGTAATAATTTCAGAAAACCTTTTAGGGATTGGAAAAACATCAGTGTAAGTAGGTACTGCATAGCATTTATCCAATCTACATAATTTCTCTGGGACTACAATAGTGTCACAGTCATCCAGAGTTGCTAAAACCTCCCTGAGCAATACGCGGAGGTGTTTAAGCTTAAATTTAAATGTAGACATATCAGAATCAGAGTGAAGTATCTTCCCTGAATCAGAAAAATCACCCACAGATTGAAGCTCCCCTGCTTCAGCTTCAGTATAATGTGAAGGTGTATCAGACCTAGCTACTAAAGCGTCAGAGAGCTCTGTATTTATTCTATTCCCAGAGCTGTCTCGCTTTCCTTGCAATCCTGGCAGTTTAGATAATACCTCTGTAAGGGTATGATTCATAACTGCCGCCATGTCTTGCAAGGTATACGCAATGGGCTCGCTAGAAGTACTAGGTGTCCCCTGAGCGGGATTTATAGAATCTGACACGTGGGGAGAGTTAGCCGGCATAACTTCCTTCCTGTCAATTTCTTCTGGTGATAAATTTTTTAAAGCCAGAATATGGTCTTTAGAATTTATAGTAAAATCAGTGCATTTGGTACACATTCTAAGAGGGGGTTCCACAATGGCTTCTAAACATAATGAACAATGAGTTCCCTCTATGTCAGACATGTTTAAACAGACTAGTAATGAGACCAGCAAGCTTGGAAAACACTTTAATAACTGAACAAGCAAAAATAAAAACGGTACTGTGCCTTTAAGAGAAAAAAACAATCACAGAAACTGCTAAAACAGTGAAAAAAGCAGTAAATCTTACGAAATTTTTACAGTTTGTATAATAGGCTAAAATAGCATTGCACCCACTTGCAAATGGATGATTAACCCCTTAGTTTCAAAAACGGATCAAAAAAACAATATAAACGTTTTTTAAACAGTCACAACAAACTGCCACAGCTCTGCTGTGGCCCTACCTGCCCATACAACGACTTTGGAAGGCACAAAAACCCTTTAGAGAGGTCCTAAATGTTCAGGGGAGTGAGAGAGAGGGCCTTAAAAACTATCCCTAGGCAAAATCTAGACAACCATGTGGAAAAAACTAGGCCCCAGAATAAAGTTTTATCACCAATAAGTAAAAAAAAAACGTTTATACACTTCAAGCAAACGTTAAATCTATTCAGTAATGTGAGTAAATAATAAAAATATTACCCTTTACAGCAAGCATGATACCAGTCGCTATTAAATCATTGTAATCAGGCTTACCTTAAATAAACCCGGTATTGTCAGCATTTTCTAGCATATTCATTTCTCTAGAAAAATTTAAAACTGCACATACCTCAGAGCAGGAGACCCTGCACGCTATTCCCCCAGCTGAAGTTACCCATCTCTTCAGTTATGTGTGAGAACAGCAATGGATCTTAGTTACAACCTGCTAAGATCATCAAAGACCACAGGCAGACTCTTCTTCAACTTTCTGCCTGAGGCTAAAATAGTACAACTCCGGTACCATTTGAAAATAACAAACTTTTGATTGAAGATAAACTACATTAATGCACCACATCTCTCTAGCTACTTCCATTGTCGAGAGCTGCAAGAGAATGACTGGGGGTGGGCAGTTAGGGGAGGAGCTATATAGACAGCTCTGCTGTGGGTGATCCTCTTGCAGCTTCCTGTTGGGAAGGAGAATATCCCACAAGTAATGGATGATCCGTGGACTGGATACACCTTACAAGAGAAACTTAGTTTGATGATGATACAATCTATATTATTAGGTTTATAATGCTGTTTAGCATTTAAAGTCTTCATTTCAAAGCTTTAAAAATAATGTATTAGGTTACTTATGTCAGTTTTGAGAGGGGCCTGGAACCTAACTCCCTCACTTCCCATTGACTTACATTATAAACTGGGTTTCAATTTACAACGGTTTCGATTTACAACCATTCCTCCTGGAACCTAACCCCGGCGTAAACTGAGGGCTACCTGTATTGTGAAAAACATAAAGTGGACACGTGTAATAAAACACTGGTGTAAACAAATTAAACATCAAGGTTGATCACCTCTGATCCCATCACAGCTGTTAAAATAAGGAAACTACGTGAACTGTAAACAAACACAATGTGTAACCAATAGGGAGCTGACCAATGGAAAGCTGACAGTCTTGTCACACCCCTCCTGCATATTTTCATAAATGATCACGTACAAAATACATATATATTATTCCCATGTCAGACCAGTGGCTTATGCGCATATGGAAGTTTACAGATATACTGTTTGGTAGATACATCGCCTGTCAATAGACCACAAAAGGATATCAGATTGCGATCGTACATCAGGGGGTGTCACCTGTATTCATCACTCACTCTATATTCCCGCCCCTGCGAGGGCGTGTATAACTTGTCACAACAAATTACGCCCGTTTCAAAAAACTGTCTTTATTGCATATGTATAAACCTGTCATCATTATAAAACACTAATGCCTAGATTACGAGTTTGGCGTTAACAGGGGTGCGTTGCTAAAGAGCCTTTTGTTTCTAACGCTACCTTAAGCCAATGCTGGTATTACAGGTTTTTTTTAAACCTGGCGTTAGCCGCAAAAAGGTGAGCGTAGAGCAAAATTTAGCTCCACATCTAACCTCAATACCAGCATTGCTTACGGTAGCGATAAGCTGGCTAAACGTGCTCGTGCACGATTTCCCCATAGGGATCAATGGGGCTGAGCTGGCTGGAAAAAAAAATCCTAACACCTGCAAAAAAGCAGCATCCAGCTTCTAACGCAGCCCCATTGTTTACTATGGGGAAATAAAAAATATGTCTGCAGCTAACACCCTAACATGAACCCCGAGTCTAAACACCCCTAATATTGCACTTATTAACCCCTAATTTGCCGCCCTCGACATCGTCGCCACCTGCATTATACTATTAACCCCTAATCTGCCGCTCCGGACACCGCAGCCACCTACATTATACTTATAAACCACTAATCTGCTGCCCCCAACATCGCTGACACCTACATTATAGTTATTAACCCCTAATCTGCCACCCCCAACGTCGCCGCAACTATATTAAATTAATTAACCCCTAATCTGCCGCCGCCAACGTCGCCGCCACTATAATAAAGTTATTAACCCCTAAACCTAAGTCTAACCCTAACCCCCCCCCTAATTTAAATATAAGTTAAATAAATATAAATAAAATAACTACAATTAAATAAATTATTCCTATTTAAAACTAAATACTTACCTATAAAATAAACCATAAAATAGCTACAATATAACTAATAGTTACATTGTAGCTAGCTTAGGATTTATATTTATTTCACAGTCAACTTTGTATTTATTTTAACTAGGTACAATAGTTATTAAATAGTTATTAACTATTTAATAGCTACCTAGCTAAAATAAGTAAAAAATTACCTGTAAAATAAATCCTAAACTAAGATACAATTACACCTAACACTACACTATCATTAAACTAATTACCTAAACTACCTACAATTAAATTCAATAAACTAAATTACGGAAAAAAACCCCACTAAATTACAGAAAATAAAAAAAGAATTACAAGAATTTTAAACTAATTACACCTAATCTAATCCCCCCTAATAAAATAAAAAAGGCCCCAAAAATAATTAAATTTCCCTACCCTATACTTAATTACAAATGCCCCAAAGCAATCAGCTCTTTTACCTGTAAAAAAAAGTACAATCCCCCCCCAACATTACAACCCACCACCCACTCACCCCTACTTCTAAAACCCATCCAATCCCCCTTAATAAAACCTAACACTAACCCTTTGAAGATCACCCTACCTTGAGCCGTCTTCACCCAGCCGGGCACAAGTGGTCATCCGATCCGGGCAGAAGTCTTCATCCGATGGGGCAGAAGAGGACATCCAGACCGGCAGAAGGCTTCATCCAAGCGGCATCTTCTATCTTCTTCCATCCGACAAATATGATTCCATCTTGAAGACATCTGGCGCGGAGCATCCTTCCAGCACGACGGACTAAAGACGAATGACGGTTCCTTTAAATGACGTCATCCAAGATGGTGTCCCTCGAAATCCAATTGGTTGATTTAATCAGCCAATCAGATTGAAGTTCAATCCGATTGGCTGATTGGATGAGCCAATAGAATTGACCTCGCATTCTATTGGCTGATCCAATCGGCCAATCGGATTGAACTTCAATCCGATTGGCTGATTAAATCAACCAATCAGATTTTTCCTACCTTAATTCCGATTGGCTTATAGAATCCTATCAGCCAATCTGAATTTGAGGGACGCCATCTTGGATGACGTCATTTAAAGGAACCGTCATTCATCGAGTAGTCGTCGTGCTGGAAGGATGCTCCGCGTCAGATGTCTTCAAAATGGAGCCGCTCCTCGTCGGATGGAAGAAGATAGAAGATGCCGCTTGGATGAAGCCTTCTGCCGGTCCGGATGTCCTCTTCTGCCCAGATAGGATAAAGACTTCTGCTGGCCTGGATGTCCTCTTCTGCCCCATCGGATGACCACTTGTGCCCGGCTGGGTGAAGACGGCTCAAGGTAGGGTGATCTTCAATGGGGTAGTGTTAGGTGTTTTTAAGGGGGATTGGGTGGGTTTTAGAGTAGGGGTGTGTGGGTGGTGGGTTGTAATGTTGGGGGGTATTGTAATTTTTTTTTACAGGTAAAAGAGCTGATTACTTTGGGGCAATGCCCTGCAAAAGGCCCTTTTAAGGGCTATTTGTAATTTAGTATAGGGTAGGGCATTTTATTATTTTGGGGGGCTTTTTTATTTTATTAGGGGGCTTAGATTAGGTGTAATTAGTTTAAACTTCTTGTAAAAAAAAATTCTGTAATTTAGTTGTTTATTTTCGTAATTTAGTTTATTGAATTTAATTGTAATTAATTGTAGGTAGTTTAGGTAATTAGTTTAATGATAGTGTAGTGTTAGGTGTAATTGTAACTTAGGTTAGGATTTATTTTACAGGTAATTTTGTACTTATTTTAGCTAGGTAGCTATTAAATAGTTAATAACTATTTAATAACTATTGTACCTAGTTAAAATAAATACAAAGTTGCCTGTGAAATAAATATAAATCCTAAGCTAGCTACAATGTAACTATTAGTTATATTGTAGCTAGCTTAGGGTTTATTTTATCGTTAAGTATTTAGCTTTAAATATGATTAATTTATTTAATTATGTTAAATTTATTTTTATATTTAAGTTAGGGGGGGTTAGGGTTAGGTTTAGACGTAGGTTTAGGGGTTAATACCTTTAATATAGTAGAGGCGACGTTGGGGGTGGCAGATTAGGGGTTAATAAATGTAAGTAGGTGTCAGCGATGTTAGGGCAGGCCGATTAGGGGTTAATAAAATGTAAATAGTGGTTGCGAGGCGGGAGTGCGGCGGTTTAGGGGTTAATACATTTATTAAAGTGGCGGCGATGTCCGGTCGGCAGATTAGGGGTTAAATAATTTTAGTATAGTGTTTGCGATGTGGGGGGGGCCTCGGTTTAATAAAAAGGTAGTTTATGGGTGTTAGTGTACTTTTTAGCACTTTAGTTAAGAGTTTTATGTTCCGGCGTTAGTCCATAAAACTCTTAACTACTGACTTTTAAATGCGGTAGAAGTCTTGCCAGGAGAGGGTCTACCGCTCACTTCTTCCAAAACTCGTAATACCGGCGTTAGGCAAATCCCATTAAAAAGATAGGATACGCAATTGACGTAAGGGGATTTGCGGTAGCCTCGAGTCGCGGAAGAAAAGTGAGCGGTAGACCCTTTCCTGCCTGACTCATAATACCAGCGTTAGGTAAAAAGCAGCGTTGGGACCTCTCAACGCTGCTTTTTAAGGCTAACGCCAAACTCGTAATCTCGGTGTAAGTAAGTTTCTTCAGGAAGTACCTAAAATCTTGTCCAATGTCTACCTTAACCACTATTTAACATACCATGTTAGTGTGCAGCTGGTCATGCAATACCGTCTCCTCCAGGCGTGTGAAAATGTATATTGTAATGACCCAGGGGGGTGGCTATGGGTCAATACAATGTACATTTTCACACGCCTGGAGGAGGCGGTATTGCATGACCAGCTGCACACTTCGTAAAAGCAATTTATTACTCCAGTAAAATCACTCAGGATAAGGGAACAATTGTAAAACATAAAGCCGACTGTAGAATCACCAAACATGGCATTCCCAGACAGCTGCAGAGTGTAAATTCCAAAGTCCCAACCCTCCTTGTGACATTAGAGTCCCAACAGTCCAATCAGATCAGACGTACGTTTCACCGGTTGTAGCCAGTTTGAAAATGAGCCGTTTTACTGAGAGCTAAGTTATAGCTCCCAAGAGTGTGAGTAGATACTTGCACCTCTTTTTTATATAATCTGTGTATACAGGACTTCACTATTTGTTGTTATTTCCTTTTCTTCCAAGAATTTTAACTTCTGGATTCCTGAGGATCATATATCCTTACCAGTGCTTTATCACATTTTTCTTTATTGGTTAGATATTTGTTTTGTGATATTACAAGTTAACATTTATTTTTTGATTTGTCCAAATGAAAAATTGCCAAAGGAATTGAAAAATCTGATGTGAGACTTCACAAAGATGGAAAAGGATACAGGAAGATCGGTTGCCTACTAAAAATCAGTTGAAATTCATTTGCTGCAGTAATCAGGAGGTATAGAACGAGCTATAGTACCACTAATAATAGCCACAATGACCATCCTCCTAAAATGACATCACAGTGACACAGACAGAGAGCTACTTGCACAATCAAGCTCTAAAAAACAGACAGGCAAGTGCTTTAGACTTGGCTCAGGGGTTATCAATGGAAATTGGAGTTTCTGTGACAGCTCAGACAGCGTGAAGGATATTGCATAATGTCAACCTCTATGGACAGTGTCCAAGAAAAAAATCCTTGCTTGCTCTTTGACACAAAACTGCAAGATTACATTTTGCTAAACAGCATGAAAAGAAGACTGATGATAATTGGGAGCACATTCTTTGGTCATATAAGACTAAGATAAATTTGTTCAGCTCAGATGAGGTCCAGCATGTTTGGTGTGAATCTGGCCAAGATTATTACAGTGAATGCATAGTCTCAACAGTGAAACCCGGAGGTGGAAATCTGTTGATATGGAGCTGCATGAGTGCGAAAGGTGTTGTGGATTTGTCATTTATAGAATGCACCATGACTGCCTGTGGATATACTAAAAATATTGGCTGATAAGATGACTGCAACCTGAAAAAATAAAAGATTTGAATCACAATAATGAAATGTGTACTTACTTTTGTTGCATTGAGTTCCTACTGTGGTCTATTAAACCAGGTTTGTGCAAGACATGCATGAGCATTACATACACATGTAGTTTAATTAATTGGAAGCATACTAATAAGACCAACTTTCAATCACATCATTCCATTCAAAATGCCAAAGACCACAGAATTTGACAGACATAAAAATCATACTTTTGCATCAGCAAGGCCACTCTCAAAGGGAAATCAGCAAACAAATTTGATACTCAAGATGTGGTATTCAAGCTGTTACAAAGAAATTTGAAGAATTGGGAGAGCTTAAGGAGAAAAAAAGACTGGAAGGCCAAGAAAACTTTAGAAATCTGATGAGAAGCTTCTCAGAGTTAATTCTTTAAAAGACAGAAAGAAGTCCAGCAAGGACCTGGCTCAGCATCTGGCAGCTTCATCTGGATGCCAAAGTGACCTTTCTATAGGGGAACAGGGTGAAAAGGCTAAGATATGCTAAAAGCTCAAAAAGATTGGAATGAAAATCAGATGAAGAGAGTATTATGGAGTGACAAATCCAAATTTGAACTTTTTGGGTCCAATCGTTGACAATATGTGAGAAGAAAAAATGGAGAGAGATGGAAGAATGAGTGCTTGCGGCCTTCAGTGAAACATGGTGGAGGGTCTGTACTGTTTGGGGCTACATTTCTGACAGTGGTGTTGGGGATATTGTCTGAATTGATGGGATCATGAATTCTAAAAAGTACAGACAGGTTTTAATTCATCATCCATACCTTCTGGAAACAGCCTGATTGGGAATGGTTTTATTTTTCAGCATGATAACAATCCCAAGCACACTGCTAATGCAGTGAAATCATATATGGAGAGAAAAACAGCCGATAAAACACATGGGTTACAATATGAGTTTGAGAAAATTTCTAGAATTCTTATATCAGTACAAACAGTAATAAGTATAACAATAAAAGAGATAGCAAATACAGAAACATCAGATGAAAAATAAATCATATCTTGATTTATCAATGACCTAAAATCAGTAGCAAATATTTCTAACCATTCCTCATTTAAAGCAAACACTATTGTGTAAAAAAAAATGATATTTTCATAAATGATAACAATATATTCTGGTAGGACTAAGGGTTACAGTTATAAGAACATCATTCTCATATGTTATGACTCATAAAAGAATGCCAAAACTGAATCATCTTTTATACTCTGAAACCAAAACCTTTCTAAACAGAATATATATGATGAGAAATAAGATAAGTACATAGAAAACAACAGGCAATTATTACTGTATTTTTATTATTTACAGCTCAAACAGATCTCCTTTTAAAACTATGCTATACTTGAGAAATAACCAAAAGAGTTCTAGGCACGTGAATGATCTTAACCTGCTCTAAACTACTGTTTACCTAGATATTCTGATATAGATAGATATCCCTACAATGAACATTAGGGGCTCACAAACATATCACATGGTAGAGAATGATAGTGTTTTCCTGGGGTCCAAGGAAGGTTCTTTAAATAAAAATATGTAGGCAGATGCAATAAAAAGACAACTTTAAACTCACTACAGAAATCGGAAAAAGATTCCTTCTTTAGTGGTGTGAGATTTGCTGTGGGGTAGATCTTAACTTGACAAGTTTACTTCAGATATAAAGGGACATTAAACACTTTTTTTCTTTCAGAATACAGATACAGAATGCAATTTTAAACAACTTTCAAATATACTTGAACTTCTATTATGACATTTTCTTCGTTAACTTTTGTTGAAAAGCGGGCTCTGCGATATGGGGAAAAATGAGTATCGCAATTTTGGCCATGAAATGTTGCGATTGCGATTTTAATCGTGATTTTTTTAAAATGAACTGTTAAACATACATTTCTAAATAAAACAATAATTTAACTGTACAGAATCTTAAAGTACATATTTATCATTGTCCAATACAGGCTGAGAGAATTAAAATACAAATCTCACACATACAAGCCCCTTCTTAGCTTCCTCACACTCATACCAGCCCCTGCTTACCCTCTTAGCTCCCTCACACACATACCAGCCCCTTTCTTCAAAAACGTACCTTTTAATCCTGACAGCCGCTGAAGCGCTTTCTCCGCCCGTCACAAGCCCTCTTTGCGGGTTCCTCCAATCACAGCATTGCATCAGGTCATGATCCCCCTGGGGAAAAGCCGTTATTGGAGGAAGCCGGATTCATCATTTCTGACGTAAGAAGAGGATTCCGACGGCCGGGGAAATCGCTGGAGCGGCTTTCAGGATTAAAAGGTACGTTTTTGAAGAAAAGGAGTGAAATGTCAATTTTGATTAATTAAAGTGCCCTTGTTTTTAATAGGTTTATTAAAAACCGGGCACCAATTCATCCAAATTGACCTTCACTTTAAGGTTTGCATTACCTATAGATGAAGGTATTGTGTATTTCTTTCATGTAATTGGCAAGAGTCCATGAGCTAGTGACGTATGGGATATACAATCCTACCAGGAGGGGCAAAGTTTCCCAAACCTCCAAATGCCTATAAATACACCCCTCACCTCACCCACAATTCAGTTTTACAAACTTTGCCTCCTATGGAGGTGGTGAAGTAAGTTTGTGCTAAGATTTCTACGTTGATATGCGCTTCTCAGCATTGTTGAAGCCCGATTCCTCTCAGAGTACAGCGAATGTCAGAGGGACGTGAAGGGAGTATCACTTATTAAATACGATGATTTCCCTAACGGGGATATTTTTCATAGGTTCTCTGTTATCGGTCGTAGAGATTTATCTCCTACCTCCCTTTTCAGATCGACGATATACTCTCAATTTACCATTACCTCTACTGATAACTGTTTCAGTACTGGTTTGGCTATCTGCTATATGCGGATGGGTGTCTTTTGGTAAGTATGTTTTTTATTACTTAAGGCACCCCAGCTATGGTTTGGCACTTTATGCATTAATATAAAGTTCTAAATATATGTATTGTACTTATATTTGCCATGAGTCAGGTTCATGTATTTCCTTCTGCAGACTGTCAGTTTCATATTTGGGGAAAATAATATTTGAAGAAATTTTTTTCTTACCTGGGGTTTAGTCTTTTTTCTAATTGACTACTTTTTCCTTGCAAATTGCGGGCGGCATTAGGCCCGCAGGTGCGCCAAATGCTAGACTTTATTGAGTCATTTTTGTCGCGAGAATTTTTTGGCACGAAAAATAAGTCCGTGACGCAACTTCATCATTGCCGGCGTCGTAGTTGACGCCGAAGCCTTACACATGGTTGCGTCATTGGTGACGCGAGTGTGTCATTTCCGGTTATTGTTGGCGCCAAAAAATTTTCAGTTACGTTGTGCGTCATACTTGGCGCCAAACTTTTTCATTATTTCAATACCCCATTGATGTTTGCCTCTTGCCTTTTCTCTGTCAGAGGGCTATGCTATTTGCATTTTTTCCCATTCCTGAAACTGTCATATAAGGAAATTGATAATTTTGCTTTATATGTTGTTTTTTTCTTTTACATTTTGCAAGATGTCTCAATCTGATCCTGCCTCAGAAGTATCTGCTGGAACTATGCTGCCTGACATCGGTTCTACCAAAGCTAAGTGCATTTGTTGTAAGATTGTGGAAATTATTTCTCCGAATGTCATTTGTAATAGTTGTCATGATAAACTTTTACATGCAGATAGTGTGTCCATCAGTAATAGTACATTGCCAGTTGCAGTTCCTTCAACTTCTAATGTACATGATATACCTATGAATTTTAAAGAATTTGTTACTGATTCTATTCAGAAGGCTTTGTCTGCATTTCCACCTTCTAATAAACGTAAAAGGTATTTTAAAACTTCTCATTCAGTTGATGAAATTTCAAATGACCAACAACATAATAATTTATCCTCCTCTGATTAGAATCTATCTGATACAGAAGATCCTTCCTCAGACATTGACACTGACAAATCTTCTTATTTATTTATATGTGTTATTTATTAAAAGAAGTGTTAATTACTTTGGATATTGAGGTAACCAGTCCTCTTGACGTTAAGTCTAATAAACGTTTAAATGCTGTTTTTAAACCTCCTGTGGTTTCTATGATTTCTAAGGAATGGAATAAGCCAGGTACTTATTTTATTCCTTCTTCAAGGTTTAAAAAATTGTATTCTTTACCAGCAAATTCTAGAGAGTTTTGGGGAAAAATCCCCAAAGTTGATGGGGCTATTTCTACTCTTGCTAAATGTACCACTATTCCTATGGAAGATAGTACTTCCTTTAAGGATCCTTTAGATAGGAAGCTTGAATCTTATCTAAGGAAAGCATATTTAGATTCAGGTCATCTTCTCAGACTTGCAATTTCTTTGGCTGATGTTGCGGCTGCATCAACTTTCTGGTTGGAGAATTTAGCGCAACAAGAATTGGATTCTGATGTATCTAGCATAATTCGCTTACTGCAATATGCTAATCATTTTATTTGTGATGCCATTTTTGATATTATCAAAATTGATGTTAGATCCATAGCTATATTAGCTAGAAGAGCTTTGTGGCTTAAATCTTGGAATGCTGATATGACATCTAAGTCTAGATTAATATCTCTTTCTTTACAAGGTAATTTATTTGGTTCTCAGCTGGATTCTATTATTTCAACTATTACTGGGGGAAAGGGGGTTTTTCTGCCTCAGGATAAAAACCTAAGGGTAAATCTAAGGCTTCTAACCGTTTTCGTTCCTTTCGTTATAATAAGGAACAAAAATCTAATCCTTCCCCCAAGGAATCAGTTTCCAATTGGAAGCCTTCCTCAAATTGGAATAAATCCAAGCCCATTTAAGAAACCAAAGTCAGCCCCTAAATCTGCATGAAGGTGCAGCCCTCATTCCAGCTCAGCTGGTAGGGGGCAGATTAAGGTTTTTCAATGATTTTTGGATACATTCTGTCCAAAATCAATGGATTCAGAGCATTGTCTCTCAAGGGTATCGAATAGGATTCAGAGTAAGACCTCCTGTGAGAAGATTTTTTCTCTCATGTATCCCAGCAAATCCAGTAAAAGCTTATGCTTTCCTGAAGTGTGTTTCAGACCTGGAGTCTTCAGGGGTAATCATACCAGTTCCTTTTCAGGAACAAGGTCTGGGGTTTTATTCAAATCTATTCATTGTCCCAAAAAAGGAAAATTCATTCAGGCCAGTTCTGGATCTGAAAATTTTGAATCGTTATGTAAGAGTACCAACTTTCAAGATGGTGACTATAAGGACTATTCTGCCTTTTGTTCAGCAAGGACATTATATGTCTACAATAGACTTGCAGGATGCATACCTTCATATTCCGATTCATCTAGAACATTACCAGTTCCTTAGATTCTCTTTTCTAGACAAGCATTACCAATTTGTTGCTCTTCCATTTGGCCTAGCAACAGCTCCAAGAATCTTTTCAAAGGTTCTAGGTGCCCTAATCTCTGTAATAAGAGAACAGGGTATTGCAGTGTTTCCTTATTTGGACGATATCTTGGTACTAGCTCAGTATTTACGTTCTGCAGAATCTCACACAAATCAACTAGTGTTGTTTCTTCGAAAACATGGTTGGAGGATCAATTTACCAAAAAGTTCCTTGATTCCTCAGACAAGGGTCACCTTTTTAGGTTTCCAGATAGATTCAGTGTCCATGACTCTGTCTCTAACAGACAAGAGACGCTTGAAATTGGTTGCAGCTTGTCGGCACCTTCAGTCTCAGTCATTCCCTTCAGTGGCTATGTGCATGGAAGTTTTAGGCCTCATGACTGCAGCATCGGACGCGATTCCTTTTGCTCGTTTTCACATGAGACCTCTCCAGCTTTGTATGCTAAATCAATGGTGCAGGGATTATACAAAAATATCACAATATCCTTAAATCCCAATGTACGACGCTCTCTGACGTGGTGATTAAATCACCAACTTTTAGTTCAAGGGGCTTCTTTTATTCGACCAACCTGGACTGTGATAACTACAAATGCAAGTCTTTCGGGTTGGGGAGCTGTTTGGGGATCTCTGACAGCTCAAGGGGTTTGGAAATCTCAAGAGGCGAGATTATCAATCAATATTTTAGAACTCCGTGCAATTTTCAGAGCTCTTCAGTTTTTGTTGAAGAGAGAACCGTTCATTTGCTTCCAGACAGACAATATCACAACTGTGGCATATGTCAATCATCAAGGTGGGACTCACAGTCCTCAAGCCATGAAAGAAGTATCTCGGATACTTGCTTGGGCGGAATACAGCTCCTGTCTAATCTCTGCGGTGCATATCCCAGGTGTAGACAATTGGGAAGCGGATTATCTCAGTCGTCAGACTTTACATCCAGGAGAGTGGTCTCTCCATCCAGATGTGTTTTCTCAGATTGTTCAGATGTGGGGGCTTCCAGAGATAGATCTGATGGCCTCTCACCTAAACAAGAAACTTCCCAGATACCTGTCCAGGTCCAGGGATGTTCAGGCCTCTAGTTCTTCTTCCAAGAGTGATTTCCAAAATCATCATGGAACAATTGTTTGTGTTGCTGGTGGCTCGAGCATGGCCACACAGGTTTTGGTATGCGGATCTTGTTCGGATGTCCAGTTGCCAACCTTGGCCACTTCTGTTAAGGCCAGACCTACTGTCTCAAGGTCCATTTTTCCATCATGATCTCAAATCATTAAATTTGAAGGTATGGAAATTGAACACTTATTATTAAGTCATAGAGGTTTCTCTGACTCAGTGATTAATACTATGTTACAAGCTCGTAAATCTGTTTCCAGGAAGATTTACTATCGAGTTTGTAAGATTGACATTTCATGGTGTTCTTCCCATAAATTTTCTTGGCATTCTTTTAGAATTCCTAGAATTTTACAGTTTCTTCAGGATGGTTTGGATAAAGGTTTGTCTGCAAGATCCTTGAAGGGACAAATCTCTGCTCTTTCAGTTTTATTTCACAGAAAGATTGCTAAACTTCCTGATATTCATTGTTTTGTACAGGCTTTAGTTTATTTGTTTATTTTTCATCAGGATAAGGCGGTTTTGCAGACTTCTTTTCAATTTTTACCTAAGGTTGTGAATTCTAACAACATTAGTAGAGAAATTGTTGTCCCTTCCTTGTGTCCTAATCCAAAGAATTCTTTGGAAAGATCCTTTCATTCTTTGGATGTGGTAAGAGCTTTGAAATATTATGTTGAAGCTACTAAAGATTTCAGAAAGACTTCTAGTCTATTCGTTTTATTTTCTGGTCCTAGGAAAGGTCAGAAAGCTTCTGCTATTTCCTTGGCTTCTTGGTTAAAGCTTTTGATTCGTCAAGCTTATTTGGAGTCGGGTAAGATCCCGCCTCAGAGAATTACAGCTCATTCTACTAGGTCAGTCTCCACTTCGTGGACTTTTAAGAATGAAGCTTCTGTTGATCAGATTTGCAAAGCAGCAACTTGGTCTTCTTTGCATACATTTACTAAATTCTACCGCTTTGATGCATTTGCTTCTTCAGAAGCAGTTTTTGGTAGAAAAGTTATTCAGGCAGCTGTTTCAGTTTGATTCTTCTGCAGATGTTTTAAGTTTTTCTTATCATTAAAGAATAAACTTATACTTTGGGTTGTGGATTATTTTTTCAGCGGAAAATGGCTGTATGTTATTTTATATCCCTCTCTCTCTAGTGAATCTTGGGTATTTGATATCCCATATGTCACTAGCTCATGGACTCTTGCCAATTACATGAAAGAAAACATAATTTATGTAAGAACTTACCTGATAAATTAATTTCTTTCATATTGGCAAGAGTCCATGACGCCCACCCTTTTTATGGTGGTTATGATTTTTTTTGTATAAAGCACAATTATTTCCAAATTCCTTTGTTGATGCTTTTTACTACTTTCTTTATCACCCCACTACTTGGCTATTCGTTAA
Source organism: Bombina bombina (assembly GCF_027579735.1). Taxonomy (NCBI): domain Eukaryota; kingdom Metazoa; phylum Chordata; class Amphibia; order Anura; family Bombinatoridae; genus Bombina; species Bombina bombina. The sequence continues at coordinate 869,993,296 of NC_069503.1, read as the reverse complement.
ACTGAATTGTGGGTGTGGTGAGGGGTGTATTTATAGGCATTTTGAGGTTTGGGAAACTTTGCCCCTCCTGGTAGGATTGTATATCCCATACGTCACTAGCTCATGGACTCTTGCCAATATGAAAGAAATGAATTTATCAGGTAAGTTCTTACTTAAATTATGTTTTTTGTGAGGCAGTGGTTTGCAACGCTTCCTTACTTAAAGATGCTACTGGTGAAGAAGCACTTTGTGATGATACAGAAGCAGCAGAAAGAGTGTTTTTGGAATGAGAATTTTGGAGGGAAATGCTACTTGCACTTTTATTATGGCCCTCATCATTTAATTCCATATAGCAGGGCTCGACAAACCCAGGAGCCTGAGAGCCACTGGTTTCTAGAAAATTACCACTGGCTCCTAACTTTTTGGGTTATTCTCCATATATCTATATACAAATACAATTGGCTGGTTCCTAAAAGTGTACCTGGCCCCTAAATATTCTTACTGTCTCCTAAATTTTAAACAGATTTGTCGACCCCTGCCATATAGTATTTTTTAATGTCTTTAGAGCGCCTCTGGCATGCAAGTATGTGGTTTTTCTTCCTTGTAGCATTTGCAAAACAATATTTCTCCTTACAATATTTGCAAATTGCAGCTTTGCTCTCAGCAAAATTTGCAATGTGGAAATGTTTCCAAACTCTAAATCAATGTTTCCGGTTTTCATTAGAACTAGTGCACAGGTCAAATAATCAGCTGATGGGTGGGAGCAGGTTAGTACTTATCAGCCGATTACTTCCCCGTGCACTAGTTCAGCAGTAATGAAAAACAGAATTTATGCTTACCTGATAAATTACTTTCTCCAACGGTGTGTCCGGTCCACGGCGTCATCCTTACTTGTGGGATATTCTCTTCCCCAACAGGAAATGGCAAAGAGCCCAGCAAAGCTGGTCATATGATCCCTCCTAGGCTCCGCCTACCCCAGTCATTCGACCGACGTACAGGAGGAAATATGCATAGGAGAAACCATATGATACCGTGGTGACTGTAGTTAGAGAAAATAATTCATCAGACCTGATTAAAAAAACCAGGGCGGGCCGTGGACCGGACACACCGTTGGAGAAAGTAATTTATCAGGTAAGCATAAATTCTGTTTTCTCCAACATAGGTGTGTCCGGTCCACGGCGTCATCCTTACTTGTGGGAACCAATACCAAAGCTTTAGGACACGGATGAAGGGAGGGAGCAAATCAGGTCACCTAAATGGAAGGCACCACGGCTTGCAAAACCTTTCTCCCAAAAAATAGCCTCTGAAGAAGCAAAAGTATCAAATTTGTAAAATTTGGCAAAAGTGTGCAGTGAAGACCAAGTCGCTGCCTTACATATCTAGTCAACAGAAGCCTCGTTCTTGAAGGCCCATGTGGAAGCCACAGCCCTAGTGGAGTGAGCTGTGATTCTTTCGGGAGGCTGCCGTCCGGCAGTCTCATAAGCCAAACGGATAATGCTTTTAAGCCAAAAGGAAAGAGAGTTAGAAGTCGCTTTTTGACCTCTCCTTTTACCAGAATAAACAACAAACAAAGAAGAAGTTTGTCTGAAATCTTTAGTGGCCTCTAAATAGAATTTTAGAGCACGGACTACGTCCAAATTGTGTAACAAACGTTCCTTCTTTGAAACTGGATTCGGGCACAAAGAAGGTACAACTATCTCCTGGTTAATATTCTTGTTGGAAACAACTTTCGGAAGAAAACCAGGCTTAGTACGCAAAACCACCTTATCTGCATGGAACACCAGATAGGGCGGAGAACACTGCAGAGCAGATAACTCAGAAACTCTTCTAGCAGAAGAAATTGCAACCAAAAACAAAACTTTCCAAGATAATAACTTAATATCTACGGAATGTAAGGGTTCAAACGGAACCCCTTGAAGAACTGAAAGAACTAGATTAAGACTCCAGGGAGGAGTCAAGGGTCTGTAAACAGGCTTGATTCTAACCAGAGCCTGAACAAACGCTTGAACGTCTGGCACAGCTGCCAGCCTTTTGTGAAGTAAAACAGATAACGCAGAAATCTGTCCCTTCAGAGAACTTGCAGATAATCCCTTCTCCAAACCCTCTTGTAGAAAGGATAAAATCCTAGGAATTTTTATCTTGTTCCATGGGAATCCTTTAGATTCACACCAATAGATATATTTTTTCCATATCTTATGGTAAACTTTTCTAGTTACAGGCTTTCTAGCCTGAATCAGAGTATCTATTACAGAATCTGAAAACCCACGCTTTGATAAAATCAAGAGTTCAATCTCCAAGCAGTCAGTTGGAGAGAAACCAGATTCGGATGTTCGAATGGACCTTGAACAAGAAGGTCCTGTCTCAAAGGTAGCTTCCATGGTGGAGCCGATGACATATTCACCAGGTCTGCATACCAAGTCCTGCGTGGCCACGCAGGAGCTATCAAGATCACCGAAGCCCTCTCCTGGTTGATCCTGGCTACCAGCCTGAGAATGAGAGGAAACGGTGGGAAAACATAAGCTAGGTTGAAGGTCCAAGGTGCTACTAGTGCATCTACTAGAGTCGCCTTGGGATCCCTGGATCTGGACCCGTAACAAGGAACCTTGAAGTTCTGACGAGACGCCATCAGATCCATGTCTGGAATGCCCCATAATTGAGTTATTTGGGCAAAGATTTCCGGGTGGAGTTCCCACTCCCCCGGATGGAATGTCTGACGACTCAGAAAATCCTCTTCCCAATTTTCCACTCCTGGGATGTGGATTGCAGACAAGTGGCAGGAGTGATCCTCCGCCCATTGAATTATCTTGGTCACTTCCTCCATCGCCAGGGAACTCCTTGTTCCCCCCTGAGGGTTGATATATGCAACTGTCGTCATGTTGTCTGATTGAAACCTTATGAATTTGGCCTTTGCTAGATGAGGCCAAGCTTTGAGAGCATTGAATATCGCTCTCAGTTCCAGAATGTTTATCGGGAGAAGAGATTCTTCCCGAGACCATAGACCCTGAGCTTTCAGGGGTTCCCAGACCGCGCCCCAGCCCACCAGACTGGCGTCGGTCGTGACAATGACCCACTCTGGTCTGCGGAAGCTCATTCCCTGAGACAGGTTGTCCAGGATTAGCCACCAACGGAGTGAATCTCTGGTCCTTTGATCTACTTGAATCGTCGGAGACAAGTCTGTATAATCCCCATTCCACTGTCTGAGCATGCACAGTTGTAATGGTCTTAGATGAATTCGTGCAAAAGGAACTATGTCCATTGCTGCAACCATCAATCCTATTACTTCCATGCACTGCGCTATGGAAGGACGAAGAACAGAATGAAGAACTTGACAAGAGCTTAGAAGTTTTGATTTTCTGACCTCTGTCAGAAAAATCCTCATTTCTAAGGAGTCTATTATTGTTCCCAAGAAGGGAACTCTTGTTGACGGGGAAAGAGAACTTTTTTCTTTGTTCACTTTCCATCCGTGAGATCTGAGAAAGGCTAGGACGATGTCCGTATGAGCCTTTGCTTTTGACAGAGACGACGCTTGAATCAGGATGTCGTCCAAGTACGGTACTACTGCAATGCCCCTTGGTCTTAGAACCGCTAGAAGGGACCCTAGTACCTTTGTGAAAATTCTCGGAGCAGTGGCTAATCCGAATGGAAGTGCCACAAACTGGTAATGCTTGTCCAGAAAAGCGAACCTTAGGAACTGATGATGTTCCTTGTGGATAGGAATATGGAGGTACGCATCCTTTAAATCCACCGTGGTCATAAATTGACCTTCCTGGATGGTAGGAAAGATTGTTCGAATGGTTTCCATTTTGAACGATGGAACCCTGAGAAATTTGTTTAGGATCTTGAGATCTAGAATAGGTCTGAATGTTCCCTCTTTTTTGGGAACTATGAACAGATTGGAGTAAAACCCCATCCCTTGTTCTCTTATTGGAACTGGATGAATTACTCCCATCCTTAACAGGTCTTCTACACAATGTAAGAATGCCTGTCTTTTTATTTGGTTTGAAGATAATTGAGACCTGTGGAACCTTCCCCTTGGGGGTAGTTCCTTGAATTCCAGGAGATAACCTTGAGAAACTATTTCTAGTGCCCAAGGATCCTGAACATCTCTTGCCCAGGCCTGAGCAAAGAGAGAAAGTCTGCCCCCCACCAGATCCGGTCCCGGATCGGGGGGCCATCCCTTCATGCTGTTTTGGTAGCAGTGGCAGGCTTCTTGACCTGCTTACCCTTGTTCCAGCCTTGCATCGGTCTCCAGGCTGGATTGGGTTGAGAAGTATTACCCTCTTGCTTAGAGGATGTAGAAGTAGAGGCTGGTCCGTTTCTGCGAAAGGGACGAAAATTAGGCTTATTTCTAGCCTTAAAAGACCTATCCTGAGGAAGGGCGTGGCCCTTTCCTCCGGTAATGTCTGAAATAATCTCTTTCAAATCAGGACCAAACAGTGTTTTGCCCTTGAAAGGGATGTTAAGCAATTTTGTCTTGGAAGACACATCCGCTGACCAAGACTTTAGCCAGAGCGCTCTGCGCGCCATGATAGCAAACCCTGAATTTTTCGCCGCTAATCTCGCTAATTGCAAAGCGGCATCTAGAATAAAAGAGTTAGCCAATTTAAGTGCATGAACTCTGTCCATAACCTCCTCATACGAAGATTCTTTATTGAGCGACTTTTCTAGTTCTTCGAACCAGAAACACGCTGCCGTAGTGACAGGAACAATGCATGAAATTGGTTGAAGAAGGTAACCTTGCTGAACAAACATTTTTTTAAGCAAACCCTCTAATTTTTTATCCATAGGATCTTTAAAAGCACAACTATCTTCTATGGGAATAGTAGTGCGTTTGTTTAGAGTAGAGACCGCCCCCTCGACCTTAGGGACTGTCTGCCATAAGTCCTTTCTGGGGTCGACTATAGGAAATAATTTCTTAAATATAGGGGGAGGCACAAAAGGTATGCCGGGCCTTTCCCATTCCTTGTTTACTATGTCCGCCACCCGCTTGGGTATAGGAAAAACATCGGGGGGCACCGGAACCTCTAGGAACTTGTCCATCTTACATAATTTCTCTGGAATGACCAAATTGTCACAATCATCCAGAGTAGATAATACCTCCTTAAGCAGTGCGCGGAGATGTTCTAATTTAAATTTAAATGTTACAACATCAGGTTCAGCTTGTTGAGAAATTTTTCCTGAATCTGAAATTTCTCCCTCAGACAAAACCTCCCTCCTGGCCCCTTCAGATTGGTGTGAGGGAATGTCAGAAGCGTTATCATCAGCGTCCTCTTGCTCTTCAGTGTTTAAAACAGAGCAATCACGCTTTCTTTGATAAGTAGGCATTTTAGATAAAATATTTGCAATAGAATTATCCATAACAGCCGTTAATTGTTGCATAGTAATAAGTATTGGCGCACTAGATGTACTAGGGGCCTCTTGTGTGGGCAAAACTGGTGTAGACACAGAAGGGGGTGATGCAGTACCATGCTTACTCCCCTCATCTGAAGAATCATCTTGGGCACTATTATTATTTGTGGCATCATTGTCCCTACTTTGTTTGGACACCATGTCACAATTATCACATATATTTAAATGGGGAGACACATTGGCTTTCATACATATAGAACATCGTTTATCTGATGGTTCAGACATGTTAAACAGGCTTAAACTTGTCAACAAAGCACAAAAAACGTTTTAAAATAAAACCGTTACTGTCACTTTAAATTTTAAACAGAACACACTTTATTACTGAATATGCGAAAAAGTATGAAGCAATTGTTCAAAAATCACCAAAATTTCACCACAGTGTCTTAAAGCCTTAAAAGTATTGCACGCCAAATTTGAAAGCTTTAACCCTTAAAATAACGGAACCGGAGCCGTTTTTACATTTAACCCCTATACAGTCCCAGGAATCTGCTTTGCTGAGACCCAACCAAGCCCAGAGGGGAATACGATACCAAATGACGCCTTCTATAAGCTTTTTCAGTGGATCTTAGCTCCTCACACATGCATCTGCATGCCTTGCCTTCCAAAAACAACTGCGCATTAGTGGCGCGAAAATGAGGCTCTGCCTATGACTAGAGAAGGCCCCCATCTGAAAAAGGTGTCCATACAGTGCCTGCCGTTTTTTAACAACAATCCCCAAGATTATAATAACTATAAAGCGTTATAATCTGTCAAATATGCTTAGCAAGTAATCGTTTTAGCCCAGAAAAATGTCTACCAGTTTTTTAAGCCCTTATAAAGCCTTTATTCTTATACTTAAACTAAGAAAATGGCTTACCGGTCCCCATAGGGAAAATGACAGCCTTCCAGCATTACCAAGTCGTGTTAGAAATGTGGCCATCATACCTCAGGCAGAAAAGTCTGCCAACTGCTTCCCCCAACTGAAGTTACTTCATCTCAACAGTCCTGTGTGGAAACAGCAATCGATTTTAGTAACGTTTGCTAAAATCATCTTCCTCTCACAAACAGAAATCTTCTTCTCTTTTCTGTTTCAGAGTAAATAGTACATACCAGCACTATTTTAAAATAACAAACACTTGATTGAAGAATAAAAACTACATTTAAACACCAAAAAACTCTTAGCCATCTCCGTGGAGATGTTGCCTGTGCAACGGCAAAGAGAATGACTGGGGTAGGCGGAGCCTAGGAGGGATCATATGACCAGCTTTGCTGGGCTCTTTGCCATTTCCTGTTGGGGAAGAGAATATCCCACAAGTAAGGATGACGCCGTGGACCGGACACACCTATGTTGGAGAAACCAGCACTGTTGGGGGTGTGCGAGGACCGTGTTTTGGAAACACTGCTCTAGATGTTGGTCTCGCCAATTAAGACCTGAGAGTACAGAAACTATCTACTGTACACCAACAATCACCCACTGTAGCAGGTACAAGATGGAGCCCACAAGCAAACTAAACTGAAGCATGTCCCCTGCAGTGCCACCTAGAGGCAGAAATGCATATTTGTCTTATTTGAGAATTGCATTTAGAAGTACAGTGTACTTGAATTGTATTACAGGAATTGTTTGTCTTCAGCTGAGAGAACTTGCAATGATTTGATTTGAAGTCTCAGGCGCTTTTCATTAAGGTCTTCATGTTATATAGTTTCAATACCATGTCATAGACATATTTATCATTGTAAAAAAAACACATTCCACGCTCCATTTTTTTTTCAATTTTTCCCGGAAAAACGGAAAAAAAACAGTTTTCTCCCCAATTTTTCCATTTTTTCCAGGCCTTCCCATCTCTAAAAATGCAGGCAACCTTCTACTAGCTCCAAGGCAGCATCTGGAAACTAAAACTCCAGGCATGGTGCGGGCTACAAGCAGATCAACAGTGATGCACATTTTGGAAAGACTAACAGCTGACAGCACAGCAGGCATCAGGGGACAGAGGAATTTACTGATAAATATTTTGGGTGAACATAACTGAACAGCCCCAAGTTCTATGAGTCAACAGAACACAAAGAGAGACATGACTATAGCATATCTCTGAAATATTTAAAAGTAAGACAGGTCGCTTACTGTAGAAAAAAAAAGAGCTTATAATTAAAATATGTTTACTGTATGTTTTATTAAAGGGATAGTCTAGTCAAAATGAAACATGATTCAGATAGAGCATCTAATTTTAATTAACTTTCTAATTTACTCCTATTATAATTTTTTTTTTCTTTCTCTTGGTATCTTTATTTTAAAAAGCTGGAATGTAAGTTTAGAAGCCGGCCCATTTTTGGTTTAGAACCAGGGTAGCACTTGTTGATAGGTGTCTAAATGTAGCCATCCAATCATCAAGCTCTACTCATGTGCTAAACCAAAAATGGTCTGGCTCCTAAGCTTACTTTCCAGCTTTTGTAAATAAAGACACCAAGAGAACGAAGAAAAATTAATAGGAGTAAATTAGAATGTTGCTTAAAAACAGAATTTATGCTTACCTGATAAATTACTTTCTCCAACGGTGTGTCCGGTCCACTGCGTCATCCATTACTTGTGGGATATTCATCTCCCCTAGAGGAAATGGCAAGGAGAGCACACAGCAAGAGCTGTCCATATAGCTCCGCCCCCCAGTCATTCGACCGACGGTTAGGAGAAAAAGGAGAAACTATAGGGTGCCGTGGTGACTGTAATGTATAGAGAAAGAAATTTTTCAAACCTGATTAAAAAACCAGGGCGGGCCGTGGACCGGACACACCGTTGGAGAAAGTAATTTATCAGGTAAGCATAAATTCTGTTTTCTCCAACATTGGTGTGTCCGGTCCACGGCATCATCCATTACTTGTGGGAACCAATACCAAAGCTTTAGGACACGGATGAAGGGAGGGAGCAAATCAGGTTACCTAAACGGAAGGCACCACGGCTTGCAAAACCTTTCTCCCAAAAACAGCCTCCGAAGAAGCAAAAGTATCAAATTTGTAAAATTTGGCAAAAGTGTGCAGAGAAGACCAAATCGCTGCCTTACATATCTGATCAACAGAAGCCTCGTTCTTGAAGGCCCATGTGGAAGCCACAGCCCTAGTAAAGTGAGCTGTGATTCGTTCAGGAGGCTGCCGTCCGGCAGTCTCATAAGCCAATCTGATAATGCTTTTCAGCCAGAAAGAGAGGTAGCAGTAGCTTTTCGTCCTCTCCTCTTACCAGAGTAAACGACAAACAAAAATGAGGTTTGTCTAAAATCCTTTGTTGCTTCTAAATAGAACTTTAAAGCACAAACTACATCTAAACTGTGTAACAAACGTTCCTTCTTAGAAACTGGTTTCGGGCACAGAGAAGGAACAACTATCTCCTGGTTAATATTCCTGTTGGAACCAACTTTTGGAAGTAAACCAGGCTTGGTACGTAAAGCAACCTTATCTGAATGGAACACCAGATAGGGTGGATCACACTGCAAAGCAGATAATTCAGAAAACTCTTCTAGCAGAAGAAATAGCAACCAAAAACAGAACTTTCCAAGATAGTAACTTGATATCTATGGAATGTAAAGGTTCAAACGGAACCCCTTGAAGAACAGAAAGAACTAAATTTAGACTCCAAGGAGGAGTCATGGTCTATAAACAGGCTTGATTCTGACCAAAGCCTGTACAAAAGCTTGTACATCTGGCACAGCTGCCAGTCGTTTGTGTAACAAAAACAGATAAGCAGAAATCTGTCCTATAGAGAACTCGCTGATAACCAACAGATATATTTTTTCCATATTTTATGGAAAATCTTTCTAGTCACAGGTTTTCTGGCTTGGACCAGAGTATCTATCACTGAATTTGAAAACCCACGCTTGGATAAAATCAAGCGTTCAATTTCCAAGCAGTCAGCTGCAAAGAAACTAGATTTGGATGTTCGAATGGACCTTGTACTAGAAGATCCTGTCTCAAAGGTAGCCTCCATGGTGGAGCCCATGACATATTCACCAGGTCTGCATACCAAGTCCTGCGTGGCCACGCAGGAGCTATCAGAATCACCGAGACCTTCTCCTGTTTGATCCTGGCTACGAGCCTGGGAAGGAGAGGAAACGTTGGAAACACATAAGCTAGGTTGAACGACCAAGGAGCCCCTAATGCATCCACTAGAGTCGCCTTGGGATCTCTGGATCTGGACCCGTAGCAAGGAACCTTGAAGTTCTGACGAGACGCCATCAGATCCAAGTTTGGAATGCCCCATAATTGAGTTAACTGGGTAAAGACCTCCGGGTGGAGTTCCCACTCCTCCGGATGGAAAGTCTGACGACTCAACTAATCCGCCTCCCAGTTGTCTACTCCTGGGATGTGAATTGCAGATAGATGGCAGGAGTGATCCTCCGCCCATTTGATGATCTTGGATACCCTCTCATCGCCAAGGAACTCTTTGTTCCTTCCAGATGGTTGATGTAAGCTACAGTCGTCATGTTATCCGACTGAAATCTTATGAATCTGGCCTCGCTAGTTGAGGCCAAGCCAGGAGCGCATTGAATATCGCTCTCAGTTCCAAAATGTTTATCGGGAGAAGAGACTCTTCCCGAGACCATAGACCCTGAGCTTTCAGGGAGTCCCCGACCGCGCTCCAGCCTAAGAGACTGGCGTCGGTCGTGACAATGACCCACTCTTGTCTGCGGAAACTCATTCCCTGAGACAGGTGATCCTGAGTCAACCACCAGCGGATTGAGTCTCTGGTTACCTGGTCTACTTGAATCTGGGGAGACAAGTCTGCATAAACCCCATTCGACTGTTTGAGCATGCACAGTTGCAATGGTCTTAGATGAATTCTAGCAAAAGGAACCACGTCCATTGCTGCCACCATTAGACATATTACTTCCATGCACTGAGCTATGGAAGGTTGAGGAATAGAATGAAGAACTTGACACGCTTTTAGAAGCTTTAATTTTCTGACCTCTGTCAGAAAGATCTTCATTTCTACAGAATCTATTAATGTTCCCAGAAAAGGAACTCTTGTTGACGGGGACAGGGAACTCTTTTCTACGTTCACCTTCCACCCGTGAGATCTGAGAAAGGCTAGAACAATGTCTGTATGAGCCTTTGCCTTGGAAAGAGATGACGCTTGAATTATAATGTCGTCTAGATAAGGTACCACTGCAATGCCCCTTGGTCTTATAACCGCCAGAAGGGACCCTAGTACCTTTGTGAAAATTCTGGGGGCAGTGGCTAAACCAAAACGGAAGAGCCACGAACTGGTAATGTTTGTCCAGAAAGGCGAACCTTAGGAACTGATGATGATCTTTGTGGATAGGAATATGTAGGTACACATCCTTTAAATCCACGGTAGTCATATATTGACCCTCCTGGATTGTAGGTAAAATAGTTCGAATGGTTTCCATTTTGAACGATGGAACTCTGAGAAATTTGTTTCGAATTTTTAAATCCAGAATTGGTCTGAAAATTCCCTCTTTTTTGGGAACTACAAACAGGTTTGAGTAAAACCCCTGACCCTGTTCCACTGATGGAACTGGGTGTATCACTCCCATCTTTAACATGTCTTCTACACAATGTAAGAATGCCTGTCTCTTTATTTGGTTTGAAGATAAGCGAGACATGTGGAAGGGAGTTCCTTGAACTCGAGAAGATAACCCTGAGAGACTTGTAGAGTCCAGGGATCCGGAACATCTCTTACCCAAGCCTGAGCAAGAGAGAGAGTCTGCCCCCTACTAGATCCGGTCCCGGATCAGGGGCTACCCCTTCATGCTGTCTTGGTAGCAGCAGCAGGCTTCTTGGCCTGTTTACCCTTGTTCCAGCCTTGCATTGGTTTCCAAGCAGGCTTGGACTGGGAAGCGTTACCCTCTTGTCTAGAGATTGCAGAGTTAGAAACCGGTCCGTTCCTGAAATTACGAAGGAACGAAAATTGGATTTATTTTTAGCCTTGAACGGCCTATCCTGTGGGAGGGCATGGCCCTTTCCCCCAGTGATGTCTGAAATAATTTCTTTCAATTCTGGCCCAAAAAGGGTCTTACCTTTGAAGGGGATATTAAGCAATCTTGTCTTGGAAGATACATCCGTCGACCAAGATTTTAGCCAGAGCGCTCTGCGCGCCACAATTGCAAACCCTGAATTTTTCGCCGCTAATCTCGCTAACTGCAAAGCGGCATCTAAAATAAAGGAATTAGCTAACTTAAGTGCGTGAATTCTGTCCTTGACTTCCTCATATGGAGTCTCCTTACTGAGCGACTTTTCCAGTTCCTCGAACCAGAAACACGCCGCTGTAGTGACAGGAATAATGCACGAAATTGGATGAAGGAGGTAACCTTGCTGTACAAAAATCTTTTTAAGCAAACCCTCCAATTTTTTATCCATAGGATCTTTGAAAGCACAATTGTCCTCAATGGGAATAGTCGTGCGTTTGGCTAGTGTAGAAACCGCCCCCTCGACCTTAGGGACTGTTTGCCATGTGTCCTTCCTGGGGTCGACCATGGGGAACAATTTCTTAAATATAGGAGAAGGGACAAAAAGGTATGCCTGGCCTCTCCCACTCCTTATTCACTATGTCCGCCACCCTTTTAGGTATCGGAAAGGCATCAGGGTGCACCGGGACCTCTAGGAACTTGTCCATCTTGCACAATTTTTCTGGGATGACCAGATTGTCACAATCATCCAGAGTAGATAGCACCTCCTTAAGTAATGCACGGAGATGCTCTAATTTAAATTTAAATGTCACAACATCAGGTTCTGCCTGCTGAGAAATTCTTCCTGTATCAGAAATTTATCCATCTGACAAACCCTCCCTCACTGCCACTTCAGACTGGTGTGAGGGTATGACAGATAAATTATCATCAGCGCCCTCCTGCTCTACAGTGTTTAAAACTGAGCAATCGTGATCTCTCTGAAATCCTGGCATTTTGGATAAAATATTAGCTATGGAGTTATCCATTACTGCCGTCAATTGTTGCATAATAACAAGCATTGGCCCGCTAGAAGTACTAGGGGTCGCCTGCGCGGGCATAACTGGTATAGACACAGAAGGAGAGGATGCAGAACTATCCCTACTTCCTTCATCTGAGGAATCATCCTGGGCAACCTTACTAAATGTGACAGTACTGTCCTTACTTTGTTTGGACGCCATTGCACAATTATCACATACATTTGAAGGAGGAACCACCTTGGCCTCCATACATTCAGAACATGATCTATCTGAAGGTACAGACATGTTAAACAGGCTTAAACTGGTTAATAAAGCACAAAAACCGTTTTTAAACAAAACCGTTACTGTCTCTTTAAATGTTAAACAGGGCACACTTTATTACTGAATATGTGAAAAACTATGAAGGAATTATCCAATCTTTACCAAATTTTCACCACAGTGTCTTAATGCATTCAAAATATTGCACCCCAATTTTCAAGCTGTTAACCCTTAAAATGCGGAAACCGGAGCCGTTTGCAATTTAACCCCACTACAGTCCCAGCAACAGCCTTTGCTGCGACTTCACTTATCCCAGGGGGTATACAATACCAATTCCAGCCTTCTAGGAACGTTTTCAGTGGATACCAGACCCTCTCACATGCAGCTGCATGCAATGCACTCAAAAGAAACTGCGCAATAATGGCGCGAAAATGAGGCTCTGCCTACTACAGAAAAAGGCCCTTCCTGACTGGGAAGGTGTCTTAACTAGTGCCTGGCTCTAAAAAACGTTCCCCAAATAATAAAAAGTGTGAAATCCACTTCAAACTGTAAATAATAGTTAAATAAAGCAATCGATTTAGCCCTTAAGAGTGTCCACCAGTTAATAGCCCATAATAAGCCCTTTATTCTGTTTGAGTCTAAGAAAATGGCTTACCGATCCCCATGAGGGAAAATGACAGCCTTCCAGCATTACACAGTCTTGTTAGAAAAATGGCTAGTCATACCTTGAGCAGAAAAGTCTGCAAACTGTTCCCCCCAACTGAAGTTCTCTGGGCTCAACAGTCCTGCGTGGGAACAGCAATTGATTTTAGTTACTGCTGCTAAAATCATACTCCTCTTTTAAACAGAACTCTTCTTCCTTTCTGTTTTAGAGTAAATAGTACAACCAGCACTATTTTAAAATAACAAACTCTTGATAGAAGAATAAAAAACTACAACTAAACACCACATACTCTTCACCATCTCCGTGGAGATGCTACTTGTACAGAGCGGCAAGGAGAATGACTGGGGGGCGGAGCCAGAGGGGGAGTTATATGGACAGCTCTTGCTGTGTGCTCTCCTTGCCATTTCCTGTAGGGGAGGAGAATATCCCACAAGTAATGGATGACGCCGTGGACCGGACACACCAATGTTGGAGAAATTGCATTCTCTATCTGAATCATGAAAGTTTATTTTTGACTAGACTATCCCTTTAATATTTTTATACACACAGCCACCCTGAAAATACATAACCAATTTCAGCACATGGTTTCAAAAAGGTTTGCCACTACTAAATTGCAAACTATCCTTAGGAAGCAAAACTAAATAAACCAGGACAATAGGGAATCAATAACAGTAAAGACTAAATTAAATGTTTATAATGCAGATAGAACATGCAATTCTAAACAACTTTAATTTAATTTATGTAGTTCTCTTAGTATCCTTTGTTGAAAAGCATACATAGTCTCAGGGGCAGCAATGGACTACTGGGAGAAAGCTGCTGATTGGTGGCTTCACATATATGCGTCTTGTCTTTGGCTCACCAAATGCGTTCAGCTAGCTCACAGTAGAGCATTGCTGCTCCCTTCAATAAAAGGTACCAAGGGTATAAAGCAAATATTAGACAGATGTATAAAATCGTATGCTCTATCTGAATTATGAAAGAAAATTTTGGTTTTTGTTTCCCTTAAAGAGACATAAAACAGGTTGAGATCTGTGCATATCCTAAAAGGGCTAATTAATTAAAAATAGTTTGCATTAAAAAAATTGTTTAAAAATTGCTGGCAAGTATTTTAAAATATTTTTAAAAAAACAAAACAAAATTAATTACATAGCGGGGGGGGGGAGTCTGCAGCGCTCATGAATGGTCGCATACTTCCAGAGCGCCGGCTCGATTTGCACTAATATTGAAGAAAAAACATAATTTATGCTTACCTGATAAATTTATTTCTCTTGTAGTGTGTTCAGTCCACGGGTCATCCATTACTTATGGGATATATTCTCCTTCCCAACAGGAAGTTTCAAGAGGATCACCCAAGCAGAGCTGCTATATAGCTCCTCCCCTCACATGTCATATCCAGTCATTCGACTGAAACAAGACGAGAAAGGAGAAACTATAGGGTGCAGTGGTGACTGGAGTTATAATTTAAAATTTAGAACCTGCCTCAAAAAAGACAGGGCGGGCCGTGGACTGAACACACTACAAGAGAAATAAATTTATCAGGTAAGCATAAATTATGTTTTCTCTTGTTAAGTGTGTTCAGTCCACGGGTCATCCATACCTGCGAAACGTACGTCGGAACTGAACTGTTCTATATTGAGTTTTATCACGTCTCTACACTAGCCAGGACACCTGGGGGCTTAGCGCTACTGTCTTGCTACTAAAGAGGTTTTGGTTTCGGCGGTCACACTCCTGCTGATCCATTTACCTCTTTGCAAGTTTGGCGATTTGAAGCATTTATTACAGCATATCTGCTTTTGTACCCTTACATTGTGGTGTTATCAAGGCTTATGTGACGCTTTTATATATTTTAAAATAAATTTGTATCCAAGTTTTGCCTAGTGTACTGTTTTCCCATCAGTATAAAGTGGGAGTGCGCATATCCTTGAGCTTAGTGGAAAGCTCCAACAAATGTGAGTAGTCATTTGTTACAAAACAACTACTTCCTCAAAGTGCCATTACAGATTCACACTATGTTGCAATTTTCTGTTTCCTTTTTTATGGGATCTCACTGAGGAATGCTAACAAGCTGAAAAACTCATCCAGAGGACACAGACATATCCTTTATTCAGAACTTTATTTGGTTTTCCTTTTATGATTTTTGTTATCACATTTATTTCACACTTATGGGATACCAATACCAAAGCTAAAGTACACGGATGATGGGAGGGACAAGGCAGGAACATTACACAGAAGGAACCACTGCCTGTAGAACCTTTCTCCCAAAAACAGCCCCCGAAGAAGCAAAAGTGTCAAATTTGTAAAATTTTGAAAAAGTATGAAGTGAAGACCAAGTTGCAGCCTTGCAAATCTGTTCAACAGAGGCCTCATTCTTAAAGGCCCAGGTGGAAGCCACAGCTCTAGTGGAATGAGCTGTAATTCTTTCAGGAGGCTGCTGTCCAGCAGTCTCATAGGCTAAACTTATTATGCTATGAAGCCAAAAAGAGAGAGAGGTAGCCGAAGCCTTTTGACCTCTCCTCTGTCCAGAGTAAACGACAAACAGAGAAGAAGTTTGCCGAAAATCTTTAGTTGCCTGTAAGTAGAACTTCAGGGCACAGACCACGTCTAGATTATGCAAAAGACGTTCCTTCTTTGAAGAAGGATTAGGACATAATGATGGAACAACAATCTCTTGATTGATATTCCTGTTAGAAACAACCTTAGGTAAAAACCCAGGTTTAGTACGCAAGACTACCTTGTCTGAATGAAAGATCAGATAAGGAGAATCACAATGTAAGGCAGATAACTCAGAGACTCTTCGAGCCGAGGAAATAGCCATCAAAAACAGAACTTTCCAAGATAAAAGCTTAATATCAATGGAATGAAGGGGTTCAAACGGAACACCCTGAAGAACTTTCAGAACCAAGTTTAAGCTCCACGGAGGAGCAACAGTCTTAAACACAGGCTTAATCCTGGCCGAAGCCTGACAAAAAGCCTGGACGTCTGGATTCTCTGCCAGACGCTTGTGTAAAAGAATAGACAGAGCAGAAATCTGTCCCTTTAGCGAACTAGCGGATAAACCCTTTTCTAAACCCTCTTGTAGAAAAGACAATATCCTAGGAATCTTAACCTTACTCCATGAGTAACTCTTGGATTCACACCAATATAAATATTTACGCCATATCTTATGGTAAATTTTTCTGGTCACAGGTTTCCGAGCCTGTATTAATGTATCAATAACCGACTCCGAGAAACCACGCTTCGATAGAATCAAGCGTTCAACCTCCACGCAGTCAGCCTCAGAGAAATTAGATTTGGATGGTTGAAAGGACCCCGAATTAGAAGGTCCTGCTTCAGAGGCAGAGACCATGGTGGACAGGACGACATGTCCACTAGGTCTGCATACCAGGTCCTGCGTGGCCACGCAGGCGCTATCAGAATCACTGATGCTCTCTCCTGTTTGATCTTGGCAATCAGTCGAGGCAGTAGCGGAAAAGGTGGAAACACATAAGCCATGTTGAAAACCCAAGGGGCTGCTAGTGCATCTATCAGCACCGCTCCCGGGTCCCTGGACCTGGATCCGTAGCACGGAAGCTTGGCATTCTGGCGAGCTGCCATGAGATCCAGTTCCGGTTTGCCCCAACGAAGAATTAGTTGAGCAAATATCTCCGGATGAAGTTCCCACTCCCCCGGATGAAAAGTCTGGCGACTAAGAAAGTCCGCCTCCCAGTTCTCCACGCCTGGGATGTAGATCGCTGACAGGTGGCAAGAGTGAGACTCTGCCCAGCGAATTATCCTTGAGACTTCCAACATCGCTAGGGAACTCCTGGTTCTTCCTTGATGATTGATGTAAGCTACAGTCGTGATGCTGTCCGACTGAAACCTGATTAACCTCAGTGTTGCTAACTGAGGCCAAGCTAGGAGAGCATTGAATATTGCTCTTAATTCCAGAATGTTTATTGGAAGGAGTTTCTCCTCCTGAGTCCACGATCCCTGAGCCTTTAGGGAGTTCCAGACTGCGCCCCAGCCTAGTAAGCTGGCATCTGTTGTTACAATCGTCCAATCTGGTCTGCGAAAGGTCATTCCTTTGGACAGATGAACCCGAGACAACCACCAGAGAAGAGAATCCCTGGTCTCCTGGTCCAGATACAGTAAAGGGGACAGATCTGAGTAATCCCCATTCCACTGACTTAGCATGCATAATTGCAGCGGTCTGAGATGCAGGCGCGCAAATGGCACTATGTCCATTGCCGCGACCATTAAGCCGATTACTTCCATGTACTGAGCTACTGATGGGCTTGGAATGGAATAAAGGACACGGCAAGCATTTAGAATTTTTGATAACCTGGACTCCGTCAGGTAAATCTTCATCTCTACAGAATCGATAAGAGTCCCTAGGAAGGGGACCCTTGTGAGTGGAAACAGAGAACTCTTTTCCACGTTCACTTTCCACCCATGCGACCTCAGAAATGCTAGAACTATCTCTGTATGAGACTTTGCATTTTGAAAACTTGACGCTTGTATCAGAATGTCGTCTAGGTACGGAGCCACCGCAATGCCTCGCGGTCTTAGTACCGCCAGAAGCGAACCCAGAATCTTTGTAAAAATTCTCGGAGCCGTAGCTAACCCGAAGGGAAGAGCTACAAACTGGTAATGCCTGTCTAGAAAGGCAAACCTTAGGTACCGATAATGATCTTTGTGAATCGGTATGTGAAGGTAGGCATCCTTTAAATCCACTGTGGTCATATATTGACCCTCTTGGATCATGGGTAGGATGGTCCGAATGGTTTCCATCTTGAACGATGGAACCCTTAGGAATTTGTTTAAGATTTTTAAGTCTAAGATTGGTCTGAAGGTTCCCTCTTTTTTGGGAACCACAAACAGATTTGAGTAAAACCCTTGCCCTTGTTCCGTTCGCGGAACTGGGTGGAACAGTCCCATCACTAAGAGGTCTTGTACACATTGTAGAAATGCCTCTTTCTTTACTAGGTTTGTTGATAACCTTGAGAGATGAAACCTCCCTTGTGGAGGAGAAGTTTTTAAATCCAGAAGGTATCCCTGAGATATGATCTCCAACGTCCAGGGATCCTGTACATCTCTTGCCCAAGCCTGGGCAAAGAGAGAAAGTCTGCCCCCCACTAGATCCGTCTCCGGAAAGGGGGCCCTGTCTTCATGCTGTCTTAGGGGCGGAAGTAGGGTTTCTGGCCTGCTTGCCCTTGTTCCATGACTGGTTGCCTTTCCAACCTTGTCTGTAACGAGCAGTAGGTCCTTCCTGTTTTGGAGCGGAGGAAGTTGATGCCGCTCCTGCCTTGAAATTACGAAAGGCACGAAAATTAGACTGTTTGGCCTTTGATTTGGCCCTGTCCTGAGGAAGGGAGTGACCCTTACCTCCAGTAATGTCAGCAATAATTTCCTTCAAGCCGGGCCCGAATAAGGTCTGCCCTTTGAAGGGAATATTCAATAGTTTAGATTTAGAAGTTACATCTGCTGACCAGGATTTAAGCCATAGCGCTCTGCGCACCTGTATGGCGAATCCGGAATTCTTAGCCGTAAGTTTGGTTAAATGCACTACGGCATCCGAAACAAACGCATTAGCTAGCTTAAGCGTTCTAAGCTTGCTCAAAGTCTCATCCAATGGTGCTGTGCGAATCGCCTCTTCCAGAGACTCAAACCAGAATGCCGCTGCAGCAGTGACAGGCGCAATGCATGCAAGAGGCTGTAATATAAAACCTTGTTGAACAAACATTTTCTTAAGGTAACCCTCTAATTTTTTATCCATTGGATCTGAGAAAGCACAACTATCCTCCACCGGGATAGTGGTAGGCTTGGCTAAAGTAGATACTGCTCCCTCCACCTTAGGGACCGTCTGCCATAAGTCTCGTGTGGCGGCGTTTATAGGGAACATTTTTCTAAATATCGGAGGAGGGGAAAAGGGCACACCAGGTTTATCCCACTCCTTGCTAATAATTTCAGTAAGTCTTTTTGGTATAGGAAAAACGTCAGTACACACCGGTACCGCATAGTATTTATCCAGCCTACACAATTTCTCTGGGATTGCCACCGTGTCACAATCATTCAGAGCCGCCTCCCCTAGCAACACGCGGAGGTTCTCAAGCTTAAATTTAAAATTTGAAATTTCTGAATCCGGTCTCCCCGAATCAGAACCGTCACCCACAGAATGAAGCTCTCCGTCCTCATGTTCTGCAAATTGTGACGCAGTATCAGACATGGCTCTCGTGTCATCGGCGCGCTCTGTCCTTAACCCGGAGCTATCGCGCTTGCCTCTTAACTCGGGCATATTGTATAATACTTCTTTCATAACATTAGCCATATCATGTAAAGTGATTTGTAAGTGCCTTGATGTACTTGGCGCCTCAATCTCACGCATCTCCCGAGCGGGAGACGAAGGTACTGACACGTGAGGAGAGTTAGACGGCATAACTTCCCCCTCGTTGTCTGGTGATAATTTCTTTATCGGTACAGATTGACTTTTATTCAAAGTAATATCAATACAATTGGTACACATATTTCTATTGGGCTCCACATCGGCTTTTGAACACAATGAACAAGCAGATTCCTCTGTATCAGACATGTTTAAACAGACTGGAAATGAAGCTAGCAAGCTTGGAAATTACTTTCAATAAGTTTACAAGCAATACAAAAAACGCTGCAGCGCTTTTAAAAAACACAGTTGAATTAACAAAGAACTAATTCAGTTATAGTCAACAATTCTTAACGGTAAATGTAATAATTAGCAGAGGATTGCACCCATTAGCAAAAGGATGATTAACCCCTCAATACCCAAAACGGATATCAAATTAAAATTTTTACGCTTTTATCACAGTCAAACACACTGTCACAGGTCTGCTGTGACTGATTACCTCCCTCAAAAACGAATTTTGGAGACCCCTGAGCTCTCTAGAGACGTCCTGGATCAAGGAGGAAGAAACAGGAAGACTGTGCTAGAATTTTAACTGCGCAACAAGGCGCTAAAAGAAAAAAGGTCCCTCCCACTCATATTACAACAGTGGGAGACCTGATATAACGTTTTCTATGCAGAAAAATACGTTAGCCATGTGGAAAAAAATCATGCCCAAAAAGGATTTATCACCAAACTACCTCACAAAACAAATAACATGCCAGTAAACGTTTTAAAAACAAACTTTTTCAAAGTCATGCAAAGTTATCACTAAGTCGCTTCTACTGCAGATAAGGCTTAAGCATTATTTCAGTATTAACAGTATTTTTTCAGTCAAATTCTAGTCCCTAGAAAATAACTCAACTGCGCATACATTTATCAGCCTGATACCAGTCGCTACGACTGCATTTAAGGCTGTACTTACATCATGTGGGTAACAGCAGTGTTTTCTTAGTCAATTCCATTCCCAGAAAATATTGTACTGCACATACCTCATTTGCGGGGAACCCCGCATGCTATTCCCATTTTCTGAAGTTACCCCACTCCTCAGAATGTCGAGAACAGCCAGTGGATCTTAGTTACGCCTGCTAAGATCATAGAAAACCACAGGCAGATTCTTCTTCCAAATACTGCCTGAGATAGAAAAACAGCACACTCCGGTGCAATTTAAAATAACAAACTTTTGATTGAAGAATAATTAAGTAAGGAGCGAGCTGCACTTAGTCTTATGGCGCGGTCGGGCCGGGCTGTGACTATACAGCTGGCCCGATGCGCTGAGGAAAAAAAACAGACCCGCTCAGCAGAGCCCAGAGAGCGGGTCTGTAAAACAGTGTTTTTCTTGCTAAAAATAAAAAGGCAATATTATGTTAAATAATGGTTGGCTAATATAATGTTATATAATTCTGCACTATGTGCAGAATTATATAACATTAATTTTAAGGTTTACTGACCCTTTAAATTGGGACCCTGATGGTATGCTCTAGGCGTATATACTAGGGAGCGGACAGAATTTTCTACAAGATACAAAATAGAATAAGGACAGCGCTGAGCCCAAAGTTACACCTTTGCCACTCCCAAACCACCTCCCTCAAAAGTGGATACAAATGGAAAAAACAATGAATACAAAGGATGGAGCTAGACAGCTAGATGTAAACATACACATTTATTCATGGACATGTAGTCCGAATATTTTACCACAATCTTATAAGTATATAAATAAAAAATATTTTTCTAGTTAAAAATCTTATTATAAATACATGATTACCGTAATAATGAGGAAAAGATAGAGATAAAAAGGAACGTCTCCCTTACAATTTAAAAGACAATTGCACAATGTATATTTACTCTAATAAACAAAATAATTTTACTGGGGTTTAGAAAAATAAAAACAAAAAATAAAAATAAAAGTAAAAAATGGTGAAAAATTGTGTTATACCACCTTAGTTGAAGCAAATGTATACATATATATATATATATATATATATATATATATATATATATATATATATATATATATATATATATATATATACATACATACATACATACATACACACATACATACATACATATACACACACATACATACATATACACAAAAAAGAAAAAATAAATGTCCCAAATTGATCCATGTACTAGAACGTATCCTCAAACGCTGATCCCAGTGAGTGAAAAGGTAACTGTAATAGCTTCCAGATAAATATACCATTTTTTACTTTTATTTTTTGTTTTTATTTTTCTAAACCCCAGTAAAATTATTTTGTTTATTAGAGTAAATATACATTGTGGAATTATCTTGTAAATTGTAAGGGAGACGTCCCTTTTTATCTCTATCTATTCCTCATTATTACGGTAATCATGTATTTATAATAAGATTTTTAACTAGAAAAATATTTTTTTATCTGGATTATTTATATACAGGTGAAACTTGAAAAATTAGAATATCGTGCAAAAGTTCATTGATTTCACTAATGCAACTTAAAAGGTGAAACTAATATATGAGATAGACTTGTTACATGCAAAGCAAGATTGGCCAGCAAACTCGCCTGACCTGAACCCCATAGAGAATCTATGGGGCATTGCCAAGAGAAAGATGAGAGACATGAGACCGAACAATGCAGAAGAGCTGAAGGCCGCTATTGAAGCATCCTGGTCTTACATAACACCTCAACAGTGCCACAGGCTGATAGCTTCCATGCCACGCTGCATTGAGGCAGTAATTGCTGAAAAAGGGGCCCAAACCAAGTACTGAGTACATACAGTATGCATGCTTATACTTTTCAGAGGTCCGATATTGTTCTACAGGTATGTACAATGAGGCAACAATTTTATAAGTTTTTTCGTACAAGTTTAGGGCACCTACATAAGCACATACAAACCAATGAAAGATAGCTATGCACTATATAGTTATGTGATTGTATTTAATATACTCTGGCAGTATTTTGCTGGATTATCAACTGTGTATTTAAGCTTCCTAAACAAAGCATGGTCGCCAATAATTTGTACAGGATCGATATGTATGAAAGAGCATGTTCTATTTGTTATATGTATGTTATATCATCAAAATAAATTTAAAAAAAAATAAAAAAACAAAAAATAATTACATAGCTAAGCTGCCTGGAGAAGCAAACTCCACCCCTCTTATCAGTGTTTAGACACAGGCATTGTATTTCAACTGAGTTCACAACTTCTAGGCATGCTCCAGCAGATAATCCCTATGCACTTTTGCATTCTAGCAAAATAACAATAGATATAGATACAGCCATAGAAGGAAATGTGTGGGGGGAGTTAGAGCTTTACAATTCAGAAACTAAAAAGAAAGGGTTAATGGCGAGGCACTGCAGTATACAGTTGCATGTGAAGTAATTAAAGTACATATTATATTTTGTCTGTATCCCAACTTGTTTTATGTCTCTTTAAATTGTTTTTGAAGATAAACTAAGAAGCAGTTTCAAATGCCAGACAGCAGCTTAAAAAAAATAAATAAATCAACAAACAGGAATAAACAAAAGACATAGGATGAAAGAGAAGAAATAATAATTCTGTCACTATACTAAACAATGGTGTCACTTCACCTTTTAATATTATGTGAAGTTTCAGACAACCCTTCTCAAAAAGAAAAATTAGATTTAGAAGGGGTTCAGAAAAAGTTAAAAAATGTGTCAGGGAATAAAAGGTTTAAACCAAGTGGAGAGGTAAGCATAATTCATTTTTTTCCAATAAATAGGGGCTTAAGAGCATCCTTTCTTAAACTGTATGGGGTCTCGTAACCCTAATGTGGGGGTCGCGTAAAATTCACGGAGGCAGGTGTGTGACCTGTGCCATGGCACAGGGCACACACTCCAAGCGCTGGCTGGCTGCCTGCTTCCTCCCAGCACTGTCTCTTCCTTCCTCTGTGGCAGCGCTGGGAGGAAGTGATCATATGTCACTTCCTCCCAGCGCACTGGGCTGCTCAGGAGAGAAGAGGGAGACCTGCAGAGAAGGTATAAATCATACAGTACCATCTTGTGTGTACAGTACATTTGTGTATATCGCTATAGGATGATTGTGTATATATTTATATATATACACGAGTGCGCACTAATACTACATATATAAATCATACAGTCCCACCTTGTGTGTACAGTAAATTTGTGTGTAACGCTATAGGATGTGTATATAATTATATACATGAGTGCGCACTAATACTACATATATAAATCATACAGTACCATCTTGTGTGTACAGTACATTTGTAATATATGATTTATATATGAAGTATTAGTGCCCACTCATGCATATAAATATATACACATCCTATAGCGTTACACAAAAATGTACAGTGAGCATGGAAGGGGGGAGTATGATCATTGAATAGGGAAATAGGAGTATGAGGAGGGTATGAATATGAAGGGGGAGTATGGAAGGAGCAGGGGAGTGAGCATGGAAGGGGCAGTGAGTATGAATATGGAAAGGGGGAGTATGAGTATGAAAGGGAATATGAATATGAAAGGGGATATGAATATAGTGAGCATGGGAGGGGCAGTGAGCATGGGAGGGGGGAGCATGAGCATGGAAGGGGGGAGCATGAAGGAGGTATGAATATGAAGGAGGAGTATGGAAGGGGCAGGGGAGTGAGCATGGAAAGGGGTAGTATGAGCATGAAGGGGCGAGTATGAGTAAGATTTATTATCAGTAAATGTTTGATTTGTATACCTATTTTATATACCCGCGGCCACTGAAAAATTTCTCGCACAAAAAGGGGTCGCAGGTGGAAAAAGTTTAAGAAGCCCTGCATTAGAGGGTATATAAATTATTACTGTATATAAAATAAATTCAAGGTCTGTACAGAGTGTTACTAGGGCCACTGTTTATACTATGGCAACAGAATGAGGGAAATTATCCCCTAAAGGCAAGAGAAAAGGAGATTTTTTTCCCCTTGAGAAAAAAAAAAAAGTTTTTTTCCCAAGCAAGTACATTCAAACTGTATGGAAAGATA
Organism: Bombina bombina; assembly: GCF_027579735.1. Classification (NCBI taxonomy): domain Eukaryota; kingdom Metazoa; phylum Chordata; class Amphibia; order Anura; family Bombinatoridae; genus Bombina; species Bombina bombina. Next base: position 869,968,710 of record NC_069503.1, on the reverse strand, counting down.
GCTAGTACCCATGGTAATGACAGCAACAGATTACAATGCCTACTTTTTTTTTCTTTCAATTAACTTTCAATTCATATAGAAAGTGATTCAAAGGAACAGTACAAATTAATTTTCATATAACTGCATGTAATAGACACTACTATAAAGAAGAATATGAACAGATACTGATATAAAAATGTTTTTTTAAAATAAGCAAAACTATACAATTTCACAAAAACACTCCCAGATGGGCTATATAAATGGATCATTACAAAACATGTATGCAAAGAAAAATATAGTGTACAATGTCCATTTAATGTCAGGGACCACTGAAGATCTGCAAAGATAAAACACTATCAACGTTTTTTTCTTTCAAACTCAACTATCTAAGAATCAGTGTAAGATTATATAGTATGGCATGTATGAACAAACTGCTAGCTTGAATAAAAAAAGAGCACCAGGAAGAGTTTCTTTACTCATTTGTTTACATATTTTCAGCTGAGCACAAAGCAAATCCTTTCTAAAAAGGCCTTTGACTCCCCATGAAAGACTGTGCTGCACAATTTCAACAGTCAGACATACCCTTTCTTTGATGTACCAACAAACTCATAACTCGCCCTTTCCTGCATATATAGACTCATGGCATACTTACTTGTAGATCAAACCACTCATCAACCCCATGAATATAGCAATGTAAATGTATTTTAAAAAAATTACACCAAGTAAAATGTGGGTAATAAAACAAATTGCAACGCATTTCTCATCTCATTTTCTCTGAATGTTTAAAGGGACAGTCTAGTCCAAAAAAAACTTTCATGATTCAGATAGGGCATGTAATTTTAAACAATTTTTCAATTTACTTTTATCACCAATTTTTCTTTGTTCTCTTGGTATTCTTAGTTGAAAGCTTAACTTAGGAGGTTCATATGCTAATTTCTTAGACCTTGAAGGCCGCCTCTTAAGAATGCATTTTAACAGGTTTTTCACCACTAGAGGGTGTTAGTTCATGTTTTTCATATAGATAACACTGTGCTCGTGCACGTGAAGTTACCTGGGAGCCATCACTGATTGGCTAAACTGCAAGTCTGTCAAAAGAACAAATAAAGGGGCAGTCTGCAGAGGCTTAGGTACAAGATAATCACAGAGGTAAAAAATATATAAATATAACTGTGTTGGTTATGCAAAACTAGGGAATGGGTAAACAAGGGATTATCTATCTTTTATAACAATAACAATTCTAGTGTAGACTGTCCCTTTAAGGCAAAAAGAGCAGTCCTCATCAACTGCAATATATATCCTCAGTAATCATTTTAATTATTTTCAAAATCATTTCACGATGAGTGTTGTCATTAAAGGAGGACCTATACCCAACAAACTTAAAATATTAGATTACCTGTATAAAAAAAAAAAAAAGATGGCATCAGAATGCAAACCCAGCGATGGGGTGAGCAAATACAAACAAATCACCATCACTATTGATGATAAATGGATGTTAGTCATCACCCAAACTCAGCCACTCACATGGCTGAACTGACTACAATTGCATTTCGTCTTCTAAACTGATGTCACTGCACTTAAAAAAACTGTGTCAAGAATCAATCAAATTATAATAAAAAACAAAATAAATAAAACTATTAATAAAAATGTGGGTCGAAAAATATCAACACGCATGCTTACATAGATATAACAAACACTGTTTTAAAAGTGGCAACCATAACAAATTTAAAAAAATGCTCAATCTATATTTTCATTTAAAAGGGACACTCAAGTCAAAATAAACTTTTATTGTTCAGATAGAGCATGCAGTTTGAGGACACTTTCCAAATTACTTCCATTATCAAATTTTGCACAGTATATACATGGGGGTATTTGTGCAGTGATATGCGGATTTAATAAATTCATCATTTTGAAGACCGGTAAGTGCAGTGTTTTATTCTCTGGAAGGATAAAGGAACTATATGTATGTGTGTTACGCAGCACCCTGGCAGTTGCTCATTTTGTTTAGTGAGTGCACCTGGAATTGGATATGTATGTATGTATGTATGTACACAAACTTTCTGGGGAGATCCTACTGAGCATGATACAGGGGGCCGGTAAATGGGAGCCTCCACCAAAATCTGTTTAAAATGTTTCCAATGTTACTTAAGGATATTTTTTATTTTATTGAATTGTGTAATAAATAAAATATATTTATTAAAAATCAGCACCAGTATTCTTTTTCTTACTTTCTTTAGCACCCCTTGTAGAATGGAAACAACAACATATATCCTTGATAACACTGAGATGGTATACTTCCCAACAAAAATGAAAGCATATTTTCTCAGGGGCCTCTGACCTATGCTAAAGAGGTCACTTATTCATATTTGGTGGAGCTGTCCAAACATTCAACCCTTTTGGAAAGGCTTTACTGCCAATATTAAAACTATACTACAAAGCAATATACCAGACAAATTCACAAAATATACCCATCCGCAAATTATCTAGCGTTGGTGGACGCTGTGTGTTATTAGATCATGGCTTGACAAATTTGTTAAAAATCTACAAGGAAGATGTATTTTCTTTTTGTCATTCACATAATTTTACACACACACAAACAATATATATATATATATATATATATATAAAAATATATATATATGTATATATATACACACACACAAACAATATATATATATATATATATATATATATATATATATATATACACACACACACATACTTGTGTTCAAGCCAGAACGTCATACGAATCTATTTGTGATACATTGAAGGCTATGTTTTATTTAGCCTGAGTGCCTATGCTACTGTCTCAAAGAAAAGTGTGATATGGCTTCCGGAGACATACATATGGAGTAATTATTTTTGCAGTGCACCAGGTGTTAAAATATTAAAATGGAGAGCATCTGGCTGATATATATATATATATATATTATATACATATACACACACATATACAAATATATATATATATATATATATATATATATATATATATATATATAAATAAATAAATATTGTCATTTATATACTAATGTTTTAACTTAGCAAGAGTTGGTGGAATAACCCTGATTTTCAATCACAGCTTTCATGCGTCTTGGCATGCTCTCTAACAGTCTTTCACATTGCTGTTGGGTAAATTTATGTCACTCTTGACACAAACATTCAAGCCAATAAGCTTTGTTTGACGCCTTGTCACTATCCATCTCCCCCTTGATCACATTCCAGAGGTTTTCAATGGTGTTCAGGTCTGAAGATTGGGCTGGTATGACAGGGTCTTAATCTGGGGGTCCTCCATCCACACTTTGATTGACCTGGCTGTGTGGCATGGATCATTGTCCTGCTGTAAAAACCAATCCTCAGAGTTGGGAAACATTGTCAGAGCAGAAGGAAGCAAATTTTCTTCCAGGATAACCTTGTATGTGGCTTGATTCATGTGTCCTTCACAAAGATCAGTCTGCCTGATTCCAGGTCATCTTCTCTGAAGAGTCCAAATTTCAGCTTTCCCCAACACCTGGTCATCTAATGGTTAGACAAAGACCTGGAGAGGCCTACAAGCCACAGAGTCTCACACCCATTGTGAAATTTGGTGGAGGATCGGTGATGATCTGGGGGTGCTTAGGCAAGGTTGGAATCAGGACAGACTTATCTTTGTGAAGGATGCATGAATCAAGCCACGTACAAGTTTAATCCTGGAAGAAAACTTGCTTTCTTCTGCTAACTAGTGATCTGTAAAGTGGCATAATAACATTGCTATTTCTCCTACTAATACCTCTACCAATGGCCAAGATTTATCATTGCTATTCTCCTGTATTTGCGCCTAAAAATGTGTACACAAATATAAATGCCCCTATTTATAATTCAAAAATGTGTCTAAAATTATGCAAACAACTATTCAACCTTACTGGCTACACTGCTGCATTGTCTACCAAATTTTAAATAATCTGAAATAACAATACCCATGTCCTGTTCCGCTTTTGTTATAGTCAGTAATGTACCATTGAGACTATAATTGGACTTTTGGTTTTTGGATCCTATATGCATAATTTTGCTATTGGTAATATTTCAATTTTAGATCCCAGTTTTTTTAATATCACTGCTTGTTTGATCCACCCCTCCAGAAACATCAAATCAGTTACAATTTGTTTTTATCATCAGCAAACATGCACACCTTCCCCTGGAGCCCACTTCCAATACCATTAATGCACATGTTAAACAAAACAGGCCCAAGAACTGACCCTTGGGGAACACCACTAGTAGTAGCTGTCCTCAGATTTGAATGTACTCCATTAACTGAAACACTCTGCCTTCTATTCTTAAAGGGATATGAAACAATGTTTTTCTTTTATGTATCAGATAGAGCATACCATTTTAATTTGCTTCATTCCTTTGGTATTCTTTGTTGAAGGAGCGGCATTGCACTACAGGAAGCTAGCGTTAACACGTTGTGTAAACCAATGACAAAAAGCATAGAAGTGCAGCCACCATTCAGCAGCTAGCTGCCAGTAGTGCATTGCTGCTCCTGAGCCTACCTATATATTATTTTTAATAAAGGGTACCAAGAGAACAAAGTAAATTAAATAATAGTAAGTTGTTTATGATTGTATGTATTTCTGAAACATCAAAGAATACTTTTGTGTTTCATGTCCCTTTAAGCCAGCATTCTACCCACTTAATCATAGCATCTACTCCAAGGCAATACATTTTGTGAATAAGTTTATGATAAGATTAATTTACTAACAAGCATTTGGTTTTCTACTGTGTGGGATGTACAAGAGGAAACCCAGCCCCAGGGGAACTTTCATTTGGAAAAGAATAGTAAAACAACACTGAGCCTCTAGGGCAGCCTGGTGAAAGTGACCAGATACTGTGCAGAAAGCATATAAGACACATGAAGGTGCAGCCCCACACATCTCTCTTCAGGCAGAAGCAAGGACAAGGTTTTTTTAAGCCTTCTCAGAGGACAAAGTGTTTTGTTGTGCGGTAAGGACTCAACAAATGTGTTCAAAATGTAGGAGCCATCCCTATGAGATAGATACAGATGTATATATACACGCTTAACCTGTGTGTTTATGTGTATATATGTGCCCCACGGCCGAACATGTTGCAATCGGAGAAGTCATCACAGAAAATGCAGCATGTCTGCAGAAAGAACGGAACACATGCAGCAAATATTAGCGCTACTGCTTTACAGCGCTGCTCAGCATCAGGCTGTTCTCTTCAGTGTCGCTGCATAGTGGCTTTGCAATGATTGATGACTGGTACTCAGGGATTTTTTCAACCACGCCCCCTAGCCTTTTCAACATCTGCAAAGCTATGACTCATGAATGCAAGATGTTCTAGTGAGCAATACACCTTTTTATTACATGTTTACCTTATAATCATGTGATGTTTGACCCACAGCAAAGAAACAAAATTTGTTCAAGAGACATTAAAAAAAAAATCTTTTTGTCTCTGCAGCTAATTGGAATTGCAATTTTCAACTGCTGCAATATATTATAAAACTATAAAAATATATATATTTTTTCCAGTTAATAAACACACTGCAATTGAGTGGGTGCTTTAGTGTAACTGGCTAATTTAAAATTGGTTTGGGTTTGTATTTAAAAGCTGCAAGGCTTAGAAAGAGTACAGCCCCACCAAGTGGCGGGGGGGGGGGGGGGCATTAATGGGATCTTGAGACTGTAATCCAGGACACCAGGCCCTAATTTTAAGGCACCAGCGACTCCATGGATCCTGGATTTGTCAAGTCCTGCTGTAAGTAATGTAAAAATAACCACAGTTTATTTGCACTTATATTTAAAATTAGCATTACCTATTTCTTCTTGTCTATTTTTGCTATACAAAAATGAGATACAAATACCTACACATAAAATATTTAATATCAAAACCACATAATAATTTCAACATACAAGTGTTGTTTCTCTGGTATGAGCTGCTAAAAAAATATATATATATTTTTTTTTGCTTCTATGGTCAAAATGCCATACAACATTTTAAAAAAGATTTTATTTCTATTTCTTACATACATATCACAATACATAATCACAGCTTGAAGAATTAGAAAATATATTGTGCTTCCACATCTAATTTCTATTGAGAGCATACATTTTCTTATTGTAATTAGGCCTATAAAATATGTGAAGCTTTTGCGCATAATTCCTATTGAGAACAATGATTTCTAGAAATTTTATTGACTGCACATTTTTACTTTTATTGAAAACATTTCCTTTTTACTTTAGTATCTAGAATAGTTTTCCTGTCTTCTGTAATACAAGAAAACAAACATGAATTTAATTTTCATCAAAATATTAGCATAAATAATGAAAAAAAAATAACTTTCATGCTGGATGATACCTAGCTAAAATTTGTAGCATTAATTTTCAACCCAGATTCAAAGTGGGTTTTTTTTTTTTTTAAATAAATTATCTAATAATAATATATGGCATAGCACTTAAAATGTTTAAAAGGTAGAAAAAGTAAATTTTAATGTATGTATTATTTAGACTGAGCACAAAAACAACCAAAGTCTTGGGTAAAAAAACATAATTTATGCTTACCTGATAAATTCCTTTCTTCTGTAGTGTGATCAGTCCACGGGTCATCATTACTTCTGGGATATTACTCCTCCCCAACAGGAAGTGCAAGAGGATTCACCCAGCAGAGCTGCATATAGCTCCTCCCCTCTACGTCACTCCCAGTCATTCGACCAAGGACCAACGAGAAAGGAAAAGCCAAGGGTGAAGTGGTGACTGGAGTATAAATTAAAAAATATTTACCTGCCTTAAAAACAGGGCGGGCCATGGACTGATCACACTACAGAAGAAAGGAATTTATCAGGTAAGCATAAATTATGTTTTCTTCTGTTAAGTGTGATCAGTCCACGGGTCATCATTACTTCTGGGATACCAATACCAAAGCAAAAGTACACGGATGACGGGAGGGATAGGCAGGCTCTTTATACAGAAGGAACCACTGCCTGAAGAACCTTTCTCCCAAAAATAGCCTCCGATGAAGCAAAAGTGTCAAATTTGTAAAATTTGGAAAAAGTATGAAGTGAAGACCAAGTTGCAGCCTTGCAAATCTGTTCAACAGAGGCCTCATTCTTGAAGGCCCAAGTGGAAGCCACAGCTCTAGTAGAATGAGCTGTAATTCTTTCAGGAGGCTGCTGTCCAGCAGTCTCATAAGCTAAACGAATTATGCTACGAAGCCAAAAAGAAAGAGAGGTAGCGGAAGCTTTTTGACCTCTCCTCTGCCCAGAGTAAATGACAAACAGAGAAGACGTTTGTCGAAATTCCTTAGTTGCCTGTAAGTAAAATTTTAGAGCACGGACTACATCCAGGTTGTGCAGTAGACGTTCCCTCTTTGAAGAAGGATTTGGGCATAAAGAAGGAACAACAATCTCTTGATTGATATTCCTGTTAGTAACTACCTTAGGTAAGAACCCAGGTTTAGTACGCAGGACTACCTTATCCGAATGAAAAATCAAATAAGGAGAATCACAATGTAAGGCTGATAATTCAGAGACTCTTCGAGCCGAGGAAATAGCCATTAAAAATAGAACTTTCCAAGATAAAAACTTTATATCAATGGAATGAAGGGGTTCAAACGGAACGCCCTGTAAAACATTAAGAACAAGGTTTAAACTCCATGGTGGAGCAACAGTTTTAAACACAGGCTTAATCCTGGCCAAAGCCTGACAAAAAGCCTGGACGTCAGGAACTTCTGACAGACGTTTGTGTAACAGAATGGACAGAGCTGAGATCTGTCCCTTTAATGAACTAGCAGATAAACCCTTTTCTAAACCTTCTTGTAGAAAAGACAATATCCTAGGAATCCTAACCTTACTCCAAGAGTAACCTTTGGATTCACACCAATATAGGTATTTACGCCATATCTTATGGTAAATCTTTCTGGTAACAGGTTTCCTAGCCTGTATTAAGGTATCAATAACTGACTCAGAAAACCCACGTCTTGATAAAATCAAGCGTTCAATTTCCAAGCAGTCAGCTTCAGAGAAGTTAGATTTTGATGTTTGAAGGGACCCTGTATCAGAAGGTCCTGTTTCAGAGGTAGAGACCAAGGTGGACAGGATGACATGTCCACCAGGTCTGCATACCAAGTCCTGCGTGGCCACGCAGGTGCTATTAGAATCACTGATGCTCTCTCTTGTTTGATTCTGGCAATCAATCGAGGAAGCAACGGGAAGGGTGGAAACACGTAAGCCATCCTGAAGTCCCAAGGTGCTGTCAGAGCATCTATCAGGACTGCTCCTGGATCCCTGGATCTGGACCCGTAACGAGGAAGCTTGGCGTTCTGTCGAGACGCCATGAGATCTATCTCTGGTTTGCCCCAACGTCGAAGTATTTGGGCAAAGACCTCCGGATGAAGTTCCCACTCCCCCGGATGAAAAGTCTGACGACTTAAGAAATCCGCCTCCCAGTTCTCCACTCCCGGGATGTGGATTGCTGACAGGTGGCAAGAGTGAGACTCTGCCCAGCGAATTATCTTTGATACTTCCATCATAGCTAGGGAGCTTCTTGTCCCTCCCTGATGGTTGATGTAAGCTACAGTCGTGATGTTGTCCGACTGAAACCTGATGAACCCCCGAGTTGTCAACTGGGGCCAAGTCAGGAGGGCATTGAGAACTGCTCTCAATTCCAGAATGTTTATTGGCAGGAGACTCTCCTCCTGACTCCATTGTCCCTGAGCCTTCAAAGAATTCCAGACGGCACCCCAACCTAGAAGGCTGGCGTCTGTTGTTACAATTGTCCAGTCTGGTCTGCTGAATGGCATCCCCCTGGACAGATGTGGCCGAGAAAGCCACCATAGAAGAGAATTTCTGGTCTCTTGATCCAGATTCAGAGAAGGGGATAAGTCTGAGTAATCCCCATTCCACTGACTTAGCATGCACAGTTGCAGTGGTCTGAGGTGTAAGCGTGCAAAGGGTACTATGTCCATTGCTGCTACCATTAAGCCGATTACCTCCATGCATTGAGCCACTGACGGGTGTTGAATGGAATGAAGGGTGCGGCAAGCACTTTGAAGTCTTGTTAGCCTGTCCTCTGTCAGGTAAATCTTCATTTCTACAGAATCTATAAGAGTCCCCAGGAAGGGAACTCTTGTGAGTGGAACGAGTGAACTTTTCTTTTCGTTCACCTTCCATCCATGTGACCTTAGAAATGCCAGCACTAACTCTGTATGAGACTTGGCAGTTTGAAAGCTTGAAGCTTGTATCAGAATGTCGTCTAGGTATGGAGCTACCGAGATTCCCCGCGGTCTTAGTACCGCCAGAAGAGCACCCAGAACCTTTGTGAAGATTCTTGGAGCTGTAGCCAATCCGAATGGAAGAGCCACAAACTGGTAATGCCTGTCTAGGAAGGCAAACCTTAGGTACCGATAATGATCTTTGTGAATCGGTATGTGAAGGTAAGCATCTTTTAAATCTACAGTGGTCATGTACTGACCCTCTTGGATCATAGGTAAAATTGTCCGAATAGTCTCCATCTTGAACGATGGAACTCTTAGGAATTTGTTTAGGATCTTTAAGTCCAGGATTGGTCTGAAAGTTCCCTCTTTTTTGGGAACCACAAACAGATTTGAGTAAAACCCCTGTCCCTGTTCCGATCGTGGAACTGGATGGATTACTCCCATTAACAAGAGCTCTTGTACGCAGCATAGAAACGCCTCTTTCTTTGTCTGGATTGTTGACAATCTTGACAGATGAAATCTCTCTCTTGGAGGAGAGTATTTGAAGTCCAGAAGGTATCCCTGAGATATTATCTCTAGCGCCCAGGGATCCTGAACATCTCATGCCCAAGCCTGGGCGAAGAGAGAAGTCTGCCCCCCACTAGATCCGATCCCGGATCGGGGGCCCTCAATTCATGCTGTTTTAGGGGCAGCAGCAGGTTTCCTAGTCTGCTTGCCCTTGTTCCAGGACTGGTTAGGTTTCCAGCCTTGTCTGTAGCAAGCAACAGCTCCTTCCTGTTTTGGTGCAGAGGAAGTTGATGCTGCTCCTGCTTTGAAATTACGAAAGGAACGAAAATTAGACTGTCTAGTCTTGGCTTTGGCTTTGTCCTGAGGCAGGGCATGGCCTTTACCTCCTGTAATGTCAGCGATAATCTCTTTCAACCCGGGCCCGAATAAGGTCTGCCCTTTGAAAGGTATATTAAGCAATTTAGACTTAGAAGTAACATCAGCTGACCAGGATTTTAGCCACAGCGCCCTGCGTGCCTGAATGGCGAATCCTGAATTCTTCGCCGTAAGTTTAGTAAGATGTACTACGGCCTCCGAAATGAATGAATTAGCTAGTTTAAGGACTCTAAGCCTGTTCGTAATGTCGTCCAGAATAGCTGAACCAATGTTCTCTTCCAGAGACTCAATCCAGAATGCCGCTGCAGCCGTGATCTGCGAAATGCATGCAAGGGGTTGCAATATAAAACCTTGTTGAACAAACATTTTCTTAAGGTAACCCTCTAATTTTTTATCCATTGGATCTGAAAAAGCACAGCTATCCTCCACCGGGATAGTGGTACGCTTAGCTAAGGTAGAAACTGCTCCCTCCACCTTAGGGACCGTTTGCCATAAGTCCCTTGTGGTGGCGTCTATTGGAAACATTTTTCTAAATATCGGAGGGGGTGAGAACGGCACACCGGGTCTATCCCACTCCTTAGTAACAATTTCAGTAAGTCTCTTAGGTATAGGAAAAACCTCAGTACTCGTCGGTACCGCAAAATATTTATCCAACCTACACATTTTCTCTGGTATTGCAACTGTGTTACAATCATTCAGAGCCGCTAACACCTCCCCTAGTAATACACGGAGGTTTTCCAGTTTAAATTTAAAATTTGAAATATCTGAATCCAGTCTGTTTGGATCAGAACCGTCACCCACAGAATGAAGCTCTCCGTCCTCATGTTCTGCCACCTGTGACGCAGTGTCTGACATGGCCCTAATATTATCAGCGCACTCTGTTCTCACCCCAGAGTGATCACGCTTACCTCTTAGCTCTGGTAATTTAGCCAAAACCTCAGTCATAACAGTAGCCATATCCTGTAATGTGATTTGTAATGGCCGCCCAGATGTACTCGGCGCTACAATATCACGCACCTCCCTCTGAGCGGGAGATGTAGGTACTGACACGTGAGGCGAGTTAGTCGGCATAACTCTCCCCTCGTTGTTTGGTGAAATTTGTTCAATTTGTACAGATTGACTTTTATTTAAAGTAGCATCAATACAGTTAGTACATAAATTTCTATTGGGCTCCACTTTGGCATTGCAACAAATGACACAGGTATCATCCTCTGAATCAGACATGTTTAACACACTAGCAAATAAACTTGTAACTTGGAAATACAATTCAATTAGAATAATATTAAAACGTACTGTGCCTTTAAGAAGCACAGAAGATCTATGACAGTTGAAAATTAATAAATTGAAACAGTTATAGCCTCAATCCTTGTAAATAACACAACTTAGCAAAGGTTTAATCCCATTAGCAAAGATAACAAATTCTGAAAGCAGGAAACAAATTACAGAATAAACGTTTTTTATCTCAGTCAAACTATAATTCTCACAGCTCTGCTGAGAGAAATTACCTCCCTCAAAATAAGTTTTGAAGACCCCTGAGCTCTGTAGAGATGAACCGGATCATGCAGGGAATACAATGAGTTGCTGACTGAAATATTTGATGTGTAGTAAAAGCGCCAAAAAACGGCCCCTCCCCCTCACACACAGCAGTGAGGGAGAACAGAAACTGTCAGAAAACAGATTAAGCAACTGCCAAGTGGAAAAATAGTGCCCAAACATTTATTCACTCAGTACCTCAGTAAATGAAAACGATTTTACATTCCAGCAAAAACGTTAAACATAATCTCTAGTTATTAAACAGCTTTATGTATTTCTTACAGTGTAATTCTAGTGAAGTACCATTCCCCAGAATACTGAAGTGTAAAGTATACATACATGACATTATATCGGTATGGCAGGATTTTCTCATCAATTCCATTGTCAGAAAATAAAAACTGCTACATACCTCTATGCAGATTCATCTGCCCGCTGTCCCCTGATCTGAAGTTTACCTCTCCTCAGATGGCCGAGAAACAGCAATATGATCTTAACTACTCCGGCTAAAATCATAACAAAAACTCTGGTAGATTCTTCTTCAAACTCTGCCAGAGAGATAATAACACACTCCGGTGCTATCTTAAAATAACAAACTTTTGATTGAAGATATAAAACTAAGTATAATCACCATAGTCCTCTCACACATCCTATCTAGTCGTTGGGTGCAAGAGAATGACTGGGAGTGACGTAGAGGGGAGGAGCTATATGCAGCTCTGCTGGGTGAATCCTCTTGCACTTCCTGTTGGGGAGGAGTAATATCCCAGAAGTAATGATGACCCGTGGACTGATCACACTTAACAGAAGAAATAAATACACTGAGTGCCTTGGCAAGAACTTGGTAAACTTGCCATCACCTCTCATTTAAGACACAATTTAGTCAAGGTATTTGATCCCTGCCTTCACTGTGTTAAAGGGACATCAAACACTAAACAAGTACTAGATAGAATGATGTATTCAAAACAAGATTAGCCTGTGAATAATAGACTGAGGTGTTAGTTAAAATTATATTTGTTGCTTAAAGGGAAAGTCTGTTTAAAAAGAGATAATCCCTTTATTACCCTTTCCCCAGTTTTGCATAACCAACATGTTTATATTAATATACTTTTTACTTCTGTGATTACCTTGTATCTAAGCCTCTGCAGACTGCACCATTATTTCAGTTTTTTTGACAGGAATGCATTTTAGCCAATCAGTGCCCTCTCATAAGTAACACAATATGCGTGAGCACAATGTAATTTATATGGCACACATTAACCAACACCCTCTAGCTGTGAGAAACTGTCAAATGCATTCAGATAAGAGGCAGACTTCAAGTGCTTAGAAACTAGCATATGAGTCTACCTAGGTTTAACTTTAAATTAAGAATACCAAGAGAACAAAGCAAATTTGATGATAAAAGTAAATTTGTTGTTTAAAAATTACATGCCCTATCTGAATCATAATTGGTGTTTCTGGCGAGCCTAAAAGGCTCGCCAGAAACACAGGGCTTCAAGCTCCGTATGGAGTTTGATAGATATGCCCCTAAATTTTGACTAGACTGTCACTTTTTGAAGAAATAAAGTTTTAATCATTATAAAGTAATCAATTCTTCCATGTTGTAAAAAAGTTTTCCTGGGTTTAAAAGCAAATTCTCCTTATCTAATCCCACCCCACTGCAGACAATTAGGGAAAGTTATAAATGCGCTGATAAAGTAACAATATAACAGTGTTTAAAGAAATTGTATTCATATAGGCCAGTGCACAAATAGATCTGCTTCCCTATTACTAATAAAATATTGATGATATTACCTTATATATTAAAAGGGACAGTGAAGTGAAAACTAAACTTGAATTGAGTAGCTAGAGTATGACATTTTAAACAACTTACTTCTCTAATTAATGTTGCTTACTTCTCTCAGTATCCTTTGTTAAAAAGTAATCCTAGGTTAGCTCAGGTGCATAGTGTCTGCAGCAATGTTTATAATAGTGTTATACAAATTTATAATAGAAGTAAATTGGAAAGTTCTTTAAAGCTGCATGCTATAATAATCTCAATTATTAAAGTTTAAAGTGAAGGTCAATTTTAATGAATTAGTGCCCGGTTTTTAATAATCCTATTAAAAACAAGGGCACTTTAATTCAACAAAATGGACATTTCACTCGTTTTCTTCAAAAATGTACCTTTTAATCCTAACAGCCGCTGCAACGCTTCCTCCGACCGCCGCAAGCCTTCTTCGCGGGTCCAAAATGGCAAATCCGGCTTCCTCCAATCAGGGCGTTGCCTCAGGCCATGATTCCCCCCTGGGGGGGGGAGCCGTGATTGGAGGAAGCCGGATTTTTCATTTCTGACGTATGAAGAGGCTTCCGTCAGCCGGGGGAATCGCTGGAGCGGCTGTCAGGATTACAAGGTAAGTTTTTGACAAAATTGAGTGAAATGTCAATTTTGATGAATTAAAGTGCCTTTGTTTTTAATAGGATTATTAAAAACCGGACACCAATTCATCAAAATTGACCTTTAAACTTTAATAATTCAGATATAGCATGCAGCTTTTAAGAACTTTCCAATTAACTTATATTATAAATTCGTATAACACTATTATAAACATTGCTGCAGACACTACGCACCTAAGCTAACCTAGGATTACTGTTTAACAAAGGATACTGAGAGAAGTAAGCAACATTAATTAGAGAAGTAAGTTGTTTAAAATGTCATACTCTATCTACTCAATTCAAGTTTAATTTGCACTTCTCTTAAAAACCGGGCACTAATTCATCGAAATTGACCTTCACTTTAATTTTGAGGTTAGTGTCCCTTTAAATGAGCAATGTGAACCCCTACCACCCCTAGACTGGTCCCAGCACACTTACCGAGTCACACTCAAACTGCTTCTAACAAATATAAGACTCACACTTTTCCACAGCACTGCTTGCAGACAACAGGTTACAGCCATGGCAGTGTCAACCACTACCACTCTGTCAAGATCTCCACAATCCTGCCACCCCAATCGAGCAATCACCACCAGCCCCAGGGAGAAGCCCACACAACGTGAACTCCTCACTGAAAGAGGGCACCTCAGCAGCTGGTGATGTGCTGCGTGGCGTCACAGCGACAAAACCAAGGGACAATCTAAGTGATAGAGGACCGGATTGCAAGAAAAACTGGAAATACAGCGACACCTGATGATTGAAGGAAATTATTTGCTGCTCAGGAAATAAATGCTCAGCTTAGGTTCCCTTTAGGTAGACAGCTACAGTTCTCAAGTTCAGGTGGAAAACTGTAACTGGCTTCCTAAAGGGAACCTAAGCTGAGCGGCTGTGATAGACCCGGGAGTTCTGAAAGTTACGGATTGCTCCATACAAGCCAGGGACCGCATATCTTGGGGACACTTTTAAGACATTGATGCTTTTATACAAGACTTTCATGTGAGTCTATTTTAATTTGTGTTTTAAATTTATTAAATCATACTTGAAACCAATTGCGCTGTTTGCTTACTTTTAGATATACCCCTTAGTGAGGATCAACCCTTTTTGTTTCTAACACGCAATAAATCGGTGTATTAAAGCTAGGGCTGCAACTAACGATTATTTTCATAATCGATTAATCGGCCAATTATTTTTTCGATTAATCGACTAATCGGATAAAAAGAGAATCAATAATAGTGTTCTATGTTTTAAATAAAATCCACATAATGAGTGTTACAAATATAAACTTCAGACTAAAACTTTACATTAACACAACTGTTTCTTCAATTTCTAAGCAGCAGAACACAGTTTTATAATTAAACAAAACAAAATCACAAACTGTTTGAAAAGAGGTAGAACTAGAAAGAGTTAGACTATCACTGTTAATAACATTCTGTTGTTCACTCTTTCAGAAACTTTGCATTGAAATGCAAAAATCTCAACATGTCCACATGCTTCTGGCTAAGGCTGGTTCTCTGTTTGCAGCTATATTTCCTGCAGCAGAGAAAAGGCTGTTGAGGTGTATAAGTAGGGTTTTGCCAATTTCACCAAAGTGGGATATTTATCTTTGTTAGCTCTTCACCAATGCCAAGTGTTTTCTACCTTGGCAAGGGGCCTCTCAATAAAGTAACCCTTGACTTCATTCTAACATAAAAATATCTTGAATATCTATATGCAATGGTAAATAACCAGCTATAAAGGTTAGGGGAAATATCTAGTCCGCTCTAAAAATAACGAATATATACTATATATATATATACTAATAAAGGTTGAATCTGGTACATATTATCACAATTTATTAAAAATATAAAAAAAAAACAATAAAAAACAAAGTCAGAAGTGCTAAGGACTGTATATCAATAACAGGACAAAGCCTTACACATTTATTTATACAGTACATATAATCAGCAATAGCAAGCAATCTGCTAATAATTGTGCAAACAGGTAATAGTGCACATCAATTTAAATAACTCCCATCAATCTAGGGGCAAGGTGTAAACAACAAGCTTGGCACTATATCATGAAAAGCATAGTTCCAAATCACCAGATTTAATATAAACAATCCAAATGATGACTATTATATCTGGGTTGCACATAAGCCAGGGGTAGTTGTAAACATATACTGTCCTGAAAAAGTGAAAAGTAGACGTCTGTAGACATCCTTTAGGCTAAGGACATAACCATAAAACACAATACCATATGCAGGAGCTCAGTAGAGTGAAGCAGCTGGTGTTGTGCACAGACCAACTAATTGCAAACCAACTAATCGATTAATAGATTATGAGATTCGTTGACAACTATTTTCATAATCGATTATCATCGATTATGACGATTAGTTGTTGCAGCTCTAATTAAAGCCAAGAGGACTGGGACTCATATTAACATTGCTTTTATATTATCACACAAATATATCAGATACTCTGAGTGACTTTAGTTGTTCCCCTCTATAGTGGAGGGGCACATATATAAAAAAAATCCCAAAAAAACCTAAAAAAAAATTTACTCAACTATTGTGGCTAGCTTCTATGTTTTAACCCCTTCTGCCTAGTAGACGTTAGTCACTGTGTACTTTGCTCAGCATACCCTGTTGACGTTGTACCTACAACCAACTTTTGCTTCATGCGCGATCCCACCTGTCAGCTCAGACAGCCACCAGAGGCAGAAGGCATCTGTCTTCATATGGTAAGCAAGCGCTGATCTTGCTCCCGTTACCATATAAAGCCAGATCACAGATACAGACAGTGACACTCTGTGTCACTGTTTGCTTTTTGCTGCGGTGGTGCTGTGGAAGGGAAGAAGGGAGGCGGGTGGGCAGCCCATCTATGGAGGGGGTGTGGAGGTGAATTAAAGGGGCAAAATCGCTAAGCTGCAGAAAAGATTTAGGAGGGAGGCAGGGAGTGAGGGATCTACAAAGGAAAAAGGATTATGGGGGGTCCCACAGTAAGATGGCTTTGACAGGAGAGGTTGGCCGCTGCACTACAGAAACTTGTTTTTGTTAATAAATCATAAAAAAAAAAAACTACAGACAGCTACCAGTACCTAAGATGGCAACACCAAGTGAGACGGGGGAGGGTTCACACTACACTACAGAAATTAAAAATATTTATTTAAAAAAAAAAAAATTGTATCCATAAACTGCATACTGGCAGACTGTCTGCCAGTGCCTAAGATTGTGTGGACCAGTGTGTGTGTGGGTGGGGAGTAATCTCTACACTACAGTTAGAATTGTTAAGATTTTAAAACTATTTGTCTTATGACTGCAGCAGTGTGTAAATAATATAAGTAAGAACCGCAAATGTTTTAAAAAAGTTAACCATTTTTTCTCCTTAAATAAAATAAATGTTTTAATCTGTTGAACTTTTAAAATGTAATAAATACATTTACAACGGAAAAGGATATGAAATGGCAAAATTGCAAAGGCAAACATTTGTTTTTATTATTTTTTTATTTAGTTGCAGGGTTGGCCAATCACAGGCATGTTGCTGGAGCTCTTCACTGTAAAGTAGACTATTCCTGCGGTGATGCATTTATTTATTTTTTATTTTGGATCCTATGTGTCTCATGTCCCAGATCCACACAGGAGTGCTCAACTGTTTAACAATTAGTCAGTGATTGTTCTTACCAATTTACCTTTCTTCAAACTTAAAATGTATAGACTGGTGAAGTTGAGGAATTGAAACCACTATTCATTGCTTAAAAAAAAATCTTTAATATTACCACAGCATTATAAAAGGTTATAGAAACAATGTACTCAGGCAAGCAGCTGCAGGAAACCCATTCAAGTAGGCTGAGCTCTCTCTTCCACACCTCACTGTAAGATTGATTTGTGCCAATCCTTATGTGTATATAGGTTTTCTATAGCCAATAATGCAGTATTGTCAATTTCGTTATAGGTGTCAGTTTTAACAGTCAAAATTAGCTATTTCAAAAGTCAGGAGCAATGTTAACACTTTTTTTCTGGGGGGTTTTTTGGTATCTTATATGCTCTGCTGGTTAAGAACAACATATTATATAGGACATGGAAGGCAAATGTTTTCAAGGAAATATGCCCAAATTGGTGATATTTTTTTATGTTTTTTTTCCCAATGCTCATAGGTAAATTACAGAAAAATAAATAAGTAAATTACAAAGTTTTTAACTAAGCAGAAGAAAAAAGAAAAAAAAAGGCAAATTACATTACAACTTTACTGTACCTTAAAGGGCCAGTAAACCTAGCAAATAATGTTATATAATTCTGCACATAGTGAAGAATTATATAACATTAGCTTAGCGCCAGGTTTCTAAAGCAAATTGTTAGATAGATATTTAGCAAAGAAAACAGAACGCCGCTCCTGGCTCTACTGAGCGGGTCTGTTTTCTTCTCCTAAGCGCATCTGGGCACGCTGTCTAATCACGGCCGGCCCAATCGCGCTATTTAAACTTAATGTAGCTCGCTCCCGCTACCAGATCGGGCTACATTGATTTTAATAGCACGATCGGGCGTGCTGTGACTATACAGCGTGTCCGCGATGCGCTTAGCAAGAGAAAACAGACCCGCTCAGTAGAGCCAGGAGCGGCGTTCTGTTTTCTTTGCTAAATATCTATCTAACAATTTACTTTAGAAACCTGGCGCTAAGCTAATGTTATATAATTCTGCACTATGTGCAGAATTATATAACATTATTTGCTAGGTTTACTGGCTTTTTAAAAACCTGGCTAGGCAAAGTACATTGTGGAAAAAATACCCCCCACCCCCCTCATTTCTTCATCTAAAATCTGAAACGGACTACAAATTTTGCAGAAAATGTATACATTTTATCATTCTTGTCCTGGCCACTTTGTGAAAGTGTGAGTGAGTATTCTAACTCTTCTAGCCTCAAGCAACAGAAATCAGATTATGCACATGTAACATCTTATTAAATCCCTTAGGTCAGCAAACCAAGGCTAGAACTTTATTTCTGGCTCCCAACATTCTAGATTTTTCCACATAACTCCAAAAAAACACAGCTTGGCTATTTGTGCGTTAAAACAAATGTTAAAGGGATAGTATAGTCAAAAATAAACGTTTGTGATTCAGATAGAGCATGCAATTTTAAGCAAATTTCTAATTTACTCCTATTATACATTTTTCTTCATTCTCTTGGTATCTTCATTTAAAAAAGCAGGAATCTAAGCTTAGAAGCTGGCCAATTTTTCGTTCAGCACCTGGGTAGCACTTGCTGATTGGTTGCTAAATGTAGCTTTCCAATCAGCAAGCGCTACCCTGGTGCAGAGCCAAAAATGGGCTGGCTCCTAAAATTACTTTCCAGCTTTTTTAAATAAAGATACCAAGAGAACAAAGAAAAATTGATAATAGGAGTAAATTAGAAATGTGCTTAAAATTGTCTGCTCTATCAGAATCATAAATGTTTATTTCTGACTAGATTATCCCTTATCTAAATAATAAAGATTATATTTATCCATTAATTATAAAGGACTGTTTTACATACACATAGTATGCGATAGACACATACATACATAAACACACACACACACACACACAGGGATAGACAACCATGCTACCTTTATCTTGTGCTGAACTTCACAGGTTCAAGCACCCTCTTCAGTTTGTGTGAGTGTGCGCGCATATCTATATTTTATAGTCATGTATCAAAGTTTACAATGAAGTCTACAAATTAAAGAACCAGTCAACACAATACATGCGTGCAGAAAGTTATAATAAAACTTTTGAGAGGTACCCGTGTATAATCCACATAATAATCTTCGAGAACGATTGTTTTGAATTTTGTTATGTTTTTCTTGTTCTCCCGGGTCACCTGGGTGATGATTGCAAATGAAAACTGCATATAGGTATATGCAGTTTTCCTCCACTACGCATGCCCAAGTGATGTCACCTGTAAACCGGACTGCGCTTCTGTGGTGGAGCAGTGCACATAAACAGATTGTGCACTGCCTACATAGCCAGTATATTATCCATCACACAAATGTCCGTCAAATAACAGTCCGGCCACAAAGTGTACAATTTCCAAACTGTGCCATTAAAAAGTAAATTAATTAATAAAGGCATGGCATTTTAAGACTATACACAATACAAAAAGAAAGCAGCTCGATCCTCCTTTTCCTACAGAGCACCACAATTATGGAACGACCTCCCGCACACTTTCAAACCTTTCCCAAGCCTAAAATCCTTTAAGAGATCCCTCTAAACATATCTCAAAACAGAATGCACCTGTCATGGTTGATTATACATTTCCTACCTGTTCTATGTTAAATTTTGCATATATTATGTATTATTATTGTTTCTGTATTGTACTGTACCCTATTGTAACAATGCAATGTTTTGTGGCCCCAGGACATACTTGAAAGAGAGATCTCAATGTATCCTTCCTGGTAAAATATTTTATAAGTAAATAAATAAATAAAAATAAATGACATTTTTAAGACTATCACCCACTGCACTACTGTGTTTTTAACCCCCACCCCCCCCGGGTGGATAAAAAGTAATGACTTATTTTATTTTTTAAATTGGAAATTTTTATTAAAAAAATCAGATTTTTTTTTACTTAAATACGATTTTATTTAAATGAAATGCTTTTTGAGAAAAGATCCAGCTAAAGATAGTTTACTATTTAAGATACATTATAATCAGAAGGTTATTCATCCTGAAATGAGGATCATTTTTTCATTATGTACAATGAGGTTGTATATTCATAGCTGAGGTGTTTAAAGTGATGGTAAACTCCATATGTAGCGATAATATCAATTAACAGAATAGATTACCTTACTGACACACACCAAATTACATCTAATGCAATATATTAAAAAAGCTTTGAATACTTGTATTTATCCGTTCATCTTCTGAGATACATCTCCAGCCCCCTGTGACGTAATAACCAATGTTTATTAAGTTGGACCAATAAGCAAGCCTATCGCCAGACAGGCTATCTTCTATGCTACCGGCTATGCGCCTGCACAATGTCATTTTACTTTCAAGACGCGCATCCAATCAGGAGCCTTTAGAATTCTCTGACGAATTTGCACGTGCATGTTTTGGGTACGCATGCGCTTCCACACGATTTGAGATTAAAAAATAACACCCCATCACTATCAATTTTCGGTTCTGGTAAATATGAAAATTGTATAAAAATAAAATATTTTAAGACTTACTGATATTTTCAATATTACAAACCCAATGCGCATGCGTGGAAAATAGCAGGGTCGGGAGCGCGCAAATTCTCTGACGTGCAGAGAGGGGGGAAACAAGGTACGCATCTAGTGTCTTCAGTGAAGAAAATATAAGGGGCGGAGCGATGCAGCGTTATAACGGTTTGTAAATAAGTTGAAAATATAATAAAATTGCATATAAAAAGTTAAAAAAAATAAGGCGGTTTAATAAATATGCTATTACAGAATCCGAATATGTTGTGTACCAACAGAGAAGTTTACCATCACTTTAATTTGTTTTTGGTAAATTAATTCTATTAATCCATTCACACATCATGCTCTACCAGATTTTTCCGTAAGATTATTTTTGGCATTTTTTCTGTCTAGAAGATATTATCACATAATCTTGGTTTTGTAGCTCTCAAAACTGTGAATTTGTGTCTGCAGAAATATTATGCCTCTTCTTCAAAGCAAAAATGTAACAAAATAAATATACAAAGTTGAGAAAAAGTTGAGAAATAGACCTTCAATTGAAACATGCTTTTCAAAAATGGACACCAAGAGAACAAAGCAAATTAGATAATAGAGGTACAATGGAACGTTGTTTATAATTGCATGCTCTATCTGCATCATGAAAGTTTAATTTTGACTTGACTGTCTTTTCAATCTCATTGTTTCCCTACAATTCTATGTACACAGAAACAACCCCTTATTAAGTTTCAAAAAGCTCAATGAATAGAAGATAGACGATTGAAGTAGAATAGATCTGCACAAGGACCTAATTGTGAGGAGGGAGGGCCAAGCAGTAAAAATAAAAGTGAAACCTATTATTTACTTAATTAAAGATTTTTATTATTGAGATATGATTTAAATTGGGTCCTACTGACTAGTGATTTAAATTGATTTGGATATAAATCAAATCTACCTTGACCCCCGTAAAGTTAGAAGCACAGAAGAAGTACAGCTCGGGACTCACAGAGCACTGCTGGTCCTGAGTGGGAACTGCCACTGATCCAATCAGTAGCTCTGGCCGGGGGTAAAACACACAGCAGTTCTGGGTCGATAGCCTTAAAATTACATGCTCTAACAAATAAGAGCATGTCATTATTTTTAATATTATGGCCCTTTAAGGTGTATGGAAATGTGATTAAATGCAACATTTACCTGTAAGCAGACATTTGTATGCATTAATATGTACTTGTCACAGACAGGTGTGTATGTACCTAATGTGTGAACTGATATGTATGAAGGCAAAGACAGGGAACACAATTGTGCAAGCAGTACGTAAGTTGTGCTCTGTTGTGCAAAGGAAGAGTTGTGAAATGTGCACTTAGGAAGCATGTCTACATGTACATGCAATGAGGTAGTGAGAATGGCGAGTGTATAAACACGCACATGATGAGTGTGGCACGTAGGCAGTGAGTATGTGCATACAATTAGTACTGCTGTGTATATATGTGCCTACCTTCATACTGCATGTGCTCACAAAATGTAGAGCAATTAGAATGGTGGGTAAATAAATGAGCAATGTTCTCTGGACTATATTATGCGGTTACCATGTGTACACCTACAAGCATCGTTTTGTACAACCTCCACAACACATTGCCCATAGATGTACATAAGCTGCCCACATGTACACTCTGTGAGGAGTGTGTTGAGAAGTATACATACAGGATGCATGTATATATACAGACAGTATGTGCACACATACCTGCAATGTGTTATACATATTCATTCTGCACATACACACCATATGTACAGACCAAAATGTTAGGGTGAATGTGCACGTAGTTGTTTGTATAAATCCATAGTTGCTATGCATACATATAGTCAAAGTGTTGTCTTGAGTGTATATACCTGCAAGGTGTTGTGAGGTGTACATGCATGCAGTGTGTCGTAATATGTAAATGTAGACAGTGACTTTACATACATGCAAGGATTTCTTATGTGCGCAGTATAAATGAAAGGGGATATGAGCATGCAGGCAATGTGTTTCATACATGTAAAGTCTTGTGATGTGTACATGCACACAGTGTGTTTACATACATGCATGCAAGGTGTGATATGCACATGCATACAATGTGTATATATAAATGCAAGGTATGGTGTGCACATGAAGGCAGCGTGTTTACATACATGCATGGTGTTGTGATATGCACATTAAGGCAGCATGTTTACATACATGCAAAGTGTTGTGATATGCACATGCAGGCAGTGTGTTTACATACATGCAAGGTGTTGTGATATGCACATGCAGGCAGTGTGTTTACATACATGCAAGGTGTTGTGGCATGTACATGCAGGCAGCGTGTTTACATACATGCAAAGTGTTGTGATATGCACATGCAGGCAGTGTGTTTACATACATGCATGGTGTTGTGATATGCACATTAAGGCAGCATGTTTACATACATGCAAGGTGTTGTGGCATGTACATGCAGGCAGCGTGTTTACATACATGCAAAGTGTTGTGATATGCACATGCAGGCAGTGTGTTTACATACATGCAAGGTGCTGTGATATGCACATGCAGGCAGTGTGTTTACATACATGCAAGGTGTTGTGATATGCACATGCAGGTAGTGTGTGTTTACATACATGCAAGACGTGGAATGCTCAAGCAGGTAGTGTGTTTACATGCCTGCAAGGTGTTGGGATAAGCACATGCAGGCAGTGTGTTTACATGCATGCAAGGTGTTGCGATATGCACATGCAGGCAGTGTGTTTACATACATGCAAGGTGTTGTGATATGCACATGCAGGCAGTGTGTTTAAATACATGCAAGGTGTTGTGATGTATGCACGAAGGCAATGTGCTTACGTGCATGCAATGCGTGATGAGAACATGCATACAGTGTGTATATATAAATGAAAGGTGGGATGTGCACATGCAGGCAGTGTGTGTACATACACACAAGGTGTAATGTGTGCATGTAGGCAGTGTGCTTACATGCATGTAATGTTTGCATGGAGGCAATATGTGCAAGGTTTTGTGATGTGTACATGCAGGGAGTGTGTTTATTTACATGCAAGGTGTTTATATGCATGCAGGCATTATGCTGCACATGTAGATAGTACATTTACAAACATGAAAGGTGTTGGTATGTACATACAGCCATTGTGTTTACATACATTAAAGGTACTGTTTACATATCTGCAATACATCATGCGTATATGTTGTGTTGTGTGCATACAATAAATCTGAGTTCTGTGCAATATGTATGCAATCTGTTTGTACAAACACTGAGTTAGTTGTGTGATGTGACATACATCTAGTATACATACAAACAATGTAAATTGTGTTCTGTCACTGCGAGCAGTTTGTACACATAATGAGTGAGTTGTGGGGTGAGTGGTATGTACATGTAGGCAGGATGCACTGACAATGAATGAGTAGTATGTAGGTGCAAACTGAGAATGTGAAAGCAGCTCTCTCCCTCAAGATATAAGAGATCTGTGCTCACAACAGCAATAACTCAAATGACAACAAAGCCCCGCACATAGTCGTAAAACAGTGGCACCTACCAGGCGGGCAGCCTCGGCCCAGGTGCGGTCCTTCTTCTTCCTCTTGTCTTTCATGTTTGCATCTCATTGATGGTTCTTATGACGTGGGGTTTCCACGGGTACCCGAGGGCTGAAGCGGGGACAATGGCAGTGCGTTCTAAGCTAGCGGCCTCGGTACCCCGCCTACCTCAACAATGCATGCAGCAGCGGCACTCTGCAGCTGACAGTTCTGGGATGCTCCCGTTCCCCCTCACAACAATACACAGTGACGTCACGGCGAATGGCGACCCGGTGCTCTCGCGAGGGAAGCGGCGGCGATGGTTTGAGCCAAAGCTCGCGAGCTCTCCCAGGCCAGCATTCGGAATTCCATTGAGCGCTGGGGCTTCCCTGTGCAGATCCACGCCCCCTGCATCCTGCTCCAACCTGCTGCGTCCGCCGCTTGCTGCTCATTCCTCGTTTCTCACAGATAAGAGCGGAACGTGAGCAAATTTACACAGTAACTATAGAGATTACGTTCTTATAGATTTTAAATTTAATGGTGTGTCCTATATTTAAATTTATTTTGTTGAGTCCCAACTTAGTGTTTGATGAGAGAAATCACACGAAATATTTGGTTGTTTTTTAACATTATATTAATAGATAGACGACAAGGAAGTTGGGTTCTTATTCAAGCTGTTTCTTATTCGTGAAATTCTGTTTCTTATTCATGGAAGTTTCTTATTCATTTTTTTTTGTCTGACTGCTTTAAATTGACTTTAAAAATATAGTTTTATTTAAATAATAATTCATGTAATGTAGTTACACAGAGGTGGAATCCCTTTATACAACAATTGGATATACAAACTGGAAAAAAAGGTCATACGTTGGCACCAATACCAATATTACTATTTTGAATAAGTAACTATTTGAATAAGTAACTGATATTTTGAAAGGGTTAATGACCATTGGGCACTGATTTCACTATGAATATATACAGGGTAGATCCCCCTTCATGACATGCCATTGTTTTTAGCCTGGCCCAACAGCGTTTTGGGCACATAAATTGATGCCAACCCTGGCATAGGTGCTCTAATGCTCATTTTTTTAATAAATAACTGATATTTTCAAAGGGTTAATAACAATTGGGCCACTGACTTCACTATGAATATTTACAGGGTAGATCCCCCTCCATGACATGCAATTGTTTTTAGCCTGGCCCAATGGTGTTTTGGGCACAGAAATTCATGCCAACGCTAGCATTGGTGCTGTAATTACCATTTTTGAATAAGTAACGGATATTTTCAAAGGGTTAATAACCATTGGGCCACTGATTTCACTATGAATATATACAGGGTAGATCCCCCTCCATGACATGCAATTGTTTTTAGCCTGGCCCAATGGTGTTTTTGGCACAGAAATTGATGCCAACCCTGGCATAGGTGCTGTACTTCTCATTTTTGAATAAGTAACTGATATTTTTGAAGGGTTAATAACCATTCGACCACTGATTTAACTATTAATATATACAGAGTAGATCCCTGTCCATGACATGCAATTGTTTTTAGCCTGGCCCAATGGTGTTTTTGGCACAGAAATTGATGCCAACCCTGGCATAGGTGCTGTACTTCTCATTTTTGAATAAGTAACTGATATTTTTGAAGGGTTAATAACCATTCGACCACTGATTTAACTATTAATATATACAGAGTAGATCCCTGTCCATGACATGCAATTGTTTTTAGCCTGGCCCAATGGTGTTTTGGGCACATAAATTGATGCCACCCCGGCATAGGTGCTGTACTTCTCATTTTTTAATAAGTAACATATATTTTGTAAAGGGTTAATAACCATTGGGTGACTGATTTCACTATGAATATATACAGGGTAGATCCCCCTCCATGACATGCAATTGTTTTTAGCCTGGCCCAATGGTGTTTTGGGCACAGAAATTCATGCCAACACTGGCATTGGTGCTGTAATTATTATTTTTGAATAAGTAACATATATTTTCAAAGGGTTAATAACCATTGGGCCACTGATTTCACTATGAACATATACAGGGTAGATTCCCCTCCATGACATGCAATTGTTTTTAGAAAACAGCAAGTCCTTAATCCAGCACACAACGGCCCCATGCACGCCACTCTAGAGCTCCACTCCAAACTCTGAACAGTAGATAAAAAATCAAAGCAGAGTAGCAGCAAACAAAGGATTTATTGTTTAACACAACAACAAATGCAGCAACGTTTCGGTATTACTACCTTAGTCAAGCTCGACTAAGGTAGTAATACCGAAACGTTGCTGCATTTGTTTGCTGCTACTCTGCTTTGATTTTTTACGCAATTGTTTTTAGCCTGGCCCAATGGTGTTTTGGGTACAGAAATTGATGCCAACACTGGCATTGGTGCTGTAATTACCATTTTTGAATAAGTAACATATATTTTCAAAGAGTAATAACCATTGGGCCACTGATTTCACTATAAATATATACAGGGTAGAGCCCCCTCCATGACATGCATTTGTTTTTAGCCTAGCCCAATGGTGTTTTGGGCACAGAAATTGATGTCAACACTGGCATTGGTGCTGTAATTACCATTTTTGAATAAGTAACATATTTTCAATATTCATAGTGAAATCAGTGGCCCGATGGTTATTAACCCTTTAAAAATATCAGTTACTTATTCAAAAATGAGAATTAGAGCACCTATTTTAGGTTGGCATCATTATCTGTGCCCAAAACACCATTGGGCCAGGCTAAACACAATTGCATGTCATGGAAGGGGATCTACCCTGTATATATTCATAGTGAAATCAGTGACTCGAGCGTATCTGGGTTCCTGCTATTGATAGGTCCAGTGAACTGGGTCACTGTTGAATATCCAGTCTGCCTCTGATAGCACTGTCTGAGTGCTCTTCATAAATGTGAGTACCCTGACTAGGGATATATACACTGACCCTACCTGGTTATACTACTGGTACACACAGACGGCCTGTCTGTTTTCTCTCTCCAGACTCTGATGATATCTCGTTCCTATATCCAGGCTAATCAGTGAGCTGGTTCGCTGTTAAATATCCAGTCTGTTCCTAATAGCACTGTCTGAGTGCTCTTCACAAATGTGAGTACCCTGATTAGGGATATATACACTGACCCTACCTGGTTATACTACTGGTACACACAGACGGCCTGTCTGTTTTCTCTCTCCAGACTCTGATGATATCTCGTTTCTATATCCAGGCTAATCAGTGAGCTGGTTCGCTGTTAAATATCCAGTCTGTTCCTAATAGCACTGTCTGAGTGCTCTTCACAAATGTGAGTACCCTGATTAGGGATCATACATGGTGAACATATTATATTATTACCGATACACACAGGCGCCTCTCTTGTTCTTTTCAAATTTTCAGTTATTCAAAAATGGTAATTACAGCACCTATGCCAGTGTTGGCATCAATTTCTGTGCCCAAAACACCATTGGGCCAGGCTAAAAACAATTGCATGTCATGGAGGGGGATCTTCCCTGTATATATTCATAGTGAAATCAGTGGCCCAATGGTTATTAACCATTTGAAAATATCAGTTACTTATTCTAATATAAGAATTAGAGCACCTATGCCAGGGTTGGCATCAATTTCTGTGCCCAAAACACCATTGGGCCAGGCTAAAAACAATTGCATGTCATGGAGGGGGATCTACCCTGTATATATTCATAGTGAAATCAGTGGCCCAATGGTTATTAACCCTTGGAAAATATCAGTTACTTATTCAAAAATGGTAATTACAGCACCAATGCTAGTGTTGGCATGAATTTCTGTGCCCAAAACACCATTGGGCCAGGCTAAAAACAATTGCAGCACCAATGCTAGTGTTGGCATCAATTTTTGTGCCCAAAACGCCATTGGGCCAGGCTAAAAACAATTGCATGTCATGAAGGGGGACCTACCCTGTATATATTCATAGTGAAATCAGTGGTCCAATGGTCATTAACCCTTTGAAGATAACATAATATTTGTATTGGTGCCAACATATGCCCTTTTTTCCAGTTTGTATATCCAGTTGTTGTATAAAGAGATTTGTGGCTTTAGTAATTTCTTCTAAAGCCACAAATAAAAAATGTGGTGTAGTTGTTTTATTAAGTAAATATTTAGACTATAAGATAATTACGATAGATATTGATAATCAAGCTAGATTTATTGTACTTATTTATATGTAAAAGCTACAAAATTTGTAATCTGCAATATTTATGCGCCTAATAGATTGTCAGTAGAATTTTGGGGGGAAATCCAAAATAGAGTATATCCATTTAAAAGCCAAAATTTAATTTTATGTGGAGATTTTAATATGACCTTAGATCCATCAATAGATCGATTCTCGCATAAAAATATAGTAGCTAATAAACATAGTGCAAAATATTTTCAGAAATTCTGTCATAAATTAAAATTGACAGACATCTGGCGAACTCAAAACCCGGATAGCTTAAAATATACATGTGAATCAAGAGCCCATAGAACATTTTCTAGGATTGATTTGTTTTTAGTCGCTGAATCTCTTTCTATATGGCAAACAAGGACAGAGATCCGTGAGATCATGATATCGGACCACGCAATAATTTAATTAACTCTTTCCTTAGGGAATAAGGGTAGATCACAGAAGTTAGTATTTTGTTTTCCTCGCTTTCTATGCTCTGATCCTAGATTTCAAGCATGGTTAAAAATAAAATGGCAAGAGTATGGACGGAATAATATAGAATATAGAAATAAAATTGAAATTTTCTGGGAGGCTGCTAAAGTGGTTCTTAGGGGTGAGATTATGGCTTTTTTAATTATACGCGGAAAGAAGATTAAAGCTAGAGAAGTTTTATTGGCAAATAATGTAAAGATCGCATATTCACAGGTTCAGAGTGTTTCTTCACAGCAAAATTGGGACAATTATGTGATTGCTAGAAAAGAACGAGATCTCTATTTAAAACAAAAATCCCTGTTAGAGGAAATAAGAATAAATCGCTATTATAAAGGGATTCACGGATGTTCGGCAAAACATCTTGCTAATCTTATTAAATGCAGGAAGAAAAAAAATCTTATATCGGCCATTAAAGATAAAGGGATTAGATATTCTGATACTACGGACATCTGTAAAATATTTGCTTCCTATTATCAGCATCTTTATTCCGCAGTTAAAATTAACCCAGATAAACAAGATTTGTGTTGGTCAAAAATCTTGACCCCTGAGATTCAGGTTGAAGATCTTTCCAGGTTAAATGAACCTATAACAAGAGATGAAATTGGTTTAGCTATTGATAAATTGAAACCAAATAAAGCACCGGGCCCAGATGGCTTTCCATCAGAATTCTATAAATGCTTAAAGGAGGATTTATGGCCAGTATTAGAGAATCTATTTAATAGGTATTATACGGTAGATAATCCGATTTCAACCTATTTTTCACGGGCTAATATCTCTCTTATATTAAAAAAGGGCAAAGATGCAGAGGATCCTGCATCATATAGACCAATATCGGTCCTAAACTCTGATTACAAGATTCTAACTATTATCTTAGCTAATAGATTCTCATTTTGTATACAGAAACTTATTCATCCAGATCAGACTGGGTTCATGTGCAATAGAAACTCATGTAAGAACATAAGAAAATTAACGACTTGTCTTGATTATGCCTGGAATTATGAGCAAGAGCTTAAGAGAAATAGAGGGTATGATATGGCGGTCTTAACTTTGGACGCGGCCAAAGCGTTCGACTCTATAGTATGGGAGCACTTATTTGTTTCAATGGGAAAATTCGGTATTGTAGGGAACTTTGCGCAATTTATTCGAAGATTATATTCAAAACTTATATCACATATACTGGTTAATGGGACTGTCTCCCCTAAGATAATACTACAGCGAGGTACGCGGCAAGGTTGCCCATTATCACCGCTATTGTTTAATTTAGCGCTAGAGCCATTCGCGATCCGGGTAAGGAATTGTTTAACAGGGATTTTAATAGGTCCATATCGCTTAAATATCTTATTATATGCAGATGATATCTTACTCTTTTTAGAAAATTTGCAACAATCTATCCCTAACTTGATCCAATTATTGGAAGAATTTGGTTCTTTCTCAGGGTACAGAGTTAATACTGGAAAAAAGTGAATTGTTGATCATAGGGAAGACATCACCTAGGATTTCTAGTAAGGTCTTTAAAGAAGTAGATACTATTAAATACCTGGGACTGATGCTACACAAAAATCCTAAACACTGGTACTTTTATAATTATAGGCCTTTATTTAAAAAAATTAAGTCAGACCTACAATTATGGACCTCTTTTTCCTCTGTCTTTAATGGCTAGAGTTAAATTAATTAAAACTATTGTTTTTCCACGCCTATTATATCCGTCACAAAATCTTCCCTTGCTTCTATCTAGTAGCGATCTAAAGAAAGTATATCGCTATTTCTCGCAGTTTATTTGGCAAAATAAAAAAACGCGTATTTCTTTATCAAGGTTAATGCAGAAGGCTGAGGCAGGAGGCCTTGCATTTCCAGATATTAATTTATATAATATTGCGGCATTAGTAAAAATTGCAATTGACTGGATGGCGAAAACAAATATATATTCTACTTTTGAAGAGGAAGCTTTTTTGATATATCCTTTCGAATTACTAGCTATACTAAATTGTAATCCGCGCCAGCTACCAGCTAATGTCATTTCACTTCTGACATTTAAGAACGTATTCTTGGCCTGGCATAAATTTTGTAAAAGACTAGAGGTAGATTTTACTTTTTCAGAATTTCTCCCTATTCAGGGTAATCCATTATTTTCCCCGGGTATTAACCAAAAAGCCTTTAGGATATGGGCAGAGAGAGGTTTAAGCTGGATCTATCAAGCACTAGGGCCAGATGGTCGAGTTTTGCCAGGAGAAACTTTATTTTTACGATATAGTTTACCCAGAACTGATTTATTTGCTTTTTTTCAGCTAAGGCATTTTGTCAATGCGCAGCAATGGAGGTTTCCCTTGGCTATTGCGTGGTCCGATATCAGGACCTTAATACAGAGATTTACGGCAGGGATTACATCAATCTCACTAATATATGATATTATGCTTTCAAAACAAACGCAAGGTTTCATTGATAGGATCTGTAATTTTTGGATCCCTACCATTCCAGATATAGATCAGGATAAAATTAGGCAGAGTTTTAATATTCTAGACAAATGTAAAATTCCATCAAGTTGGAAGGAATCCCATATGAAGCTTATAAACAACTATTATTTATATCCTGCTAAACTGGCTAGATTCTATGAAACTAGATCTTCAGGATGCCCAAGATGTTCATATTTGAAAGCAGATTTATTTCATATGTTTTGGGCTTGCCCTAAGATAAGCCAGCTGTGGTCAAAGGTAGATATTGGTTTAACACTATTCATCAGTTGACTGTCTCTCTCACATTTCAGGAAATTATCTTATTAAGGACTACTTCCAGCGACCAAAATAATAGCTGGGTATATCCACTTAATATTACGATAATGGCAGTAAGACAGAGTATATTAAAAAATTGGAAAGCGAGTAGAGGACCTGCTGTCTCTGAGGTTATGCAGACCATTCAAGAACAGATAAGTTTTGAATCTTATCATCTTCAAGATTCTTCAGAAAAAAGAATCAAGAAATTTTTATATAATTGGTACAGCATCATCAAGTATTACCCTCTATCTATACAAAAACAGATATTATGGCCCTTTCTATCCTCCAATAGTTTCGCGGAAATGGTTATATTAGAACTATTTCCTCATACATGGATAACAAATGTCTCTGAGATATAAGCATGAGGTCCGGGGAATATAGAGTAGTAGTAGATGGCGAAAGGAGAGCAAAGAGAGGGGAGGAAAAGGGAAGGCTGTTGTCTTCCCTCCTTTCCTCTTTTTTTTTTTTTTTTTTTTTTTTTTCTCTCTCCCTTTTTCCTAAGTTTTAACTACTTTGTATTTTTCTTTTTCTTTTGTGCTTTCCTCAGAGAGATTCTTCTGAGGGAACCAACCCTAAAAATGCTGATTAAAATTGTATAATACTTTGTTAGATGATCTATGAACTGTTTATCTTTTGTCATACATGTACTAAATCAAGTGTTATATATGATATCAAATGTGAATATTGTATTGCTTGTCGGCAACTATTAAAAAGATTATAAAAAAAAAAAAAATAGAGATTCCACCTCTGTGTAACTACATTATATGAATCATATTATTATTTAAATAAAACCTATTTTTTATTTTAAAGCAGTCTGACAAAAAATTTGAATAAGAAACCAACTTACATGAATAAGAAACAAAATTTCACGAATAAGAAACAGCTTGAATAAGAAACCAACTTCCTTGTCTAATTTGTGCATTATAGTAGATTTCTTTTATTGTGCTGTACTTCCTGTGATGTGAACATATATACAAATTAATGAACACATCACTATTAAATATTTTTAAGTTGTCAGGTCTGGAGTAGTGATGTCAAAGTTTTTTTTAAAGTGCACTAAAATACAAGAAATATATATAACATTGCATATATTTAGAAGTATTTACGACTCTTTTAGTTAATTTAACCCCTTAGATTTAAAGGGACACTAAACCCAAAAAATTTCTTTCATGATTCAAGTAGAGAATACAATTTTAAACAACATCCCAGTTTACTTCTATTTAGGGTTGCCAGGTGTCCAGTATTCAACCGGACAGTCCAGTATTTTAGCAGGCTGTCCAGTAAAATCTGTTAATAAAAAAATGGGTTTACTATCCCTTTAAGTGTCCAGTATTTTTTTTAAAAACTTCTATATATAATACAGGTATTTGTAACTGGTACCTGTTAAATGTTTTATGTCCTTTTCTTCTAATTTTGATTAAAAAAATAATATTGTGACAAACCCATTGTTAGACTCATTATGCAGGCCCTATACCGCGGCCCGGTTATGCGGCCCGCATGCACATTGAAAGGATTTTCTGGCCAACACATGCGCAGACTCATCCCCCCTCTATCCTCTCTCCTGTGGCGCGTCATGATCCAAGTGCCAGATGCAGGGCAGACACGTAGATCATGACGTCAACACTGGAGGGAGTGGCACACCATAGCGATAAAGTTCCAGGTAGAGCGTATGTTGCAAAGGAAGGAGCGGCAAAAACTTTAGAAAGATCTTCTAGGTAAGTGTACAAAGTGCCCCTAGACTAACGAGCATATTAAATATTATATGTTTGCGATGATTAGGAAATCCAAATATGGCCACCGCTGAAAGTTTCTGACAGTAGTACGCATGCGATTACCTTATAAAGCAAGTGCGCATGGGAAGCAGACAAATGACATAAGAATATTAAAATTAACGGGCCCAGCCACTTTGCCATTGGCTGGGGGCGGTAGCAAAAATTTACATAACCTATACCTGCTTTTATGGGCAGTCATTACCGCTCCTATCAGCTAAATGTAAAGGGCTTTATATGCCTTTATGCATTAGAAATATGGCTCAAAAAGAAGTTACACTGTGCATTTTCTATTCTATGTGTTGCAGGCAACCATGGGGGTGTTCAATCATTGCTGGGTATGTACCCCTAGCAGCCAAGCGGGTCACATCGCTGCTCTGTACATGTTACTGGCAACCAAGGGGATAAAATGATTGCTTAGTTGTGAAAAATATATGTGGTGGGATCAAGGGTGGGGCCTAAGGTTGAGCTTTTGTGAAGACATTGGGGTAGATTTAACAAGGAACGAATAGCCCTTTTCCTCTTGTTTCCGCGCAAGCCTTTATGCTCGCCGGAAACAGCAGTTATGAAGCAGTGGTCTAAAGACCGCTGCTCCATAACTTGTCTGCTGCCTCTAAGGCTGCGGTCTTCAATCCGCTCGATCCTATACGATCGGGCTGATTGACACCCCCTGCTAGCGGGCAATTGGCAGCGAATCTGCAGTGGGCGGCATTGCACAAGCAGTTCTATGCCGACAGCCTATGCTGTTGGCATTCAGCGATGTCTGTAGGACATGATACGCTACAGCGTATCTACCCCATTGTGTGAACCCAGCCACGTCTTGTATCCAATCACCTATAGGTC
The DNA here is from genome assembly GCF_027579735.1 of Bombina bombina. Classification (NCBI taxonomy): domain Eukaryota; kingdom Metazoa; phylum Chordata; class Amphibia; order Anura; family Bombinatoridae; genus Bombina; species Bombina bombina. The sequence goes on along the minus strand of NC_069503.1, from coordinate 869,933,989 downwards.
GTTCGTTATTTTTATGAAGCATAGCTGGCAACCCTACTTCTATTATGTAATTTGCTTCATTCATTAGATATCCTTTGTTGAAGAAATAGCAATGTGCATGGGTGAGCTAATCACATGAGACATCTATGTGCAACAGCCAATAAGCAGCTACTGAGCCTATCTAGATATGCTTTTTAGCAAAGTATATCAAGAGATTTAAGCAAATTAGATAATAGAAGTAAATTAGAAAGTTGTTGAAAATCATGAAAGAAAAAATTTGGGTTTCATGTCCCTTTAAGGTAGTTTGTACCTTAACCCTTGCACTGCTGGGCTATTTCTCACTGCTGTGCTGAACTTTTGTACACACTGAATTTAACAAGAGTACCTTTTTGTAATATTCAAATAAAACATTTTTTATTACAGTAGACCATATGAATTCATAAAAAAACATATACTTCAGATCTGCCAACTTTGGAATTAAATACAGCTCCACTTGTAATCTAGACCAGTGTTTTTCAACTAGTGTGCCGTGAGAGATCCTCAGGTGTGCCGCGGCAGACTGACAACAGTGTGACATATTTTTAAAATTTTGCTTGTTTTTTATTCTGGGCCATTTTTTTATTTTGAGTGAGATGATGAATGAGGGTAACATCGTAGTGGCATCTTGCTCCCCCAACCTGTGTTCACACTTGGAAGGAACCCCCACCCACCACAACGCGTGTCTAGTACTGGCTCTACACCCGCAACACTTCAATCCCCCATGCATGCTGGCACAGCTTTGCTCCTCCTCCAGAACAGTTCCAGCAAGCAGGGGTGTCCCTCTTTCAAATTTTTAAATATTGGGAGGTATGTGACAGGCTCATCAGGCATCATTTACAACCATGACATATTGACATTCATTCACAGACAATCATTATGATTGTTTGTGTATGAATATCAATATGTCATGTATAGCTGGTAGGAGGCATGGCATGACAGCACAGTACAGTGTGTGTGTGTATATATGTATGTGTGTGTGTGTGTGTGTGTGTGTGTATATGTATATATATATATATATATATATATATATATATATATATATATATATATATATATATATATATATATATATATATATAATATACACTGTATTAGGCTACAATGTGTGATTTTGTAAAATTTTGGGATGGTGGTGTGCCGCAGGATTTTTTAATGTAAAAAAGTGTGCCAGGCAAAAAAAGGTTAAAAATCACTGATCTAGACTAAGTGAAGAACATTAAATTGATTAAAAATGATTTTTCAACTTTTAAGGTATTTGATTGTAAAGGGCTCCAAAGTGTGCGTGTGACTGTGTGTGTGTATATATGTGTGTGTGTGTGTATACTTATATACACGCTTATATATATGTGTGTGTTGTGTTTATATGTGTATATACAGTATCTCACAAAAGTGAGTACACCCCTCACATTTCTGTAAATATTTTATTATATCTTTTCATGTGACAACACTGAAGAAATGACACTTTGCTACAATGTAAAGTAGTGAGTGTACAACCTGTATAACAGTGTAAATTTGCTGTCCCCTCAAAATAACTCAACACACAGCCATTAATGTCTAAACCGTTGGCAACAAAAATGAGTACACCCCTAAGTGGAAATGTCCAAATTGGGCCCAAAGTGTCAATATTTTGTGTGGCCACCATTATTTTCCAGCACTGCCTTAAACTTCTTGGGCATGGAGTTCACCAGAGCTTCACAGGTTGCCACTGGAGTCCTCTTCCACTCCTCCATGATGACATTACGGAGCTGGTGAATGTTAGAGACCTTGCGCTCCCCCATCTTCCGTTTGAGGATGCCCCACAGATGCTCAATAGGGTTTAGGTCTGGAGACATGCTTGGCCAGTCAATCACTTTTACTCTTAGCTTCTTAAGCAAGGCAGTGGTCGTCTTGGAGGTGTGTTTGGGGTCGTTATCATGTTGGAATACTGCCCTGCGGCCCAGTCTCCAAAGGGAGGGGATCATGCTCGGCTTTAGTATGTCACAGTACATGTTGGCATTCATGGTTCCCTCAATGAACTGTAGCTCCCCAGTGCCGAAAGCACTCATGCAGGCCCAGACCATGACACTCCCAACACCATGCTTGACTGAAGGCAAGACACACTTGTCTTTGTACTCCTCACCTGGTTTCCACCACACACGCTTTACACCATCTGAACCAAATAAGTTTTTTTTGGTCCAAGATAATCAAGCAGCGAAAAAGTCGTTAAACCAGTATAGTATATACAGAGTCTCTGTTAAACCCCAGGTTAGTACACTTGTAGGCATAAACGTCAACCTGACATAATCCACTGTTTGGTTTTAGCAGCGATAATATACTGTAAGTAAAGTAAACACCAAAATGCACTAACGGTACTGCTGGGAATACGTTCAATGAGACCCTTTTATTTCTCCACATGCGGCTTGTTCAAATCTTGTCGGTAGACACCATGTCTCCTCCTCCTTTTTTCCCCGGCCTATAGTCCAAGGCGATCCTCACCGCTGTGTCCCCTCCTCCACTCCAGCAAACAGCTGAGCCCTATGGGTATCTCCAATGATTGCAAACAAAAGATGTACAAACCCTGACCGGCTCAATCCATTGTAAAAGCGAGAAACTTTATTGAAAAACAATTTAAAAGCGCTATGATTCACACCATCAACAAGTAGGCAACGCTTGCTACAAATTAAAAATTCATAACAAAGCTATGACCTGGGGCCGTGTGACGTCACTGACGTGTTTATGATACTCTTGTAATCATAGTCACATACAGCCTCATTTACCTTTTATATACCTTCTGAGAACAGGTGGTAGCCTCATTCTGAATCAACTGTCAAAGTCATAATTAATGAAACATAACCAAATTTTATACCAATTACACAATACTATATACCTGTATACCTGTACATATATAATTCATTTAATTTATACTCTATTTATCTACCGTATATATTTTTCTCCTTTTGAGGGACAATTTTATCTCCAAAAGTGTGGTACGGCGATGGGGGCAAAATTTGCCTCATCATATGCCAACCTATTTTTAGGTTGATGGGAGACTGACCACATTTTTGGAGATAAAAATCCATATAGATCATGTACCAGAGTCTATAAGAGATTTATAGACGATTTGATTTTCATTTGGGCGGGTACTAGGGAAGATGCAGGCCTTTTTGTAGACTATCTTAACGACAATCATATAGGCCTTAGTTTTACTATGGAGTTGTTTTTCAATAAAGTTCCTCGCTTTTACAATGGATTGAGCCAGTCTGGGTTTGTACTGTTTTTTAAGTTTTTCTTGGTCTCATCGGACCAGAGGACATGGTTCCAGTAATCCGTGTCCTTAGTCTGCTTGTCTTCAGCAAACTGTTTGCTTTCTTGTGCATCATCTTTAGAAGAGGCTCCCTTCTGAGACGACAGCCATGCAGACCAATTTGATGCAGTGTGCAGCGTATGGTCTGAGCACTGACAGGCTGACCCCCCACCCCTTCAACCTCTGCAGCAATGCTGGCAGCACTCATACGTCTATTTCCCAAAGACAACCTCTGGATATGACGCTGAGCATGTGCACTCAACTTCTTTGGTCGACCATGGCGAGGCCTGTTCTGAGTGGAACCTGTCCTGTGAAACCGCTGTATGGTTTTGTCCACCGTGCTGCAGCTCAGTTTCAGGGTCTTGGCAATCTTCTTATAGTCTAGGCCATCTTTATGTAGAGCACCAATTCTTTTTTTCAGATCCTCAGAGAGTTCTTTGCCATGAGGTGCCATGTTGAACTTCCAGTGACCAGTATGAGAGAGTGTGAGAGTGATAACACCAAATTTAACACACCTGCTTCCCATTCACACCTGAGACCTTGTAACACTAACGAGTCACATGACACCGGGGAGGGAAAATGGCTTATTGCGCACAATTTGGACATTTCCACTTAGGGGTGTACTTACTTTTGTTGCCAACAGTTTAGACGTTAATGGCTGTGTGTTGTTTTGACGGGACAGCAAATTTACAGTGTTATACAGGCTGTACACTCACTACTTTACATTGTAGCAAAGTGTCATTTCTTCAGTGTTGTTGCATGAAAAAATATAATAAAATATTTACAAAAATGTGAGGGGTGTACTCACTTTTGTGAGATACTGTATATATAATATAAAAAGAACTGCTTGCATGCTCTGGATTTCTTCAAAAATGTTTTAATCAAACAGACCTGTTTTACTACACACACAACTAAAAAATCAGCGCAAAACTCACTCAGTGATCTGCTTAATCCTAAATATAATGAATGATATATATTGGAACATATGTCAGAATAATTAATTAAATACTAATATTGTTGCTGCATCCACAAGTGAACAATTGTAAATGCAACCATTTACAGATATATAGCAATGAGCGTAATGCACATATAGTCCTGAAGGAAAAAATGTGAACAGTCTTACTGTTGATAGATGAAATCCCAGGATACTCCTTAAAAAACACAGATGCAGCTACTCCAAAAAACGCTGCTTGTCTTGCAGCTGTAACGCCAAACACTTCACTCCAAAAGGAAAGCGCAATCTGTGAAAAAATAGAGCGCCAGATAGTGCAATATTGTTTATAATATGCAATATTTATTAACACAATAATTTTCCAGGTACTCACAATATATGGCAAATAAAAGTTCACATAAAGGTATCTTTTAAATATCCTGGTTAAAACAAGTCCACATGTAGCCAGCACACGCTCACAGGAAACAGACTGTTGATGTACCCAGTCGGCGTGTGACGTCAACACCCGACAACAGCTGATTCTGCTCTAGCAAGGTTTGCACACACGGGCTCACAAGATCACTGCCTCAACACGTTTCTCGCCCCCTGCTGGGCGATTTCTAAAGAGGAAAAAGGCATAAACTGTATAAACATATATTTTATATATATATATATATGCGTGTGTGTGTGTGTGTGTTTGTGTGTACATATGTGTATATATCTATTTACAGACATATATACACATATAAACACAATAAATACATGTGTACATATATAGACATATATAAAATATATATATATATATATATATATATATATATATATAATCATACAGATATCTATTGCCCTAAAATACCATAACATATATGTAGAAATATGTATTTATGAATAAATGGAACATATTCTGCTATTTAAAGGACATTGGAATGTAAAATATTCATATTTTCATGTTGGATTAGCACACTTGAGAATATGCAATGCGGTTTGGGCGCGAGAAGGGTGTTTTTCCCCAACTTTTTTTGCTCCATTGAATTCTATGGGGTAATAGGTTATTGTGCGTGCAATATTGTAAGTTCAGCTTCTTACGCTCGTCAGGTTAGGGCACGATCGAAAACAGTTTACTTTCAACTTGTAATACGACCACAACCTTAACGCACGCAAAAAGCTTACTTCTGGTGCAGTTAAAGGGACATTAAACCCAACATTTTCCCACCTGGATGCTAAGCTGATTTGAGGGGTTTTTTATGTTCTATTTTTTTAAATATATATATTTTTTTTAACTTTTTTTTTTTAAGATCCCCAAGACTTATACTGTTGGGAAGGTTAGGCGATTACCTTTCCAACGGTGGGTCTTGGGGGTTTGAGATAATAAAATAATTAAAATTAAATGCTCTTTCCAAATCATGAAAGAAAAAAATTTAGGTTTCATGTCCCATTAATGCTCGAGCGGGAGCATTAAATAACTTGTAATTTGTCCCTTAATGTGTGAAATTCAAGATAACAGAAAAAAAGCCCTTTCATGGTCAATCAGAAATATTTAGAAATGCAGACCCTATCACTTTTATCCCCTACCTTATAAATTACAATCTCCCTTCATACTCTTTTGGTCTCATGCTTTAGGCCCCTTTGTTATACCACCAGAACTAATAGCCAGAGGCGTAACTAGAAACCACAGGGCCCAGGTGCAAGAATCTAAGAAGGGCCACCCCCCAAAAAAAAGAAGTGAATTTGATACATATCATTTTTTTTTATTTATTTATTTATTTTACATTTAACACAGAAAAAAAAATGTGAATCAGAGTATGTCTGCAAAAGGAGGTACCATGTGCCCACAGTCCGTGAGATGGTCTGACCCCCTATTACTGTGTATAGTGAAACTGTTTAACCCACCAGTACTATATATAGTGAGTCAGTGACACAGTCTGTAATTTGCCGGTGAGATGGCTGGCCTGACCCTAACTGCCCCAGTACTTTATAAAGTGACCACAGTAGTCTGTGACATAGTTCAGCCCCCCCGTACTGTATATAGTGGTACTGTATAGACTGACACTGTTTACCCCGCCCCCCCATGCTGTAGTAACAAGGTCTGTAATTTGCTGGTTCCACAAACATACACACACATGCATAAATACACACACAGTCACATACATACACACACACAGAAACACTAACCCCTGTAGTCAGAGACGCTAGTGAAGCATCATGTCACACTCACATGATATCAGTGCAGGCAGTGGCAGGTCAACGTTTTTTATTGTTAAAATAAAAAATTTAAGCTGAGCCCCCACCCTTGGGGGCCCAGTCACAATTGCGACCTGTTTCGCCCCTGTTAATAGCAAACCCTAGTATGGCAAGAATTCAGTCAGAGGAAGCAAATGGCTTACACAGCTACCGTTCAAGAGCTAAAAACTACTACTCCTTCTGAAATTATTCTTTTTTCTTATTACTACATTTTCTCTCTTTTCCTACCCTTATTCTATGTGGCACTTTCTACCCCTCACATCTTTTTCCAATCTTGTGTTTTCTCTGATTTTTATTTTGAACTTCTTCATAGTACATCAATTTATTGTATAAATCAGTTTTCTTTTAATGCCTTCACATAGTTTTCACTTTACATGTATCCCTATATTGATAGTTCAAACTAACTTGAGGCAGTAAAGAGGCCTATCTCTAAATATAAACATAAAGCTTCATTATCCTCACCATTGTAATGTCAGCCTAACATGCTGCAGCATAGTATGTACACCTGTTTCTAGGCAACAGGAAGCTTCACCAATGTGATGTCATAGATTGCTGATGATGCTGTGGCTGTCAAATCTTCTCAGTCAGACAAACAAAGCAGTGCAGGTGCAAGCAGCTCAATGATTCTATCAGCAAATAGGTGAGGGAAAAAAATTACCTATGATTTATATTAATAAGAACTCAACTAATTGACATTTTAATCAAATTAAAACCATAACCAATGCCCTGACCATGTACATTCAACTTGTCACACTACTGAATATCTTTTCAGGCTTGTACATCATTCATAAGATAAACACATTCCTCCACTGCCAATGCACTATTTTATTTTACATAGAGGTACAAATAGCTTATGTGATGTATGTCAGGATCATAACAATGGTATGTTGATATTTTCAATTTTGTTGTATAGTCACAGTGCAGCATTAATAATAAAGCATCAATAAAATATTGCTTTTTTTCTGAATTGATGTGAAAGTCATCCAATATTTAATTCTGGTTATCAAGTCATTGCATTAGTTGTACAAGTACAATTTGATATCCCTACATAAACCATTAACTGAGCTGGAAGGGCTTTTTTGCATTTTGTCATTAAATATAGGAATCACTCAAACAAATGACAAAGGTACATATTATCCATTAGGGATACAGTTTTTTTAACCATATCATATTCTAATTTCTCAGCCATCTTTACACATGGATAGGATTTTTTCAGCGTGGAATACAGAGTTCACTACAGGTGCAAAGCCAGATCTTTGTGTGTTGCACTTTAACACTAATATATCCAGCACTGAAAATAGCTGAATGCTGCTACTCTCTGCCATATTTTGGATTCATTTGACAAAAGAATATCCAAATAAAGAAATTTGCTCATCCCTAGTTTAAAAAGGTATATGCCATTGTTTACTAAATTACCTGCAGAACAACCTCTCACGTAAGAGAATTATCTACACATTTAAATAAAGACTATCATATTGCCTTATATATTGTGAGGGGCAAATCATAATTTTCTATAGATTTGTTTTCCATAGATTTATTGTACATTTCTTTCTTTACACTTGCTTTTTTAGTTTCTTCATATTTTCCCTTTCATATTTCAATTTCTCCCTCTTTTGATTATTCAACCTAATTTTATGAAGCAAACCTAACTTGTTGCATCAAAATAAGTATACTTGTCTCTATACTTGTCTCTAGGCAACAGAAAGCTTCACCAGTGTGATGTCATAGATTGCAGATCATGCTGTAATTGTCATATCTCTACTCCTGCTACAGCTTGTTTGACACAGAAAACTCTAAAACAGGTGAAGTACAAGGTATTTCTTAACAAACATGTAGCATTAATATAAAGAAATGTAAATGTGAGATTTGTTTGCTTAGTGAAATGTTAATCAACACCAAGGCACATGCAGATACTCACACCCATTTTACATATAAAACATAGAATTACACCATATGGGGATATACAGTATGTCTCTTTACGCATCTGATATCCCTTTTCTTCTATTTCTATATCTTTACATCATTTCTTCCTTTTAACTGCAAATAACTTTCTACTTATTTAACATGTTGCAATATGATTCAATTCACCCTCTAGTGCCATTTACACTCTGACAAGCCTTGTATCCTATTTCTACTATGTCAGATGTTTCTTATGCAAAAATCCCCACCATCTAATCAATAAAAAGCAATCTTCACTCTTAGGAATGTTGTTTTTCTTAATCTGAGATACATTAAAGCATTTCTTGTTGTTGATAAGGTTAGGCTAGGATACCCAGTGAATGGGGCTGGGAAACCAGGAAGAGCAGACACCCCCCCTTACCTGCATATGAAAAGACAGATTAGATGGGGGGCGTGTCCGACCACTGACCAAGATGGCTGCTGTTTTTGTGTGTCTGCATTAGGGAGCGAATATAACTGCTGGATATCTCTCCAAAGCTCTATAAATTACTTTCTTTTTACGAGCAGAAGGTTAAGTACTTTATATGGATCAGTTCTATATGACTTTCACCTACATCTGAGAACAGGCAGATCTGAAAAGAGAAGGTACGCAGCAGAGGCCTATAACGGCCTATACCCCCCCCCCCCCCATTTATCTGATAATTCAGTCCGCCCAGCCACTTGTGCTGAAGAACGTTTACACCTTTGAACACTGTACTGTGACTAAAACTCAACATGGATGAGCAATCCAGCATTACAATTAAGGAACTCTTATTGATATGTCTTTCGCGATTTGAGGAGGAGATGACCGATAGATCCCTACTAAAGGCAAAGTTGACCTAATTAGCTCTGACTATTCAAGCTTGGATCCAGATCTTCTATACCGAGGAGCAGCAAGGACGAAGGAAACTTGCTCTGCAGAGGAGACGAGCGCATTGACTAACCCACAGCTCTATCTCACAGCCCTTCCGATGGTAAAAGGATGGCAGGACATAGAGCCCGAGACAAGACAGCATAAGTCTAAGTTGCACTCTCCCTCACGCCAACAATCTGTGTCTACACATGACCGGAGCAGACCGAGCTTACTTAGCCCCTCTACCGCTAGCCATGCCGTTGCTGGCTCTATTATAGTAAGGCCTCTGGCTCCCTCCCTGTTTAGGGCTGAAGTGACACTGGGGCCCACGGTGCTGCAGCCGATCGAGGTGGAGGCGGTTTCTAATCTAGAAGCAGGAGGATATAATGAGACTGTCGGCTCCAGTGCTTATCGTATACTGAACTGGAGCGCTAAACGACAAAACGATGGGAAGTCAGGCAATACCACAGAGGTAGTATCAATCGCACCACCTTGCATAATTGCCGACGGTGGAAACTTTCCCTTGGCTGATGTTATTTGTGGGGCTGACCGTTGTCTAGCCGAGGAGGAAAACCTAAAATCCGGCATAGGATAAGAAGTGTGATAAATTCCAGTGAGAATCTTTGATAAGATGGTACCGATCAGATCCCACTGGTTAAAATATCTCCTGTATTTGCTGTATGAGAGACCTATTAGATGAAGACTGTGCAGTCTGATAAGTAGAAGTCCAGGTCTATTGCTGTTTTATTTCTATAAACATTACCTCCAGGACTGAAAAGGCTCCACAAGTTAGAACATTTAGTTAGTTGATTTGTAAGCTCTTGCTCCTCTTTGCATTTCTTTCTTCTTCTTTTTTTTTTACAAGAAAAACATTTACTTCTATATTACTTATAAAGGTCAGTGTACTCGAAATGGAGTTAGTCATACCATGCTCTGTAGTGTTATGCATTTCCCCTATATATTTCTCGCCTGTAATCCCTCACATTATTAGGGAATTTTCTAGGAGAATGCTCTACTAGATAATGGTTAACGATTGAGATTTACAATTTTACAATTTTTTACAATGTATTCCAGTATATGAGCCTGAGTCCTTAGTAGATCACCTATGTGATAGTTTCATTCACACTGGATTGAGTAACAAATCTAATTTTACACCCAGACTTAATAATAATGCTCATATAGAGATTTTTTGACAGTTAGTGATGAATTTGATCAGATCCAGAAAGGAATTAGAACTAAACATAATCTTTTTGGAAATGAGAGACGTTCCCTAGAAACTTTAAGAAGTGATCAGTTGATCAGCGGATAAAGGTGGTGGGATCGTGATACAGGATCTAACAGATTATCTGACAGAAGCCAGGAAGATCCTTGATGACACTAATTATTATACTAAATTAACATTTGATCCCACCTCCAAATTTTTAGTTATCCTAAAAGATTTAGTGGAAGATGCTTACAAAGAAGGAATTGTAATAAAAAAAAAAGATTATTTGATTCCTAATGAACCGAATCGGGCGTTCTACTATCACCTCCCGAAATTACATAAAAATCCCAAATGTCCTCCCGGTCGGCCCATTATATAGGGAATCGGGAGTTTGACTGATAATGCTTCTTCCTACGTAGATTACTTTCTACAGAGATATGTAGTAGGATTAGAATCATATATCCGTGACTCGTCAGATCTAATTCAAAAACTAGAAAAAGTGGTCATCACGCGTGATCTCATTTGGATCACGTGCGATGTCCAAGCATTATACTCGAATATACCGCATAATTTCGGTTTATCAGCAATTGAAAGTTATCTTGAACAAGATTTTTATTTACCTCTGGTACAAAAGAATTTTATTCTATCATTAATTGCATATATTTTAAATCACAATTATTTCATGTTCCAAGATGAATATTTTCTTCAAGTGAGAGGAACGGCCATGGGTACCAGGTTCGCCCCGAGTTACGCCAATTTATATATGGGGTCATTTGAACAAGGTTATATATACGACTCCATATACGAGGCAAACCTGGTATTCTATGGCCGTTATATAGATGATTTAATCCTCGTGTGGAGAGGCAACATTTCATCAGCTGAAAAATTTGTAGAACATTTGAATAGAAATGACAGAGGTTTGAAAATTACTAGTGTTATAGATATTAAAACTGTGGTCTTCCTTGACCTCAATCTGACATTTGAAGATAAGATCATCTCCAGTACACATTTCAAAGGAGTAGACTGCAATAGTTACCTTGATTTTACAAGCAGTCACTACTACCCATGGAAGAAAAATGTGCCCTATGGGCAATTCAAAAGGGTACATAGGAATTGCAGTAGACTATCTGACTATGAGACACAAGGACAAATCCTAAAAGAGAGATTCAAAGAGAAAAAATATCCCCAACAGATTATTAATAAGGGATTTGAAAGGGCCAAAAAAGATAATAGAGATTTATATTTTCAATTTAACAAAACTAATAATCAAATACAAAAAAACAGTGGTGCAATGTTTATAACCGAATATAATTGTAATTATGAAGTTATCAAACAGGTGATTTATAAACATTGGAATATTCTCAAAAAAGATCCAATACTTGGAAGTGTGATAGACAATAAACCCACAATTGTGTTTAAAAAGGCACCAAACTTAAAAAGTTTATTAGCACCTAGCAAAATAGTGAAAAATAAAAGAAGTGCTGTCAAAAGGAGGTCAGTACAAACAAATGTAAATAACAATTTTAATACTTTTAATACACAGTTAAAAGCAAAAAAGGGGAGCTTTAAATGAAAAAATAAAAAATGTAAAATGTGTGACTATATTACACATAATAGTTCGGTTTTCCAATCCAATATCACAAAGAAGATTTATCCAATTGGAAGTAGGATGACCTGTGCATCAAATTATGTCATATACCTACTCTCCTGTTTTTGTGGGTGTCAATATATAGGACGTACCTGTAGGCGCCTCAGTGTCAGATGGTCAGAACACCATAGAAATATTAAAAATAATTTCAAATCACACAGTGTACCCAGACACTGTCACCAGAAACATAATGGGGATTTAAACTGTTTTAAGATTACTCCCATTGAACATATTCCCAAATCAGATCTTTACAACTGTTTTTTTAGACTTAGACAGAGAGAGACCTTCTGGATATACAGACTTCAGACGTTATATCCAGGAGGTCTCAACATGAACATCGATTTGGCTGCTTTTCAATAATTAATTTAATATTGTCGTCAAGCACTGTGTGTTTTGGAACCAATAAGAATTTTTTGTCTTAATAGTATAGAACTGATGACGAGAGTAAGAAAGGTGATCATGTTGTTCTCATAGTTTTGTATAACAACAATATCACATATATAATTACTATTTATTAGGATAATATATTGTTTAAAGTTTTTTATGTGTAATAATTACAGTAGGTACCTAATAATATCAATGGGAAGAGAAATGTGAATCTCAATATTGGAAATTTAACAATTGTAATATCTCTATATGTTTATATATAGTTCACCTAATATGCATCAGAATAATCGTAAATGCATAAATCATAATATGTTTTGGTACGGTCCTATAACATGTATCAGAGTGACAAAGTTTGTATATTCATTGACAAATTGGTTTGTTTTGGCAGCTCCAGCTGCTAGTGTATCGGAGTAAATGGGCGCAATATTGTTCACTATGTGCTTAATCTTAATGATTATTGTATTTGTATTTTTATATTGCTAATAATTAACATCTACCTATAGATATCTATTTTGCATATTGGGGATATGAGATCATGAGCAATAGGGGAGTATCGAAAAACTGCATTTTGATTGGTCCAGAGGGGTTTTTATACTGCAGGTGTGTACAAGATCACTATAGCCTGATGAAACGGCTCTGTGTAGCCGAGAAACGTGTTGCATGTTTTTAAAACTTTTAATAAACAGTTTTAATTATATACCCCCTTGGAGTCCATTTCAAGCTTATTCCGCCCTGTTCCTGGTCTTTTGGCGGATTTAGACTATTGGCGTGAGTTGCCGCTTTGTTTTGGCGAAGCGCTTACAGAGTATTGCTGCGGAGAAAGGTGTGTGTCTCAGCCGACCGTGGATTGGTTGTTCGGTCCTCCGGACGAAGGTGTGGATACGATTCCTCATTGGATTGGTGGAAGGATCCCTCGTGACCTCCCGGAGAGTCGAGCTGAGTGTTTGTCTGCCGGGCGACGAATAGGTCCCGGTCCGCTGTTTCTGGCACCCGTAGTGCCGCTCTGCTTGTGAGTAGTTCCTTTGTTGTTTGCTGTCACTGTAGTTTGTCCATACGTTATTACCCTATTTTGGCGCCTCTTTGTTCCCATCCCAGGGAGTCTCTTGATTTACAATTTTAGACTGTGTTATACTAGACAGTTATTACAATAACACATTAGTGAGCTCTTGTATTCTAAGTGTACATTGCTTTTTTATTTTGTGTTTTTTATTTTCTATCTATGTAATAGTGTTAGTGATGTACTCCGATTGTATTTTTGTAGGTTATATATAAGTACAATAGTTTAAAATATAGCTTACTCTCCATACACATAATTCCTATACATTAGGCTATTTATATCGCTAATATATGTATATACTAGTCCTATAATTATAATGTTTGCAATGAATATGTAAGACCAACTTTGCTCTACAACATGAACAGATGCTATGTTAAAGATTTGGTTCATCTGTGTGGGAAGGAGATACATCATTTGGGATCCGAAAGTGGTCCCTCACAGTTCCTGACAGCCTTCTTCGTGTTATATTTGCTCTATGACCATGAGAGGTCCAAGAGCGGCCTCATAGGTTAATTTGAAGGCGGATAGTATGAATGGGCAAGAGACTTTGATTCTTTCTAATTTGGAGACTGGCTCCTATCTATGGTATGTCTTTTTGATTGGTTTCCTTTTTTTTTTTTCTTTTTTGTATTGGATATATACGTATATGACTTTTTTTTGTATAACTGTACTGAGATATTTGCTTGTATGCCCCAAATTGAATTTCAATAAAAAAATTAAAAAAAAAAAATTTAAAAAAAAGACAGATTAGACAAACAGGAGCCAACAGTAGTCTGTAAACAAGTATATACACCTGATACTTTGTGACTTTGTTAGGAGTCTGAAAATCAGCACAATGTTATTAAAAAATAAGCAAAACTATACATTGTTACAAAAACACTACCAGATGGGCTTTATCTACAAAACATTTATGCAAAGAAAAATCTAATGTACAATGTCCCTTTAACTCAAGCAAATTTAGACCACATACTGCTTCAGTCATGTTTGTTTAACAAAATGCTTTGGTTGGTTGGTCGTACAATTGGTAGGTATGTCGATCAGTAGGAAGGTAGACCGGTAGGTCGATCGTAGTTAGATCAGTAGGTCGATAGGTAGGTAAATTGGTAGGTAGATCGAAAGGTAGGTAGGTGGATCGATAGTGATAGCTAATCTAATCAAGTTTGTTATTCTTATTATGACAAGCAGGACATGTAAAGTGGGAATCTAGGAGGAACAAAGATTTCTGATCGAGGAATTCTTGCAAGTAATTTATAAAGGTAAGGTAAGAAGAAAGGCTTCATTACCAAATACAGATAAAAGGTATGTTCATACATCTCACTGTTATGCCTTTATGTTAGTGTTTATATTCCTATTACTTGATTTACTCAAATTATTTGTGAATTAGTTAGATATTATAGAAATGTCTTAAAAATGGCAGTTTGGAAAAATGTAAAAGTAGTACTGTTACCACAGTTGCACTGTTTAATGTTTTACAATCTAAAATGCTCACAATAAAAAGTAGGATCCACTGGAGGAACAAAAAGCACCATGAAACCAATCTCACATAGGGTCCATTTACTAAACTTCGGGCAGACAGGATTCGCTACTGCAAATCCTGTACACAAGACATCTCTGTGAGCTGACAGCATATGCTGTCCCTATTTAACATTGTTTAAGTTTTGCACCAGCAATGCTTGTGTAATGACGCCCCATGCTTGTTGGCAACCGGTAGCAGGGGCTGTCAAGCATCCCTATCGGATTGGATCAGGATTATTTCAATTCACCTCCTTTTAGGTGGCAGACAGGTTAAGTAGCAGCAGTCTTAAGACTGCTGCTACTTAACTATCATTTCAGGCAAGTCTGAAACGATGGGCCTCTGAAGCAGCAATCATTGTTTGGTAAATGAGTAGGCATGGTTTGCAAATTATTATTTGTAGCAGAAACATCTGATCATAGTAAATATGTATAGATATATATACAGGGAGTGCAGAATTATTAGGCAAGTTGTATTTTTGAGGATTAATTTTATTATTGAACAACAACCATGTTCTCAATTAACCCAAAAAAACTCATTAATATCAAAGCTGAATATTTTTGGAAGTAGTTTTTAGTTTGTTTTTAGTTTTAGCTATTTTAGGGGGATATCTGTGTGTGCAGGTGACTATTACTGTGCATAATTATTAGGCAACTTAACAAAAAACAAATATATACCCATTTCAATTATTTATTTTTACCAGTGAAACCAATATAACATCTCAACATTCACAAATATACATTACTGACATTCAAAAACAAATCAGTGACCAATATAGCCACCTTTCTATGCAAGGACACTCAAAAGCCTGCCATCCATGGATTCTGTCAGTGTTTTGATCTGTTCACCATCAACATTGCGTGCAGCAGCAACCACAGCCTCCCAGACACTGTTCAGAGAGGTGTACTGTTTTCCCTCCTTGTAAATCTCACATTTGATGATGGACCACAGGTTCTCAATGGGGTTCAGATCAGGTGAACAAGGAGGCTATGTCATTAGATTTTCTTCTTTTATACCCTTTCTTGCCAGCCACGCTGTGGAGTACTTGGACGCGTGTGATGGAGCATTGTCCTGCATGAAAATCATGTTTTTCTTGAAGGATGCAGACTTCTTCCTGTACCACTGCTTGAAGAAGGTGTCTTCCAGAAACTGGCAGTAGGACTGGGAGTTGAGCTTGACTCCATCCTAAACCCGAAAAGGCCCCACAAGCTCATCTTTGATACCAGCCCAAACCAGTACTCCACATCCACCTTGCTGGCGTCTGAGTCGGACTGGAGCTCTCTGCCCTTTACCAATCCAGCCACGGGCCCATCCATCTGGCCCATCAAGACTCACTCTCATTTCATCAGTCCATAAAACCTTAGAAAAATGAGTCTTGAGATATTTCTTGGCCCAGTCTTGACGTTTCAGCTTGTGTGTCTTGTTCAGTGGTGGTCGTCTTTCAGCCTTTCTTACCTTGGCCATGTCTCTGAGTATTGCACACCTTGTGCTTTTGGGCACTCCAGTGATGTTGCAGCTCTGAAATATGGCCAAACTGGTGGCAAGTGGCATCTTGGCAACTGCACGCTTGACTTTTCTCAGTTCATGGGCAGTTATTTTGCGCCTTGGTTTTTCCACACGCTTCTTGCGACCCTGTTGACTATTTTGAATGAAACGCTTGATTGTTCGATGATCACGCTTCAGAAGCTTTGCAATTTTAAGAGTGCTGCATCCCTCTGCAAGATATCTCACTATTTTTGACTTTTCTGAGCCTGTCAAGTCCTTCTTTTGACCCATTTTGCCAAAGGAAAGGAAGTTGCCTAATAATTATGCACACCTGATATAGGGTGTTGATGTCATTAGACCACACCCCTTCTCATTACAGAGATGCACATCACCTAATATGCTTAATTGGTAGTAGGCTTTCGAGCCTATACAGCTTGGAGTAAGACAACATGCATAAAGAGGATGATCTGGTCAAAATACTCATTTGCCTAATAATTCTGCACTCCCTGTATAGCATTTGAATGATGGGATTCTATAGAATAACTATTCAAAATGAAACTTAACAGTGTAGTAAAAATCTGAAAAGAAAAGCATTATGCAATATGTAATTCCTAACTTAGATGTGTCTGCAGACTTGGAGCTCGACTACCCTGCGTTTCTCCTACATGACCCGTTGAGCTTTTTTTTTTTTACTTTTTCAAATTGGAATTCCATGTGTTTTTCTAGAGATCATTTTACATATAGAAGACTTATGCAGTGTTGTGAGAAAAAAACAACTGTAAATGTGAAAGCTGACAACTGCTTAAGCAGCCAGATTTGCTTAATAAATACTAACAGTTAAGGGGTAATAGATGGCACCTTTTACATGAGGGCAAAGCTCAATAAATTAGCCTATTGTTCACATACATAATTGTTATTTAAGCTGTTACAGATTTAATATATTTTATCCATTTTTACTGTGTTCAAAACTTCAATCCTCAACCTTACATCATCCTAGCTATTATGGTGTGCCCAGTGGTGTTCTGTTTTTAACAGAAAAAAAAAATTATATATGAAATTCTAATCTACAGGTATCAACAATGGGGCATATTTATCAAGCTCCGTATAGAGCTTGAGGCACCTTGTTTACGGTGAGCCTTCAGGCTCGCCGGAAACGGAAGTTATCAAGAAATTATGAAGCAGCGGTCTAAAGACCGCTGCTCCATAACTTGCCTGCCTGCTCTGAGGCGGACATCGAATTCGATCGGGTTTATTGACACGCCCTGCTAGCGGCTAAAGACTGCTGCTCCATAACCTGTCCACCTGCTCTGGGGCAGCGGATAGAAATCAACCTGATCAAATACGATCGGGTTGATTGACACCCCCTGCTATTGGCTGATTGGCCGTGATTCTGCAGGGGGTGGTATTGCACCAGCAGTTCACCAGAACTGCTGGTGCAATGATAAATGCCAACAGCGTATGCTGTCGGCATTTAGCGTTGGGCAGTGGACATGATACGCTACTTCTTTTTCTATTAAATTATATATGCTATTTCTCTTTCAAGTTTTTATTAAAAACTTGTATTTTTTGTAAGGGAACAAGTATGGAAACATAGCAGTATGTTTGTATTTTGATATGCAACAATTGATTGTTTTTTTCTGGTTGAGTTACTTTTTGTTAACCATCTTAAATTTGTATGATTAGATTCATTGAACATCTCTGTGAAATATTTAAATAATACTGAGATTTTTTTTTTAAAAAAAAAGCAGTTTGGCTAAATTAAGTCACATTTTCATCACAGTTGCACTAATTGTATAAGATGTGAATGCTCATAATATAAAAAAAAAGTAGATTCCACCAGAGAGATTAGAAAGCATCATAAAACCAATCTCATATAAAGTAGTCATAATTATGCAGTAATATGAGATGGAAAGGGATTTGCAAATTATTATTGGTAGCAGAAACATTTTGATCATTGTAAATATGAAAAGATATATAGCATTTGAATGATAGGATTTTATGGAATAATTATTCAAATTTTAAATAAAAAATGTAGCAAAAAATCTGAAAAGAAAAGCATAATGCAATATGTAATTCCTAACTTAGATGTGTCTGCACACTTGGAGCTTGACTACCCTGCGTTTCTCCTACATGACCCGTTGAGACTTTTTTTATTTACTTTTTCAATTTTTTACATTTCATGTACTGGAATTCCATGTTTATTTTTTTTTCTAGAGATTATTTTTTTTTATATATAGAAGAAGTGTACTGTGTTGTGAGATAAAACAAACTGTAAATTTGAACGCTGATAACTGCTTAAGCAGCCAGATTTGCTGAATCAACAGTTCTAGGTTTGGCTTGCAAAGATATATTTAGGGTGTTTTTCCAAAAAATCAAGAAATTAAATTTAATTTTTTATTTCCTAACCTAAATGTCACACTTCCCAGGGATGAGAATTATATTTGTGTGAGTAATAAATATTGTAAACTAAGCAGATGTAATGAAAGTTAGACAAGTAAATAGAAAGCTAAATTATGCCTTGGGTTGGATTTTTGAAACTTGACCATACCTTAATTAAAAATCACATAGACATTGGAAAGATGGTATAAAGTTTCTAGGTTAAGCTTGTTATTTTGTTGTGGGTTTTGTACTTGATATTGTTAGATCGAGAACATGCAAGTGATATGAATGTAGAATCTACAGATGAAAAATAGTAATGTTTAAGAAGTATTTTTTATCTTCTACATAGAGTAATTTGATTTCTTTATATTTAAAAATTAAATATGATATTTTGCTTTCAATTTTGGATTACATTTATTTATATATATATATATATATATATATATATATATATATATATATATATATATATATATATATATATATATATTTTGGAGCAAGTCAGTTACGCAAGTATAGAAACAAAACAGAATGTTTATTTTTGCTGGTCAAGTTACTTTTTGGTAGCCATCTTAAATTATTATTATTAGATTCATTGAATTTCTATGCGGAATATTTAAATATTACAGAGGTGTCTTGAAGATAGCAGTTTGGAATAATTTTAAAAGTTACAATTTTATCACAGTTGCACTGATTTTATATTATAAACGCTAAGATGTGAATGCTCAACATAAAACAAGTAGATTCTACTGGAGAGACTAGAAAGCATCAAGAAACTAGTTTCACATAAAGTAGTCATGATTAGGCAATTATAGATTTGCAAATTATCAGTAGCAGAAACATTTTGATCATATTAAATATGCATATCATTATATATATAAATGCTATACAAAACATTTGAATGAAGGGATTCTATGGAATAAATATTTGAAATTAAATTAAAAAATCTGAAAAGAAAAGCATAATGCAATATGGCATTCCTAACTTAGATGTGTCTGCAGGCTTCGAGCTTGACTACCCTACGTTTCTCCTACATTACCCGTTGAGCTTTTTTTTCAATTGTTTCAAATGTAATATATTTTATCTTTTTTTTACTGTGATCAAAACTTAAATTCTCAGCATTATATCATCCTAGCAACTATGATGTAACCAGTGGCATTCTATTTTTAACAGAAAAAAAATTATTATATGAATTTCTAATCTACATGTAACAATAATATGTTAAAAGTGTCTTAGTTATTTGATAAATCTAGCTTTGAAACTAATTTATTTGGCTAGAAATAATATTGAAATCACTTTGCACTGGTTTCGGAGCTTAATCAGACCTTTTAGTGTTAATGTTAGTTGTGCAGCTAAATGTAATTATGCCCTCCTAAAGATATTTTAAATATACTTAATAACATTTATTTATAAGAAATATGATTTTATCTTTTTGATTTTTATAATATAAATTCAATGCAGCTATTATAAATATATATATATATATATATACAGGGAGTGCAGAATTATTAGGCAAATGAGTATTTTGACCACATCATCCTCTTTATGCATGTTGTCTTACTCCAAGCTGTATAGGCTCGAAAGCCTACTACCAATTAAGCATATTAGGTGATGTGCATCTCTGTAATGAGAAGGGGTGTGGTCTAATGACATCAACACCCTATATCAGGTGTGCATAATTATTAGGCAACTTCCTTTCCTTTGGCAAAATGGGTCAAAAGAAGGACTTGACAGGCTCAGAAAAGTAAAAAATAGTGAGATATCTTGCAGAGGGATGCAGCACTCTTAAAATTGCAAAGCTTCTGAAGCGTGATCATCGAACAATCAAGCGTTTCATTCAAAATAGTCAACAGGGTCACAAGAAGCGTGTGGAAAAACCAAGGCGCAAAATAACTGCCCATGAACTGAGAAAAGTCAAGCGTGCAGCTGCCAAGATGCCACTTGCCACCAGTTTGGCCATATTTCAGAGCTGCAACATCACTGGAGTGCCCAAAAGCACAAGGTGTGCAATACTCAGAGACATGGCCAAGGTAAGAAAGGCTGAAAGACGACCACCACTGAACAAGACACACAAGCTGAAACATCAAGACTGGGCCAAGAAATATCTCAAGACTGATTTTTCTAAGGTTTTATGGACTGATGAAATGAGAGTGAGTCTTGATGGGCCAGATGGATGGGCCCGTGGCTGGATTGGTAAAGGGCAGAGAGCTCCAGTCCGACTCAGACACCAGCAAGGTGGAGGTGGAGTACTGGTTTGGGCTGGTATCATCAAAGATGAGCTTGTGGGGCCTTTTCGGGTTGAGGATGGAGTCAAGCTCAACTCCCAGTCCTACTGCCAGTTTCTGGAAGACACCTTCTTCAAGCAGTGGTACAGGAAGAAGTCTGCATCCTTCAAGAAAAACATGATTTTCATGCAGGACAATGCTCCATCACACGCATCCAAGTACTCCACAGCGTGGCTCGCAAGAAAGGGTATAAAAGAAGAAAATCTAATGACATGGCCTCCTTGTTCACCTGATCTGAACCCCATTGAGAACCTGTGGTCCATCATCAAATGTGAGATTTACAAGGAGGGAAAACAGTACACCTCTCTGAACAGTGTCTGGGAGGCTGTGGTTGCTGCTGCACGCAATGTTGATGGTGAACAGATCAAAACACTGACAGAATCCATGGATGGCAGGCTTTTGAGTGTCCTTGCAAAGAAAGGTGGCTATATTGGTCACTGATTTGTTTTTGTTTTGTTTTTGAATGTCAGAAATGTATATTTGTGAAGGTTGAGATGTTATATTGGTTTCACTGGTAAAAATAAATAATTGAAATGGGTATATATTTGGTTTTTGTTAAGTTGCCTAATAATTATGCACAGTAATAGTCACCTGCACACACAGATATCCCCCGAAAATAGCTATAACTAAAAACTACTTCCAAAACTATTCAGCTTTGATATTAATGAGTTTTTTGGGTTCATTGAGAACATGGTTGTTGTTCAATAATAAAATTAATCCTCAAAAATACAACTTGCCTAATAATTCTGCACTCCCTGTGTATATATATATATATATATATATATATATATATATATATATTAACTTTGTCCAGTTCTCTTTTCAATAAACAACTTTAACCATGCAGTTCTCAGTGAATACAGGAGTAATGTTTTATATTTCTATGTATTTAGCTATTTCATGTTATATGTAGTATATAAACCATTTAAAGTATAACATATTGTCATATAGTACAGAACTTGTGTGTGTCTATATACTTGTTATTTGGCAGTACTAGGTTTGTCTTTCAAAGATATATTCTGGTTTTGTTTTCTCCTACATTGGTGTATCCGGTCCACGGCTTCATCCTTACTTGTGGGATATTCTCAATCCCTACAGGAAGTGGCAAAGAGCGCACACAGCAAAGCTGTCCATATAGCTCCCCTCAGGCTCCGCCCCCCCCCCAGTCATTCTCTTTGCCGCTCTAACTAGTAGCATCTCCACGGGGGTGGTAAAGAGTATGTGGTGTTTAGTTGTAGTTTTTTATTCTTCTATCAAGAGTTTGTTATTTTAAAATAGTGCCAACTTGTACTATTTACTCTGCAGCAGAAAATGATGAAGATTTCTGCCGAGAGGAATATGATTTTAGCACCAGTAACTAAAATCCATTGCTGTTCCCACGCAGGACTGTTGAAACCAGAGAACTTCAGTTGGGGGGAACAGTTTGCAGGCTTAACTGCTTCAGGTATGATCAGTCATTTTTCTAACAAGACCTAGTAATGCTAGAAGACTGTCAGCAATCCCCTCTGGGTTAGGTAAGCCATTTTTCTTAGACTCTGTATAAGATTAGGGCTTATATTAAGGGCTCTATGCTGGTTGACACTTTTGTGGGCATAATCGATTGCTTTTTAGCATGTTTTTCACTATAATTAAGGTGTTTTTTCAGACTTTAAAACACTTTTGGGGTTTAATTTGCACCTGGCACTTATTTGGACACCTAATCTAGTCAGAAAGGCCCCTTCACTCTGGAATGAAGAGGGAGGAGGCCTCATTTTCATACCTCAATTGCGCAGTTGTTTTGCCTAGGCAGTTCATGCAGCTTCACGTGGGGAGTCCAGAGGCATCAGAAAAGACTCCAGAGAGGCTTATTTCTTACTAAAATAATCCATAAGGAAGGTAAAGGCCACAGTGGAAGCTGTGGCATAGTACTGTAGTGTGTTTAACCGGTTAATTGCTGTTATTAGCTCCGGTTTGGGCATTAAGGGGTTAATTGGTCTGAAAATTTGTGTGCAATCTTTTCAAAGCATTAAGACACTGTGGTGAAAAATTTCATTAAAATCGGATGTTTATTTGATGTTTTTTTGATGTTTCAATAATAAAGTGTGCACTTTTATTATTTAAAGACAAAGTAACGGTTTTGTAAAATATAATTTTTATTGCATTGAAGATCTGTTTAAGTCTGTCAAACATGTCTGACCCTTCAGATAACCTATGTTCTGTATGTTCAAAGGCCAAGGTGGTTCCCCCATTAAATTTATGTGTGAAGTGTGCCATAGCGTCCAAACAGCTTAAGGACCGTACAATCACACTTAAAGATATAGCCCAAGATGATTCTTTAGCTGAAGGTAGTGAGGATAGCTCACTATCCTCTCCTTCTGTGTCAACACCAGCTATGCCCGCGCAAGCGATGCCCAGTACATCTAGCGCACCAATTGCTATTACTATGCAGCAGTTAGCAGCAGTAATGGATAATTCTCTCGCAGCATTTTTATCCAAACTGCCAGCTTTTCCTAGGAAGCGTGATTGCTCAGTTTTAAATACAGATAATGAGCAAGCAGACGCAGAGGATAATTTATCTGTAGTGCCCTCACATCAATCTGACTTGGCGGTGAGGGAGGGCCTGTCTGAGGGAGAAATTTCTGACACAGGAAAAGTTTCTCAGCAGGCAGAGCCTGATTCTATAGCATTTAAATTTAAGCTAGAACACCTCCGCGCCCTACTTAAGGAGGTCCTAGCTACGCTTGATGATTGTGAACCTTTGGTGGTCCCAGAAAAATTGTGTAAAATGGATAAATTCTTAGAGGTCCCAGTACACACTGATGCGTTTCCGATACCTAAGAGGGTGGCGGATATAGTGAATAAGGAGTGGGAGAAGCCAGGTGTACCTTTTGTTCCCCCTCCTATATTTAAGAAAATGTTCCCCATTGTTGACCCCAGAAGGGACGCGTGGCAGACGGTCCCTAAGGTAGAGGGGGCAGTTTCAACGCTAGCTAAGCGCACGACTATACCAATAGAAGACAGTTGCGCTTTCAAAGATCCCATGGATAAAAAATTAGAAATTAGGTGGATGATAGAGTGGCGCACAAGGCTAAGTTCCCAAAACAAATATGTAAAAGAAATAAATACCAATATCCTTATCCAAAAGTGAATATATATATAAAAACTGCTACTTAAGCACTAGATGGACGTTAGATCAATAAGATTATTTATTAATCAAATCACAAACTCAAATAAATGAAATAAGTTAAACAAATATACATAAGATAAATAATTAAACTAAATGAATCAATTATGGCAGTTGAAAAAGAAATAATTCATTGACTCTAAAATAATCTGATAAGATGTGGCCACATCGTCTAAAATCTACTATTAAATACTAAAACTAAACAATTAATTAAAGATTTGATCATAGATACAAAATGAAGAGAATAATATGATGCGTGTTTTGAGGAGGCTAATACTCTAATACAAAACCGCTAAATACAAGAGGAGAACTCTCACAGATGTAATAAGTGTATATATAATTATACTTCTGCTTATACTGAAATATTGAATGATGGCAATCCGATATATTGGCTTTTAAAGTTCAAATTTCCCTTTTTGTGCACAAAAGGAAAATGGCAAATGTAAAAGTCACCAAGAGCAAATGTGATATTGGATAGCTCATATATTATAAAATCTCAAAGATGTGAGTCTCTTTCAAGTACTTGTAGGTAAAATGTTGACCGGTCAGATCAATGTTAGCTCCAAGAGTGGTAAAATGTAGCTGAAAGTATATTCCACGTACCTGACAGACTTGCGGCTACGAGTGGCTCTGATATTGCTTCTAAGCTCACAACAGAGTGAGCGGCGATGAGCACTACACGCTGAGCTTGTTTCCTTCTCCCAAGCGTGACTCCAGCGTCTTCACTGTCTGCGTGCGTGCTTTGTCACCTGACAGTTAGCATCCAATGGGGTTTCTCCAAAAGCGGTCCGGATTCAAATGTCACTTTAAAGTGTACAAAGTGAAAAATATCCAATGTGGTGTCCAAAAGGTTAGTAAGTCTCTTCGTGCCGAAACGAGTAGTTGTGCCTTTATCAAGATGACTTACTGGATGCCTGATACCTATTTTTATAGGGTTAATCTGGATGCCATTTTTTGTATTAACTGTTTGATAGCTGTGTCAATAAACTTTATTCAATAGACATTGTTCGTTATTTACCTAAATATCTGTAATCATGACAGTCTCCTATTTTTTAAGGCACAATGCTCATACAAATAAATGTAATAACTTCAATATTATATTAAAATATAAATTAGTTATAATTGTAAAATGGTTCATAGTTGATGTATGAATAAAATATTAGAATGATTGGTATCATTTGATGAATCTGATAATAAATATATAAATGAATAACTGACTAACGTATTATCTTTCTTAAAACCTTACAAAAGTCCAATCTACTATAAAATGATAAAAAGCTGGATAAAACTACTGCATAAAATTGGCCATAAGGGGGGGGGCGTGGCCAAGCCGTAGCCGTGTGCAGACATGAATTGTTGGGGCTCTGATCTTAGTTCACTATAATTGAAATTTATCTCCACCTCAATACAGCACTCATGCCTGTAATTTTCATTGTCTCACAATGAAGAGAATTGGGATCTTTTGATGTGTTCATGCGGGAAATCGGTACATCAGGAGTGCCCGAATCATTATATCAACTGGCAGCGGCCTATATAACTTTTTACATTTGCCATCCTTCCCCCCGGCTGGATTCATACCGGGTAAAGCAGTGTTCACCTGCTGTGATTGACAAGATTCATCATACTAGCCTTACTTCCTTAAAACTAACCAAAGAGAAAAGCTGAAACCGGGATCTGAAACACAAGAAATTGAACTCTTGCATAATGGCACCGGGTATCATAGAGTTACTTGAATTGATTGCAGACAAGATGGAGGGTCATTTGACTTCTCTTATTGAGAGCCTAAGAGCAGAGGAGGATCACATTGTGGATACACAAGATGAACTACGCAATGCTATTACATCTATCAGCGGGGGGGGAGCTCGCCCAAAATACACCACTTTTGGAATCAGTGAGTGGGGAATTAAAGGAAGCTGATCACAACTACGGGGGTGTAGACATAATTCTCCCCCCGGTTATAGAACCTAGGTTTGTGAATCTGAAGGAGACGAAGACACTACAAGTGTGGGCGGATGCGGCCGACCGCTCTCACTACAGAATGGACCAATGTAAGATTCCGGAACAGACTGGGACATACATAGTCTCCTTACTGAGTTCTAGAGCTCCACGGAAGATGACTTCAAACCATTGCTCTCTCCTTTGCTCCTTACTACAGACGACTTCACCGCAGATAAGCTTTACGTTCAGAAGGCACTTTCTCTTTTGCAGCCCCTACCATCGATCTAACTGTGGCATCTCCGCATTTGCGGCCTCCCGTATTGGGATAGGGTAACACCGCCCTTGTTTTTACATATGCCACACAAAAGAAGATCTACATAAAGTACTCATATATCCCAATGACGACTTAAGTTTGATGTGTATGAGTATATGTTGAGTATTGTTGACCATACATGCTATCTATAAGGAGTAGTGCTGTTTATTTAAGGATTTTTAGAGCGCATACCTTATCATTATACTACATTGCAAGTAGATATCGCTCATATTGATGTTTGTTTCTTCTGCTACACGTTGAAGCTGCGAACCTATCTGATGAGTGTATTCATTGCAGAATTTCATAATAACTAACCACCCTAGCTCTCATTAGTGATTTACTTTATGTACACAAGTGACTCCTTATGTTTTGTATGTAACTTCTGGGTATTAGTTTTGTGTGTTACCATTTTTAGATATTTAGATATGTTAAGCAAGAATATATGTTACTGCAAAGATAGGCTGGAAGGAATGTATAAGCTAGTTTTTTCAAGATATCGATTAATTCTTGTTCCTACTTTATACTAGTTACTATGGAATTTTACTCCTTTTTCATACTGAGCTTGTACCACCCATCAGTAATTACCACAAGTCAAACTGTATTTTCAGTACCCCCGTCAACAAATATAGACACTTTTTCGTAATCTGTTTATAAATGGGGTTTTAGATATCATTCTATGAGACGACCTAATTAACCAGGGAGGTATGCTTGATGTTATAAATGTTAAAATATAGGTATCATAACCCTCCAGTGATACTGAGACATTTGCAATAAGCTTGACTGGTAGGGTCTAACACCTTTAGCTTGAATTTTATTAATGTTATTAAGTCATGTTAACCATTAGGTTGTTCACGGGTTTCAGTGCTGTTGATGTCTTTTATATCTCATTTATTTCTCTTGAACAAGACTGTAACATGTATGAGAAACTGATTTGCCATTGCTATATTTGTAATGCTATGCTAAATACCTTAATAAAAATATTTGATTTAAAAAAAAAAAAAAAAAAAATTGGCCATAAGACAGTACAGAAAAACATAATTTATGCTTACCTGATAAATTTATTTCTCTTGTAGTGTAGTCAGTCCACGGGTCATCCATTACTTATGGAATATATCTCTTCCTAACAGGAAGCTGCAAGAGGATCACCCAAGCAGAGCTGCTATATAGCTCCTCCCCTCACATGTCCTATTCAGTCATTCGACCAAAACCAGACGAGAAAGGAGAAACCATAGGGTGCAGTGGTGACTGGAGTTTAATTAAAATTTAGATCTGCCTTAAAGACAGGGCGGGCCGTGGACTGACTACACTACAAGAGAAATAAATTTATCAGGTAAGCATAAATTATGTTTTCTCTTGTTAAGTGTAGTCAGTCCACGGGTCATCCATTACTTATGGAATACCAATACCAAAGCTAAAGTACACGGATGAAGGGAGGGACAAGGCAGGAACCTTAAACAGAAGGAACCACTGCCTGAAGCACCTTTCTCCCAAAAATAGCCTCCGAAGAAGCAAAAGTGTCAAATTTGTAAAATTTTGAAAAAGTGTGAAGTGAAGACCAAGTTGCAGCCTTGCAAATCTGTTCAACAGAGGCCTCATTTTTAAAGGCCCAGGTGGAAGCCACAGCTCTAGTAGAATGAGCTGTAATCCTTTCAGGAGGCTGCTGTCCAGCAGTCTCATAGGCTAAACGTATTATGCTACGAAGCCAAAAAGAGAGAGAGGTAGCCGAAGCCTTTTGACATCTTCTCTTTCCAGAGTAAACGACAAACAGGGAAGAAGTTTGACGAAAATCTTTAGTTGCCTACAAATAGAACTTCAGGGCACGGACTACGTCCAGATTATGCAAAAGTCGTTCCTTCTTTGAAGAAGGGTTAGGACACAGTGATGGAACAACAATCTCTTGATTGATATTCCTGTTAGTAACTACCTTAGGTAAGAACCCAGGTTTAGTACGCAGAACTACCTTGTCTGAATGAAATATCAGATAAGGAGAATCACAATGTAAGGCAGATAACTCGGAGACTCTTCGAGCCGAGGAAATAGCTATCAAAAACAGAACCTTCCAGGATAACAGCTTGATATCAATGGAATGAAGGGGTTCAAAAGGAACGCCTTGAAGAACGTTAAGAACTAAGTTTAAGCTCCACGGCGGAGCAACAGTCTTAAACACAGGCTTAATCCTAGCTAAAGCCTGACAAAAAGCCTGAACGTCTGGAACTTCTGCCAGACGTTTGTGTAGAAGAATAGACAGAGCAGAAATCTGTCCCTTTAACGAACTAGCAGATAAGCCCTTTTCTAAACCCTCTTGTAGAAAAGACAATATCCTAGGAATCCTAACCTTACTCCATGAGTAACTCTTGGATTCGCACCAATATAAATATTTACGCCATATCTTATGGTAAATTCTTCTGGTAACAGGCTTCCTAGCCTGTATTAAGGTATCAATAACCGACTCCGAGAAGCCACGCTTTGATAGAATCAAGCGTTCAATCTCCATGCAGTCAGCCTCAGAGAAATTAGATTTGGATGGTTGAAAGGACCCTGAATTAGAAGGTCCTGTCTCAGAGGCAGAGACCACGGTGGGCAGGACGACATGTCCACTAGGTCTGCATACCAGGTCCTGCGTGGCCACGCAGGCGCTATCAGAATCACCGAAGCTCTCTCCTGTTTGATCTTGGCAAATAAACGAGGAAGCATCGGAAATGGTGGAAACACATAAGCCATGTTGAAGACCCATGATGGTTGATGTAAGCCACAGTCGTGATGTTGTCCGACTGAAATCTGATGAACCTCAGAGTTGCTAACTGAGGCCAAGCTAGGAGAGCATTGAATATTGCTCTTAATTCCAGAATATTTATTGGGAGGAGTTTCTCCTCCTGAGTCCATAGTCCCTGAGCCTTCAGGGAGTTCCAGACTGCGCCCCAGCCTAGAAGGCTGGCGTCTGTTGTTACAATCGTCCAATCTGGCCTGCGAAAGGTCATCCCCTTGGACAGATGTGGCCGAGAAAGCCACCATAGAAGAGAATCTCTGGTCTCTTGATCCAGATTTAGCAGGGGGGACAAATCTGAGTAATCCCCATTCCACTGACTTAGCATGCACAATTGCAGCGGTCTGAGATGCAGGCGCGCAAATGGTACTATGTCCATTGCCGCTACCATTAAGCCGATTACTTTCATGCACTGAGCTACTGACGGGTGTGGAATGGAAAATCTCTACAGAATCTTTAAGAGTCCCTAGAAAGGGAACCCTTGTAAGTGGTAATAGAGAACTCTTTTCCACGTTCACCTTCCACCCATGCGACCTCAGAAATGCCAGAACTATCTCTGTATGAGACTTGGCAGTTTGAAAACTTGACGCTTGTATCAGAATGTCGTCTAGGTACGGAGTCACCGCTATGCCTCGCGGTCTTAGTACCGCCAGAAGTGAGCCCAGAACTTTTGTAAAGATTCTTGGAGCCGTAGCTAATCCGAAGGGAAGAGCTACAAACTGGTAATGCCTGTCTAGGAAAAGCAAATCTTAGGTACCGATAATGATCCTTGTGAATCGGTATGTGAAGGTAGGCATCCTTTAAGTCCACTGTGGTCATGTACTGACCCTCTTGGATCATGGGAAGGATGGTTCGAATAGTTTCCATTTTGAATGATGGAACTCTTAGGAATTTGTTTAGGATTTTTAAGTCCAAGATTGGTCTGAAGGTTCCCTCTTTCTTGGGAACCACAAATAGATTTGAATAGAATCCTTGCCCGTGTTCCGTCCGCGGAACTGGGTGGATCACCCCCATTAGAATGAGGTCTTGTACACAGCGTAGAAACGCCTCTTTCTTTATTTGGTTTGCTGATAACCTTGAAAGATGAAATCTCCCTCGTGGAGGAGAAGTTTTGAAGTCCAGGAGATATCCCTCAGATATGATCTCCAACGCCCAGGGATCCTGGACATCTCTTGCCCAAGCCTGGGCGAAGAGAGAAAGTCTGCCCCCTACTAGATCCGTTTCCGGATAGGGGGCCCTCTCTTCATGCTGTCTTAGGGGCAGCAGCAGGTTTCTTGGCCTGCTTGCCCTTGTTCCAGGACTGGTTAACTTTCCAGCCCTGTCTGTAACGAGCAACAGCTCCTTCCTGTTTTGGAGCGGAGGAAGTTGATGCTGCTCCTGCCTTGAAGTTACGAAAGGCACGAAAATTAGACTGTTTGGCCTTTGATTTGGCCCTGTCCTGAGGTAGAGCATGGCCCTTACCTCCCGTAATGTCAGCTATAATTTCTTTCAAGCCGGGCCCGAATAAGGTCTGCCCTTTGAAAGGAATATTAAGCAATTTAGATTTAGAAGTCACGTCAGCTGACCAGGATTTAAGCCATAGCGCTCTGCGCGCTTTGATGGCGAATCCGGAGTTCTTAGCCGTAAGTTTGGTTAAATGTACGACGGCATCAGAAACAAATGCGTTAGCTAGCTTAAGTGCTTTAAGCTTGTTCATAATTTCATCCAAAGGAGCTGTGCGAATGGCCTCTTCCAGAGACTCAAACCAGAATGCCGCCGCAGCAGTGACAGGCGCAATGCATGCAAGGGGCCGTAAGATAAAACCTTGTTGAACAAACATTTTCTTAAGGTAACCCTCTAATTTCTTATCCATTGGATCTGAAAAGGCACAACTATCCTCCACCGGGATAGTGGTACGCTTAGCTAAAGTAGAAACTGCTCCCTCCACCTTAGGGACCGTCTGCCATAAGTCTCGTGTGGTGGAGTCTATAGGAAACATTTTCCTAAATATGGGAGGAGGGGAAAAAGGCACACCAGGTCTATCCCACTCTTTGCTAATAATCTCTGTAAGCCTTTTAGGTATAGGAAACACGTCAGTACACACCGGTACCGCATAGTATCTATCCAACCTACATAATTTTTCTGGAATTGCAACCGTGTTACAATCATTCAGAGCCGCTAATACCTCCCCTAGCAATATGCGGAGGTTCTCAAGCTTAAATTTAAAATTAGAAATCTCTGAATCCAGTCTCCCTGGATCAGATCCGTCACCCACAGAATGAAGCTCTCCGTCTTCATGTTCTGCAAACTGTGACGCAGTATCTGACATGGCTCTCACCTCATCCGCGCGCTCTGTCCTTAACCCAGAGCAATCGCGCTTGCCTCTTAATTCTGGCAATTTAGATAATACTTCTGTCATAACAGTAGCCATGTCTTGCAAAGTGATTTGTAAGGGCCTCCCTGATGTACTTGGCGCCACAAAATCACGCACCTCCTGAGCGGGAGGCGAAGGTACTGACACGTGAGGAGAGTTAGTCGGCATAACTTCCCCCTCGTTGTCTGGTGATAATTTCTTTACATGTAAAGATTGACTTTTATTTAAAGTAGCATCAATGCAATTAGTACACAAATTTCTATTGGGCTCCACATTGGCCTTTAAACATAGTGAACAAAGAGATTCATCTGAGTCAGACATGTTTAAACAGACTAGCAATGAGACTAGCAAGCTTGGAAATACTTTTCTAAATAAATTTACAAGCAATATAAAAAACGCTACTGTGCCTTTAAGAAGCACAAAAAGCTGTCACAGTTGAAATAACAATGAACCAAAATAGTTATAGCAACCAATTTTTCACAGTAAATGTATTAAGTTAGCAAAGGATTGCACCCACCAGCAAATGGATGATTAACCCCTTAATACCCAAAAAACGGATAACAATTTAATAATTAACATTTTTAACACAGTCAAAACACACTGTCACAGGTCTGCTGTGACTGATTACCTCCCTCAAAATGAATTTTGAAGACCCCTGAGCTCTCTAGAGACGATCTGGATCATGGAGGATGAAGTAGACAGATTGTGACTGAATTTTTACGGCGCAAAAAAGCGCTAAAATAGGCCCCTCCCACTCATATTACAACAGTGGGGAAGCTCAGAAAACTGTTTCTATGCAGAAAACAAAGATGGCCATGTGGTAAAAATCATGCCCCAATAAGTTTTATCACCAAGTACCTCACAAAAAGCGATTAACATGCCATTAAACGTTTTGAACATACATTTTAAAAGTTATGAAGTGTTATTAATAAGCCTGCTACCAGTCGCTTTTACTGCAGTTAAGGCTCATACATTAGTATTCAGTTTTAACAGTATTTTCAGAGTCAATTCCATTCCTTAGAAAAATACATTCAGTGTACACACACTCATCAGCCTAATACCAGTCGCTAACACTGCATTTAAGGCTGAACTTACGTTACATTGGTATCAGCAGTATTTTCTCAGTCAATTCCATTCCTCAGAAAAATAATTTACTGCACATACCTCGTTTGCAGGGGGGCCCTGCATGCTATTCCCCTTTTCTGAAGTTACCTCACTCCTCAGATGAGAACAGCCAGTGGATCTTAGTTACGTCTGCTAAGATCATAGAAAACGCAGGCAGATTCTTCTTCTAATGCTGCCTGAGAACAAACAGCACACTCCGGTGCCATTTAAAATAACAAACTTTTGATTGAAGAAATAAACTAAGTTAAAAAACACCACAGACCTCTCACAGCGACCTATCTTTAGTTAGGCTGCAAGAGAATGACTGAATATGACATGTGAGGGGAGGAGCTATATAGCAGCTCTGCTTGGGTGATCCTCTTGCAGCTTCCTGTTAGGAAGAGATATATTCCATAAGTAATGGATGACCCGTGGACTGACTACACTTAACAAGAGAAATTAAAAATATATATAAGCAAATATTCAATTAAAGGGATTAAGATCAAGTTCGGCGTTCAATCCACCAGGGGTCAGAGTGGCAAAATTAAAAATAAGCTCAGCTTCTGTCATTAAAAGTTGTTTTAATATATTTCCTCCTCTATGTGGTTTTACTTTTTTAACACCCCAATACAATAGGCCATCGGTCTTCTGGCCATGACACTCTTTAAAATGTTTAGAATGTAGGTGGTCCTCATATCCCCACTCTATATTAAGGAGGTGCTGTCTTATTCTGTCCCTTACAGGTCTGCTTGTTTGTCCAAAATATTGTTTTTTGCACGGACACTGTATCATATAAACCACATTTTTATCACAGCATCTAATAGTGTCTCTAATTTTGATTTTGCAGTCTGAGTTACTGGCCTCTATTTGTTTGCACTTATTACTGAAACTACAGGCTTTACGCTGATGGCATGGAAAGAAGCCTTCCAATTTATTACCTTGTATATCTAAATCTTGATTTTTCTTTTTTCTAAACTCACTGGGGGCTAGAATGGATTTTAGTGTTTTAGCTTTCCTATAAATAATCTTGGGTTTGTTATTAGTAATATCAAATAAAATAGGGTCTTTCTGGACTAAATGCCAGTGCTTATGTATAATTCTCTTTATTAATTTAAAATCTGCACTGTATTGCGTAATAAATGTAGTTTCGAATTCTTTGGAATTCGTTTGTTTTTTCTCTTTTTTGTTTAAGAGTGAAGTTCTTTCTATTTTCTATACACTCTGTATGGACTGTTCTATTAATTCCTCATTATATCCTTTTTCCATGAATCTTTCTTTTAATATATTTGATTGATCCTTAAAGTCCTCTAAGGTGGAGCAATTTTTCCGTAACCTTAAAAACTGGCCTTTCGGAATGTTTAACTTCCATTGGTCAAGATGGCAGCTATTAAAATGTATATAATTGTTAGTATCCACTTTTTTAAAAAATGTTTTTGTCTGGACTTTGTTATCTAAAATTTCAATAGTAAGGTCTAAAAAATCAATGGATCTGGTATTAAAATCATGAGTAAAAGAAATTCCCCATTCATTATTATTAATATCTTCCATAAATAATTTAAGTAAATCTTCTCCCCCTTTCCAAATAAAAAACAGATCATCTATATAACGTTTGATGAGTACGAGGTTTGCGCTCCAAGGGCTGGTTAAAATATTAACATGTTCAAATCTGCCCATAAAAAGATTAGCATAACTGGGCGCAAACCTCGTACCCATCGTCGTGCCTTTCTTTTGTAGAAAAAAGTCTCCATTAAAATTAAAATAATTATTAGTGAGTATAAAATGAATGCATTGTAGGATAAAATCAGCCTGATTGAGGGGCATATCTTTGTCCTCATATAAATAGAATCTCGTTGCATCTAATCCTATACTATGTGTAATGTTAGTATAAAGTGCATTGACATCGCATGTGACAAGAAGAAAGTCCTTCTGCCATGTTATATTTTCTAGCTCATGAAGTAATGCAGTAGAGTCTTTAAGATAAGAGGGTAAAGTGGTTACATAGGGTTGTAGAAATTTATCTACATATTGCGATAAATTAGCAGTGAGGGAATTGATCCCCGAGATAATTGGTCTCCCTGGGGGTTTGGTTAAGGATTTGTGTGTTTTAGGCAGGTAATAAAAAATGGGGGTAATTGGATGTTCAATTTTTAAAAAACTTGGTTCTTTCTCATTTAAAATCTTCTCTTTTTTAGCATAGAACAATAGTTTATCAAGTTCTAGACTAAATTTCTTCTCTGGATTAGTCTTTAATTTAATATATGTGTCAATGTCATTTAGTAAACGATATGCTTCTATTAAGTAATCTTCCGTATCAAGTAATACTAAGCCCCCCCCCCTTATCCGCTGCTTTAATGATGATCTCTGGGTTGTTTTTAAGATCTTTTAATATTTCATTTTCTTTTTTGGTTAAATTATATTTTTGTCTTTGTTTGCTTTTAATATTAATTTTACTTATATCTTCTTTTACTGATTTCTCAAACAGCTCTAAGTATTTGCCCTTTTCTTGGGTGGGATAAAATGAGGACTTATTTTTAAGATCTGTATGATTATAATAATCCTGTGTTTGTTTCTGACTGATATTCTTACTGTTGGATGCGCGCTCTATAGGGTTTTTTAAAAAATAACGTTTAAGTGTTAGTTTCCTTATATACTGATTAACATTGATCATAGTATTAAACTTATTCATACGGCACGTTGGGGCAAATGACAAACCTTTACTAAGTACTTTTTCTTGTTCCTTGCTTAAAGTCAATTTACTCAAATTAAAAATTCCAATAGTGTTGCTTACCTCAGTCTTTTTGTCTCGTGTTCGTCTTCTTCTCCCTCTCTTTCCTCTAATCTTCTTTTCTCTTGTTAAGTGTGTTCAGTCCACGGGTCATCCGTTACTTATGGGATATATTCTCCTTCCCAACAGGAAGTTGCAAGAGGATCACCCAAGCAGAGCTTCTATATAGCTCCTCCCCTCACATGTCATACCCAGTCATTCTCTTGCAACCCTCAACAAAGAAGGAGGTCGCGAGAGGAGTTGGAGTTTTTACTTAATTATTCTTTAATCAAAAGTTTGTTATTTTAAATGGCACCGGAGTGTGCTGTTTTTTTCTATCTCAGGCAGTATTTGGAAGAAGAAACTGCCTGCGTTTTCTATGATCTTAGCAGGCGTAACTAAGATCCACTGGCTGTTCTCGACATTCTGAGGAGTGGGGTAACTTCAGAAAATGGGAATAGCATGCGGGGTTCCCCGCAAATGAGGTATGTGCAGTACAATATTTTCTGGGAATGGAATTGACTAAGAAAACACTGCTGTTACCCGTATGAGGTAAGTACAGCCTTAAATGCAGTAGTAGTGACTGTTATCAGGCTGATAAATGTATGCACAGTAGAGTTATTTTCTAGGGACTAGAATTTGACTGAAAAATACTGTTAATACTGATATAATGTGTGAGCCTTAACTGCAGTAGAAGCGACTGGTAGCAGGCTTAGTAATAACTTTACACAGCATCTGAAATGTTGTTTTTTAAAACGTTTACTGGCATGTTAATCGTTTTGTGAGGTACTTTGGTGATAAATCTTTTTGGGCATGATTTTTTTCCACATGGCTAACGTATATTTCTGCATAGAAACTGTTATATCAGGTCTCCCACTGTTGTAATAGGAGTGGGAGGGACCTTTTTTTAGCGCCTTGTTGCGCAGTTAAAATTCTAGCACAGTCTTCCTGCTTCTTCCTCTTTGATCCAGGACGTCTCCAGAGAGCTCAGGGATCTTAAAAATTCCTTTTTGAGGGAGTTAATCAGTCACAGCAGACCTGTGACAGTGTGTTTGACTGTGATAAAAGTGTTAAATCTTAATTTGATATCCGTTTTTGGGTACTGAGGGGTTAATCATCCTTTTGCTAATGGGTGCAATCCTCTGCTAATTAATACATTTAAGGAATTGTTGACTATAACTGAATTAGTTCTTTGTTATTCAACTGTGTTTTTTAAAAGCGCTGCAGCGTTTTTTATATTGCTTGTAAACTTATTGAAAGCAATTTCCAAGCTTGCTAGCTTCATTGCTAGTCTGTTTAAACATGTCTGATACAGAGGAATCTGCTTGTTCATTATGTTTAAAAGCCGATGTGGAGCCCAATAGAAATATGTGTACCAATTGTATTGATATTACTTTGAATAAAAGTCAATCTGTACCGATAAAGAAATTATCACAAGACAACGAGGGGGAAGTTATGCCATCTAACTCTCCTCACGTGTCAGTACCTTCGTCTCCCGCTCGGGAGGTGCGTACGATTTGAGGCGCCAAGTACATCAAGGCCCTTACAAATCACTTTACATGATATGGCTAATGTTATGAAAGAAGTATTATACAATATGGCTAATGTTATGAAAAAAGTATTATACAATATGCCTGAGTTAAGAGGCAAGCGCGACAGCTCTGGGTTAAGGACAGAGCGCGCTGATGACACGAGAGCCATGTCTGATACTGCGTCACAATTTGCAGAACATGAGGACGGAGAGCTTCATTCTGTGGGTGACGGTTCTGATTCGGGGAGACCGGATTCAGAAATTTCAAATTTTAAATTTAAGCTTGAGAACCTCCGCGTGTTGCTAGGGGAGGTGTTAGCGGCTCTGAATGATTGTGACACGGTGGCAATCCCAGAGAAATTATGTAGGCTGGATAAATACTATGCGGTACCGGTGTGTACTGACGTTTTTCCTATACCAAAGAGGCTTATAGAGATTATTAGCAAGGAGTGGGATAGACCCGGTGTGCCTTTTTCCCCTCCTCCGATATTTAGAAAAATGTTCCCTATAGACGCCACCACACGAGACTTATGGCAGACGGTCCCTAAGGTGGAGGGAGCAGTTTCTACTTTAACCAAGCGTACCACTATCCCGGTGGAGGATAGCTGTGCTTTCTCAGATCCAATGGATAAAAAATTAGAGGGTTACCTTAAGAAAATGTTTGTTCAACAAGGTTTTATATTACAGCCTCTTGCATGCATTGCGCCTGTCACTGCTGCAGCGGCATTCTGGTTTGAGTCTCTGGAAGAGGCGATTCGCACAGCACCATTGGATGAATCTTTGAGCAAGATTAGAACCCTTAAGCTGGCTAATGCGTTTGTTTCGGATGCCGTAGTGCATTTAACCAAACTTACGGCTAAGAATTCCGGATTCGCCATACAGGCGCGCAGAGCGCTATGGCTTAAATCCTGGTCAGCAGATGTAACTTCTAAGTCTAAACTACTAAACATTCCTTTCAAAGGGCAGACCTTATTCGGGCCCGGCTTGAAGGAAATTATTGCTGACATTACTGGAGGTAAGGGCCACACCCTTCCTCAGGACAGGGCCAAATCAAAGGCCAAACAGTCTAATTTTCGTGCCTTTCGTAATTTCAAGGCAGGAGCAGCATCAACTTCCTCCGCTCCAAAACAGGAAGGAACTACTGCTCGTTACAGACAGGGTTGGAAAGGCAACCAGTCATGGAACAAGGGCAAGCAGGCCAGAAAGCCTACTTCCGCCCCTAAGACAGCATGAAGACAGGGCCCCCTTTCAGGAGACGGATCTAGTGGGGGGCAGACTTTCTCTCTTCGCCCAGGCTTGGGCAAGAGATGTACAGGATCCCTGGACGTTGGAGATTATATCTCAGGGATACCTTCTGGATTTCAAAACTTCTCCTCCACAAGGGAGGTTTCATCTGTCAAGGTTATCAACAAACCTAGTAAAGAAAGAGGCATTTCTACAATGTGTACAAGACCTCTTAGTGATGGGAGTGATCCACCCAGTTCCGCAAACGGAACAGGGGCAAGGGTTTTATTCGAATCTGTTTGTAGTTCCCAAGAAAGAGGGAACCTTCAGACCAATCTTAGACTTAAAAATCTTAAACAAATTCCTAAGGGTTCCATCGTTCAAGATAGAAACCATTCGGACCATCCTACCCATGATCCAAGAGGGTCAATATATGAGGATAGAAAAACAAGGGGCGCCAACATAGTGTGAATCAGTTTGGAAAACTGGAAAACAGTAGTTATAATAAAATCTACTCACAAGTGGAGTGGCACCTAGAACCAACTGGGTGCATACAGGCAGGCTGACATTCAGGACCAGCAGTCAGTACGCTGGGGGTCTCACCCGGGAGACCTGTGGGTAGGTCAGATGAGGTAGATGGAGTCGGCTGTGTATCGTCTGGTGAGCCGGATCGCCACTGTGGAAGTCCAAAGGGCTGTGTTGTTTATCCCAAAAGGGTAGCTGCTCACACGATCAGCCTTGTTTCCAAACGAGTTTCCAATGTCAGTGTATGGAACAAAGGGATAAAAACCAAACTGGGTATAACCACTGCAAACTGTGGTAATATTAAAAAGGCACAGAAAACCGGGTCTGTCTAAAAACAAGTATTTAATTGCTACGCGTTTCTCAGTCCGTAAAGGACCGTTTCCTCAGGCATCGCAATATATGACCACAGTGGACTTAAAGGATATGCCTACCTTCACATACCGATTCACAAAGATCATTATCGGTACCTAAGGTTTGCCTTTCTAGACAGGCATTACCAGTTTGTAGCTCTTCCCTTCGGGTTAGCTACGGCCCCGAGAATTTTTACAAAGGTTCTGGGCTCACTTCTGGCGGTACTAAGACCGCGAGGCATAGCGGTGGCTCCGTACCTAGACGACATTCTGATACAAGCGTCAAGTTTTCAAAATGCAAAGTCTCATACAGAGATAGTTCTAGCATTTCTGAGGTCGCATGGGTGGAAAGTGAACGTGGAAAAGAGTTCTCTGTTACCACTCACAAGGGTCCCTTTTCTAGGGACTCTTATAGATTCTGTAGAGATGAAGATTTACCTGACGGAGTCCAGGTTATCAAAGATTCTCAATGCTTGCCGTGTTCTTTACTCCATTCCAAGACCATCAGTAGCTCAGTGCATGGAAGTAATCGGCTTAATGGTTGCGGCAATGGACATAGTGCCATTTGCGCGCCTACATCTCAGACCGCTGCAACTATGCATGCTAAGTCAATGGAACGGGGATTACTCAGATCTGTCCCCTTTGCTAAATCTGGACCAGGAGACCAGAGATTCTCTTCTCTGGTGGTTGTCACGGGTTCATCTGTCCAAAGGAATGACTTTTCGCAGACCAGATTGGACGATTGTAACAACAGATGCCAGCCTACTAAGCTGGGGAGCAGTCTGGAACTCCCTGAAGGCTCAGGGATCGTGGACTCAGGAGGAGAGACTCCTCCCGATAAACATTCTAGAATTAAGAGCAATATTCAAT
This sequence comes from Bombina bombina, assembly GCF_027579735.1. Lineage (NCBI taxonomy): Eukaryota > Metazoa > Chordata > Amphibia > Anura > Bombinatoridae > Bombina > Bombina bombina. The sequence goes on along the minus strand of NC_069503.1, from coordinate 869,893,868 downwards.
GCTCTTCTAGCTTGGCCTCAGTTAGCATCACTGAGGTTCATCAGATTTCAGTCGGACAACATCACGACTGGCTTACATCAATCATCAAGGGGGAACCAGGAGTTCCCTAGCGATGTTGGAAGTCTCGAAGATAATTCGCTGGGCAGAGTCTCACTCTTGCCACCTGTCAATGATCTACATCCCAGGCGTGGAGAACTGGGAGGGGGATTTTCTAAGTCGCCAGACATTTCATCCGGGGGAGTGGGAACTCCACCCGGAGGTATTTGCTCAACTGATTCGTCGTTGGGGCAAACCGGATCTGGATCTCATGGCATCTCGCCAGAACGCCAAGCTTCCTTGTTACGGATCCAGGTCCAGGGACCCGGGTGCGGTGCTGGTAGATGCACTAGCAGCCCCTTGGGTTTTCAACATAGCTTATGTGTTTCCACCTTTTCCGTTGCTACCTCGACTGATTGCCAGGATCAAACAGGAGAGAGCATCGGTGATTCTGATAGCGCCTGCGTGGCCACGCAGGACCTGGTATGCAGACCTAGTGGACATGTCGTCCTGTCCACCATGGTCTCTACCCCTGAGGCAGGATCTTCTAATTCAGGGTCCTTTCAACCATCCAAACCTAATTTCTCTGAGGCTGACTGCTTGGAAATTGAACGCTTGATTCTATCAAAGCGTGGGTTTTCGGATTCGGTTATTGATACATTAATACAGGCTCGGAAACCTGTTACCAGAAAAATTTACCACAAGATATGGCGTAAATATTTATATTGGTGTGAATCCAAGAGTTACTCATGGAGTAAGGTTAGGATTCCTAGGATATTGTCTTTTCTTCAAGAGGGTTTAGAAAAGGGCTTATCCGCTAGTTCACTAAAGGGACAGATTTCTGCTCTGTCTATTCTTTTACACAAGCGTCTGGCAGAGAATCCAGACGTCCAGGCTTTTTGTCAGGCTTTGGCTAGGATTAAGCCTGTGTTTAAAACTGTTGCTCCTCCGTGGAGCTTAAACTTGGTTCTTAAAGTTCTTCAGGGTGTTCAGTTTGAACCCCTTCATTCCATTGATATTAAGCTTTTATCTTGGAAAGTTCTGTTTTTGATGGCTATTTCCTCGGCTCGAAGAGTCTCTGAGTTATCTGCCTTACATTGTGATTCTCCTTATCTGATCTTTCATTCAGACAAGGTAGTCCTGCGTACTAAACCTGGGTTTTTACCTAAGGTTGTTTCTAACAGGAATATCAATCAAGAGATTGTTGTTCCATCGTTATGTCCTAATCCTTCTTCAAAGAAGGAACGTCTTTTGCATAATCTAGACGTGGTCCGTGCCCTGAAGTTCTACTTACAGGCAACTAAAGATTTTCGACAAACTTCTTCTCTGTTTGTCGTTTACTCTGGACAGAGGAGAGGTCAAAAGGCTTCGGCTACCTCTCTCTCTTTTTGGCTTCGTAGCATAATACGCTTAGCCTATGAGACTGCTGGACAGCAGCCTCCTGAAAAAATTACAGCTCATTCCACTAGAGCTGTGGCTTCCACCTGGGCCTTTAAGAATGAGGCCTCTGTTGAACAGATTTGCAAGGCTGCAACTTGGTCTTCACTTCATACTTTTTCCAAATTTTACAAATTTGACACTTTTGCTTCTTCGGAGGCTGTTTTTGGGAGAAAGGTTCTACAGGCAGTGGTTCCTTCTGTTTAATGTTCCTGCCTTGTCCCTCCCATCATCCATGTACTTTAGCTTTGGTATTGGTATCCCATAAGTAATGGATGACCCGTGGACTGAACACGCTTAACAAGAGAAAACATAATTTATGCTTACCTGATAAATTTATTTCTCTTGTAGTGTGTTCAGTCCACGGCCCGCGGCAGGTTCTAAATTTTAAATTATAACTCCAGTCACCACTGCACCCTATAGTTTCTCCTTTCTCGTCTTGTTTCGGTCGAATGACTGGATATGACATGTGAGTGGAGGAGCTATATAGCAGCTCTGCTTGGGTGATCCTTTCTGTATCCATTCCCTTTCTACATTTCTTTCTTGCAGTGTATCCCAAGATGTCCCTTCTGTTGGTGTGCCTGGTCCTAAAAAGTTCTAGTAATACTCTGATCTTCTCTTATTTCTTCTAGTGGTAAGAACCTATTTTGGGTTGTGATTTCTTTAGGTTTGGTGTGTGTTCTACCATTAGGAGTATATGTATTTTTCTCGTATTGTCTTCCTATATGTTGTCTGTTGTGTGTGACGTTTCTCTCATTATGGTAGTTCCCTCCATATTGTCTAGAGTTAGTTATAGTCCTATCATTAGAATAATTTCCTCCATATTGTCTATGTGAATCGGGCTTCCTCCAATTATCTCTAGAATTATCTCTATGATTATCATAAAGATTCCTATTATTATAATGATTTCCATAATGGTCTCTATTATCCCTGGATTGTCCATTATAATTATGAAAAGTGGCTGATTTTGTGTGTTCCCTAGGATAATTTCTATAGTTCTCATTTGGATTCCAGTCATAAGTATAGTTTCTGGAGTGAGTCCCCTTACCACTGGCATATTCTGATGTATTAGAGTACTGGTCTCTTGAGTAGCCTTTGTTTTTGTAATGTCCAAAATGGCTATTTTCAGTATACCTCCTATTGTTGTATGTATAATGTGCATTATGGGGATTTGTAATTCTATCTCTCTCTTGATTTCTATAATTTCTCATTTCTGGTTGTCTAGTAGAATTGAGTCTATTGCTCTTTCTAGAGATAATTGGAGGAAGCCCGATTCACATAGACAATATGGAGGAAATTATTCTAATGATAGGACTATACCTAACTCTAGACAATATGGAGGGAACTACCATAATGATAGAAACGTCACACACAACAGACAACATATTGGAAGACAATACGAGAGCAATACATATACTCCTAATGGTAGAACACACATCAAACCTAAAGAAATCACAACCCAAAATAGGTTCTTACCACTAGAAGAAATAAGAGAAGATCAGAGTATTACTAGACCTTTTTTAGGACCAGGCACACCAACAGAAGGGACATCTTGGGATACACTGCAAGAAAGAAATGTAGAAAGGGAATGGATACAGAAAGGAAAAAGAAGATTAGAGGAAAGAGAGGGAGAAGAAGACGAACACGGGCCAAAAAGACTGAGGTAATCAACACTAGTGGGATTTTTAATTTGAGTAAATTGACTTTAAGCAAGGAACAAGAAAAAGTACTTAGTAAAGGTTTGTCATTTGCCCCAACGTGCCGTATGAATAAGTTTAATACTATGATCAATGTTAATCAGTATATAAGGAAACTAACACTTAAACGTTATTTTTTTTAAAAACCCTATAGAGCGCGCATCCAACAGTAAGAATATCAGTCAGAAACAAACACAGGATTATTATAATCATACAGATCTTAAAAATAAGTCCTCATTTTATCCCACCCAAGAAAAGGGCAAATACTTAGAGCTGTTTGAGAAATCAGTAAAAGAAGATATAAGTAAAATTAATATTAAAAGCAAACAAAGACAAAAATATAATTTAACCAAAAAAGAAAATGAATTATTTAAAAGATCTTAAAAACAACCCAGAGATCATCATTAAAGCAGCGGATAAGGGGGGGGGGGCTTAGTATTACTTGATACGGAAGATTACTTAATAGAAGCATATCATTTACTAAATGACATTGACACATATATTAAATTAAAGACTAATCCAGTGAAGAAATTTAGTCTAGAACTTGATAAACTATTGTTCTATGCTAAAAAAGAGAAGATTTTAAATGAGAAAGAACTAAGTTTTTTAAAAATTGAACATCCAATTACCCCCATTTTTTATTACCTGCCTAAAACACACAAATCCTTAACCAAACCCCCAGGGAGACCAATTATCTCGGGGATCAATTCCCTCACTGCTAATTTATCGCAATATGTAGATAAATTTCTACAACCCTATGTAACCACTTTACCCTCTTATCTTAAAGACTCTACTGCATTACTTCATGAGCTAGAAAATATAACATGGCAGAAGGACTTTATTCTTGTCACATGCGATGTCAATGCACTTAATACTAACATTACACATAGTATAGGATTAGATGCAACGAGATTCTATTTATATGAGGACAAAGATATGCCCCTCAATCAGGCTGATTTTATCCTACAATGCATTCATTTTATACTCACTAATAATTATTTTAATAGAGACTTTTTTCTACAAAAGAAAGGCACAGCGATGGGTACGAGGTTTGCGCCCAGTTATGCTAATCTTTTTATGGGCAGATTTGAACATGTTAATATTTTAACCAGCCCTTGGAGCGCAAACCTCGTACTCATCAAACGTTATATAGATGATCTGTTTTTTATTTGGAAAGGGGGAGAAGATTTACTTAAATTATTTATGGAAGATATTAATAATAATGAATGGGGAATTTCTTTTACTCATGATTTTAATACCAGATCCATTGATTTTTTAGACATTACTATTGAAATTTTAGATAAAAAAGTCCAGACAAAAATTTTTTTTTTAAAAAGTGGATACTAACAATTATATACATTTTAATAGCTGCCATCTTGACCAATGGAAGTTAAACATTCCGAAAGGCCAGTTTTTAAGGTTACGGAAAAATTGCTCCACCTTAGAGGACTTTAAGGATCAATCGAATATATTAAAAGAAAGATTCATGGAAAAAGGATATAATGAGGAATTAATAGAACAGTCCATACAGAGTGTAGAGAAAAAAGAAAGAACTTCACTCTTAATGAAAAAAGAGAAAAAACAAACTAATTCCAAAGAATTCGAAACTACATTTATTACGCAATACAGTGCAGATTTTAAATTAATAAAGAGAATTATACATAAGCACTGGCATTTAGTCCAGAAAGACCCTATTTTATTTGATATTACTAATAACAAACCCAAGATTATTTATAGGAAAGCTAAAACACTAAAATCCATTCTAGCCCCCAGTGAGTTTAGAAAAAAGAAAAATCAAGATTTAGATATACAAGGTAATAAATTGGAAGGCTTCTTTCCATGCCATCAGTGTAAAGCCTGTAGTTTCAGTAATAAGTGCAAACAAATAGAGGCCAGTAACTCAGACTGCAAAATCAAAATTAGAGACACTATTAGATGCTGTGATAAAAATGTGGTTTATATGATACAGTGTCCGTGCAAAAAACAATATTTTGGACAAACAAGCAGACCTGTAAGGGACAGAATAAGACAGCACATCCTTAATATAGAGTGGGGATATGAGGACCACCTACTTTCTAAACATTTTAAAGAGTGTCATGGCCAGAAGACCGATGGCCTATTGTATTGGGGTGTTAAAAAAGTAAAACCACATAGAGGAGGAAATATATTAAAACAACTTTTAATGACAGAAGCTGAGCTTATTTTTAATTTTGCCACTCTGACCCCTGGTGGATTGAACGCCGAACTTGATCTTAATCCCTTTATTTGAATATTTGCTTATATATATTTTTAATTTTCTGTACTGTCTTATGGCCAATTTTATGCAGTAGTTTTATCCAGCTTTTTATTATTTTATAGTAGATTGGACTTTTGTAAGGTTTTAAGAAAGATAATACGTTAGTCAGTTATTCATTTATATATTTATTATCAGATTCATCAAATGATACCAATCATTCTAATATTTTATTCATACATCAACTATGAACCATTTTACAATTATAACTAATTTATATTTTAATATAATATTGAAGTTATTACATTTATTTGTATGTGCATTGTGTCTTAAAAAATAGGAGACAGTCATGATTACAGATATTTAGGTAAATAACGAACAATGTCTATTGAATAAAGTTTATTGACACAGCTATCAAACCGTTAATACAAAAAATGGCATCCAGATTAACCCTATAAAAATAGGTATCAGGCATCCAGTAAGTCATCTTGATAAAGGCACAACGTGCCGAAACGCGTAGAAGAGACTTACTGACCTTTTGGACACCACATTGGATATTTTTCACTTTGTACACTTTAAAGTGACATTTGAATCCGGACCGCTTTTGGAGAAACCCCATTGGATGCTAACTGTCAGGTGACAAGGCACGCACGCAGACAGTGAAGACGCTGGAGTCACGCTTGGGAGCAGGAAACAAGCTCAGCGTGTAGTGCTCATCGCCGCTCACTCTGTTGTGAGCTTAGAAGCAATATCGGAGCCACTTGTAGCCGCAAGTCTGTCAGGTACGTGGAATATACTTTCAGCTACATTTTACCACTCTTGGAGCTAACATTGATCTGACCGGTCAGCATTTTACCTACAAGTACTTGAAAGAGACTCACATCTTTGAGATTTTATAATATATGAGCTATCCAATATCACATTTGCTCTTGGTGACTTTTACATTTGCCATTTTCCTTTTGTGCACAAAAAGGGAAATTTGAACTTTAAAAGCCAATATATCGGATTGCCATCATTCAATATTTCAGTATAAGCAGAAGTATAATTATATATACACTTATTACATCTGTGAGAGTTCTCCTCTTGTATTTAGCGGTTTTGTATTAGAGTATTAGCCTCCTCAAAACATGCATCATATTATTCTCTTCATTTTGTATCTATGATCAAATGTTTAATTAATTGTTTGGTTTTAGTATTTAATAGTAGATTTTAGACGATGTGGCCACATCTTATCAGATTATTTTAGTGTCAATGAATTATTTCTTTTTCAACTGCCATAATTGATTCATTTAGTTTAATTATTTATCTTATGTATATTTGTTTAACTTATTTCATTTATTTGAGTTTGTGATTTGATTAATAAATAATCTTATTGATCTAACGTCCATCTAGTGCTTAAGTAGGAGTTTTTATATATATATATATTCACTTTTGGATAAGGATATTGGTATTTATTTCTTTTACATATTTGTTTTGGGAACTTAGCCTTGTGCGCCACTCTATCATCCACCTAATACCTATTTGACCTTTAACTGGACTGTGTTTGAGAGATCACAGTTCTTTTAGAGTTGGCCTGAGTTCTTTTTAGTATCTGTCCAGACTCATTCCCCACTGTCCTTCAGATAAAAAATTAGAAGGTTTACTTAAGAAAATTTTTGTTCAACAAGGTTTTCTTCTTCAACCAATTTCTTGCATTATTCCTGTAACCACTGCAGCTGCTTTTTGGTTTGAGGAATTAGAAAACTCGCTCCAGAAGGAGACTTCTTATGATGAAGTCATGGATAGAATTCACGCCCTGAAGTTGGCCAATTCTTTCATTACAGATGCCGCTTTTCAGTTGGCTAAATTAGCGGCGAAAAATTCTGGTTTCGCAATAGTGGCGCGTAGAGCGCTTTGGCTAAAATCGTGGTCGGCGGATGTGTCGTCCAAAATAAAATTGCTTAATATTCCTTTCAAGGGTAAGACCCTATTCGGGCCAGAGTTGAAAGAAATTATTTCAGATATCACTGGAGGAAAGGGACATGCCCTTCCACAGGATACACCTCTCAAAGCTAAAAATAAGTCTAATTTTCGTTCCTTTCGCAATTTCAGGAACGGACCGGCTTCTACCTCTACAGCCACTAGGCAAGAGGGTAACGCATCCCAACCCAAACCAGCATGGAAACCATTGCAAGGCTGGAACAAGGGTAAACAGGCCAAAAAGCCTGCTGCTGCTACCAAGACAGCATGAAGGGGTAGCCCCCAATCCGGGACCGGATCTAGTAGGGGGCAGACTTTCTCTCTTTGCTCAGGCCTTTGCAAGAGATGTTCCGGACCCCTGGGCACTAGAAATTGTCTCTCTGGGGTATCTTCTAGAATTCAAGGATCTTCCTCCAAGGGGAAGGTTCCACATGTCTCGCTTATCTTTAGACCAGATAAAGAGACAGGCATTCTTACATTGCGTAGAAGACCTTTTAAAAATGGGAGTGATACACCCAGTTCCAACAGCAGAACAAGGACTGGGATTTTACTCAAACCTGTTTGTAGTTCCAAAAAAGGAAGGAACTTTCAGGCCAATTCTGGATTTAAAGATCCTAAACAAATTCCTCAGAGTTCCATCATTCAAAATGGAAACCATTCGGACAATTTTACCAATGATCCAGGAGGGTCAATATATGACTACCGTGGACTTAAAGGATGCGTACCTGCATATTCCTATCCACAAAGATCACCATCAGTTTCTGAGGTTCGCCTTTCTGGACAAGCATTACCAGTTCGTGGCTCTTCCCTTCGGATTGGCCACTGCTCACAGAATTTTCACAAAGGTGCTAGGGTCCCTTCTAGTGGTGCTAAGGCCAAGGGGCATTGCAGTAGCACCTTACCTAGACGACATTTTAATACAGGCGTCGTCCTTTCACAAAGCAAGGGCTCATACGGACATTGTTCTAGCCTTTCTAAGGTCTCATGGGTGGAAGGTGAACATAGAAAAAAGTTCTCTGTCCCCGTTCACAAGGGTTCCCTTCCTGGGAACAATAATAGACTCGGTAGAAATGAAAATCTTTCTGACGGAGGTCAGGAAATTAAAACTTTTGAACACTTGTCGAGTTCTTCAATCCATTCCTCAACCCTCCATAGCTCAGTGCATGGAGGTAATAGGACTAATGGTTGCGGCAATGGACGTGGTTCCCTTTGCTCAAATTCATTTAAGACCATTGCAACTGTGCATGCTCAAACAATGGAATGGGGATTATGCAGATTTGTCTCCCCAGATTCAGATGGACCAGAAAACCAGAGACTCACTCCTCTGGTGGTTGTCTCAAGATCAGCTGTCTCAGGGAATGAGTTTCTGAAGACCGGAGTGGATCATTGTCACGACTGACGCCAGCCTCTTAGGCTGGGGCGCGGTCTGGAAGTCCCTGAAGGCTCAGGGTCTATGGTCTCGGGAAGAATCTCTTCTCCCGATAAACATTTTGGAATTGAGAGCGATATTCAATGCGCTCCAGGCATGGCCTCAACTAGCGGAGGCCAAATTCATCAGATTTCAGTCGGACAATATGACGACTGTAGCCTTCATCAATCATCAGGGGGGAACAAAGAGTTCCCTGGCGATGAGGGAGGTATCCAAGATCATCAAATGGGCAGAGGATCACTCCTGCCATCTATCAGCAATTCACATCCCAGGAGTGGACAACTGGGAAGTGGATTATCTGAGTCGTCAGACTTTCCATCCGGGGGAGTGGGAACTCCACCCGGAGGTTTTTGCTCAGCTGACCCAGCTATGGGGCATTCCAGATCTGGATCTGATGGCGTCACGTCAGAACTCCAAAGTTCCCAAGGCGACATTGGTAGATGCCTTAGTAGCGCCTTGGTCGTTCAATCTAGCTTATGTCTTTCCACCGTTTTCCCTTTCTCCCTGGCTAGTAGCCAGGATCAAACAGGAGAAGGCTTCGGTAATTCTGATAGCTCCTGCGTGGCCACGCAGGACTTGGTATGCAGACCTGGTGAATATGTCATCGGTTCCACCATGGAAGCTGCCTTTGAGACAGGACCTTCTAATTCAAGGTCCATTCGAACATCCAAACCTAGTTTCTCTGCAACTGACTGCTTGGAGATTGAACGCTTGATTCTAGCTAAGCGTGGGTTTTCGGAATCAGTTATAGATACTTTGATCCAGGCTAGAAAGCCTGTCACCAGGAAAATTTACCATAAGATATGGCGGAAATATCTTTGCTGGTGCGAATCCAAGGGTTACTCATGGAGTAAGATACTAGAAAACGGTGTTAGTGATCACAGCGCCAAAAAGGCTAAAAGGTATGTACACACAAACGTATAGGAGGACTAGATAGATTTTATAGATTTTATTTAATACAGAATGGTATAAAAACAATGCTGGTTGAAATAATAATAAAAAACGGTATATCTGATTCTCTTCTTGGAGGTTTAAAACAGACAAGTTAGCCGGCTATTAGAGAAAATTGTTACATTAACTCCGCTGGCAACAATGTTAAAATAACATTAAAATAACTCAAAATGATACTTAAAAATACAACCTAATACCTAAAAACAGCCGTACAATTAGACCCTTTCCCCAAAGGATTGGGTGGACTAGGGTATAATTGTCCTTGAGTGGGCGCGGTCAGAAACCCACTACTGATTCAAACCTTTGAATAGTGGCAGCAATATTTATTGGTGACACTATTTAAAAGGCTATAGAACTGATAAATAAAGTGCTAAAGATGGCGCACAGTAGATGTCAGTGAAGCTATGGATCCATATCTATAAATTGGCCGCAGTAAAGATTCAGAAATGAGAGTGCTTGACAGAAGCCGCACTCGATTTGAAATCTATGACACTGACCCCTGGCTACAAGGGTTGCTGCGATACCGAAAAATGTTAGATATATAACACAAGGTGGTGAGTGTAAACTACAGAGAAATACCAAATTGCACTACAAAATAATAATAACAGGGGCAACACAGATCTATACAACAGTGGGATCGTGTAACAAGTGTGTGCAACAAGTATGTGCAAATGCAAAGATTCAAAAGTAAAAATGCTAACAATAATACCACAATCGTGCACAATGGTAAAAAAGTTAAAAAAGTGTGCAAAAAAGGTAAAAAAGTTAAAAATGGTGACAAGGAGCAATGCTGTGTGGAACAAAAATGTGTGATTGAGCAATGTCAGTGAAAAATCTGTGCGTTAACACTAGAAAAGTCCAGATAAACTCCTGCTGTAATAAGAAAAGCTCCTGCTGTTATAAGGAAAAATGTGGAGTATAATAATAATTAAAACGTTCGTGGTGGCTAAGTTTGTTGGTGAAAAAATATAAACAACCTCAAAATCCAAAATAAACCCAAAAGTCAGTTAAAGCAAAAAATATTCCACTGTGAATTTTATTCCATGTGAAAAAAAATTTTTGATTGCTGAAGGAGGATCATCCAAAGGAATCCTTTGGGGAACTCAGCTGGGTCTGTGAAATATCGATGATCCCTTTAAAATCCTCACAGTGAACAGCATTACAGCTGAATCTGTCCCCAGTGTGCAGCCTCACAACATGCCTTGTGTGCAGATTCAGCTGTAATGCTGTTCACTGTGAGGATTTTAAAGGGATCATCGATATTTCACAGACCCAGCTGAGTTCCCCAAAGGATTCCTTTGGATGATCCTCCTTCAGCAATCAAAAAAAAATTTTCACATGGAATAAAATTCACAGTGGAATATTTTTTGCTTTAACTGACTTTTGGGTTTATTTTGGATTTTGAGGTTGTTTATATTTTTTCACCAACAAACTTAGCCACCACGAACGTTTTAATTATTATTATACTCCACATTTTTCCTTATAACAGCAGGAGCTTTTCTTATTACAGCAGGAGTTTATCTGGACTTTTCTAGTGTTAACGCACAGATTTTTCACTGACATTGCTCAATCACACATTTTTGTTCCACACAGCATTGCTCCTTGTCACCATTTTTAACTTTTTTACCTTTTTTGCACACTTTTTTACCATTGTGCACGATTGTGGTATTATTGTTAGCATTTTTTACTTTTGAATCTTTGCATTTACACATACTTGTTGCACACACTTGTTACACGATCCCACTGTTGTATAGATCTGTGTTACCCCTGTTATTATTATTTTGTATTGCAATTTGGTATTTCTCTGTAGTTTACACTCACCACCTTGTGTTATATATCTAACATTTTTCGGTATCGCAGCAACCCTTGTAGCCAGGGGTCAGTGTCATAGATTTCAAATCGAGTGCGGCTTCTGTCAAGCACTCTCATTTCTGAATCTTTACTGCGGCCAATTTATAGATATGGATCCATAGCTTCACTGACATCTACTGTGCTCCATCTTTAGCACTTTATTTATCAGTTCTATAGCCTTTTAAATAGTGTCACCAATAAATATTGCTGCCACTATTCAAAGGTTTGAATCAGTAGTGGGTTTCTGACCGCGCCCACTCAAGGACAATTATACCCTAGTCCACCCAATCCTTTGGGGAAAGGGTCTAATTGTACGGCTGTTTTTAGGTATTAGGTTGTATTTTTAAGTATCATTTTGAGTTATTTTAATGTTATTTTAACATTGTTGCCAGCGGAGTTAATGTAACAATTTTCTCTAATAGCCGGCTAACTTGTCTGTTTTAAACCTCCAAGAAGAGAATCAGATATACCGTTTTTTATTATTATTTCAACCAGCATTGTTTTTATACCATTCTGTATTAAATAAAATCTATAAAATCTATCTAGTCCTCCTATACGTTTGTGTGTACATACCTTTTAGCCTTTTTGGCGCTGTGATCACTAACACCGTTTACTAGTATCTGTTCTTTTGAGGGGATTGGTTAGACCCCTTTTGTGATTCACAGCTTAAGGTATATCTTAGCGCTGATATATCATATTATTCTATATTTACTCATGGAGTAAGATTAGGATTCCAAGGATACTATCTTTTCTCCAAGAAGGATTGGAGAAAGGTCTTTCAGCTAGTTCCTTAAAAGGACAGATATCTGCTCTGTCTGTTTTGTTACACAAGCGTCTGGCAGCCATGCCAGATATTCAGGTGTTTGTACAGGCTTTAGTCAGAATCAAGCCTGTCTACAGACCTGTGGCTCCTCCATGGAGTCTAAATTTAGTTCTTTCAGTTCTTCAAGGGGTTCCGTTTGAACCTCTACATTCCATAGATATTAAGTTACTATCTTGGAAAGTTTTGTTTTTAGTAGCTATTTCTTCTGCTAGAAGAGTTTCTGAATTGTCTGCTTTGCAGTGTAATTCACCCTATCTGGTGTTCCATACAGATAAGGTCGTTTTACGTACCAAACCTGGTTTTCTTCCAAAGGTGGTTTCCAATAAGAATATCAACCAGGAAATAGTTGTTCCTTCTCTATGTCCTAATCCAGTTTCTAACAAGGAACGTCTGTTACACAATCTTGATGTGGTTCGTGCTTTAAAGTTTTATCTAAAAGCAACTAAAGACTTCAGACAAACATCGTCCTTGTCTATAAGATAGGGGGCGCCCTAAAGATTAGCACTCAATAGGCTATATAGTGTATATGATAGTAAATATACTGTACAAGGGAGGACAATAAGATAAAACTATTAGTCAAATAATAATTCAACAAAATACGAAATAAATGTAAAATTAAATATATATAAAAAAAAGTCTTTGGATTGTACAAAAAAGTAATGTTGAGGCAGCAATCTGTAGCGGACCCGGCCTGGATCCAAGAGGGTAATCTATAAACAGAAGAAAAAACAGATGCGCCACATGGCCCAATATTGTTTGATCCACAGAATTAGATTATCAGATTGTATTCTATCAAACTCACAATCTTGGAAGCACTCCAATTAGTGCAGTGGGAGCAGTCTGGGATCTATAACAGTCACCCAGCAGACCGACCTCTTGGGGTGAAGATGGATATTCTGTAGTAAAACACAAGGGGACACAAAGGTGCCTATATGGCCTAGTACAGTCTTATACCAGGAGCAATAGTGTGTGTGGTAAGATATATACTCACAAGAAGTAAAGCATCTCCATTGATGCTAATCAGACAGGATGGGGTCAATGTAGTCACCCAACAGACTGTATCAAGGCTTCCACAGGAGACAGACAGCAGAGGTCTGATGGACCATGTGTTGATCCAAATAAAACACAGTAGCAAGTGTTTGACTTAAAAAAGTATTAAACTTTACTGAAATTAATTAAAATACAGCGACACGTTTCTCAGTCACAGACTGTTTCCTCAGGCATAATAAAATGATTTCCAAACACTTGCTACATATACCTAACCAAACCAATTAACATAATTGATATCACTTGTAATGGGTGTGATCTATGACATCATAGGTATCCTAGTTACAAATTTGTTTTGACAGCATAGGACAACCCAATTTATATGTAGTATATTAAACAAAAAGTAAATAATAATAATAAAATACACATTATAACAAATAATATTCAAAAGTCCTAAACCAATTTATATGATTACAAATAGCCACAGTTTCCATATCTTTTTGGTATCCCTCTTGACTTATAATGGGTGGTTTAGTAAGATCTAAAATCAGTTTATTTAACACATATAGGCAGAAAAATTGTATATTAAACACCTTAATTGTTTCTATCAGGTTTCTTATGTAGCTGTTTCTTTTTATATATATAGCTACTTAATCATATAATGCCCCATTTAGATCCCTAGTTGCAAGTTCATATTTTTCCTCTGTTTATCTTTTCAATTTATTTTACAAGTGAACTCATATGTTATCCAGCATAAAGATTTTTTCACATGTTTATACCTTTCAATTTCATAATCCAGATTGACCTACTGATTATTATATCATATCAATAAAAATTTGTTAGATTAGTTCTAAACCGGATCACTTACTTTGTGTTGTTACAAGTCACCATTAGAGTTTCTGGATGGCGTGCATCTAGCGCAAATGCGCATGTCAGTAGTGTAACCATAGGAACCATATGACTCATTCGGTTCAAATGAGGAGCTGTAACCTGATAGGTCAGTATAGCTCTACAACTCAATGTAATAATTGGCTCTGTTACGGCCGCTCACATTAGGACCTATTTAGTTATTGACTTTGTTTTGTTTTAGAATTCCTAAATGCCGTGCGTATGGCGCTAATGCGCATGTCAGTAGTGTAGCCATAGGAAACGTATGACTCATTCAGCTCAGCACTAAAGCGCAAGATAGAAGCTATAACCTGATAGGTCTGTGTAGCTTTTGGCAGGGTATAATGATTCCAGCCACTTACGTTAATATAAGTATGATAAGGTTTATTCAGCACGGCACTAGAAATAATGAGGAGCTGTTGACTAATAGGATAATAGTATCCTTTAACTATAGGTAGCCGGTGTCTGTGTTTCATCTCAGGATATTAATGTATCTAATCGTTCAGTAACGATAAAGGTATTATAATCAGAAACTACCTATATTTGATAGATATAAAATTATGGTCTGCCAAAAATTGTTAATATTTAGTAAACAGTGAGCAATGTATATTTAGAAAATAATAATTAGATAAATGTGCCATATATATAATATTGGCTAGATACTATATGTAAGTAGTGTGAGAATTATTGAGTGGAATTCTTGTCTTATAAAGGGCTGATGCCTTGAGCAGCCAGATTAGCTGAATTAAACCTGTCAGTTGAGGGGTAATAGATGGCACCTATTGCAGGTAGAAAAAAACTCATTAATAACAGGATTGTCCACGTACAGATTTTTTTTTTTTAATTGTTTTAAATTTAATATTTCTCTTGTAAGGTGTATCCAGTCCACGGATCATCCATTACTTGTGGGATAGTCTCCTTCCCAACAGGAAGTTGCAAGAGGATCACCCACAGCAGAGCTGCTATATAGCTCCTCCCCTAACTGCCATATCCAGTCATTCTCTTGCAAACTCTCAACATAGCTGGAGGTAGTAAGAGGAAAGTGGTGTAATATAGTTAGTTTTTTCTTCAATCAAAAGTTTGTTTTTAAATGGTACCGGAGTTGTACTATTTTATCTCAGGCAGCATTTAGAAGAAGAATCTGACTGTGTTTCTCCTGTTAAGTGTGTTCAGTCCACGGGTCATCCATTACTTATGGGATATTAACTCCTCCCCAACAGGAAGTGCAAGAGGATCACCCAAGCAGAGCTGCTATATAGCTCCTCCCCTCTACGTCATACCCAGTCATTCTCTTGCACCCAACTAATAGATAGGATGTGTGAGAGGACTGTGGTTATTAAACTTAGTTTTTATTTCTTCAATCAAAAGTTTGTTATTTTAAACGGCACCGGAGTGTGTTGTTTTTTCTCAGGCAGCATTGGAAGAAGAATCTACCTGAGTTTTGTGTATGATCTTAGCGGACGTAACTAAGATCCATTTGCTGTTCTCGGCCATTCTGAGGAGTGAGGTAACTTCAGAACAGGGGACAGCGGGCAGGTTCACCTGCAAAGAGGTATGTTGCAGTATATTATTTTCTAAGGAATGGAATTGACTGAGAAAATACTGCTAATACCGATATAATGTAAGTACAGCCTTAAATGCAGTAGTAGCAACTGGTATCAGGCTGATATGTATGTATGTTTACACTTAAGTATTTCTGGGGAATGGCACTTCACTGGGAAAATACTGTATGCATATAACTTTTAGCCTAATCTGCAGTGGGAGCGACTAGCAGCAGGCTTTTTTAATGACATTTCATAAATTAGATTTTAAACGTTTGCTGGCAAGTTAAATCGTTTAATTATCTGAGGTACTTGGTGAAAAATTGTTTTGGGCGTTATTTTCCACATGGCTGTCGTTTGTTTTGAATTAAAACAGTTTACTGAGCTTCCCTCACTGTTGTATTGTGAGTGGGAGGGGCCTATTTTGGCGCTTTTACTACGCATTAGAAATTCAGTCACAGTCTGCCTTCTTCTCCCTGCATGATCCAGGACGTCTCTACAGAGCTCAGGGGTCTTCAAAACTAGTTTTGAGGGAGGTAATCACTCACAGCAGACCTGTGAGACTGTGCTTTGACTGTGATAAAAACGCTTATATGTTCAATTGTTATCCGTTTTTCTGATATTAAGGGTTAATCATCCATTGCTAATGAGTGCAATCCTTTGCTAAATTTATGCATTTACTGTGAAAATTTGGTTTCTATAACTAATCCGGTTTATTGTTATTCAACTGTGACAGTTTTTGTGTGCTTCTTAAAGGCACAGTAACGTTTTTTATATTGCTTGCAAATTTATTTGAAAAATATTTTCCAAGCTTGCTAGTCTAATTGCTAGTTTGTTTTAACATGTCTGACACAGAGGAATCTCTTTGTGCAATATGTTCAAAAGCCAATGTGGAGCCCAATAGAAATTTGTGTACTAATTGCATTGATGCTACTTTAAATAAAAGTCAATCTGTACATTTTAAGAAAAATTCACCAGACAACGAGGGGAAAGTTATGCCGACTAACTCTCCTCACGTGTTAGTACCTGCATCTCCCGCTCAGGAGGTGCGTGATATTGCGACGCCAAGTACATCAGGGCGGCCATTACAAATCACTTTACAAGACATGGCTAATGTTATGACTGAAGTTTTATCTAAATTACCAGAACTTAGAGGTAAACGCGACCACTCTGGGGTGAGAACAGAGTACGCTGATAATGTTAGAGCCATGTCTGATACTGCGTCACAAATGGCAGAACATGAAGACGGAGAGCTTCATTCTGTGGGTGACGGATCTGATCCAAATAGACTGGACTCAGACATTTCAAATTTTAAATTTAAGCTTGAGAACCTCCGTGTATTATTAGGGGAGGTATTAGCGGCTCTGAATGATTGTAACACGGTTGCAATCCCACAGAAATTATGTAGGCTGGATAGATACTATGCGGTACCGGCGTGTACCGACGTCTTTCCTATACCTAAGAGACTTACAGAAATTATTACTAAGGAGTGGGATAGGCCCGGTGTGCCCTTTTCCCCCCCTCCTATATTTAGAAAAATGTTTCCAATAGACGCCACCACACGGGACTTATGGCAGACGGTCCCTAAGGTGGAAGGAGCAGTTTCTACTCTGGCTAAGCGTACCACTATCCCGGTGGAGGATAGCTGTGCCTTTTCAGACCCAATGGACAAAAAATTAGAGGGTTACCTTAAGAAAATGTTTACTCAACAAGGTTTTATATTACAACCTCTCGCATGCATTGCGCCTGTCACGGCTGCGGCAGCATTTTTGGTTTGAGTCTCTAGAGGAGACCATTAGCTCAGTTCCATTGGATGAAATCATAGACAAGCTTAGAGTCCTTAAGCTAGCTAATTCATTTATCTCTGATGCCGTAGTACATTTAACTAAGCTTACGGCTAAGAATTCCGGATTCGCCATTCAGGCGCGCAGAGCGCTGTGGCTAAAATCCTGGTCAGCCGATGTGACTTCTAAATCGAAATTGCTTAACATACCTTTCAAAGGGCAGACATTATTTGGGCCCGGTTTGAAAGAAATTATCACTGACATTACTGGAGGTAAGGGACATGCCCTGCCTCAAGACAGAGCCAAACCAAGGGCTAGACAGTCTAATTTTCGTGCCTTTCGTAACTTCAAGGCAGGAGCAGCATCAACTTCCTCCGCAACAAAACAGGAAGGAACTGTTGCTCGTTACAGACAGGGCTGGAAACCTAACCAGACCTGGAACAAGGGCAAGCAGGCCAGAAAACCTGCTGCCGCCCCTAAGACAGCATGAAGTGAGGGCCCCCGATCCGGCAACGGATCTAGTAGGGGGCAGACTTTCTCTCTTCGCCCAGGCTTGGGCAAGAGATGTCCAGGATCCCTGGGCGTTAGAGATCATATCCCAGGGATATCTTCTGGACTTCAAAGCTTCTCCTCCCAAAGGGAGATTTCATCTTTCAAGGTTGTCAACAAACCAGACAAAGAAAGAGGCGTTTCTACGCTGTGTTCAAGATCTTTTGTTAATGGGAGTGATCCACCCGGTTCCGCGGTCGGAACACGGACAAGGGTTTTACTCAAATCTGTTTGTGGTTCCCAAGAAAGAGGGAACCTTCAGACCAATCTTGGATTTAAAGATCCTAAACAAATTCCTAAGAGTTCCATCGTTCAAAATGGAAACTATTCGGACAATTTTACCCATGATCCAAAAGGGTCAATACATGACCACAGTGGATCTAAAGGATGCGTACCTTCACATACCGATTCACAGGGATCATTACCGGTACCTAAGGTTTGCCTTCCTAGACGAGCATTATCAGTTTGTAGCTCTTCCCTTCGGGTTAGCTACGGCTCCAAGAATCTTTACAAAGGTACTGGGCTCTCTTCTGGCGGTACTAAGACCGCGAGGAATAGCGGTAGCTCCGTACCTGGACGACATTCTGATACAAGCGTCAGATTTCCAAACTGCCAAGTCTCATACAGAGTTAGTTCTGGCATTTCTAAGGTCGCATGGGTGGAAGGTGAACGTAGAAAAGAGTTCTCTATTGCCACTCACAAGAGTTCCCTTCTTGGGGACTCTTATAGATTCTGTAGAAATGAAAATTTACCTGACAGAGGACAGGTTAACAAAACTTCTAAATGCTTGCCGTGTCCTTCATTCCATTCAACACCCGTCAGTGGCTCAATGCATGGAGGTAATCGGCTTAATGGTAGCGGCAATGGACATAGTACCTTTTGCACGCCTGCATCTCAGACCGCTGCAATTGTGCATGCTAAGTCAGTGGAATGGGGATTACTCAGATTTGTCCCCTATGCTGAATCTGGATCAAGAGACCAGAGATTCTCTTCTATGGTGGCTTTCTTGGCCACATCTGTCCAGGGGGATGCCCTTCAGCAGGCCAGACTGGACAATTGTAACAACAGACGCCAGCCTACTAGGTTGGGGCGCTGTCTGGAATTCCCTGAAGGCTCAGGGATCATGGACTCAGGAGGAGAGTCTCCTTCCAATAAACATTCTGGAATTGAGAGCAGTTCTCAATGCCCTTCTGGCTTGGCCTCAGTTAGCAACTCTGAGGTTCATCAGGTTTCAGTCGGACAACATCACGACTGTGGCTTACATCAACCATCAGGGAGGGACAAGGAGTTCCCTAGCGATGATGGAAGAATCAAAGATAATTCGCTGGGCAGAGTCTCACTCTTGCCACCTGTCAGCGATCCACATCCCAGGCGTGGAGAACTGGGAGGTGGATTTCCTAAGTCGCCAGACTTTTCATCCGGGGGAGTGGGAACTTCATCCGGAGGTCTTTGCCCAAATACTTCGACGTTGGGGCAAACTAGATATGGATCTCATGGCGTCTCGCCAGAACGCCAAGCTTCCTTGTTACGGGTCCAGGTCCAGGGACCCGGGAGCGGTCCTGATAGATGCTTTGACAGCACCTTGGACCTTCAAGAAGGCTTATGTGTTTCCACCCTTCCCGATGCTTCCTCGATTGATTGCCAGGATCAAACAGGAGAAGGCATCGGTGATTCTAATAGCGCCTGAGTGGCCACGCAGGACCTGGTATGCAGATCTAGTGGACATGTCATCCTGTCCACCTTGGTCTCTGCCTCTGAGACAGGACCTTCTAATGCAGGGTCCTTTCAAACATCAAAATCTAATTTCTCTGAAGCTGACTGCATAGAGATTGAACGCTTGATTTTATCAAAGCGTGGATTTTCGGAGTCAGTAATTGATACCTTAATACAGGCTAGGAAACCTGTTACCAGGAAAATTTACCATAAAATATGGCGTAAATATTTACACTGGTGCGAATCCAAGAGTTACTCATGGAGTAAGGTTAGGATTCCTAGGATATTGTCTTTTCTACAAGAAGGTTTAGAAAAGGGTTTATCTGCAAGTTTTTTAAAGGGACAGATCTCAGCTCTGTCCATCCTTTTACACAAACGTCTGTCAGAAGTTCCAGACGTTCAGGCTTTTTGTCAGGCTTTGGCCAGGATTAAGCCTGTGTTTAAGACTGTTGCTCCACCGTGGAGCTTAAACTTAGTTCTTAACGTTTTACAGGGTGTTCCGTTTGAACCCCTTCATTCCATTGATATCAAGCTGTTATCTTGGAAAGTTCTGTTTCTAATGGCTATTTCCTCGGCTCGTAGAGTCTCTGAGTTATCGGCCTTACATTGTGATTCTCCTTATCTGATTTTTCATTCAGACAAGGTAGTTCTGCGTACTAAACCTGGGTTCTTACCTAAGGTAGTCACTAACAAGAATATCAATCAAGAGATTGTTGTTCCATCATTGTGCCCTAACCCTTCTTCAAAGAAGGAACGACTTCTGCACAATCTAGACGTAGTCCGTGCCTTGAAATTTTATTTACAGGCAACTAAAGATTTTCGCCAAACATCTTCCCTGTTTGTAGTTTATTCTGGTCAGAGGAGAGGTCAAAAAGCATCTGCTACCTCTCTCTCTTTTTGGCTTCGTAGCATAATACGTTTAGCCTATGAGACTGCTGGACAGCAGCCTCCTGAAAGAATTACAGCTCATTCTACGAGAGCTGTGGCTTCCACGTGGGCCTTTAAGAATGAGGCCTCTGTTGAACAGATTTGCAAGGCTGCAACTTGGTCTTCTCTTCATACTTTTTCCAAATTTTACAAATTTGACACTTTTGCTTCTTCTGAGGCTGTTTTGGGGAGAAAGGTTCTTCAGGCAGTGGTTCCTTCTGTGTAAAGATCCTGCCTTTCCCTCCCGTCATCCGTGTACTTCTAGCTTTGGTATTGGTATCCCATAAGTAATGGATGACCCGTGGACTGACTACACTTAACAGGAGAAAACATAATTTATGCTTACCTGATAAATTCCTTTCTCCTGTAGTGTAGTCAGTCCACGGCCTGCCCTGTTTTTTATGGCAGGTCTAAATTTTAAATTGAACTCCAGTCACCACTGCACCCTATAGTTTCTCCTTTCTTGTTTGGTTTCGGTCGAATGACTGGGTATGACGTAGAGGGGAGGAGCTATATAGCAGCTCTGCTTGGGTGATCCTCTTGCACTTCCTGTTGGGGAGGAGTTAATATCCCATAAGTAATGGATGACCCGTGGACTGACTACACTACAGGAGAAAGGAATTTATCAGGTAAGCATAAATTATGTTTTTTCTATGATCTTAGCAGAAGTAACTAAGAACCACTGCTGTTCTCACATAATTCTGAGGAGTGAGGTAACTTCAGAGGGAGAATGGCGTGCAGGTTATCCTGCAATAAGGTATGTGCAGTTTAAGTTTTTCTAGGGATGGAATTTGCTAGAAAAAAACTGCTGATACTGGATTAATGTAAGTTAAGCCTAAATACAGTGATTTAATAGCGACTAGTATCAGGCTTGCTATCAGAGGTATATACTCTGATTAATGTGCAATATAAAACGTTTGCTGGCATGTTTAATTGTTTTTATATATGCTTTGGTGATAAAACTTATTGGGGCCTAGTTTTTTCCACATGGCTGGCTTGATTTTTGCCTAGAAACAGTTTCTTGAGGCTTTCCACTGTTGTAATATGAGTGGGAGGGGCCTATTTTAGCGCTTTTTTGCGCAGTTAAAATTACAGACAGAGACATTCAGCTTCCCTCAGCAGTCCCCTGCATGCTTTAGGCAGGGCTGGATTGGCCTACCAGGATACCAGGAGATTTCCCGGTGGGCTGCAGCAGATGGGGCTGGAAAGCTACAATTTAAAGGGGTGATTAATGGATGCAGTTGGGTTGTAAGGTGCCTATATAACGTCAATCTGGCTTTTTTATTTAAAACAAAGTAATATAATTTAATTCTGAAGAAAATATTGGGGAAGGAGTGTCCCAGTAATCTACTTTGAGAAAAATGGGGCCTGTGCATTCTACCAACTCAACAAAAAATAGGGCTGGTCTTCATATTTTTCCAGGGCTGCTTTTTATTCCCAGTCCGGCCCTGGCTTTAGGACATCTCTGAAGGGCTCAAAAGGCTTCAAAAGTCATATATTGAGGAAGGTAAAGCCACAGTGGAGCTGTGACAGTTGTTGTGACTGTTTAAAAAACGTTTTTTTTTTTCAATTTGTTAATCCGTTTTTTGTATTAAGGGGTTAATCATCCATTTGCAAGTGGGTGCAATGCTCTGCTAACTTGTTACTTTCGTTAGTTTAACTGCCTTTTTTCACTGTTATTTCAAATTTTAGCAAAATTTGTTTCCCTTAAAGGCACAGTAACGTGTTTTTTATATTGCTTGTTTAACTTGATGCAAAGTGTTTTCCAAGCTTGCTAGTCTCATTGCTAGTCTGTATAAACATGTCTGACATAGAGGAAACTCCTTGTTCATTATGTTTAAAAGCCATGGTGGAACCCCATATGAGAATGTGTACTAAATGTATTGATTTCACTTTAAACAATAAAGATCAGTTTTTATCTTTAAAAAATTTATCACCAGAGGATTCTGGCGAGGGGGAAGTTATGCCGACTAACTCTCCCCACGTGTCAGAGCCTTTTGACTCCCGCTCAAGGAACTCACGCTAAAATGGCGCCAAGTACATCAAAGACGCCCATAGCGATTACTTTGCAGGACATGGCAGCAATCATGGATAATACCCTGTCAGTGGTATTAGCCAGACTGCCTGAATTCAGAGGAAAGCGCGATAGCTCTGGGGTTAGACGTAGTACAGAGCGCGCAGATGCCTTAAGGCCCATGTCTGATACTGCGTCACAATATTCAGAAGCTGAGGAAGGAGAGCTTCAGTCTGTGGGTGACATTTCTGATTCGGGGAAACCTGATTCAGATATTTCTACTTTTAAATTTAAGCTTGAGAACCTCCGTGTATTGCTTGGGGAGGTGTTAGCTGCTCTGAATGACTGTGACACAATTGCAGTACCAGAGAAATTGTGTAGACTGGATAAATACTATGCAGTGCCGGTGTGTACTGATGTTTTTCCAATACCTAAAAGGTTTACAGAAATCATTAATAAAGAGTGGGATAGACCCGGTGTGCCGTTTTCCCCCCCCTCCTATTTTTAGAAAAATGTTTCCAATAGACGCCACCACACAGGACTTATGGCAGACGGTCCCTAAGGTGGAGGGAGCAGTTTCTACTTTAGCAAAGCGTACCACTATCCCTGTCGAGGACAGTTGTGCTTTTTCAGATCCAATGGATAAAAAATTAGGTTACCTTAAGAAAATGTTTATTCAACAAGGTTTTATCCTGCAGCCCCTTGCATGCACTGCGCCTGTCACTGCTGCTGCGGCGTTCTGGTTTGAGTCTCTGGAAGAGGCCTTTCAGACAGCTACTCCATTGACTGAAATACTTGACAAGCTTAGAACACTTAAGCTAGCTAATTGTTTTGTTTCTGACGCCATTGTTCATTTGACTAAACTAACGGCTAAGAATTCTGGATTCGCCATCCAGGCGCGTAGGGCGCTATGGCTTAAATCTTGGTCAGCTGACGTGACTTCAAAGTCTAAATTACTTAACATTCCCTTCAAGGTGCAGACCCTATTCGGGCCTTGTTTGAAGGAAATTATTGCTGACATTACTGGAGGTAAGGGTCATACCCTTCCTTAGGACAGGGCCACATCAAGGGCCAAACAGTCTAATTTTCGTGCCTTTCGAAACTTCAAGGCAGGTGCAGCATCAACTTCCTCTGCTACAAGACAAGAGGGAACTTTTGCTCAATCCAAGCTGGGCTGGAAACCTAACCAGTCCTGGAACAAAGGCAAGCAGGCCAGAAAGCCTGCTGCTGCCTCTAAGACAGCATGAAGGAATGGCCCCCTATCCGGTAACGGATCTAGTAGGGGGCAGACTTTCTCTCTTCGCCCAGGCGTGGGCAAGAGATGTTCAGGATCCCTGGGCGTTGGAGATCATATCTCAGGGATATCTTCTGGACTTCAAAGCTTCCCCTCCTCAAGGGAGATTTCACCTTTCGAGATTATCCGTAAACCAGATAAAGAAAGAGGCATTCTTACGCTGTGTGCAAGACCTCCTAGTTATGGGAGTGATCTGTCCAGTTCCACAGTCGGAACAGGGACAGGGTTTTTATTCAAATCTGTTTGTGGTTCCCAAAAAAGAGGGAACCTTCAGACCCATTTTGGATCTAAAGATCTTAAACCAATTCCTCAGAGTTCCATCGTTCAAAATGGAAACTATTCGGACCATCCTACCTATGATCCAGGAGGGTCAGTACATGACCACAGTGGATTTGAAGGATGCTTACCTTCACATACCGATTCACAAAGATCATCATCGGTTCCTAAGGTTTGCCTTTCTGGACAGGCATTACCAATTTGTGGCTCTTCCCTTCGGGTTAGCTACAGCTCCAAGAATCTTTACAAAGGTTCTGGGATCGCTTTTGGTGGTCCTAAGAACGCGAGGTATATCAGTGGCCCCTTATCTGGACGACATCCTGATACAGGCGTCAAGCTTTCAGATTGCCAAGTCACATACGGACATAGTTCTGGCATTTCTCAGGTCACATGGGTGGAAGGTGAACGAGGAAAAGAGTTCTCTGTCCCCACTCACAAGAGTCTCCTTCCTAGGGACTCTGATAGATTCTGTAAAAATGAAGATTTACCTGACAGAATCCAGGTTATCAAAGCTTCTAAAATCTTGCCGTGTTCTTCATTCTATTCCGCGCCCTTCGGTGGCTCAGTGTATGGAAGTAATCGGCTTGATGGTAGCGGCGATGGACATAGTGCCATTTGCGCGCCTACATCTCAGACCGCTGCAACTATGCATGCTCAGTCAGTGGAATGGGGATTACACAGATGTGTCCCCTCTGCTAAATCTGGATCAAGAGACCAGAGATTCTCTTCTCTGGTGGCTATCTCGGGTCCATCTGTCCAAAGGTATGACCTTTCGCAGGCCAGATTGGACAATTGTAACAACAGATGCCAGCCTTCTAGGTTGGGGTGCAGTCTGGAATTCCCTGAAGGCTCAGGGATCGTGGACTCAGGAGGAGAAACTCCTCCCAATAAATATTCTGGAGTTGAGAGCAATATTCAATGCTCTTCTAGCTTGGCCTCAGTTAGCAACCCTGAGGTTCATCAGATTTCAGTCGGACAACATCACATCTGTGGCTTACATCAACCATCAAGGGGGAACCAGGAGTTCCCTAGCGATGTTAAAAGTCTCCAAAATAATTCGCTGGGCGGAGACTCACTCTTGCCACCTATCAGCAATCCATATCCCAGGTGTAGAGAACTGGAAGGCGGATTTTCTAAGTCGTCAGACTTTTCACCCGGGGGAGTGGGAACTCCATCTGGAGGTGTTTGCTCAATTGGTTCATCGTTGGGGCAAACCAGAACTGGATCTCATGGCGTCTCGCCAGAACGCCAAGCTTCCTTGTTACGGATCCAGGTCCAGGGACCCAGAAGCGGCACTGATAGATGCTCTAATAGTGCCTTGGTTCTTCAACCTGGCTTATGTGTTTCCACCGTTTCCTCTGCTCCCTCGACTGATTGCCAAAATCAAACAGGAGAGAGCATCAGTGATCTTGATAGCGCCTGCGTGGCCACGCAGGACCTGGTATGCAGACCTAGTGGACATGTCATCCTTTCCACCATGGACCCTGCCTCTGAGACAAGACCTTCTACTACAAGGTCCTTTCAATCTTCTTCGGAGGCTATTATCCGAATCTAATTTCTCTGAGATTGACTGCATGGAGATTGAACGCTTGATTTTATCAAAGCGTGGCTTCTCAGAGTCAGTCATTGATACCCTTATACAGGCACGAAAGCCTTTCACCAGGAAAATCTACCATAAGATATGGCGTAAATACCTTTATTGGTGTGAATCCAAGAATTACTCATGGAGTAAGGTTAGGATTCCTAGGATATTGTCCTTTCTCAAAGAGGGTTTGGAAAAAGGATTATCAGCTAGTTCTTTAAAGGGACAGATTTCTGCTCTGTCTATTCTTTTGCACAAGCGTCTGGCAGAAGTTCCAGACGTTCAAGCTTTTTGTCAGGCTTTGGTTAGAATTAAAAAAGAGAAAAGAGAGAAGAGGCGCCAAATGGTGTGTATCGTTTTGAATTCAGTAGGCCTTGCCCCCAAATAAAGACTACTTACAAAATTTCCAGCACTTGAGAAGTGCCACAAATGCCTTCTGAACTGTTAGCAGCCGTCCAGCTAGCTGAGATGTATCAAAACTGCGTCTATACTGTGCTGTTTAAGACAAAACAAACAAAAGTGCCACAATAGTGTGTATCAGTGTGATCATTTGATATAGCGCAACAAATGAAATGTACTCACAAGATGTAAGGCACTTGAGAAGTGCCACAAAAGCCTCCTGGACACTTTTCAGCTGTCCAGCTCACTGATAACATCGATCCCAGGTTCACTTGTTCGGCTTACACATGGGCTCCAATACAGCACACTTAGATCTCCCTGCAACTCAGTGTTCAGATGAGTGCAAGTATGGCTGCCAATATTGGATATACAAAGTTGCTAGAAATAGCCGTGCTGCTTGTACTGATTAGTAAAAAATGTATATTTATTAAAAACAAAGTTACACTACGCGTTTCTCGGTTACTTAGACCGCTTCCTCAGGTGGTTAGAATTAACCCTGTGTTTAAACCTGTTGCTCCCCCATGGAGCTTAAACTTGGTTCTTAAAGTTCTTCAAGGGGTTCCGTTTGAACCCCTTCATTCCATTGATATCAAACCTTTATCTTGGAAAGTTCTGTTTTTGATGGCTATTTCCTCGGCTCGGAGAGTCTGAGTTATCTGCCTTACAATGTGATTCTCCTTATCTGATTTTCCATTCAGATAAAGTAGTTCTGCGTACAAAACCTGGGTTTTTACCTAAGGTAGTTTCTAACAAGAATATCAATCAAGAGATTGTTGTTCCATCATTGTGTCCTAATCCTTCTTCAAAGAAGGAACGCCTTTTACATAATCTGGACGTGGTCCGTGCTTTAAAGTTTTACTTACAAGCTACTAAAGATTTTTGCCAAACATCTACACTGTTTGTGGTTTACTCTGGACAGAGGAGAGGTCAAAAAGCTTCGGCAACCTCTCTTTCTTTTTGGCTTCAGAGCGTAATACGCTTAGCCTATGAGACTGCTGGACAGCAGCCCCCTGAAAGGATTACAGCTCATTCTAATAGAGCTGTGGCTTCCACCTGGGCCTTTAAAAATGAGGCTTCTGTTGAACAGATTTGCAAGGCGGCGACTTGGTCTTCGCTTCATACCTTTTCAAAATTTTACAAATTTGATACTTTTGCTTCTTCGGAGGCTATTTTTGGGAGAAAGGTTCTACAGGCAGTGGTTCCTTCCATTTAAGCCTGCCTTGTCCCTCCCTTCATCCATGTACTTTAGCTTTGGTATTGGTATCGCACAAGTAATGGATGATCCATGGACTGGATACACCTTACAAGAGAAAACATAATTTATGCTTACCTGATAAATTTATTTCTCTTGTGGTGTATCCAGTCCACGGCCCGCCCTGTCTTTTTAAGGCAGGTCTAAATTTTAATTTAAACTACAGTCACCACTGCACCCTATGGTTTCTCCTTTCTCGGCTTGTTTCGGTCGAATGACTGGATATGGCAGTTAGGGGAGGAGCTATATAGCAGCTCTGCTGTGGGTGATCCTCTTGCAACTTCCTGTTGGAAAGGAGAATATCCCACAAGTAATGGATGATCCGTGGACTGGATACACCACAAGAGAAATAAATTTATCAGGTAAGCATAAATTATGTTATTTTATCATTTTTTACTGTGATCAAAACTTAAATGCTTAACCTTTTTGGGTTTATAAATTAAAGAAGCACGTAGATGAATTTCACTTGATAGCTGCAATTTGCTGCCATTCTGCAGATGTATTCATGCCAGTGATTAGTTGCTATGCTCATATGCTACTTCTAAATGGCTTATGGCTGTGTTTAGATCAGGACATAAGATCAGGAAAAGAAAAAAGCAGATCACACAGTTCTGAGACACAATAGACTTTTTTTTACAGTTGATAAATGCATTTGAATCCCCCTTAAATTCCAATCATTCCATATCCTCAAAAAGTGATCTGAAAATATATCTCTAGGGCTGAATTGTTATTTATTATGATTATTTAAATGATATGTACTGTATATCCAGCAAACTCTGAAATGTTACAGTATTATGTTCTTTTTGTAGAAGAATGGTTTGTGCTTTCGTAGTTTTGCTTGTTGCTTTCTATTTTCACAGATTACCGGTCTCCTAAATGGAGTTGGACACATCTAACGGAATCCTTCTACAGCAATTTGTATAACACCAAACATCATAACCGTGCACTGCAGACATCTTATGTCTCCCTTTGTGTTGGTAAGTGCTATATGTATCTGCTCATTGGGATTGTGGGTGGTCTGTCTATAGATTATCCTATAGATGTATTATTTTATTGTAATAACTAATAAAAAACGCACCAAGCAGTCGCTTTTACCTAATAAAAGTAATTATAATTTGTATTATTAATAATTTTAAAATGATTTTTTAGATTGTATTTTTCTTTTAAACTTTATTTGTGCACTGTCCATTACTTCCTGTCACAACCGACAATGGGGCTGGGTCTCTTGATGTCATAAATATCATAGAGTAACATGAGCTAATTTACTATTTAGTGAATGCCAGAGAAACAGGAAGTCCGTTTATTGCCCATCCTGTTTGTTGGATTATATCATATCTCTTTGTTGGTTTAAGTCATATGAGTTTACCTCTCTGATATCAGATACACTTAATATTTTTATCTGGATATCAAATTATTGGGAGGCATTAAATCCCTTATTAAAAACAAGACAGTTTTAAAAACTCTTATGTCTACGTATAATGTTACATCTGCAATAAACCCATTTCACTCCTGTTAAGCTTACAACAATAAATAACAGCTGAGTTTGTATATTTCCTCTCCTTATGATACACATGAGAGGCCGTCCTGTTGCTGGAAGTTGAACCACTTTCAACTAATCCCTGAGGTATGTACAGCAGGACATTTTATAACATACTCTTGGCCTTTTAAAACATGGAGTGATATAGACCTAATAGATTGGGTCCTGGTTTCTGTAATACATTCTATACTAATTCCAAGTGAAGTCTTCAACATTATCTTAATGAACCAGTAGACAGATACAGTAGATCACCTTCTCTGATGAATTTACACAACTGCATAATCTCACAGCGATTACGGTATTTAGTGAATGCAATAAAGTAATCTTTCTAAATAGTAGCACACATCACTGCTTGTACTATGACCAACTGTCAGCCAATCAAGCTATGAAATAATCCCATTAATTAAATAGCACCTTGTCATTTTCATGAATGGTAGATTTGCCAATGCATTTAGCTAGGTTTTTCTGCTTAAAGGGATAGGAAAGTGAAAAATAAACTTTGCAGGATTCGGATAGAGCATGTAATTTTAGACACTTTTAAATTAAATTCTATTTTCAAATGTTCTTTTTGCTCTTATTATCTCTTGTTGAAAAAGAATAGGCACATATCCTACACTAGTGGTAGCTAGCTGCTGATTGCTGCCTGCACACATTTGTCTCTTGTGATTGGCTAACTAGATGTGTTCAGATAGCTGCCAGTAGTGCAGCGCTGTTCCTTCAGCAAAGCATAACAAGATAATGAAGAAAATTTGATAATAGAAGTAAATTGGAAAGTTGTTTAAAATTGTATGTTTTATCCAAATCATGAAAGAAAATGTTGGATTTTTCTGTCCCTTTAAATAGCAGTATATTTAAAGTAATGTGTTATTTCTCCAAAACTGTTGAGATTGCATATAAATTGTATTTTAGCAAAGGCATAATATGTAATTTAATTTATTTTATTCAAGCTAATTTTTTAGATCACAGAAAGCAGCATTTATGAAGACAGTATTTTCTGCTCTTACCTTTCATTTTCAGTTGTTAGTATTTTTTTTTAATGTGTGTGTGTGTGTAATATATATATATATATATATATATATATATATATATATATATATAATTTCTTTTTTCAGAGTCTCCAAAATCATTATACAGGACAAACATTGCAACCATTGACCGAAAAAAGATAATAAGGACTGAACTTACCATAAAGATCAGCAATGCCAAAACGGATCTAAAGAAAAACTATTTCACATGATTTTTAGTTGTTAAAGTTTTATCTTTTCTATATAGTCTTTACAAACATGACAACTTATTGATTTATTTATATTTTGTAATCTTAATTATTCACTTTTAGAGTTAAACAACAAAATTCCATGAAGATACTTTGTGTGCATATATGTGGAATTGTTGATGTTGTTAAAATTGTTTAAATTTGATTTATAAAAATAAAGTATAAAAAAAAAACTTGTATACCTTTTTGTCTGTTAAATACACATTAGAAAAATACAACTGAAGCAATTCTAATTTTTATAATGCATAACATCCGTTTAACAAGTGCTTCAGTGGGAACTTTCTAATGATATTAGCATGACACACTTTGAAATAGGCAAAATGCATATAATATTCAGTTATAATAAACAACTTTAAGTTATTTTTTCCAGTTTTTTTAGTCATAGCCCTCTTTATCAAAAATGGCAGAAAGGTGTAGGATTCTTATTGCTTGTCGTCATATAAATGTAGTGCCTAAACTCACAAGAGTGCAGTTCAGACGCAAGGTGTAATCTCCCTTATAAATGACAATCAGCACATATGGCTAGAGAACCAGTGTAGCACTAAAATAACATAATTTATGTAAGAACTTACCTGATAAATTAATTTATTTTGATAGTGACGTAGGGGATATACATTCCTACCAGGAGGGGCAAAGTTACCTCAAAATGCCTATAAATACACCTTCCACCACACTCATACCTTAGTTTAACGTGTAGCCAAGAAGTGAGGTGTAAAAGGAGTAAAAAGCATACAAAAAGAGGAACTGGAAAAATAAAGTGCTTTATACAAAAAATCATAACCACAAAAAATAGGGTGGGTCTCATGGACTCTTGCCAGTATGAAAGAAATTAATTTATCAAATAAGTTCTTACATAAATTATGTTTTCTTTCATGTAAGTGGCAAGAGTCCATGAGCTAGTGACGTATGGGATATAATACCCAAGATGTGGAAATCCACGAGTCACTAGAGAGGAAGGGATAAAATATCAACAGCTAAAATTGCTGAGAAATTAAATAGGAAAAAAAATAATTAAGCTTTCTAGAATCAAATTGAGACAACTGCCTGAAGAACCTTTCTACCAAAGGCTACTTCCGAAGAAGCAAACACATAAAAATGGTAAAATCAAGTAAAGGTATGCAAAGAAGACCAAGTTGCTGCTTTGAAAATTTGATCGACTGAAGCTTCATTCTTAAAAGCCCAAGACGCGCAACTGATCTAGTAGAATGAGCTGTAATTCTCTGAGGCAGAGACTGCCCCGCCTCCAGATAAGCTTTGTGAATCCAAAGTTTCAACTAAGATGCCAAAGAAATGGCAGAGGCTTTCTGACCTTTTCTGGAGCCAGAAAAAATAACAAATAGACTAGAAGTCTTTCTAAAATCTTTAGTAGCCTCAACATAATATTTCAAAGCTCTTACCACATCCAATGAATGTAAAGACCTTTCAAGAGTATTCTTAGGATTAGGACACAAGGAAGGAACAACAATTTCCCTATTGATGTTGTTAGAATTCCCAACTTAAGGCAAAAATTTAAATGAAGAACGCAAAACAGCTTTATCTTAATGGAAAATCAGATAAGGAGACTCACAAGAGAGAGCAGACAATACAGAAACTCTTCTAGCAGAAGAGATAGCCAAAAGAAATAATAGTTTCCAAGAAAGTAATTTAATATCCAGAGAATGCATAGGCTCAAAAGGAGAAGCCTGCAAAATCTTGAAAACCAAATTGAGACTCCAAGGAAGAGAAATAGATTTAATAACAGGTTTGATACGAATCAAAGCCTGAACAAAACAGTGAACATCAGGAAGTTTAGCAATCTTTCTATGAGATAAGACAGAGAGCAGAAATTTGTCCTTTCAAAGTATTTGCAGTGAAACCCCTAGCCAAACCTTCCTGAAGAAACTGTAAAATCCTAGGAATTCTGAAAGAATGCCAAGAATAATTGAGTGGAACACCATGAAATATAGGTTTTCCAAATCCGATGATAAATTTTCCTTGAAGCAGACTTACGAGCCTGTATCATAGTGCTAATCACTGAGTCAGAGAAACCTCTATGACTAAGTACTAAGCGTTCAATTTCCATGCCTTCAAATGTAGAGATTTAAGATCCTGTCCCTTGAGACAGGAAGTCTGGCCTTAAAGGAAGTGGCCAAGGCTGGCAACTGGAAATCCGGATAGGATCCGCATACCAAAACCTGTGAGGCCATGCTGGTGCTATCAGAAACACATGAGATTGTTCCATTATGATCTTGGAGATCACCTTTGGAAGAAGAACCAGAGGCAGAAAAATATATAAGCAGGTTGGTAAAACCAAGGAACTGCTAAGGCATCCACCATCTCTGCCTGAGGATTCCTTGACCTGAAAAGGTATCTGGGAAGCTTCCAGTTTAGATGAGAGGCCATCAGATCTATTTCTGGAAGACCCTACATCTGTACAAGATAAAAAAAAAACACATCTGGATGGAGAGACCACTCCCCCGGATGTAAAGTCTGACGGCTGAGATAATCCACTCCCCAATTGTCTACACCTGGGATAAGAATCGCAGAGATTAGACAAGAGTTGGATTCCGCCCAAGAAAGTATCCAAGATACTTCCTTCATTGCTGAAGGACTGTGAGTCATTCCTTGATGATTGACATTTGCCACTGTTGTGACATTGTCTGTTTGAAAACTAATGTAAAGTTCTCTCTTCAATAGAGGCCACACCTGAAGAGCTCTGAAAATAGAACAGAGTTCTAAAATATTGATAGGCAACCTCGCCTCTTGAGGTCTCCAAACCCCTTGTGATGTCAGAGACCCCCATACAGCTCCCCAACCTGTATGATTTGCATCTGTTGTGATCACAGTCCAGGTAGGAAGAACACATGAGGCCCCTTGAACAATAAGGTGATGGTCTAACCACCAAGTCAGAAATAGTTGAGTGTTGGGATTTAAGTATATCTGTTGGGATATCTGAGTATAATCCCTGCACCATTGGTGCAACAATCAAAGCTATAGAGGCCTCATATGAAAACAAGCAAAGGGGATAGCGTCCGATTCTGCACTCATGGGACCTAAAACTTCCATGTACATAGCCACTGAAGGGAATGATAGAGACTGAAGGTTTAGACAAGCTTAAACTAACTTCATTCACCTCTAGTCTGTCAGAGAATGAGTCATGAACACTGAATCTATCTGGAAACCTAAAAAGGTGACCCTTGTCTGAGGAATCCAGAAACTCTTTTTGTAAATTGATCCTCCAACCATTTTCTTGAAGAAATCACACTAGTTGTTTTGTGTGAGATTCTGCTAAATGAAAAGATTGAGCTAGTACCAAGATATCGTTCAAATAAGGAAACACAGAAATACCCTGCTCTCTGATTACAGATAGAAGGGCACCTAAAGCTATTAAGAATATTCTTGGTGCTGTTGCAAGGCCAAATGGAAGAGCAACAAATTGGTAAAGCTTGTTTTGAAAAGAGAATCTCAGAAAACAATAGTGATCTGGATGAATCGAATTGTGAAGGTAAGCGTCCTGTAAGTCTATCGTGGGCATGAAGTGACCTTGCTGAACAAAAGGCTGAATAGTCCTTAGTCACCATCTTGAAAATTGGGACTCTTACAAAACCATTTAAAGTTTTCAGATCCAAAATAGGTCTGAAAGAATTTTCCTTCATAGGTACAATGAATAGATTTGAATAAAACACCCAATCCTTGTTCCTGCTGTGGAACTGGGAAAAAATTACCCCTGAAAGTTCTAGATCCGAAACACATATCGGAAAGAATTGAGCTTTTTACTGGGTTTTTTGTTACATGGGTAAGAAAGAATCTTCCCAAAAAAATTATATTCTGAATCCACTGATTTTGGACAGTCTGTCCAAACTCTTTGAAATATCTTAAGTCTGCCCCCTACCAGAAGAACTGGCTTGAGGGCTGCACCTTCATATAGGTTTAGGGGCAGGATTTGGTTTCTTATAAGGCTTAGATTTATTCCAATGCGGAGATGGTCTCCAATTAGAGCCAGAGGCCCTAAGGGAAGGAGTGGTTTTCTGTTCTCTATTCTGATGAATGGAACGAAAACGATTGGGAGCTTTAAATCTACCCTTAGATTTCTTGTCTTGGGGCAGAAAAACTCCCTTACCCCCAGTAACAGTGGAGATAATAGAATCCAATTGTGAACCAAAAAGATCTTTACCTTGAAAAGAGAGAGATAATAATCTAGTTTTATACACCATGTCAGCATTCCAAGATTTAAGCCATAAAGCTCTTCTAGTTAAAATAGCTAAAGACATGGATTTGACATTGATCTTCCTAACATCAAATATAGCATCACAAATAAAATGATTTGCATGTTGAAGTAAAACAATAATGTTAGATAATTCAGACAACTGCTGTACTAAACTGTTCAACCAAAAGTAGAAGCAACAGCAACATCAGCCATTAATATAACGGGTCTAAGAATATAGCCAGAAAGAAAATATGCCTTTCTTGGATAAGATTCAAGCTTCCTATCTAAAGAGTCCTTGGCTACAGGTAATGGATACAATGTATTAAACCTAGAAGAAGGGTAAGAGGTACCAGACATAGACAATTCTTTAGCAATCACATTAGAGATAGCATCAGGAATAGGAAATACTTCAGGAGTATTAACAGTAGTCTTAAATACAGAATTTAGACAATTACTAGCTTTATCATCAGCAGATTGAGGCCTCTAGTTATCAAGGGCTGGCGGACCTGATCTGACACTGCGGATCAGGTCCGCCAGACCTCGCTGAATACGGTGAGCAATACGCTCGCAGTATTCAGCATTGCACCAGCAGCTCACAAGAGCTGCTGGTGCAACGGCGCCCCCTGCAGACTCAGGGGGGTGTCAATCAACCCGATTGTACTCGATCGGGTTGATTTCCGGCGATGTGTGTCCACCTGCAGGCGGACAGGTTATGGAGCAGCGGTCTTTGTGACTACTGCTTCATAACTGCTGTTTCTGGCGAGTCTAATGACTCGCCAGAAACAGGGGCCATCAATCTCCATACGGAGCTTGATACATATGCCCCTTAGACTCCTCAATACCTAAAGTAAAAAAAACTTTCTTTAAGAGATAATGAATATATTCTAACTTAAATAAAAAGATTTGTTTATATCAGTCTCTGACGTGGCAACCTCTCAATCAGAGGAGACCCCATCAGTAGAGGATATGTCAGTATGCTGAAGGTCAGAACTTAATTCACTAAGTTTAGGAAAATGTTGCAAAAACCGTATACATTTATTTGAAGGCAAAATAGCAGTCATTGCATTCTCTTAGCTGTAGCAAATAAAATCTTATATTTTTGCAGTAATGCTATGAACATTTAGACTGAGATAGAATAATAGTGTGTGTATTTGTACCCATAGATATATTTAACAGTTTGTTAAACAAGAGCCACATAATAGAGCTGAATAATTTAGATCAGCTTAAAGGGACAGTCTACACCAGAATTTTTATTGTTTTACAAGATAGATAATCCCTTTATTACCCATTCCCCAGTTTTGCATAACCAACACAGTTATATTAATATACTTTTAACCTCTGTGATTATTTTGTATCTAAGCCTCTGCAAACTGCCCCTTTATTTCAGTTCTTTTGACAGACTTGCAGTTTAGCCAATCGGTGCCTGCTCCCAGATAACTTCACGTGCATGAGCACAGTGTTATCTATATGAAATACATGAACTAACACCCTCTAGTGGTGAAAAACTGTTAAAATGCATTCTGAAAAGAGGTGGCCTTCAAGGTCTAAGAAATTAGCATATGAACCTCCTAGGTTAAGCTTTCAACTAAGAATACCAAGAGAACAAAGCAAAATAGGTGATAAAAGTAAATTGGAAAATTGTTTAAAATTACATGCCCTATCTGAATCATGAAAGTTTATTTTGGACTAGACTGTCCCTTTAATTACAACATGCATACTTAGCTGTGTTAAATACCTGTTTAGGCAGCTCAAATACTATGGCAATATCAGAGGCAGGTTCAGTTTGAGAAACAATTGCTAAGTTTGAGAAAAAAATAAATAAAATTCTGCAAATTTATATCCATGCTCCTATATACAATACATATATATATATATATATATATATATATATATATATATATATATATATATATATATATATATATATCAGACTTGAGAGAATGGGAAACAGAGTGAAAAAATATTATAAAAAAAGAAAACTGATTCATAAAATGCTGCATGAAAGCTCTCTAACGGCTAGATCACGAGTTTGGCGTTAGCCATAAAAAGCAGCGTTAAGGGGTCCTAACGCTGCTTTTTAACGCCCGCTGGTATTACAAGTTTGGCAGGTACAGGTGTACCGCTCACTTTTTTTGATCGGAACAGCCAATAGAATGCGAGGTCAATCCAATTGGCTGCTTGGATGAAGATTTCTTCCGGTCTGGATGTCCTCTTCTGCCCGGATGGG
Organism: Bombina bombina; assembly: GCF_027579735.1. Classification (NCBI taxonomy): domain Eukaryota; kingdom Metazoa; phylum Chordata; class Amphibia; order Anura; family Bombinatoridae; genus Bombina; species Bombina bombina. The sequence goes on along the minus strand of NC_069503.1, from coordinate 869,857,023 downwards.
ATGAAGACTTCGGACCCTCTGGAGGACCTCTTCTTGCCGGAATGGATGAAGAGTTCGGCCCAGCTGGGTGAAGACGGCTCAAGGTAGGGCGATCTTCAGGGGGTTAGTGTTAGGTTTTTTAAGGGGGGGTTCGGTGGGTTTTAGAGTAGGGGTATGTGGGTGGTGGGTTTTAATGTTGGGAGGGGTATTGTATTTTTTTTTTTTTTTTTTTTACAGGTAAAAGAGCTGATTACTTTGGGGCAATGCCCCACAAAAAGCCCTTTTAACGGCTGGTAAAAGAGCTGATTACTTTGGGGCAATGCCCCGCAAAAGGCCCTTTTAAGGGCTATTTGTAATTTAGTGTAGGGTAGAGAATTTTATTATTTTGGGGGGCTTTTTTATTTTATTAGGGGGATTAGAGTAGGTGTAATTAGTTTAAAATATTGTAATTTCTTTTTTATTTTCTGTAATTTAGTGGTTTTTTTTCGTAATTTAGTTTATTTAATTTAATTGTATTTAATTGTAGGTAGTTTAGGGAATTCATTTAATTATAGAGTAGTGTTAGGTGTAATTGTAACTTAGGTTAGGGTTTATTTTACAGGTATATTTGTATTTATTTTATCTAGGTATTTATTAAATAGTTAATAACTATTTAATAACTATTGTGCCTAGTTAAAATAAATACAAAGTTGCCTGTAAAATAAAAATAAATCCTAAATAGCTACAATGTAACTATTAGTTATATTGTAGCTATTTTAGGGTTTATTTTACAGGTAAGTATTTAGTTTTAAATAGGAATAATTTATTTAGTTATAGTAATTGTTAGGGTTAGGGTTAGACTTAGGTTTAGGGGTTAATAACTTTATTATAGTAGCGGCGACGTTGGGGTCGTAAGATTAGGGGTTAATAGTTGTAGGTAGGTGTCAACGACGTTGGGGGGGCAGATTAGGGGTTAATAAAATATAACTAGTGTTTGCGAGGCGGGAGTGCGGCGGTTTAGGGGTTAATACATTTTTCTCCTGTTAAGTGTGGTCAGTCCACGGGTCATCATTACTTCTGGGATATTAACTCCTCCCCAACAGGAAGTGCAAGAGGATCACCCAAGCAGAGCTGCTATATAGCTCCTCCCCTCTACGTCACACCCAGTCATTCTCTTGCACCCAACTAATAGATAGGATGTGTGAGAGGACTGTGGTGATTATACTTAGTTTTTATATCTTCAATCAAAAGTTTGTTATATTAAAACAGCACCGGAGTGTGTTGTTCCTTCTCAGGTAGAATTTGAAGAAGAATCTACCTGAGTTTTTGGATGATTTTAGCCGGCGTAGCTAAAATTCATTTTGCTGTTCTCGGCCATTCTGAGGAGTGAGGTAAACTTCAGATCAGGGGACAGCGGGCAGGTTCACCTGCAAAGAGGTATGTTGCAGTACATTATTTTCTGAGGAATGGAATTGACTGAGAAAATACTGCCAATACCAATATAATGTAAGTTCAGCCTTAAATGCAGTAGTAGCAACTGGTATCAGGCTGTTTATGTATATATGGGTACACTTCTGTATTCTGGGGAATGGCACTTCTCTGGGTAATACTATATGCATATAATCTTTAGCCTTACTTGCAGTGGGAACGTCTAGCAACAGGCTGTTTAATGGCATTTCATGATATTTGATTTTAAACGTTTTTGCTGGCATGCTAAATTGTTTAAATATCTGAGGTACTGGGTGAAAAATTGTTTTTGGGCACTGTTTTTCCACTTGGCTATCGTTTATTTTAATCTGAGACAGTTTACTGAACTTCCCTCACTGCTGTGAGTGAGGGGGAGGGGCCTATTTTGGCGCTTTTGCTACGCATCAAAAATTCAGTCAAAAGTCTGTTTCTCTTCCTGCATGATCCGGATCGTCTCTACAGAGCTCAAGGGTCTTCAAAAATTATTTTGAGGGAGGTAATCACTCACAGCAGACCTGTGAGATTGTGCTTTGACTGTGATAAAAAACGTTTATATTTTGTACATTTTTTTCTGCCATTAAGGGTTAGTTATCCATTGCTAATGGGGGCAATCCTTTGCTAAATTTATGCCTTTACTGGGAAAAATCTGATTGTTATAATTTTTCCAGTTCCTTATTATTAAACTGTCATAATTTTTTTCTGTGCTTCTTAAAGGCACAGTGCGTTTTTCACATTACTTGTAATTTGAGTGAAAAGTATTTCCAAGCTTGCTAGTTTAATTGCTAGTTTGTTAAACATGTCTGACTCAGAGGAATATCTCTGTGCTATATGTGCAAAAGCCAAGGTGGAGCCCAATAGAAATTTATGTACTAATTGCATTGATGCTACTTTGAATAAGAGTCATTCTGTACAAATTGAACATCATTCACCAAACAACGAGGGGGAAGTTATGCCGACTAACTTGCCTCACGTGTCAGTACCTGCATCTCCCGCTCGGGAGGTGCGTGATATTGTAACGCTGAGTACTTCAGGGCGGCCATTACAAATCACACTACAGGACATGGCTAATGTTATGACTGAAGTTTTGTCTAAATTACCAGAACTTAGAGGTAAGCGAGATCACTCTGGGGTGAGAACAGAGTGCGCTGATAATATTAGGGCCATGTCAGATACTGCGTCACAATTTGCAGAACATGAGGACGGAGAGCTTCATTCTGCGGGTGACGGATCTGATCCAAATAAACTGGATTCAGACATTTCAAATTTTAAGTTTAAGCTGGAAAACCTCCGTGTATTACTAGGGGAGGTCTTAGCGGCTCTGAATGATTGTAACACAGTTGCAATACCAGAGAAAATGTGTAGGTTGGATAAATATTTTGCAGTACCGTCGAGTACTGACGTTTTTCCAATACCTAAGAGACTTACTGAAATTGTTACTAAGGAGTGGGACAGACCCGGTGTGCCTTTCTCACCCCCTCCTATATTCAGAAAGATGTTTCCAATAGACGCCACCACACGGGACTTATGGCAAACGGTCCCTAAGGTGGAGGGAGCAGTTTCTACTTTAGCTAAGCGTACCACTATCCCGGTGGAGGATAGCTGCGCCTTTTCAGATCCAATGGATAAAAAATTAGAGGGTTACCTTAAGAAAATGTTTGTTCAACAAGGTTTTATATTGCAACCCCTTGCATGCATTGCGCCTGTCACGGCTGCAGCAGCATTTTGGTTTGAGTCTCTGGAAGAGACCCTTGAATCAGCTCCATTAGATGAGATTACACACAAGCTTAAAACCCTTAAGCTAGCTAATTCATTTATTTCTGATGCCGTAGTACACTTAACTAAACTTACGGCTAAGAATTCCGGATTCGCCATTCAGGCACGCAGAGCGCTGTGGCTAAAATCCTGGTCAGCTGATGTTACTTCTAAATCTAAACTACTTAACATACCTTTCAAAGGGCAGACCTTATTCGGGCCCGGTTTGAAGGAAATTATCGCTGACATTACAGGAGGTAAAGGCCATGCCCTGCCTCAAGACAGAGCCAAACCTAGGGCTAGACAGTCTAATTTTCGTGCCTTTCGTAATTTCAAGGCAGGAGCAGCATCAACTTCCTCTGCACCAAAACAGGAAGGAGCTGTTGCTCGATACAGACAAGGCTGGAAACCTAACAAGTCCTGGAACAAGGGCAAACAGGCCAGAAAGCCTGCTGCTGCCCCTAAGACAGCATGAAGTGAGGGCCCCCGATCCGGGAACGGATCTAGTGGGGGGCAGACTCTCTCTCTTCGCCCAGGCTTGGGCAAGAGATGTCCAGGATCCCTGGGCTTTAGAGATCATATCTCAGGGATATCTTCTGGACTTCAAAGCCTCTCCCCCAAAAGGGAGATTTCATCTGTCAAGGTTGTCAACAAACCAGATAAAGAAAGAGGCGTTTCTACGCTGTGTACAAGATCTTTTACTAATGGGAGTGATCCATCCGGTTCCGCGGTCGGAACACGGACAAGGTTTTTACTCAAATCTGTTTGTGGTTCCCAAGAAAGAAGGAACCTTCAGACCAATCTTGGATTTAAAGATCCTAAACAAATTCCTAAGAGTTCCATCGTTCAAAATGGAAACTATTCGGACAATCTTACCCATGATCCAAAAGGGTCAGTACATGACCACAGTGGATTTAAAGGATGCCTACCTTCATATACCGATTCACAAAGATCATTACCGGTATCTAAGGTTTGCCTTCCTAGACAGGCATTACCAGTTTGTTGCTCTTCCATTCGGGTTGGCTACGGCTCCAAGAATCTTCACAAAGGTTCTGGGCTCTCTTCTGGCGGTGCTAAGGCCGCGAGGAATTTCGGTGGCTCCGTACCTAGACGACATTCTGATACAAGCGTCAAGCTTTCAAACTGCCAAGTCTCATACAGAGTTAGTACTGGCATTTCTAAGGTCGCATGGGTGGAAGGTGAACGTAGAGAAGAGTTCTCTCTTACCACTCACAAGGGTTCCCTTCTTGGGGACTCTTATAGACTCTGTAGAAATGAAGATTTACCTGACAGAAGACAGGTTAACAAAGCTTCAAAATGCTTGCCGTGTCCTTCATTCCATTCAACACCCGTCAGTGGCTCAATGCATGGAGGTAATCGGCTTAATGGTAGCGGCAATGGACATAGTACCCTTTGCACGCCTACATCTCAGACCGCTGCAATTGTGCATGCTAAGTCAGTGGAATGGGGATTACTCAGATTTGTCCCCTACTCTGAATCTGGATCAAGAGACCAGAAATTCTCTTCTATCTGTCCAGGGGGATGCCATTCAGCAGACCAGATTGGACAATTGTAACAACAGACGCCAGCCTACTAGGTTGGGGCGCTGTCTGGAATTCCCTGAAGGCTCAGGGATCATGGACTCAGGAGGAAAGTCTCCTTCCAATAAACATTCTGGAATTGAGAGCAGTTCTCAATGCCCTTCTGGCTTGGCCTCAGTTAACAACTCGGGGGTTCATCAGGTTTCAGTCGGACAACATCACGACTGTAGCTTACATCAACCATCAAGGAGGGACAAGAAGCTCCCTAGCGATGATGGAAGTATCAAAGATAATTCGCTGGGCAGAGTCTCACTCTTGCCACCTGTCAGCGATCCACATTCCTGGAGTGGAAAACTGGGAGGCGGATTTCCTAAGTCGTCAGACTTTTCATCCGGGGGAGTGGGAACTTCATCCGGAGATCTTTGCCCAAATACTTTGACTTTGAGGCAAACCAGAGAGAGATCTCATGGCGTCTCGCCAGAACGCCAAGCTTCCTTGTTACGGGTCCAGGTCCAGGGACCCGGGAGCAGTCCTGGTAGATGCTTTGACAGCACCTTGGACCTTCGGGATGGCCTATGTGTTTCCACCCTTCCCGATGCTTCCTCGATTGATTGCCAGGATCAAACAGGAGAGAGCATCGGTGATTCTGATAGTGCCTGCGTGGCCACGCAGGACCTGGTATGCAGATCTAGTGGACATGTCATCCTGTCTACCTTGGTCTCTGCCTCTGAGACAGGACCTTCTAATTCAGGGTCCTTTCAAACATCAAAATCTAATTTCTCTGAAGCTGACTGCTTGGAAATTGAACGCTTGATTTTATCAAAGCGTGGTTTTTCGGAGTCAGTTATTGATACCTTAATACAGGCTAGGAAGCCTGTTACCAGAAAGATTTACCATAAAATATGGCGTAAATACTTACATTGGTGCGAATCCAAGAGTTACTCATGGAGTAAAGTTAGGATTCCTAGGATATTGTCCTTTCTACAAGAAGGTTTAGAAAAGGGTTTATCTGCTAGTTCCTTAAAGGGACAGATCTCAGCTCTGTCCATTCTTTTACACAAGCGTCTGTCAGAAGTTCCAGACGTTCAGGCTTTTTGCCAGGCTTTGGCCAGGATTAAGCCTGTGTTTAAAACTGTTGCTCCACCATGGAGCTTAAATTTAGTTCTTAACGTTTTACAGGGTGTTCCCTTTGAACCCCTTCATTCCATTGATATCAAGCTGTTATCTTGGAAAGTTCTGTTTTTAATGGCTATTTCCTCGGCTCGTAGAGTCTCTGAGTTATCAGCCTTACATTGTGATTCTCCGTATCTGATTTTTCATTCAGATAAGGTAGTTCTGCGTACTAAACCTGGGTTCTTACCTAAGGTTGTCACTATTAAGAATATCAATCAAGAGATTGTTGTGCCATCATTGTGTCCGAATCCTTCTTCAAAGAAGGAACGACTTCTGCACAATCTAGATGTAGTCCGTGCCCTGAAATTTTATTTACAGGCAACTAAAGATTTTCGCCAAACTTCTTCCCTGTTTGTCGTTTATTCTGGACAGAGGAGAGGTCAAAAAGCTTCTGCTACCTCTCTCTCTTTTTGGCTTCGTAGCATAATACGTTTAGCCTATGAGACTGCTGGACAGCAGCCTCCTGAAAGAATTACAGCTCATTCCACTAGAGCTGTGGCTTCCACTTGGGCCTTTAAGAATGAGGCCTCTGTTGAACAGATTTGCAAGGCTGCAACTTGGTCTTCTCTTCATACTTTTTCCAAATTTTCCAAATTTGACACTTTTGCTTCTTCGGAGGCTGTTTTTGGGAGAAAGGTTCTTCAGGTAGTGGTTCCTTCCGTATAAAGATCCTGCCTGTCCCTCCCGTCATCCGTGTACTTTAGCTTTGGTATTGGTATCCCAGAAGTAATGATGACCCGTGGACTGACCACACTTAACAGGAGAAAACATAATTTATGCTTACCTGATAAATTCCTTTCTCCTGTAGTGTGGTCAGTCCACGGCCCGCCCTGTTTTTTATGGCAGGTCTAAATTTTTAAATTATACTCCAGTCACCACTGCACCCTATAGTTTCTCCTTTCTCGTTTGGTTCTTGGTCGAATGACTGGGTGTGACGTAGAGGGGAGGAGCTATATAGCAGCTCTGCTTGGGTGATCCTCTTGCACTTCCTGTTGGGGAGGAGTTAATATCCCAGAAGTAATGATGACCCGTGGACTGACCACACTACAGGAGAAAGGAATTTATCAGGGAAGCATAAATTATGTTGTTATAGTGGCGGCGATGTCCGGTCGGCAGATTAGGGGTTAATAATTGTAGTTAGGTGGCGGTGAGGTTGGGGGCGGCAGATTAGGGGTTAATACATATAATGTAGGTGTCGAAGATGTTGGGGGCAGCAGATTAGGGGTTCATAGGTATAATGTAGGTGGCGGCGGAGTCTGGAGCGGCAGATTAGGGGTTAATAATATAATGCAGGTGGCGAGAATGTCAGGGGTGGCAGATTAGGGGTTAATAAGTCTAAGATTAGGGGTGTTTAGACTCGGGGTTCATGTTAGGGTGTTAGGTGTAGACTTAGAAAGTATTTTCCCATAGGAAACAATGGAGCTGCGTTAGGAGCTGAACGCTGCTTTTTTTGCAGGCATTAGGTTTTTTTTCAGACAGCTCAGCCCCATTGTATCCTATGGGGAAATCGTGCACAAGCACGTTTTGCCATCTTACCGCTACCGTAAGCAACGCTGGTATTACAGGTAGAAGTGGCGATAAATTTGCTCAACGCTCACTTTTCTGAGGCTAACGCAGACATTCAGAAAACTTGTAAAACCAGCATTGTTTAAAGTGTGCGCTGGAAAAAAAAGGCTCGTTAGCAACGCAAGTTTTTACTGACAAAACTTGTAATCTAGCCATAAGTGTTTACTGAGAACACTGAATGAGCTGGGGGCGGAGCTTAAAAAGGCAATTTTGGCGGGAATTTTTTTGGCGTCAAATAAATGGCACACAATGATGACACGTCACCCTATGACATAAATAGCATCATCACATGCGCGACATGCAAAGCTGAAGAGGATTTCAAAAACACCTATCACTCTAAAAAGCAGGTAAGAATTTTGAATGTATATACAAAAAACAAAATGTACCAAAATAAAGCCTAATGTTTACTGCTATTATAGCTGCATAAAATGTGATTATCAACATTCCATGTGAGTAACATAATACTTAGCATCCTAATTTATAAATAAATTACTAGCTCCAAAAAAATCCTGCATGTTTGACAAATATTAAGCACTGAATTACTGAGTCAAGGCATGTATACAAACAATATATAACAACTTTACTTAAAAAGTGCCCAATCCATAGCTGAGAGTGTCTTATATAATAAAAGTATATACTTACCGTGTGAGACACTCATCCACATATAGCAGACAGCTATAGCAGAAAAATCTTGAAAGATTAATAGTCTATGGCCTAGATTTAGAGTTCGGCGGTAAAAGGGCTGTTAACGCTCCGCGGGCTTTTTTCTGGCCGCACCATAAATTTAACTCTGGTATCGAGAGTTAAAACAAATGCTGCGTTAGGCTCCAAAAAAGGAGCGTAGGGCATTTTTACCGCAAATGCAACTCTCGATACCAGAGTTGCTTACCTAACACCTGCAAAAAAGCAGCGTTCAGCTCCTAACGCAGCCCCATTGTTTCCTATGGGGAAACACTTCCTACGTCTGCACCTAACACTCTAACATGTACCCCGAGTCTAAACACCCCTAACCTTACACTTATTAACCCCTAATCTGCCGCCCCCGCTATCGCTGACCCCTGCATTACACTTTTAACCCCTAATCTGCCGCTCCGTAAACCGCCGCCACCTACGTTATCCCTATGTACCCCTAATCTGCTGCCCTAACATCGCCGACCCCTATGTTATATTTATTAACCCCTAATCTGCCCCCCACAACGTCGCCGACACCTACCTACACTTATTAACCCCTAATCTGCCGAGCGGACCTGAGCGCTACTATAATAAATGTATTAACCCCTAATCCGCCTCACTAACCCTATCATAAATAGTATTAACCCCTAATCTGCCCTCCCTAACATCGCCGACACCTACCTTCAATTATTAACCCCTAATCTGCCGACCGGAGCTCACCGCTATTCTAATAAATGTATTAACCCCTAAAGCTAAGTCTAACCCTAACACTAACACCCCCCTAAGTTAAATATAATTTTTATCTAACAAAATAAATTAACTCTTATTAAATAAATGATTCCTATTTAAAGCTAAATACTTACCTGTAAAATAAATCCTAATATAGCTACAATATAAATTACATTTATATTATAGCTATTTTAGGATTAATATTTATTTTACAGGCAACTTTGTAATTATTTTAACCAGGTACAATAGCTATTAAATAGTTAAGAACTATTTAATAGTTACCTAGTTAAAATAATTACAAATTTACCTGTAAAATAAATCCTAACCTAAGATATAATTAAACCTAACACTACCCTATCAATAAAATAATTAAATAAACTACCTACAATTACCTACAATTAACCTAACACTACACTATCAATAAATTAATTAAACACAATTGCTACAAATAAATACAATTAAATAAACTATCTAAAGTACAAAAAATAAAAAAGAACTAAGTTACAGAAAATAAAAAAATATTTACAAACATAAGAAAAATATTACAACAATTTTAAACTAATTACACCTACTCTAAGCCCCCTAATAAAATAACAAAGACCCCCAAAATAAAAAATTCCCTACCCTATTCTAAAATACAAAAATTACAAGCTCTTTTACCTTACCAGCCCTGAACAGGGCCCTTTGCGGGGCATGCCCCAAGAATTTCAGCTCTTTTGCCTGTAAAAAAAAACATACAATACCCCCCCCCCAACATTACAACCCACCACCCACATACCCCTAATCTAACCCAAACCCCCTTAAATAAACCTAACACTAATCCCCTGAAGATCTTCCTACCTTGTCTTCACCATCCAGGTATCACCGATCCGTCCTGGCTCCAAGATCTTCATCCAACCCAAGCGGGGGTTGGCGATCCATAATCCGGTGCTCCAAAGTCTTCCTCCTATCCGGCAAGAAGAGGACATCCGGACCGGCAAACATCTTCTCCAAGCGGCATCTTCTATGTTCTTCCATCCGATGACGACCGGCTCCATCTTGAAGACCTCCAGCGCGGATCCATCCTCTTCTTCCGACGACTAGACGACGAATGACGGTTCCTTTAAGGGACGTCATCCAAGATGGCGTCCCTCGAATTCCGATTGGCTGATAGGATTCTATCAGCCAATCGGAATTAAGGTAGGAATATTCTGATTGGCTGATGGAATCAGCCAATCAGAATCAAGTTCAATCCGATTGGCTGATCCAATCAGCCAATCAGATTGAGCTCGCATTCTATTGGCTGATCGGAACAGCCAATAGAATGCGAGCTCAATCTGATTGGCTGATTGGATCAGCCAATCGGATTGAACTTGATTCTGATTGGCTGATTCCATCAGCCAATCAGAAAATTCCTACCTTAATTCCGATTGGCTGATAGAATCCTATCAGCCAATCGGAATTCGAGGGACGCCATCTTGGATGACGTCCCTTAAAGGAACCGTCATTCGTCGTCTAGTCGTCGGAAGAAGAGGATGGATCCGCGCTGGAGGTCTTCAAGATGGAGCCGGTCGTCATCGGATGGAAGAACATAGAAGATGCCGCTTGGAGAAGATGTTTGCCGGTCCGGATGTCCTCTTCTTGCCGGATAGGAGGAAGACTTTGGAGCACCGGATTATGGATCGCCAACCCCCGCTTGGGTTGGATGAAGATCTTGGAGCCAGGACGGATCGGTGATACCTGGATGGTGAAGACAAGGTAGGAAGATCTTCAGGGGATTAGTGTTAGGTTTATTTAAGGGGGTTTGGGTTAGATTAGGGGTTTGTGGGTGGTGGGTTGTAATGTTGGGGGGGGGGTATTGTATGTTTTTTTTTACAGGCAAAAGAGCTGAAATTCTTGGGGCATGCCCCGCAAAGGGCCCTGTTCAGGGCTGGTAAGGTAAAAGAGCTTGTAATTTTTGTATTTTAGAATAGGGTAGGGAATTTTTTATTTTGGGGGTCTTTGTTATTTTATTAGGGGGCTTAGAGTAGGTGTAATTAGTTTAAAATTGTTGTAATATTTTTCTTATGTTTGTAAATATTTTTTTATTTTCTGTAACTTAGTTCTTTTTTATTTTTTGTACTTTAGATAGTTTATTTAATTGTATTTATTTGTAGCAATTGTGTTTAATTAATTTATTGATAGTGTAGTGTTAGGTTAATTGTAGGTAATTGTAGGTAGTTTATTTAATTATTTTATTGATAGGGTAGTGTTAGGTTTAATTATATCTTAGGTTAGGATTTATTTTACAGGTAAATTTGTAATTATTTTAACTAGGTAACTATTAAATAGTTCTTAACTATTTAATAGCTATTGTACCTGGTTAAAATAATTACAAAGTTGCCTGTAAAATAAATATTAATCCTAAAATAGCTATAATATAAATGTAATTTATATTGTAGCTATATTAGGATTTATTTTACAGGTAAGTATTTAGCTTTAAATAGGAATCATTTATTTAATAAGAGTTAATTTATTTCGTTAGATAAAAATTATATTTAACTTAGGGGGGTGTTAGTGTTAGGGTTAGACTTAGCTTTAGGGGTTAATACATTTATTAGAATAGCGGTGAGCTCCGGTCGGCAGATTAGGGGTTAATAAGTGTAGGTAGGTGTCGGCGACGTTGTGGGGGGCAGATTAGGGGTTAATAAATATAACATAGGGGTCGGCGATGTTAGGGGCAGCAGATTAGGGGTACATAGGGATAACGTAGGTGGCGGCGAATTGCGGTCGGAAGATTAGGGGTTAATTATTTTAAGTAGCTTGCGGCGACGTTGTGGGGGGCAAGTTAGGGGTTAATAAATATAATAAAGGGGTCGGCGGGGTTAGGGGCAGCAGATTAGGGGTACATAAGTATAACGTAGGTGGCGGTCGGCAGATTAGGGGTTAAAAATTTTAATCGAGTGGCGGCGATGTGGGGGGACCTCGGTTTAGGGGTACATAGGTAGTTTATGGGTGTTAGTGTACTTTAGGGTACAGTAGTTAAGAGCTTTAGAAACCGGCGTTAGCCAGAAAGCTCTTAACTCCTGCTTTTTTCAGGCGGCTGGAATCTTGTCGTTAGAGCTCTAACGCTCACTGCAGAAACGACTCTAAATACCAGCGTTAGAAAGATCCCATTGAAAAGATAGGCTACGCAAATGGCGTAGGGGGATCTGCGGTATGGAAAAGTCGCGGCTGAAAAGTGAGCGTTAGACCCTTTAATCACTGACTCCAAATACCAGCGGGCGGCCAAAACCAGCGTTAGGAGCCTCTAACGCTGGTTTTGACGGCTACCGCCGAACTCTAAATCTAGGCCTATGTGTGCCCAATAAAAGGGGAGTACATTTCCTGTAATATTTAAGATATAGCAATTTATCTTGGAAATTAATACATTTAAAAATCACAGGTTTTGGTTTGTTAAATTCAATATTTCCTTTGCAATATCCTATGTACTCTCTCTACCTGAAAGGGGATTTCAGAAGTTGGAATTTGCAAGTGTAGTGGTGACAAACGCCATTAAATCTTGAAATTCAAGTGACTCGGGAAGACCAATAACTTTCAGATTATTACGTCTTGAGCGATCCTCAAGATCTTCAATTTTTGCTTGTAAAGATGGGATAATGCCTTAGCTGTATCCACACACTCACTGTGGTTGTTGCCCAGCTTGACAGGTTCCCCAGGCAAAAAGTATCGTGGATCAAACCAGCGATCTGCTGTTAGGGGCCTCAACACAGCCGGGTGTTTACCGCTTACTGCCACACACCCGTGACTCCCGGCACTGCCGACTAGACCTCAAAGGTGGCCCATAGAGCGACCATCTCCCCTTACAGCTTCCAGCGTATCCGACTACCCTCGTCCACACAGGGTCAAAGTAGGAGCGCGGTCAGTCAGCCAGTCACAGGTGTATCCAGGCACACCTGCAGAGCATTCTCCCAATGCGATCGGCTAGGGCTATCCAGCTACCCTCGTCCACACAGGGTCAAAGGAGGAGCGCGCTCATTTAGCCAGTCACCGATGTTTCCAAGCACACCTGAAGAAGCGCTCTCCCAATGTGCTCAGCTAGGGCTGTCCGGCTACCCTCGTCCACACAGGATCAAAGAAGAAGGCGTGCGCTCAATCAGCCAGTCACAGGTGCATCCAGGCACACCTGAAGAAGCGCTCTCCCAAAACGATCAGCCAGGGCTTTAGATACCACTTGCCCAGGCTCCGATCTGTCCTCCAGTGAACCACACAGAGTTCGGCACGTCCAGGGCCCGGTAAGTTGGTACTCCACTGCGACTTTTTACTGCTGTTATAATTGCCGGTCACTGGTCTACCGCGGGAGAATCAAGCCCTTAGTACTGCCATGTCAGTGTAGCGATTCTAGTATATACAGCTCCACAAATATCCAGGTAACCAGGTACCTTGAATAGCAACCCCATTAGCTGTGTATCGAAATACTAAAAGGAATGTCGTGCAGCAGCCACCATGCATGAAAAGGCTGTATGTCCGAACTTCCTATGCAGGATCCGTGATCCTAGTACCCAGGCCAGATCCAAAAATCGGCCAAGGGAAGCAGCATGAGCTGGTGGTGTAATGATGCCTCACGCAGAGACTCGGTGCAGCAGCAACTACCTGCAGCTACCTGCTTGCCCTGCCTCCAGCAGGAAGTCCCTCAGTTACTTATTCTAATATAAGTATTAGAGCACCTATGCCAGGGTTGGCCTCAATTTCTATGCCCAAAACACCATTGGGCCAGGCTAAAAACAATTGCATGTCATGAAGGGGGATCTACCCTGTATATATTCATAGTGAAATCAGTGGCCCAATGGTCATTAAACCTTCGAAAATATCAGTTACTTATTCAAAATAGTAATATTTGTATTGGTGTCAACATATGCCCTTTTGTTCCAGTTTGTATATCCAATTGTTGTATAAAGGGATTCCACCTCTCTGTACTACATTATATGATCATCATCATATTATTGTTTAAATAAAACCTATTTTTATTTTATTATTTTAAAGCAGTCTGACAAAAAATTTGAATAAGAAACCAACTACCATGAATAAGAAACAGAATTTCATGAATAAGAAACAAGTTGAATAAGAAACCAACTTCCTTGTCGTTATTAATAGTAAGATATATGTATCCTTCTCATCCAGAACTCAGCATACCTATAAACAGCTCTAAAGTTAAATATGTCTTTCTAAAATTATTTTGGGGTCCTCGAAGTATTGAAGACACCAAACTTTAAAGTGCACTCAGCACTGGCTAAACTAAGTTGTATGAATTATGTAGACTACTCAAGGGAGGGTGGGGAGTGCCCAGTCACTGTTGTGCTCTAATTGCAACCAGTGTAAATGTGATAAGAGCTTGTGAGATGATATGTATTTTTGTTATTAGAATATCAGTAATTGTTTGAATGTGTTCTTTTCTTTGTCAGTCAAAGAGTGCTATCTAATTTAACCCCCTTCACTACCAGGAACTTCAGAGAAAATATTTCCCAAAATACCAGTTAATTCTTATGGCTCGATTTATCAAGCCTTTCGTCTCCCTATGACTGCAGATTCTCACACGAGAACCTGCAGTCATGATTTATCAAGCAGCGGTCATTTTAGGTGGAGCTGTCCGACCAGGAAGATTGACAGCACCTGCCCGCGTGGGATTGGCTGTGTCCAGGATTGCACGCAAGCACAAAATAGCGCTCATGTGCAATGCTGAATTCTGGCAGCGGATTGTATGTCCCTGTCCACCCCTGCTTGATAAATCAAGCCCTTAGCATTTTTGCTATCACTCCATTTTGTTGCCTATATATTTCTGAAATCAGGTGTCTTTAAAAAAAAAAAAAACTGACTGTATTTCTTTGAAAAAACAGAAGTCTGGAGATGATTAGTATGTTGTCATGGCACAAACTCCTAACAAAACATACACTGAACAGACCAGCCTGTGATGTACATGCATGCATAATATACACATATAGGGGCATATGTATCAAGCTCCAATTGGAGCTTGATGCCCCGTGTTTCTGGCAAGCCTGCAGGCTCGCCAGAAACAGCAATTATGAAGCAGTGGTCACAAAGACCGCTGCTCCATAACCTGTCCGCCTGCTCTGAGCAGGCGGACAGATATCGCCGCAAATCAACCCGATCTAGTACGATTGGGTTGCTTGACACCCCCTGCTAGCGGCCCATTGGCCGCGAGTCTGCAGGGGGCGGTGTTGTACCAGCAACTCTTGTGAGCTGCTGGTGCAATGCTGAATACGGCGAGCGTATTGCTCGCAGTATTCAGCGAAGTCTGGCGGATCAGGTCCGCCAGACTTTAATAAATAGGGGCCATAGTGTTTTTTAGTTAAAAAAAAAAGTGCTGATACGCACTGTATATTGATTGATATATTTTACTTGAGAAAAGCAAAGACAACGTTATCTACAATGTTTGATATATTTTGCAGCACCATCTTGTGATGGTTACCTATATTAGATGTTATGAGATTTCAGAGGTTGTGGTACTCAGTGTGTATGTGTGTGTGTATATGTATGTATGTATGTGTGTGTGTATGTGTGTATATATATATATATATATATATAATGATATTGAGTTCTGTTCTCCCTGCACTTTAAATACAAAAATAAAGATAAGAGAGAACATTCCCATACTTTTTAATATTTGCAGCTGGTATAAGTCATTGGTAAACCAAAATTACAGCACAATGGCAATATATGGATAGTAAGAACCACTGTGTGTAATTTTTATATTTTAATGCACTTCAGTAAATGGTAATGCTGTTAGCAAACACTTTATGGTTTTGACTTTCCTACCTTTGGTTACCTTTCAGGTTCTGCTTCAACCCACCAGAAAATAAATTAACTGTTGAAGACGCCTTTCTCCAATAATGGATGGTTAGCAATTTTTCCTGGCATCTTAAACACTTTGAATTCAGTGCCTGTTTACTATGCCTCTAAAGACAGATGTCCATTCACAATACATTTTTTATGCATTGAATTATTAATGTCAAACAGATATGTGCCTTCTGAAACATATTTTTGGAAAACACTAAACATACTTTGTAAAATATGGTACAGAAATTACCTTCACAATAACAAAAACCTTGTAAAATGAAGCTACTGTTTGTTCTTTATAATGCAATGGGAATCTTTCTTTAAAATAATCCCTTTCCAAACTGAGGTTGGATTTTTGTGCTTGCTTAGTTTACATTTAAATGATCACATTCTATTTTTGTTTGTTTTTAAACACGGCCAATAAACACATTTAAAGCGCTAAATAATTGTTTTTTGTATTTTAAATATAAAGTTAATGGTTTACTGATCAGCTGTTCTCATTAAGGAATTATATAATCAAGCAAGCAAATATACAAGTCAGTCTAGTAAAATTGATCTGTACACGGTAGTGGTTCAGATTTCCTGTTTAGATAGATGGGAAAGTGAATACGAGAAAGAAGGGCAGGTACTCAGTCTGTGAAAGAGACTGAACATGGGAGAGAGAAGGAAAGGTTAGAGAAAAGGCACTACTATGCACAACCAGACACAAATTGGGAGAAAAAAAAGTTACCAAAGATCATATAACCTCACGTTCACACATAGGAATGAAAGACAGAATAGAGATTGGAGAATTAAAACAACCAATAGGTTTCAAGTACTAAAGGAAGAAAACAACACAGGAAATGAGAATCCTTTTTTTTTAGATGTGCACCACCAAAAACCCGAAACCTCAAAAAATGTAGAACACAACAACGACCCACCCATAAGAAAAAGAACCAGAGTGGGACTAGAGGAGGCAGAAGGGGAAAGGGACACAAAAAGAGTGAAATAGACCCTCCCACTGGGATTTTTAACCTCAGTGATAACATTTTGAGTGGCAATAGAAAAGTAGATGGCGCTGGTCTGTGGAGTAATATTTCTCTAAATGATGAAGAGAAAAAAGGGCTTGAGGTGTATATAAAAAACGGTGAATATAAGTGCAGTATACTCACTCCATATAATGTAGGAGTTCAGCTGCGATGTGATGTATTTCTAGGCAATGGAAGTCCCCAGAGCAAATATGAGGTATTCAGGATATATCCTGAGCTGGTAGGTAGGTCTGTAACTAAATAAAGACTCAAATTGACCAAGAGTTGTCCAGTGCATACAGAAAAAACAAAGTAGTAACTTACTCCATAAAAAGGAGAATCCGGCTTGTCACAGCAGAGAAGAATACCAAACGTCTTCCAACTATGTTAAAAAGATATATTTAATGGCTCAACGCGTTTCAACTTATAACAAGTCTTTTTTCAAGAGCAGAATAAAATTAGTAAAATCCGATGATTGGGTATAGTTGCTGTGTTCACAAGCCGGTTTATATACAGAGGTGATGCTATCCAATTTCCTGTATGGAACAGGAAGTTGGATTTACAATATATACTGTGTTAAAAAAGAAATAAAACCATAATAAGAATTGGTGGCAGACTATTGATGTAATACAAACAATATAGAATCTCAAATGTCGCATTTTCAAAACTCTCCGTAAATTTATAAGTAAAAAAGATAGTCTGGCATCAATTCCGTTTTTCAACCAATCAGATGCAGTATTCATTAAATTAACCAATCCGTGATGATTCGAAAAGACAGTCCTCAAATGAGTAGTCTGTGGTGTGTAAGTTCCATTTCAGGTCCGGAATAAGATCACGTGCCAGTTCCATTTCAGGTCCGGAATAAGATCACGTGCGTGGAGTCGCCAATCCGCACGCAGTTGTGAAGTGAGAGGAGCGGCCCCTTCGCGCAGAGTTTGCAGATTATGAGAGTGTTAATGATAGGTCCATGCTGATGGGAGGAGGGTCTTGTGACGTAGATGTGCTCTGTCTGTTATCGTATTGAAATACAATTGCATATTCTAAAGAAGCAGCGAAAAAAGAAAAAGTGAACAGTATTTGTTCTCACTCATGTTTTTATCATGCAGTATTATGCTTTTTCACAATTGTAGTACGCTAAGGTTTTAAATTTATAATACATGTTATATTCTGCGGTCATGAGAAAAAACTTTAAAAGGATACAATAAAAATACATGTAGCAAATGACATTACTAATGTCACAGACATTAATATAATTTAAATTGCTTGGGTAACCATTAAAAAGCATTAATTATGCAAATCGAACAATGATACAGTTTGAATTCCATGGGTGACCATTGAAAAACATTAGTTGTGCACATCAAGATGAAAATGACCATAAGAAACATCGTTCCACAATAAAATCATATACACTAGTAAACACATAAACAATCTTATGTTTATTTATCCAACTAAAGTTGTGACTGGGGGTTATTGTTTTAAGTAAAACAAGAAGAATTTGAAAAATAATAACATAATTTATGTAAGAACTTACCTGATAAATTCATTTCTTTCATATTAGCAAGAGTCCATGAGCTAGTGACGTATGGGATATACATTCCTACCAGGAGGGGCAAAGTTTCCCAAACCTTAAAATGCCTATAAATACACCCCTCACCACACCCACAATTCAGTTTAACGAATAGCCAAGAAGTGGGGTGATAAAAAAGTGCGAAAGCATATAAAATAAGGAATTGGAATAATTGTGCTTTATACAAAAAAATCATAACCACCACAAAAAGGGTGGGCCTCATGGACTCTTGCTAATATGAAAGAAATGAATTTATCAGGTAAGTTCTTACATAAATTATGTTTTCTTTCATGTAATTAGCAAGAGTCCATGAGCTAGTGACGTATGGGATAATGATTACCCAAGATGTGGATCTTTCCACACAAGAGTCACTAGAGAGGGAGGGATAAAATAAAGACAGCCAATTCCTGCTGAAAATAATCCACACCCAAAATAAAGTTTAATAAAAAACATAAGCAGAAGATTCAGACTGAAACCGCTGCCTGAAGTACTTTTCTACCAAAAATTGCTTCAGAAGAAGAAAATACATCAAAAAGGTAGAATTGAAAAAGTATGCAAAGAGGACCAAGTTGCTGCTTTGCAAATCTGATCAACCGAAGCTTCATTCCTAAACGCCCAGGAAGTAGAAACTGACCTGGTAGAATGAGCTGTAATCCTCTGAGGCGGAGTTTTACCCGACTCAACATAGGCAAGATGAATTAAAGATTTCAACCAAGATGCCAAAGAAATGGCAGAAGCTTTCTGGCCTTTTCTAGAACCGGAAAAGATAACAAATAGACTAGAAGTCTTTCGGAAAGACTTAGTAGCTTCAACATAATATTTCAAAGCTCTAACAACATGCAAAGAATGCAATGCTTTCTCCTTAGAATTCTTAAGATTAGGACATAATGAAGGAACCACAATTTCTCTACTAATGTTGTTGGAAATCACAACTTTAGGTAAAAATTCAAAAGAAGTTCGCAACACCGCCTTATCCTGATGAAAAATCAGAAAAGGAGACTCACAAGAAAAGAGCAGATAATTCAGAAACTCTTCTGGCAGAAGAGATGGCCAAAAGGAACAAAACTTCCCAAGAAAGTAATTTAATGACCAATGAATGCATAGGTTCAAAGGGAGGAGCTTGAAGAGCTCCCAGAACCAAAATCAAACTCCAAGGAGGAGAAATTGACTTAATGACAGGTTTTATACAAACCAAAGCTTGTACAAAACAATGAATATCAGGAAGAATAGCAATCTTTCTGTGAAAAAGAACAGAAAGAGCAGAGATTTGTCCTTTCAAGGAACTTGCAGACAAACCCTTATCTAAACCATCCTGAAGAAACTGAAAAAAATTCTCGGCATTCTAAAAGAATGCCAAGAAAAAATGATGAGAAAGACACCAAAAAATATAAGTCTTCCAGACTCTATAATATATCTCTCTAGATACAGATTTACGAGCCTGTAACATAGTATTAATCACAGAGTCAGAGAAATCTCTTTGACCAAGAATCAAGCGTTCAATCTCCATACCTATAAATTTAAGGATTTCAGATCCTGATGGAAAAAAGGACCTTGCGACAGAAAGTCTGGTCTAACGGAAGAGTCCATGGTTGGCAAGAGGCCATCCGGACAAGATCCGCATACCAAACCTGTGAGGCCATGCCGGAGCTACCAGCAGAACAAACGAGCATTCCTTCAGTATCTTGGAGATTACTCTTGGAAGAAGAACTAGAGGCGGAAAAATATAGGCAGGATGATACTTCCAAGGAAGTGAAAATGCATCCACTTCCTCCGCCTGAGGATCCCGGGATCTGGACAGATATCTGGGAAGTTTCTTGTTTAGATGAGACGCCATCAGATCTATTTCTGGAAGTTCCCACATTTGAACAATCTGAAGAAATACCTCTGGGTGAAGAGACCATTCGCCCGGATGGAACATTTGGCGGCTGAGATAATCCGCTTCCCAATTGTCTACACCTGGGATATAAACCACAGAGATTAGACAGGAGCTGGATTCCGCCCAAACCAAAAAAATTCGAGATACTTCTTTCATAGCCAGAGGACTGTGAGTCCCTCCTTGATGATTGATGTATGCCACAGTTGTGACATTGTCTGTCTGAAAACAAATGAACGATTCTCTCTACAGAAGAGGCCAAAACTGAAGAGCTCTGAAAATTGCACGGAGTTCCAAAATATTGATCGGTAATCTCACCTCCTGAGATTCCCAAACTCCTTGTGCCGTCAGAGATCCCCACACAGCTCCCCAACCTGTGAGACTTGTATCTGTTGAAATTACAGTCCAGGTCGGAAGCACAAAAAGAAGCCCCCTAAATTAAACAATGGTGATCTGTCCACCACGTTAGAGAGTGTCGAACAATCGGTTTTTAAAGATATAAATTGAGATATCTTTGTGTAATCCTTGCACCATTGATTCAGCATACAGAGCTGAAGAGGTCGCATGTGAAAACGAGCAAAGGGGATCGCGTCCGATGCAGCAGTCATAAGACCTAGAATTTCCATGCATAAGGTTACCGAAGGGAATGATTGTGACTGAAGGTTTCGACAAGCTGAAATCAATTTTAGACGTCTTTTGTCTGTTAAAGACAGAGTCATGGACACTGAATCTATCTGGAAACCCAGAAAGGTTACCCTTGACTGAGGAATCAATGAACTTTTTGGTAAATTGATCCTCCAACCATGATCTTGAAGAAACAACACAAATCGATTCGCATGAGATTCTTCGAATGAGAAGACTGAGCAAATACCAAGATAATCGTCCAAATAAGGAAATACCAAAACCCCGTTCTCTGAATACAGAAAGAAGGGCACCGAGAATCTTTGAAAAAAATTCTTGGAACTGAGGCTAGGCCAAACGGTAGAGCCACAAAACTGGTAATGCTTGTCTAAAAAGAGAATTTCAGACACTAAAAATGATCTGGATGAATCGGAATATGCAGATACAGATCCTGTAAATCTATTGTAGACATATAATGCCCTTACTAAACAAAAGGCAGAATAGTCCTACAGTAACCATCTTGAATGTTGGTATCCTTACATAACGATTCAATATTGATAGATCCGGAACTGGTCTGAAGGAATTGACCTTCTTTGGTACAATGAAGAGATAAAATAAAACCCTAGTCCCTGTTCCAGAACTGGAACTGGCATAATTACTCCAGCCAACTCTAGATCTGAAACACATTTCAGAAATGCTGAGCCTTGCTGTGTTAACTGGGACACGGGAAAGAAAAAAATCTCTTAGCAGGAGGCCTTAACTTGAAGCCAATTCTGTACCTTTCTGAAACAATGTTCTGAAACCAGAGATTGAGAACGGAATTGATCCAAATTCCTTTGAAGAAAACGTAATCTGCCCCATACCAGCTGAACTGGAAAAAAGGGCCGCACCTTCATGGGTACTTAGGAGCTGACTATAGGTTTCTATAAGGCTTGGATATATTCCAAACTGGAAAAAGTTTCCAAACTGATACCGCTCCTGAGGATGAAGGATCAGGCTTTTGTTCCTTATTATGAAAAAAAGAACGAAAAAATGATTATTACCCTGGACAGAAAGGGAAAACAAAGTTGACTTAGAAGACATATCAGCATTCCAAGTTTAATCCATAAAGCTTTTCTAGCTAAAATAGCTAGAGACATATACCTGACATCAACACTAATGATATCAAAAGATGGTATCACCAATAAAATTATTAGCATGTTATAGAATAATAATAATGCTATAAAATTATGATCTGTTACTTGTTGTGCTAAAACTTCTAACCAAAAAGTTGAAGCTGCAGCAACATCCGGTAAAAATATAGCAGGTCTAAGAAGATTACCTGAACATAAGTAAACTTTTCTTAGAAAGGATTCAATTTTCTTATCTAAAGGATCCTTAAATTTAGTACTATCTGCCGTAGAAATAGTAGTACATTTTAGCAGGAATAGAGACAGCCCCAAACCTTAGGGATTTTGTCCCAAAAAACTCTAATCTGTCAGATGGCACAGGATATAATTGCTTAAACGTTTAGAAGGAGTAAAAGAATTACCCAAATTATTCCATTCCCTGGAAATTACTTCAAAAAAAACATCAGGGAGATTAAACACTTCTGGAATAACTACAGGAGATTTAAAAACCCTATTTAAACGTTTGGATTCAGTATCAAGAGGACCAGAATCCTCTATGTCTAAAGCAATTAATACTTCTTTAAAATAAAGAATGAATAAATTCCATCTTGAACAAATACAAAGATTTATCAGCATCAACCTCTGAGACAGAAACCTCTGAACCAGAAGAACCATTATCAGTATCAGAATGATGATGTTCATTTAAAAATTCATCTGAAAAAAAGAGAAGTTTTAAAGGACTTTTATGTAAACTAGAAGGAGAAATAACAGACATAGCCTTCTAAATGGATTTAAAAAATAAAATCTCTTATGTTTATCAGGAACACTCTGAAATTTAGATGTTGACGGAACAGCAACAGGTAATATAACAGTACTAAAGGAAATTTTATCTGCATTAATAAGTTTGTCATGACATGCAATACAAACAACAGCTGGAGAAACAGATACCAAAAATTTATAGCAGATACACTTAGCTTGGTAGCTCCAGCCCCGGCAGTGATTTTCCTAAAGTATCTTCTGACTCAGTTGCAACGTGGAACATCTTGCAATATGTAATAGAAAAAACAACATATAAAGCAAAATTGAACAAAATCCTTAAATGACAGTTTCAGGAATGGGAAAAAAATGCCAGTGAACAAGCTTCTAGCAACCAGAAGCAATAAATAATGAGACTTAAATAATGTGGAGACAAAAGCGACGCCCATATTTTTTTAGCGCCAAACAAGACGCCCACATTATTTGGCGCCTAAATGCTTTTGGCGCCAAAAATGACGCCACATCCGGAACGCCGACATTTTTGGCGCAAAATAACGTCAAAAAAATTACGCAACTTCCGGCGACACGTATGACGCCAGAAACGGAAAAGAATTTTTGCGCCAAAAAAATCCGCGCCAAGAATGACGCAATAAAATGAAGCATTTTCAGCCCCCGCGAGCCTAACAGCCCACAGGGAAAAAAAGAGTCAAATTTTTGAAAGGTAAGAAAAAATGATTAATTCAAATGCATTATCCCAAATATGAAACTGATTGTCTGAAAAATAAGGAAAGTTGAACATTCTGAGTCAAGGCAAATAAATGTTTGAATACATATATTTAGAACTTTATAAACCAAGTGCCCAACCATAGCTTAGAGTGTCACAGAAAATAAGATTTACTTACCCCAGGACACTCATCTACATGTTTGTAGAAAGCCAAACCAGTACTGAAACGAGAATCAGCAGAGGTAATGGTATATATAAGAGTATATTGTCGATCTGAAAAGGGAGGTAAGAGATGAATCTCTACGACCGATAACAGAGAACCTATGAAATAGACCCCGTAGAAGGAGATCACTGCATTCAAATAGGCAATACTCTCCTCACATCCCTCTGACATTCACTGCACGCTGAGAGGAAAACCGGGCTCCAACTTGCTGCGGAGCGCATATCAACGTAGAATCTAGCACAAACTTACTTCACCACCTCCATCGGAGGCAAAGTTTGTAAAAACTGAATTGTGGGTGTGGTGAGGGGTGTATTTATAGGCATTTTAAGGTTTGGGAAACTTTGCCCCTCCTGGTAGGAATGTATATCCCATACGTCACTAGCTCATGGACTCTTGCTAATTACATGAAAGAAATAATATTATTCCCACCTATAGAGGGAATGTGTCTGAAGGACAGTGGATAAACTTATACGAATGCTTGTCTTTAAAAGGGTGGCAGATTATCCTCTTGTTCAGTCAAAATTTAAACTTATGTCTAAAAGATAATAAGATAATCTTTAGTGTTTAGGAAGGATAAAGTATACGTGATATTAAGTGACTCATAAGGAATAATATATAATCTTTCAGGTTTTTTTGGGTTCCTAATATTTAAATGTTAAATAGATTTATTAGAAGAGTATATAAATAGGGATGACATCGTGGTGTTATCCTTTAGTGAAAAGTAAAAATAATAGTGTTCAATATTTAGCTCAGTGATGGCTTATGCCTTTATGTGGTTATAGGTATAAAAATCAATGTGACATTTGAACATTTATAAGGTATGAAGATTCATGAGTGTGAAAAAGATGTGTTTGCAATTATGGTAAGAGAGTTATTATATAAATGCTGCTACTTTATGTTTGTGCATACTGTGGAAAAGTTATTGTATGAACGCTGCTACTTTAATATCTTTGTTAAGGCCCTAATTGTTGTATGTTCTCATTGTGTGGATCCACCACAATTCTCTTCTAATTGTTTATCTATTGTACCCCCTCTCCAATGGGTAGACACCTTTTCTATTCCTAACCAAAGGAAATTCTCTTTTTTGAAAGATGGGCAAGAATTACAATGTATGGGTACCCCATGATTGTCATGGTTTTTTTTTCAATTTTATTTAAATGTTCAAGGATACGTGTTTTTAGAAATCTAGTAGTTTGTCCTAGGTATTGAATTTTGCAACTACATTGTAGAAGATAGATGACATTAGTAGTTTTACATGTGATAAAATGTTTAATTGTAAAAGATTTTCCTGTAACTGTAGAAGTAAAAGTTTTATGGACTCGCTTAGTGTAATTGCAGCCTTTGCAGCGGCCACATGTATAGAAACCTTGAAGATTTGAAATAGCTAGCGGAGCTGTGGGGGTCATTCCCTTTATTAGTGAGGGGGCTAGTTGTTTTAAATTATATCCTTTTCTGAAAGTAATCTGTGGTTTACTGGGTATAATTTTGTCACTTTTGAGGACGTGCCAGTGTTTGTTTATAATATTCTTAATTTGATAATGTCCTGAATTAAAAGTAGTAATAAATCTGGGGAAAGTGTTTTCTTGTATTGGTTTATTTCTACGACCTTTCAAAATTAGATCCCTATCCTGATTTCTAATGAGTTGTCTGTCTATTTCTAACTGATCAGCTTTGTACCCTTTTTGTAAGAATCTGTTTTTGAGTAAAATGGATTGTTCCTCATAATCATTTAATGTATTACAATTGCGTCTAATACGCTGAAACTGACCTTTTGGGATAGCTTGGAGCCAAGTGGGATGATGTTGGCTATCGCGTCGAATATAGGTATTAGTATCACATTTTTTTAAAAAAGTTTTGGTATGAATATCCCCTGCTTTAACTGAAATGGATAAATCTAAAAAAGTCGCTTCTGTTTTATTTATTTCTGGGGTGAGTATAATATTCATATTATTGCTATTGAGTTGGGCAATAAAAATCTGTAGGGACTGTAGATCTCCCTTCCAAATACATTATAACTCCACACATAGCACATCATCTATGTATCTTCGCCAGGACACCAGGCTCGCCCCAGGCACTGCACTGCCCTGGACCATAACATTTTGAGTGCAGAAGAAAAAAAAGAGTCCTAAATTTAAGCCTTAACTTTGCCCCCACAGCCAGCTTAAACAAATTTAACACTCACATAAATGTTAGTCAATTCATTCGAAAAAACTCACATTAAAAAGGTATTTTCTTAAAAACTCAATAGAAAGGAATTGGGTAAAACCCACACAAATAGAAACAAGATCCAATATCCCAGAATGTAAACATTCAGGGTTGAAACCCAAGTCAACTTTTTATCCAACCAGTAAGAAAGGCAGGTATCTGGAACTGTTTGAGAAATTAGTACAAAGAGATATTAAACAAACTAACATTAAAACCAAATTACCTTACAATTTAACATACAAGGAAAGGTCAGTCTTAAAAAATTTACAGAATGATAATAATATAATAATCAAACCAGTGGACCAGAGTGGGGGGTTGTAATTATGAACAGACCACAATACACAAAGGAAGCTTACAGATTGCTAGGAGACAAAAATACATATGAAATACTCCCACTAGATCCCACCAAGAAATTCTCTCTTAGATTAACCAAATTACTTGATGAAGCAAAATTGAAAAATATTCTTAACACTAAAGAATATAATTTTTTTTGTATCCAAAACTCAATACAATTCCTATCTTTTATTACCTTTCCGAAGGTACACAAAAGCCTAACTAACCCCCAAGAAAGACCATTAATTTCTGGTATAGACTCTCTGACATCAAATCTGTCAAAATACATAGATGAATTCCTACAGATTTATGTAAAAAAAAAACTTCCCTCCTACTTAAAGGACACCACAGAAATCTTGCAAGCTTTAGATCAAATAAAATGGGAACATAATAACACTTTGGTAACATGTGACGTCACATCGTTATAAACCATGAATTAGGCTTCCACTCAATAGACACCTACTTAGAGAAAGACACTTAATTGTTCAAAGAACACAATTATTTCTTATTGGAAGGCATCACATTCATTCTAAACCAAAACTATTTTTCTTTTGAGGGTAAAATCTACCTACAGAAGACAGGGACTGCTATGGGTACAATATTTGCAACCAGCTATGCCAACCTATTTATGGGGAATTGGGAGGAAACTTTCTTCCCTAACCATAGACTGGATGCAAATCTTGTACTATACATCGATGATGTCCTCTTTGTGTGGAAAAGGGGATACATCAGAATTGGAAGAAATCCTTGAGGATATGAACATAAATTTCACACACACATATAGTAAACACAAAATCATATTCTTCGACCTAGAAATAGAAGTACTTGAAATCAATTTGTAACATCCACCCATTTAAAAAAAGTGGACGCCAATAAATCATTCATTATAACAGTTGCCATCTGGAAAGATGGAAAAATAATATTTCCAAAGGACAGTACCTAAGAACCTAAGAAACACTGATTATGAGAAACACTCATTTTAGAACAAAATTTCAAGGAAAGAGGATATGATAATGAAGTTATTAATCTGGGAAAACATGAAGTTGATAAGGTGGACCGAAAAAAATCTACTATCATATAAGAATAAGCGAGGTGAGAATAGTGATGGAAAAAAAACAGGAAATAGAAGTATCTTTTATAACAGAATATAATTGTGACAATAAACTAATAAACAAAATTCTACACAAACACTGGCATTTAATTCAAACAGACCCCATAATAGAGGATAAAATACCAGAACATCTAAAAATAATTTATAGAAGGGCACAATTTAAAAAACACCCTGGCCCCAAATGAATTAAAACCGACTAAGACAAATAATCAAGAGAGAAACTTAGAAGATCACAAAATTAGGGGTTTTGTCTCCTGCTTTGGCTGTCGATCGTGTAAGTACAGGAGTAAAATCAAGGAAATTAATGTAAACGGCTTTAAATTAAAGACACCATAAGATGTCAGGACAAAGGGGTCATATATATTATTGAGTGCTCATGCAAAAAGTATTACATAGGTGAAAGACCAGAACCCTCCAAAAGAGGATTAGGGAACACCTCTCATGCATTGACAAGGGTAATCTGGATACACACCGTTATTCACATTTTAGGGAAAAGGTTTATGTCATACCATATGAGGTGCGCATATAACACAAAAAACATAAATTAATATAGAAAAAAACAAAACAAATCCTTTGATATTAGTGAAAGTCCAAATCAATGTCTTCCATCAAACGGATCTTTCCTCAAGTCAACCCATTTTTAATAAAATATTATTTTATACTTATCACACATCCGCTCCTATGGTTTGGTTAAATCCCTGGCTTATGGAGCCCCTCTGACGTGCCTTTGACCTGCAGCTGTGTCTACAAGTGGGATCGTTGATGTACTGTGGATCCCTCTGCTTGGAACCTATATCTGACAGCCTGATGAAATGGCCAATGTAGCCGAGAACTCGTTGCTGTGTATTCTGTTTTATATTTTTAATAAAATATTATTTTATACTCATCACACATCCGCCCCTATCCTATGGTTTGGTTAAATCCCTGGCTTACGGAGCCCCTCTGACGTGCCTTTGAGCTGCAGCCGTGTCTACCAGTGGGATCATTGATGTACTGTGGATCCCTCGGCCTGGAACCTATATCTGTGACTGACTAAGCAGTGTCGAGTACGAGTCTATTGAGCGACTTTGAGGTCTCGGCTTGTGGTTTATAGCACTAAGTGTGCTTCTACAAATTGTGAGTTGCCACCTGTTCGTTTGTTTTTTAATCGGTGATAGATTGTATCACACTATGAGGCACCTCTCTCTTGTCTTATAGGACTATTTGCCATGGATACACTACACCCAGTAGGACTGAATTCAGACCTAGATTTCTCCCCTTTTTATAGCCCTACTCTTTGTCCTTCTATTTCTTAACCTTTATTTATGCTATATTTTTTAACTCATACTTTGTAACTCATAAAAAACCTATCATTTGAGTAAGGTAACTAGATATTAAGCATGGCTAATAACAGCTTGAGCTTTCACGCTATTTAATACAGGCTATGAGTAAACATAGGTAAATATCCATATAAAGTCCAAAACTACCAGCACTCGCAAAAATAGATAAAAAATGCCAGGGTGCACTCAAAATATTAGATATATTGGTGGTTCAATTAACAGAGGCACTCTCCGTAAATATCAAAGTGCATTTATTTCAATATTAGAGTGAACGTTTTCGGGCTGTGATGCCCGTCCTCAGACTCCTGAAAAAAATAACAGTGCAATTAGTGCTTACCAGTCAGTGGCTAAATAGCCCATGAGCCGTCCTGGACGCCACCGGACCCATCGCTGCCGCACCGGAGAAACCGCAAATGACGTCAAAAGTCATACGTCATCACGTGAGCGTCAGAAGCGCCCCGGACAGCCCCTGAGTGGCAAAAGATTCATACAATACTGTGACAAGTGATACGAAGTGTAGCAAACAAATTGTAAATAAATCATCAGATACAATATAATAATTGTAACAACGTGTAGAATGGGAGTGGGTTAATAAGTGTATACGGTGAGTTACCATAGTAAGTTAAAAGACTACAGGGGGAACATTTATAATGGCATAATATAATTAAATTCATTGCCATGGGATAGCCATATAGCACATATATTAGGCATGAGAAAAAAAAATAGAATAACTGGACATAAAGGGCACTGTGTCCACATATATCATAAAACATAAATTGCCAGGGACATGTTAATAATGTCAGGGATGTTTTTAACTAGTAAAGGGAGTTATTTACAAGTAAGGGAATTTATCCCTCAATTCATAACACTGAGGAGGTAGAAACCTAATCATAGATAACAGCGCCAGTCTAGATAGGTATTTAGACCACCTGGTGATAGAGTACCCAATTCAAAAGTCAGAGTATCACCGCAAGAAATACATACCACGAGGCTTCAGGATTATAAACACGCCGACCATAGGGCGTTACAATCCAGTGTTCTGTGATAAGTGGTGCAGCATACTTAATAAGTGCTCGTTAGACCTTATACTCCTAGTCATACAGGAACTACTACAACACTACTACAACAAACTAAAACAGAAATACAACAGTATGAATTGCTGAATTTGGAGATTATGCAGCAAGATAAACAAGAAAACTGGATGGACAAATTACAAACACAAATAACACAATATGGGAGGGATTTGATACAATTTAAAAACAAGAAGTTGGCAACAGTCACAGAGGATTATAGAGACAGGCGCATCTATATCTGGCAACTGTCATCTCAGGACAGACAGAGGATGTACCAGGGACGTCAGAGGAGACAAAGGTTCAGAAAACCAACCACACTACAAACAATAGATTCATCTGGCTCAAGTTCAGAGGGAGAGGCTCCTAAACAGGGCCCAAGTAGTGAACAGGCCCAGGTAATAGGAGTGGTCACACGCTCAAAAAACGGGGCAGGCAGAGACCACATCCAAGAAGGGGTGGCTACAAGGAAAAAGCCCCCATGCCCCCCCAACATATAGAAGCCAACATAGTGGTGAACCTTAGTAATAGGGAGCTTACTAATACTGAGGAACATGTGCTCAATAGGGGATTAACATTTATACCCACATGTAGCACTGATCAATTTGAACTGTACATAGATCTACAAAAATTTCAGAGACAATTGAAACTAAAAGAGAAATTTGGTATAACCACAGATGAGGAATCTATGCAGACAAAGTTCAAGAAAAAGTCTACATTTGAACCTCAGAGCTACAATGCGAGTATTCGTACCTATCATACACTGACTACAATGGATATGACAAACCAGATCCAACAGCAAAAAAATAGAGGATACAATAACCTGTCTAGAAAAGAATGGGAGGCTATACGAAATCTGGCCAAAGACCCCTCTATCATTATACGGGAGGCTGATAAGGGCAGGGCGATAGTTCTCCAGAACTATAAAGATTATCAGGAAGAAGCCCTGTCCCAACTAGAAGACCCCCAAACATACCGCAAACTGCCTAGGGACCCAACGAGACACTTTAAGGATAAAATTGACAAGTTCTTGGACCAAACTTGCAATGAAGGTTACATCACTAAGCAAGAACTGGAATTCCTAAAAACTCAATATCCAAGAATTCCGGTGTTCTACACAGTCCTGAAAATTCACAAGAGGTTTTAACGCCCTCCGGGGCGACCTATTGTGTCAGCTATCCAATCTTTACACCAACCACTCGCAAAGTTTGTGGACTCATTTCTACAGCCTCTAGTTAGGCATATGAGTACTTTTCTATTGGATTCCAACATGCTACTCACTATAATTGACAACCTTGGTCCCCTGGAGGCCACAGATATACTGGTAACACTTGATGTTACCAGTCTATACACTGCAATCCCACATGACTTGGGTCTCAGGGCCGTTAACAGACAGCTTCAACGCTACCCATATGTGGGTCCACCGGCGGAGATATTGATAACACTATTAGAATTCTGTCTCACAACTAATTATTTCAAATTCGAGCACCAGCTATATCTACAACTGATGGGCACAGCGATGGGGTCCAATGTGGCCCCATCCTATGCAAACTCATTTATGGCTGAATTTGAAACAAATGACACCTACCTCTTCAAGGACTCCAGAATATTGCTATTTAATCGGTACATTGATGACTTGATTCTAATATGGCGTGGAACAGAAGAAGATCTACTTGTGTGGTTTAACCAACTAAATCAAATATCCACATATATCAAGTTCAAAATTAATCATAGCACCAAGGCAATAGATATTTTGGATTTACATCTATACAAAGAAGACGGTAAATTACAGTCCACTTTATATAAGAAAGATACGGACAGAAATTCTTTGCTATACTATACTAGCTGTCATCCTCCTGCCTTAAAAAAGGCCTTACCAAAATCTCAATTACAAAGGGTTATGAGAAATAACACACAGCAAGAGAATATGGATAGACAACTAGAAGAAATGAAAGGACGATTCATCCAACAAGGATATCCACAAATTCAACTGAAAAAGATTGAACAGGACTTAAGGTTAGAAGATCGGGTGGCTACAGATGAAACAACGCAGTCAAGAATGACCTTTACTACCACTTACACCCAAGATAAACAGGGTCTGGTCACCAGTTTACAAAAAAATGGGATATCCTAACCACGGATTCCACACTCCCTTTTAAGCATCTAGCCCCCCCTAGGGTGGGTTATAAAAGGGCTAAGTCCCTCAGGGATTACCTGGTACATACAGATCCACTTCACAATTATGAAAAGAAAACCTGGCTCCATACCAAAAAAACTGGTGTTTACAGATGCCTAGGGTGTACTACCTGCAGTGCACTGATAACTGGTGCTTACTTTTCACACCCCTACAAAAAGAGAAAATATTTCCACAGACACCGGATGACGTGTACCACCACACATGTAGTTTATCTCCTACATTGTGTCTGTGGAATATTTTACGTAGGAAAAACAGAGGATGACCTACGTACAAGAATGGCTAATCATAGGTCATCAATACGCACAGCCATAGACAATGGGACATCGGAGCAACCCGTTGCTCGACATTTTGCACAGGTGGCACATACGGTCAAAGACCTAAAATACACCCTAATTGATCACGTACCCCCCTCCCCTAGAGGAGGCGACAGGGGACGTAGACTGTTGCAACTTGAAGCTAGATGGACTTTTGAATTGGGTACTCTATTACCAGGTGGTCTAAATACCCATCTAGACTGGCGCTGTTATCTATGATTAGGTTTCTACCTCCTCAGTGTTATGAATTGAGGGATACATTCCCTTACTTGTAAATAACTCCCTTTACTAGTTAAAAACATCCCTGAAATTATTAACATGTCCGTGGCAATTTATGATTTATGATATATGTGGACACAGTGCCCTTTATGTCCAGTTATTCTATATTTTTTTCTCATGCCTAATATATGTGCTATATGGCTATTCCATGGCAATGAATTTAATTATATTATGCCATTACAAATATTCCCCCTGTAGTCTTTTAACTTACTATGGTAACTCACCGTATACACTTATTAACCCACTTCCATTCTACACGTTGTTACAATTATTATATTGTATCTGATGATTTATTTACAATTTGTTTGCTACACTTCGTATCACTTGTCACAGTATTTTATGAATCTTTTGCCACTCAGGGGCTGTCCGGGGCGCTTCTGACGCTCATGTGATGACGTTTGATGTCATTTCCGGTTTCACCGGTGTGGCAGCGATGGGTCCGGTGGCGTCCAGGACGGCTCATGGGTTATTTAGCCACTGACTGGTAAGCACTAATTGCACTGTTATTTTTTTCAGGAGTCTGAGGACGGGCATCATAGCCCGAAAACGTTCACTCTAATGTTGAAATAAATGCACTTTGATATTTACGGAGAGTGCCTCTGTTCATTGAACCACCAATATATATATATATATATATATATATATATATATATATTTGCTCTTCATGTAATGGATGTTAATAATGTATACCTATATCTAATACCCCTCTGTTCCAAGTGTACAACAAAAAATGGACTGATACAGGCATAGGAATGTAAGAATAAATACTTCCACCTTATCACACACACAGCCACTGGGACTACAAATACCACCTTATATTTGAAAAGCCCTGCATCTAATCAGAAGAACCAGAGGTGTTTAAAAGGCAGACAAGGTGACACAGACAAACATGTCTTGATAAAGCCTGAGGGCGAAACGCGTTGACCTTGACAGTTTGTCACCCTGCTACTTTGTTTTATTGTTCACTCTACAAACCAACTTTACACCTTGAGGAGTTTCTACTAGGAACGGAGGGAGTTGGTGTGAATATATAAATCAGATACAATGCACCTGCTTGGTGTTAACATAAAGACCAGGGGCCCCATTACATATGCGGCGTCGGCCCTAAAAGCCGGCTACGCCGGTTTTTACGCAATTTTGGTATTACATATACTGCGTAGCATGCAAGTTACGCGCGTATATTTCACCCGTTGCCCACAATCTTTACTCCCATAAGCTAACATGGGACTGTGTCGCAAATCGGTATCCAATATTCAGCGCAAGGACTTACGTGCCGAAAATGGAGAAATCTTACTCCATTTTCACTTCACCATACAAGGAGCACTTCATTGCAGCAGTTTTGCAAGAATGTTACCCATTTGCAAGAGTACGAAATGACAGCAATATATCATGCCATGTAGTGCTGCAGATGCCTACCTAGTTATCTCCAAGATGGCGTCCCTTCAATTCCGATTGGCTGATAGAATTCTATCAGCCAATCGGAATTAAGGTAGGAAAAATCCTATTGGCTGATGCAATCAGCCAATAGGATTGAAGTTCAATCCGATTGGCTGATCTAATCAGCCAATAGGATTGACCTCGCATTCTATTGTCTGTTCCAATCAGCCAATAGAATGCGAGCTCAATCCTATTGGCTGATTGCATCAGCCAATAGGATTTTTCCTACCTTAATTCTATCAGTCAATCGGAATTGAAGGGACGCCATCTTGGATGACGTCATTTAAAGGAACCTTCATTCTTCAGTTGGACTTCGAACGAAGAGGATGCTCCGCGTCGGATGTCTTCAAGATGGAGTCGCTCCTCGTCGGATTGAAGAAGATAGAAGATGCCGCTTGGATGAAGACTTCTGCCCACCTGGAGGACCTCTTCTGCCCGGATTCGATGAAGACATCTGTCAGGCTGGGTGAACACGGCTAGAGTGATCTTCAATGGGGTAGTGTTAGGTTTTTTTAAGGGGGGATCGGGTGGGTTTAAGAGTAGGGGTGTGTGGGTGGTGGGTTGTAATGTTGAGGGGGGTCTTGTATTTTCTTTTACAGGTAAAAGAGCTGATTACTTTGGGGCAATGCCCCGCAAAAAGCCCTTTTAAGGGCTGGTAAAAGAGCTTATTACTTTTGTAATTTAGTATAGGTTAGGGAATTTTATTATATTTTGGGGGGCTTTTTTATTTTATTAGGGGGTTTAGATTAGGTGTAATTAGATTAAAATTCTTGTAATATTTTTTTATTTTTTGTAATTTAGTGTTTGTTTTTTGGTAATATAGTTTAGTTTATTTAATTGTATTTTAGTTTACATCATTGTAGGTAATTAATTTAATAAATTTATTGATAGTGTAGTGTTAGGTGTATTTGTAACTTAGGTTAGGATTTATTTTACAGGTAATTTTGTAATTATTTTAACTAGGTAGCTATTAAATAGTTATTAACTATTTAATAGCTATTGCACCTAGTTAAAAAAAAAAATACAAAGTTGCCTGTAAAATAAATATAAATCCTAAAATAGCTACAATGTAATTATTAATTATATTGTAGCTATTTTAGGGTTTATTTTATAGGTTAGTATTTAGTTTTAAATAGGAATAATTTATTTAGATTTCTTTAAATTATATTTAACTTAGGGGGGTGTTAGGGTTAGTACATTTATTATAGTGGTGGCGGTGTCCGGTCGGCAGATTAGGGGTTAATAATTGTAGGTAGGTGGCGGCGACGTTGGGAGCGGCAGATTAGGGGTTAATAAATATAATATAGTGTCGGCGATGTTAGGGGCAGCAGATTAGGGGTTCATAGGGATAATGTAGGTGGCGGCGGTGTACGGAGCGTCAGATTAGGGGTTAATAATATAATGTAGGTGTCGGCGATGTTGGGGACAGCAGATTAGGGGTTAATAAGTGTAAGGTTAGGGGTGTTTAGACTCGGGGTTCATGTTAGGGTGTTAGGTGTAGACTTAGAAAGTGTTTCCCTATAGGAAACAATGGGGCTGCGTTAGGAGCTGAACGCTGCTTTTTTGCAGGTGTTAGGTTTATTTTCAGCCAGCTCAGCCCCATTGTATCCTATGGGGAAATCGTGCACAAGCACGTTTTTCCAGCTTACCGCTACCGTAAGCAACGCTGGTATTGAGGTTAGAAGTGGAGCTAAATTTTGCTCAACGCTCACTTTTCTGAGGCTAACGCAGCCATTCAGAAAACTCATAATACCAGTGTTGTTTAAAGTAAGTGCTGGAAAAAAAGGAGCGTTAGCCCCGCAAGTTTTTACCGACAAAACTCGTAATCTAGCCGATAGTTAGTGCGAAGGATAAAGACAATTATTGACAAGTTTGTCTAAATCAGTGTATTTGTGCTAAAGTATAGCTACATTTGGAGTTGAAAATAAAGCATAGATCCCACATTCCATTACCACAGCATGTGAAGGAGTTAAGTTAAGCACATAGTTAGTGCATGCCATTAAAACAATCAAAAAATATTTTTTGGGAATCAAACTCTTAGGAATATTCTTAATAAGGTATGTAGTCATAATGACACATAGTATGGAAACATTAGAACGAACAAGAAATACATAAGTAAACATGAACTGACTTATATCATTGATATCCTATCCTCAAAAAACCTTCCCTCGATCCAACCTCCCCTTCCAACTACCGCCCTATTTCCCTACTCCCTCTTGCGTCAAAGCTCCTCGAAAAGCTAGTTTATGCACGTCTATCCCATTTCCTTACACTAAACTCTCTTCTTGACCCACTGCAATCTGGATTTCGTTCCCATCACTCTACAGAAACAGCAATTGTCAAGGTTACCAATGACCTACTTACAGCAAAATCCAAAGGCCACTTCTCTCTGCTTATCCTCCTTGACCTGTCAGCAGCCTTTGACACTGTTGACCACCCTCTTCTGCTCCAAACCCTCCAATCCTTCGGCATCTGTGACATAGCAATCTCGTGGTTCTCTTCCTACCTGACTAACCGTACATTTAGTGTAGCCTTCTCCGGAGCATCCTCTACCCCGTTACAACTTTCTGTTGGGGTACCTCAAGGCTCTGTCCTTGGTCCCCTTCTCTTTTCAATCTACACGTCATCACTAGGTTCCTTAATAAAGTCCCATGGGTTTCAATACCATTTGTATGCTGATGACACCCAAATCTACCTCTCTGCACCAGACCTTCCTCCTTCCTTACTAACCCGTGTCACTAACTGTCTTTCTCACATCTCATCTTGGATGTCCACTCACTACCTTAAGCTAAATCTCTCCAAAACTGTACTCCTTATTTTTCCCCCTTCTTCCAATGTTTCCACCCCCAAAATTTATATAACTATTGATAATTCCATCATTACCCCTACCCCGCACGCCCGATGTCTTGGGGTCACACTTGACTCAGATCTTTCCTTCACTCCTCACATTCAGTCCTTGGCTAAAGCCTGCCGCTTCCACCTTAAAAACATCGCTAAAATTAGACATTTTCTTACACAAGATACAACCAAGATTTTAATCCACTCTCTCATCCTTTCCTGCCTTGACTACTGCAACTCCGTCCTCTCTGGTCTACCTAGCTGTCGCATAGCTCCTTTACAATCCATTATGAATGCCTCTGCCAGGCTCATCTTCCTTACTCGTCGCTCTTCAGCTGCTGCTCCTCTCTGCCAATCCCTTCACTGGCTTCCTCTTGCCTCTAGGATTAAACATAAAATCCTCACCCTGACATATAAAGCTCTCAACTGCACTGCTCCCCCCTACATCTCAGAACTTGTCTCTAGATATTCTCCCTCCCGTCCCCTTCGATCAGCTCAGGATCTCCTCCTCTGTTGTTACTTCCTCACATTCCCGTTTACAGGACTTCTCCAGACTGGCCCCCATCTTGTGGAATTCCCTGCTTCACTCCATAAGACTCTCCCCTAGTTTTAACAGCTTCAAGCACTCCCTAAAAACTGTACTATTCAGGGATGCATACAACAAACACTAACCTTTCCTAACTCCATTGCTTTCCCCTTGAACCCCTTAGAATGTAAGCCTATGGGCCCAGCTGTTTACAGATCGCTTCATAAGAGCCGACTACAACAGTGAAACTCTCGGCAGGGCCCTCTACCCACTTGACCCCCACAAAAGCTATCCTGTACACCGACTATGTTTACAGCGCTGCAGAATCTGTTGGCGCTCTACAAATACCTGATAATAATAATAATATAGATGCTATGCACTGTTGCTTTGTAACAGAGGATACAAAAATAGATCAAACCTGTACTGGAGAAGCTGCAGAGCCAAAACCCTGAGATGGATCAGATGTATTAACCCTGGAGCAGATCGATAAAATTTATCACAGGTGATAGAAGGAAACCCTGGTCTAGGGTGTTGTATCCCTTTAATTAAAGGCAAACATATTATAAGAAACAGTGCCACTCTAGCATCGTGTTTAAACCCTTTGGGTAGAAAGTGTCCAGTTTGTAAATCCACCTGGATTCAATTTGGAGGAGTTTTTTGTACCTGTTGCCTCCTCGCTTTGCGTGATTTGTGATTCTGGTCAATCTCCAAGCTCAATGCCTTAAATAATATCAATGCACAAGATATTCGTGTCACTTTGGATGTAAAGAATCTCTACACCTGCATACCACATAATGAAGGATGTGCTGCTGCACTTGCCCAGCTTTTGAAATATCCCTACATTGGACCACCACTACACTTATGTTTGAATTTAAATTACTTCACATTTGAAAATAACTACTACTTACAAATAGCAGGAACGGCCATGGGCTCTAATGTAGCACCATGCTATGCAAATCTGTTTGTGGCCCAATTTGAAGAGAATAATAAACTTTTGGATACACCAGAAATATAAGCATTATATCGCTATATCGATGATATTCTCCTAATTTGGCAGGGGGAGGAATCTGCACTCTTAATATGGTTTGATAACCTTAATGCACTACCAAGCCCTTTAAAATGTACTACACCATTATGCGCAGATGTCTAGAAGTATTGACTGTAGCATACCTCCCCCCCCCTCCCTATTCCACACATACAGTGGGGCAAAAAAGTATTTAGTCAGCCACCAATTGTGCAAGTTCTCCCACTTAAGAAGATGAGAGAGGCCTGTAATTTTCATCATAGGTATACCTCAACTATGAGAGACAAAATGTGGAAACAAATCCAGACAATCACATTGTCTGATTTGGAAAGAATTTATTTGCAAATTATGGTGGAAAATAAGTATTTGGTCACCTACAAACAAGCAAGATTTCTGGCTCTCACAGACCTGTATCTTCTTCTTTTAGAGGCTCCTCTGTCCTCCACTCATTACCTGTATTAATGGCACCTTTTTTAACTTGTTATCAGTATAAAAGACACCTGTCCACAACCTCAAACAGTCACACTCCAAACTCCACTATGGTGAAGACCGAAGAGCTGTTGAAGGACACCAGAAATAAAATTGTAGACCTGCACCAGGCTGGGAAGACTGATGAATCTGCAATAGGTAAGCAGCTTGGTGTGAAGAAATCAACTGTGGGAGCAATAATTAGAAAATGGAAGACATACAAGACCACTGATAATCTCCCTCGATCTGGGGCTCCACGCAAGATCTCACCCCGTGGGGTTAAAATGATCACAAGAACAGTGAGCAAACATCCCAAAAGCACACGGGGGGACCTAGTGAATGACCTGCAGAGAGCTGGGACCAACGTAAAAAAGGCTACCATCAGTAACACACTACACCGCCAGGGACTCAGATCCTGCAGTGCCAGACTTGTCCCCCTGCTTAAGCCAGTACATGTCCGGGCCCATCTGAAGTATGCTAGAGAGCATTTGGATGATCCAGAAGCGGATTGGGAGAATGCCATATGGTCAGATGAAACCAAAGTAGAACTGTTTGGTAGAAACACAACTCATCGTGTTTGGAGGAGAGAGAATGCTGAGTTGCAATCAAAGAACACCATACCTACTGTGAAGCATGGGGGTGGCAACATCATGCTTTGGGACTGTTTCTCTGCAAAGGGAACAGGACGACTGATCCGTGTACATGAAAGAATGAATGGGGCCATCTATCGTTAGATTTTGAGTGCAAACCTCCTTCCATCAGCAAGGGCATTGAAGATGAAACGTGGCTGGGTCTTTCAGCATGACAATGATCCCAAACACACTGCCCGGGCAACAAAGGAGTGGCTTCGTAAGAAGCATTTTAAGGTCCTGGAGTGGCCTAGCCAGTCTCCAGATCTCAACCACATAGAAAACCTTTGGAGGGAGTTGAAAGCCTGTGTTGCCCAGCAACAGCCCCAAAACATCACTGCTCTAGAGGAAATCTGCATGCAGGAATGGGCCAACATACCAGCAACAGTGTGTGACAACCTTGTGAAGACTTACAGAAAACGTTTGACCGCTGTCTTGCCAACAAAGGATATATAACAAAGTATTGAGATGAACTTTTGATATTGACCAAATACTTATTTTACACCATAATTTGCAAATAAATTATTTCAAAATCAGAAATGCTTCGTAAGAAGCATTTTAAGGTCCTGGAGTGGCCTAGCCAGTCTCCAGATCTCAACCACATAGAAAACCTTTGGAGGGAGTTGAAAGCCTGTGTTGCCCAGCAACAGCCCCAAAACATCACTGCTCTAGAGGAAATCTGCATGCAGGAATGGGCCAACATACCAGCAACAGTGTGTGACATCCTTGTGAAGACTTACAGAAAACGTTTGACCGCTGTCTTGCCAACAAAGGATATATAACAAAGTATTGAGATGAACTTTTGATATTGACTAAATACTTATTTTACACCATAATTTGCAAATAAATTATTTCAAAATCAGACAATGTGATTGTCTGTATTAGTTTACACATTTTGTCTCTCATAGTTGAGGTATACCTATGATGACAATTACAGGCCTCTCTCATCTTCTTAAGTGGGAGAACTTGCACAATTGGTGGCTGACTAAATACTTTTTTGCCCCACTGTATGTGCCCCCCCATCCCTCCCCCCTTCTTTTCCCTGCACTCAATATATTTAAGCTGAAGTGCTCTACTGTATAATCATTGATCCGCTCATCCTCACAAGAAATAATCTGTAATTTAACTCTGCACAGGGTGAGACCAACTTGATGTATTCGAATTTGGTTGGCCTTATTTTGTTTCTTTTCTTTTCAAACGTACAGAACTTTCTGTGTAGGGTCAGAAGACCCAATATTCTACTTAATTTTACTGTTGAAAAGGGGTCCTGCGAGTCCCCAATAGTTATGTTATGGATTTGCAAAATTTTGAATAAAAAACAAAAAATTTACTACACAGCTTGACAAACAACAGATTGATTTTCTGGACATTAGAATTTTTAAAAACAAAGGTAAACTTGGCACCACTCTGTACATGAAGCATACAGACAGGAATTCAATCCTCCACGGCAGAAGTTGCCATCCTCCAGCACTTCTACGTGCTACAGTTTGATCAAGTAATTAGGAACAATACTTTGGATGATACTAAACTAATTCAGATCAATAAATAGTACAAAGATTTAAACAGAGGGGCTATGAATTCCAAAATAAAAGCAGTGGAAGCTGAAACCAAACGAACCAAGAGGGCACAGAAAAGACTCACTTTTGCCACAACGTACTATTCGGACAAACAACTAATAGGTTCCACTCTACGAAAAAATTGGGACATTATCAAAACTGATCCTAATCTACCATTTGGGGACTATGACCCACGACTTGTAGGTTTTCATCAGGGTATTAACCTCAAGGACCTATGATGAGACCAGACATGGACAACAGAATAACACAAAGAACATGGTTGCCTGTAAAGAAACCAGGATGCTACCGATGTGTGAGCTGCACTACCTGTAACAGCTTAATCCCTGGAAAAAACTTCCACCATCCCCATACAAACAAAGAATTTGTGATTAAACATTATGTCACTTGCACCACTACTTACATAATCTACATCATTATTTGTGCGTGTGGACTTTTTTATGTAGGAAAGACTTGTGCCACCTTGAGAACAAGAATGGTGAATCATCGTTCTGCAATAAGGGCAGCCCTGGACAAAGGTACTTCTGATCAGCCAGTTGCTAGACATTTTGCGGAAATGGGACACACAGTTTCCCAAATGAGAACCATGATAATTGACCATGTCCCTTCTGCAAAGCGAGGAGGCAACAGGGACAAAAAACTCTATATCAATGAGATAAGTCCATTCATGTTTACTTATGTATTTCCTGTTAGTTCTAATGTTTCCATACTATGTGTAATTATGAATGCATACCTTATTAAGAACACTGCTAAGAGTTTGATTTCCAAAAAAATAATTTTTGATTGTTTTAATGACATGCACTAACTATATGCTTAACTTAACTCCGTCCCATGCTTTGGTAATGGAATTTGGGATCTATGCTTTATTTTCCATTCCGAATGTAGCTATACTTTAGCACTGATTTAGACAAACTTGTCAATAATTGTCTTTCTCCTCCGCACTATGTGTTTATTTTTAAACAGAGGTTAGACGTATCAATTGGCTGATATTAGTGTTCCTTTTTAGATGCATTGGTGCTTCATTCTGACTACAGTGATTGAATTTACCAATAGGCATTACTATGCAAAGGGCAGAGACCCTGCATTAGAAATCTGTTTCTTTAACAGATCATATAACCTAATACACTTCGCTGCCAGTGCCGCTGCTACAAAGTAAGATTAACAGCTTTTTCAAATATTATTTTGATTTAGCTCTTGTGTCCCCTTTATAGTATTTTTTGTTACTTATTAAGAAAACCCATCCACATTGTATCACAATCTGTTCCAGCACTCTAATCACTAAGTGTAACATAGTGTCTCAATGCTATGTGTATAATAGTTTTTGTTTATCATGATCACAATGGTAACTCAGGGGTCAGATCACATCGGAGAGTAAACCGGAAGTGGTTCAGGATTCAAACTGCTACAGTTTTCTAACTGCACAGAGGGGTATGTTTCAATGCTCAATTGTTTGTTCACATTTTGATTATTTGCATAATTGATTATACATGCTATTTAAGTGTGTTGTTTTTTCACTTTTGCACTGTCTGAGGAAGGGGCTTGCGACCCCAAAACATCACAGTAGTGTAAAAAATAAAAAAGTTGTTTGCTTTAAATTTCAAATCCAGAGAGTGCCACTTCCCTATCACAACTTCTGTATGGGTTCTTTTGAGATGTTATTTTCAAAGCTGGACACCCTGGTAAGTGACCATTAAGTGAGAGTGCCTGTCTTTTTCAATATTATATATATATATATATATATATATATATACCTAAATCAGAACACTAAGTAAAATAAGCCTTTCTCACCTTGTGGTAAATCTTTCTTGTAACAGGCTTGAATTGAGGCTTCTATCAATTAAGCATTCAATCTGCAGGCTGTTAAATTGAGAGATTGGAGGTTTTGGTAAAAGAATGGCCCTTAAGATACTAGATCTGGATGTTGAGGTAGATGCCATGGAGGAGCACTGGACATCTAAACCAGAGCTGCATACCACATATTGCATGGCCATGAAGGAGCTATCAGTATTGCTGAAATCTCTTTCTGTTTGATTTGAGCAATCTCTCTTGAAAGAAGCATAATTAACAGAATAAATATAACTAGGCATTAAGGGCAAGGCACTGTTAGGGCACCTATCAAATCCGCTTGTGGATCTCTCTACCTCAACTCATATCTGGGGAGTTTGTGGTTCAGATGAGATGCCATCAAATCTATTTCTGGCAG
This sequence comes from Bombina bombina, assembly GCF_027579735.1. Classification (NCBI taxonomy): domain Eukaryota; kingdom Metazoa; phylum Chordata; class Amphibia; order Anura; family Bombinatoridae; genus Bombina; species Bombina bombina. Next base: position 869,813,945 of record NC_069503.1, on the reverse strand, counting down.
CCCCCAGTGAAAAACCAACTGGTTGAAAATCTTCTAGTTTAGAGACCATTCTCCTGAGTGTAAAGTTGTCACATGTGAAGCAAATCTTAAAGCAAGGTCTGAATGTACCCTCCTCCTTTGGAACAATGAATAGAATGGGATAGAAACAATTCCCTCAATCTTCCCTCGGTAGGGGAACAACAATTTCTCCAGATCCTGCCCACACTGTAAGAAAGCCGCTGTCTTTCCTGGTCTCTTTGAGACATAAGACAGGATAAACCTTCCTCAAGGAGGCAGAGACCTAAAGCCTATCCTGTATCCCTGAACAGACTACAGAACTAGGCTTTTTTTTTTAAAGTTTTTATTGAGACAATCAAAAAAAAAAATACATAAAATAGAAAAGGCAGGCATAAACCTTTACAACATAGTAATTTCACATAATCCTGGATATAGAGTTAAGATTGGGATGTACATCTTGAATGTGCTACTGATAAACTCTAAACACACTTAGAATGCTTTTACATATCCAGTTATTGCAATGAGGTAAGGTTACCTGAACTTAAATACTTTGTCTTCATTTTATAGTTTTAAGAAATAACAGTAGAACAAAATTATTCAACAATATAATACAAAACATACAACTCAGAATTAATTGGGACAAAATTGTCTAGAGTCTTATCAAGAGTAGGGTTATTGGAAATCTGTATAGTATGTTTAGCTACGAAGTGAACACAGGAGAGACACAGTGGGAGTCCACACCCAGGGAGACCGTATGCAGACCTCACCTGGTATGTGGCTGCGTATATACTCGTATTTGTGTCTGTACAGTTGGGTATACGACTAGAGATATAGGGAAGGGGGGTTTTGATTTTGTTTGGGTGGGGGTCCTGTGAGCTTCCAGACTAGTCTTGGAAAAGTGTAAGCCACTGGTGCCATATTCTAATGTGCAAGTCTGTCTTGTCTAACACTTGAAAGGAATATTGCTCCATCAGCCTGATGTGTCTGATGGTGGATAGTATTTGCATGAAGGATGGTGGGTTTTTGTTCCTCCATGCCCTGGCTATGGCCAGTTTAGTTGCCATGAAAAGGTAGATTGCGAGGGCCTCTGTGGGGCTGTCTAATGTGGGAACTGGCATATGCAGAAGGGCAACTTCCGGTAAGTAGGGAGGGTAAATACCTAGGTGGTTAAGTGTGTTGTATGTTTTTTTCCACAGGGGCTGGATTTTTGGGCATGACCACCAGATATGTATATGTGTGCCCGGTTGTCCGCATAACCACCAGCACAGAGGGGATTGTGAGTTGTATGTTTTATGTAGGTGAACTGGGACCAGGTGCCATCTGACTGAGATTTTATAATACAGCTCCCATAAAGTAGCACAGTGAAGTAGCTTTCTAGTTATCTGTATTCTGCTCTGCCATATGTCGATGTCTACAAGGAATCCTATTTCTTTCTCCCAGGCTGTATGTTGTGGGATTTTGAGGGAAGGTTTAGTATTGGCCAGGAGGGTGTAATGTAAGGATAGCGGATGTTTGATGATGTGCGCGTTAGCCCATGTCTGTTCCCATATGGTGCAGAACTAGGCTTTTAAAGGCTAAAGTCAGAAGTCTAGACTTTGACACTGTGTCCGCAGACCAAGACTTTAACCAAAGAGACCTACTAGCAAGGACTGCTAAAGCTGTATTTTTTGCATTGATTCATATTATCTGAATAACGGTATCACAGATAAACAAATATGCCAACTCAAACAATGAATACATTCCTGAGTATCCTCTAAAGAAGACTTATTTGAAACTAGATCAGATAGCAAAAACACCAAAATGAGGTCGCTGCAGCCACCCCAGTGATGGCCACTGCTGGTTGGAAAAAAATTCTCCCTTGCAAGAATGCCCTTCCGCAGAAAATCTTCCAGTTTTCGGTTCATGGGCTCCTTGAAGGAAGTAATGTCCTCAAGAGGAATGGTAGTTCTTCTGGCCAATGTAAATATAGCTCTGTCCTCCTTTTTTAATAGATTCCCAAAGTTTCAGATTAACATCTGGAAGAGGAAATCTTTTTTTAAAAATATGGGGGTAGGAATTAATGGAACTCCAGGCTTATCCATTCCTTAGTAATAATCTTTGTAACTGAGGTAGAAACTGGAAAAACCTCAACTGACCTAGACTTAAGTTTAAACACACAATCCAGCTTCTATAGTGGATTATCCTCCAATGGGTTAAGGTCCTGGATGTCTTCAAGATTTGCTTAAAGGGATAGGAAAGTCAAAATCACATGATTCAGATAGAGCATGTAATTTTAAGACACTTTTAAATTAACTTCTATTTTCAAATGTGCTTTGTTTTCTTGTTATCCCTTGTTAAAAAAAAGAATACACCAGTGGGAGCTGCTGCTAATTGGTGCCTGCACACATTTGTCTCTTGTGATTGGCTAACTAGATGTGTTCAGCTTGCTGCCAGTAGTGCCATGCTGTTCCTTCAGCAAAGGATAACAAGAAAATAAAGCAAATGTGATAATAGAAGTAAATTGGAAAGTTGTTTAAATTGTATGTTCTATCTGAATCATAACATTTTTTTGGGGATTTACTATACCTTTAAGTAAATAACACAAATGTTCTAACTAAAATTGAAACTTGGAATCCGCAGCCCCTTTCTCTGAGGTTGAAGATAAATCATCAGACAAAAGCTCCCCCTCAGTAAGAGAAGAAGATCCCTCAGAATCAGATATTTGGCTACTGTCAAGCCCAACAGAAGCAGCACCAGCAGGCTCCATAACAAAGTAATAACTTTATTTTAAAAAATCCCAAATAAAATGTATCACACAAAATGCCTTAATATAAACTATCCAAGGAGGATATATAAGGAGATATTAGTGTTATATATATATATACTATGTTACAATATCATGTATTATTATATCCGCAGTAATCTCCAGTAAAATGTTGGAGTACTTATCTTGGCAGTTGCCAACCAATTATAAATGTATTTATGTAACAATATATTTATTAAAAATCAATATTTAATCCTTTTGTTCTTGATTAGTTATCTTTATAGACACATTGAATTATATTTATGTAAAAACTAGATTATGAATCAATTATACACACTTATTCTGTTACAATTATTCTACACAAAACAGATCATAAAATGTACCTTTAAAAGTTAACCTTACAATGAATCACTTGTTGAAATATATCACAATGAAAATACCAGAATATGGACCGCTAACTTAACAGTGCTTAGTTAAACAATATAACAAGATACTTCACACAAATCTTACTGAATCTCAATAAAGCTAAGAGAAATTTCAGAAAAGTATCATTAAACTATTTAGCCCACAAATGGGTCTATATAACTTCAATTAAAACACCAGAAATGTTATATTATTAATGAAACAGCCAATTTATATGCCAGTTTCTAAGAGATTTCACTTAGAAAATCTTTCTTAGCAGTAGGATTAATTTAGCAACTATAATTATTTTTAAACTATACCAGGCTATGGAACATAGATTTAAAATACAAAGTACCTCTTTAAATTACCAGCTTCAATTAAACTGTAGCAACAATGAATGTCTTTGTTTTAAAATATTGAATTACAAAACTCCATACATTACCACAAAACCAAATTGAATTTTCAGCTTTTTCAGATTAATCCAGTTCACCGTCATAAATAAGAAAGGTATTTGCAATTCAGAGAATAAAAGGTTTAGGCCTAATGTTGCTTTCTGTAAACCAAGGCAGCAAGATAAATCAGAGACTTGAAATTCAGCAGCATGACCCTTTTTCTCCTGTGCATCAGGTTTTTATGTCAAGTCATAAAACCCACCTCTATTCTAATCATTGGTGAATATTCGGATATGCCCCTCGAAGCTGTCTTTCCATTGGCCCTACGAAGCTGAACATGTCATTGGCTTACTGGGAATGTATGGGTTTTAACAGTTTAAAACCCATACATTCCCAGTAATTCTAACAGTTTACTATATATATTTTAATTTTTAAATGAATATTTGATATACTCACTATTTCCTGCATCAGCAGACAAATATGTCCAATATGTATGGGATTATTTAATACTATTTAATCTGAGTATTTTCATACTAAACATGAGTATATTCCACTTCTTTATGGCACTTAAAAGGATATTAATACTTTCAGCATGGATCTAATTAATATTTTCTCAGTTTACAATTTCCATCTTAATATCACATACATACCTTGTGAGTGGCAGCCTGATGTAATTTCATATAGCTATATTTACATTTGATTATTATCCCATATTAATATAAATATTGCATATCTGTGGATATTATTTTAATAATTAGTGTATACGCTATATGATATGATTCAGGGCACACATTATATAGGCATTCATATATTAGTATCTACTAGTCATAGCTAAAACCTAGTTTGTATATCAGATGCCTCGAAAACAAAAGAATGTTATGTATTTTGAAATAAATTGGACATTTTAAATTGAACATATAGCTATTTACTAAATTTAGCCGACACTTATCTACTATGTTACTGTTAGGCATTTCTCTCAGATCCACCAATATGCATTTATACAATACTGAGGTACACCCTAACTGAAAATTAGACATACGTTGTACTGTAAAATTTCAATTCTAAATGCTTTCAACTTCCCCATATCACCAAGGGCATTTGGAGCTTCAATTTCTAGGGTTTGTGTATTGGAACTCAGCATGTGCCAATTTGCACTGAGATAATAGATATTTAAATTGTTGGTCATCCTGGAAAGGTATCTCAAATTGTAGATCTCTCAGTTGCTTATCCACAGGGGTTCCTGTGATCTAAGTAATTAATTTTTTAGGCTAAATTAATTTAGAGATTTCAATCTGGGAAGTCTATACAACAATAATTCTTTAGAAATTACCTCTCTTCTGAGACTGTGATCAAAGGCTCTTGAAATGTGACATTATCTCTTATAGTTTGGGACAAATGTTTGTTCTTTAGAAGTCCTGTCTAGTGGAACTCTGAACAGCAGAAGGTTTGAGTAAACATACTTCCTTTTATATCTACTGGGGACATGTCAGGCTTGTAATGTGTCTCTGACAACAGAAAGAGGGGTCGACATCACCCATTCCAGCGTTTGTTCACAATGCAGCCAATAAAATTGATATCAATAGTTTCTTATATAAATTAAATAATCAATATGATATCTGTGCACATAGATTCCAAAGATATCTCACCTTTTATATGACATAATTCCCCCTTTCAATTTTCAATATATGTAGGACAAATGTATTGGAAATTGACTGAAAACCCATGTAATTGGCGAGGGTATTTACATTATATGCATTATAGATAGTCTTATTATGAAGAGAGCCCGTTATTTTTCAATCTTCATATTTATGCTCGTTAGCTAGGCATCTTTAAACTACAATACTTCTTTAGTGCATTTGGGGATATGACACTTCATTCTCCCTCTATGACTTGTAGTTAGGATCTAGGATGGCACGCTCACAACTGGTTAATATGGACCCATTTACCCATAAAAAAATTTTTTTTAGGGATCCTAATTTTATAGGCATAGAAGAAAATAGAGGGGCGCCTCATGTGTAGGATCAACAGATATAAAAATCAGTAATAACAGTAGTAGAGCCAAATGGGTACTCACACACTTCACAAGCACACCAATGTGCTGGTAGTAGCAGGCTGCAGATTCAAATAGGTGTGGCAGCTCACCTCTCAGGTAGTACTGTGATGCCCAGATCAGATTTCTTAATGTTGTAATCAAATGGCTCCAATAGGTAACACAAAGTCCCAAAAAGGTAGAGAGACTCTTATGTATCAGCAGGGCAGTAGGTAGGTAAAGATATCCACTCAAAGGCGTATTTCCAGTAAAATACAAATATTTATTAAAAACAAAAGTTAAAAAACACAACAGAACAATTGCTGTGTTAGGTGGATAAAAAAGGGGTTAACAGTGACCCCAATACTGCAACGCGTTTCTCGGTTTTGCACCGTTTCATCAGGCATAAAATTGTTCTTATTTAATTTTATAGGCAACTGGAGACATTATTTCAGTAATGACAAAAGACCCCTTCCATGATGGAAGAAACTGATCCCTTCTAAAGTTATAAAGATAAACTTTATCATTCATTTCATATTCCCTTGTGGACATTTTGAGATCATAATAGGTTTTAGCAGCAGTTGCGGCCCTCTCTATGTTCCTTTGAGCAAATACAAAGGCATATTGCAGGTGCTTCCTTAAGTTCTCCACATATTGATGTGTATTTGCAGCATTTATAAAATTCTGGTCTGATGTACGGTACAATTGATGTTGAGGTAGAACCATTCTTCTACCAGCCATCAATTCGAAAGGTGACATCTTAGTAGCACTACTTGGAGTTGCTCTTAATGCCATTAGGACTATAGGTAATTTTACGTCCCAGTCTTTACCTGTTTCACTCACAAACTTTTTGAGGATTTTCACAATGGACTGGTTGTAACGCTCTACACCACCACTTGAGGCAGCTCTATATGCAATATGGAGCTTCCTTTTAACCCCTAGTATTTTCCACATTTTTGTCATTACTTCGCTAGTGTAGTGGGTCCCCCGATCGGAGTCGATTCACTGGGGTAAACCAAATCTGGAAAACACGTGGTTGACGAGCAATGCTGCGCATGTTTCAGCACTATTGTTAGGTGCACTGATGCACTCTACCCATTCAGTAAACAGACATGTCACTGTTAACATGTATCTGTAACCTCTAGATAACCTAGTTACTGGACCAATAAAATAAATTTGGATATCTGACCATGGCATTACCATCCCCCTTTTCTGTAATGGCGCTCTATGCGTTGACACAGTGGGTTGGAACTGTGGACAGATTAAACACCCTTGACAGTAGGTTTGAACATCTTTCAACATGTGCGGCCAAAAGGCGTAGTCACGCAATATTTCATACATTAATTTGGCACCATGATAGCCAGATGTGGGAGCATCATGGGCATGTTGAAGCATGAGACCTCTGAACTTTGTAGGTATCAACCATTGTTGGATGCCAGTTTTGGAGGTTCTAATTAACAAACCATCCTGTAACTTGAATTGTGATCTGGACTTCATTACGATTCTAAGATCGTCCTTACCAATACCTTCCTCTTTTGAGATGGGGTTGTTTTCGGGATCTTCTATGTGTTTATAGAAGATACCTATAATGAGGTCTTCTTTTTGACTAGTCAGGTCCTCACTAGGATAATTCTAACTGCTTTGTACCAGGTTAGGCTCACTTTGTTGTTTAGCTTGGTTTCTAGTAATGGCTTCTACCTGAATTGCACCCATTAAGTGGTCGATATTAAGGAGTTCTCTAGTTATGGTCAACAGATCTGCAAGATCATTGCTTTCCTTATCAGGACATAGAATCCTGGAATGACCCTTGGTCTTTTTCCAGTGTATGGTTAAACCATTGGATACCACTAACTTATCAATTTCTCAAAACAACTTGCCATGTTTGACTGGTTTGTTGTTGGTTTTCTGCATGCCATTTCTTTTCCAAGTTGGTCTTCGTATATTTTATATGGGGAAAGCAATTGTTCCTCCAGGAAACCATCTTCTAATAACTCTTCCCCATGATCCTTAGCAGTACAGTCGTGGAGCTCAGCAAGCCCCTTTGCAACTGGATTCTTTTTATTTTGCTTGTAGCAAATTTCTAAAGGCCAGCCTTGTAAGGAAAGAGTCCAAGCTATTATGCAGCTATTGGACAGGTTCCAATCTCTTATTCTCTCACTTTGCAGATATAGCAAAGGCTGGTGGGCCATTTCTACAATAATTTTCTCACCCTGTATATAGCTGCGGAAATTTTGTAGAGCCCATCTAGTAGATAAGAAGGCTTTTTCGCAATCATTAAATTTTATTTCTACTGGGGATAAAGTTTTGCTCACATAAACAATGACTTTGTTTAAATTGTCATGCTTTTGGTATAAAACAGCACTCATGCATATATACTGTATGTGTAACCTGTCTCTAAGTAGAAAGGTTTACCACCTTCAGGGTACGCTAAGCAAGGTAATTGAGTGAGTTTTCTCTTCAGCTCTCTGACGGCTGTCTCTTGAGCCTCACTCCAGTGCAATTTCACATCCTTCTTTAGAAGAAGTAGCAGTGGTTTAGCTAATTCTGCATAATTATCAATAAATCTGTGAGAATAATTTCTCATACCAAGGAATGATCTCAATATCTTTAAGTTAGTTGGGTTCTTAGAATTTACTATAGCTTCCACCTTTTTCTTTGGAGGATTTAACCCTTCATAAGTAACTTCATGTCCCAAGAAGTTTACACGAGTGCGGCATCATTGAGCTTTTTTTAGGGATAATTTGACACCTGCCCTTTTAAGTTGGCTGAGGACATGTTTGAGCTCTGTGGTGTGTTTTTCAAAGTCTAAACTCTTGATTAACACATCATCAACATAAGATAAGGTCCCCCTTTCCAGTGCATCAGGCATAGCTTTATGCATGAATACAGCAAATTCATGTCCTGAATTTATGTATCCAAACAGGAGCCTTTGGAATGCATACTGGACCTTTTGGAACGAGAATGCAAGCTTATACTGGTCTTCCTTGTGTACCTTTATGGTCCAATATCCCTGTGCACAATCAATGGCAGTGAATATTTTGGATCCCTGCATCTGCGCTAGACACTGGTCAATATATGGCACAGGCCAGCCACACATGTACACTCGTTTGTTTAGCTGTCTTAAGTCCGCACACAAACGCCATTGTCCATTAGGCTTAATAACACCAAGAATAGGATTGTTATAAGAGCTTTGCACCTGTCTGATGATACTCCTTTCTTCCAGGTTCCTTATGATTTCTGCAAGAGAATCACAGAAGGCTAAAGGGAGTCTGTATTGTTTAACAAAGACAGGTGGTGCATTGGGATCTGTTTGGATTCTTGCAATGTGCAGGTCTGTAGTCCCACAGTCATAAGAATCCCTAGCAAAAATATCCTTGTACTCCAGGAGGTGGCACAGGTGGCGCTGTGTCACCTCCAGGGAACCAAACTGTCCACGTCCTCTGAGTCAACCTTGTTGCTTTCACCTCCAAAATAAAAGAGCGCACAATAGTGTAGCAGATTTCAGACAATGTGGTAGGTGCACAAACTGGTTATACTCACAAGTTTGCAGTTAAAATAAGCCTTTTATTAAAATCATCACAAAGGTGTCTTCAGGTGCAGCTTCAGGTTTTGTTTAAAATACATCAACGTGTTTCGGCTAAAACAATTTCTGGAACAAATGGTTATAGCCTAGCAATATTCACAAACAAATTTATAGATGTCTACTTATCAAGCCGTCAACTTACTTGCATTCGACGGCACCAATATGCTCGCCTAAGATCGCCTAACATCACTGCCGCGGACCTGAATATGTTCTCCAAAATTACCAAAAAAGCTGTTAAAAAGCCAAGCACCAAGTACAGGGCAATGAGCAGCGGACTGTTGTTAACTAACAGTCATCAATCTCGCTGCTCTTCGGCTTTTTCACAGCTTTATTGGTACCCTGTCACTAAACACCCACACTATTCTATACTGTTTTACCCCCTATACCGCCGCTCCCGGAGCCCACCGCAACTCTAATAACTGTATTAACCCCTAAACCGCCGCTCACGTACCCCGCCGCAACTAAATAAAGTGTTTAACCCCATAAACCGCCGCTCCCGGAGCCCACCGCCACATACATTATACTTATTAACCCCTAATCTTCCGCCCCTACACCGCCGCCACCTACATTATATGTATTAACCCCTAATCTGCCCCCCTACACCGTCGCCACCTACATTATATTTATTAACCCCTAATCTGCCCCCCCTACACCACCGCCACTATATTAAATTTATTAACCCCTAAACCTAAGTCTAACCCTAACCCTAAAACCCCCTAACTTAAATATAATTTAAATAAATCTAAATAAATATTCCTATCATTAACTAAATTATAAGAAAAAAAGAGTATCCAATGCTCATCAAGGGAAAGGGACAAAGAGTCACTCAGGTTCCAAATATAAAAATGTAAAAAAGTCTTTATTTAGAATATTCCAAAGGATAAAAAACATATATGTGGAGAAAGAAAAAATTAAAGTTGAAAACATAAACAAATAAGCAACTAAAGCAAATAGTTATGCTAAATAGTTACAAAAATAACAATATTATTACACAGAGGACAAATTTATATATACAAATATGAATGCACATACATGATAGAATAAGCAAAATTCCATAATAATAAAATTTTTAATTTAAATGGAACAGATGAATAATTCTAAACTGAAACAAAACCAAAAAATAAACTAAATATAGTATAAAGGTAAGTGCACCAAAACCTTTATAAAAAACTCAAAGTGGCTACCATTTTGGACAGAAGAAAAGTAGTATTGTATAGTCTACATTAGTATTACCACACCAATAAAGGCATGAAGGAAATAATCAATATCACTGATATCCATTTCAGCAGACAATGAAAGCCCAAAGGTTGTTGTATAGTTACATCAGATATTAATGCTTAATGTAAAGCAGAGACAGAGCTAAACACTATCTGTGCCAAAAATTGATGATGTCAAATTCAGAATTGAAACCCCCAGGTACCAGGCTACTGAGCCTGTGTATCCAGTAAATATCCTGTCTGGAGAGAATATGAAATATATCACCCCCTCTTGGTGGTCTGGACACCTGCTCGATAGCCTGCCACCTGAGGGTTCCAACATCTCCCGAATGGACATCCAAAAAGTGCTTAGACAAAGCAGAAACAGCCCTTTCCTGGGAGACATAGGAGAGATGCTCCCTGACCCGCTTGCCCACAGGCCTAGTAGTTCTGCCCACATATTGTTTGTTACACTGGGTGCACTCGATTAAATATATGACATATTTACTGCCACATTTAATGCAACCTCTAGTGTCAAAGACTTCTGACGTACGGGCTGAGATAAATGTTTTTGAAACAAACATGTGGTCACATGACTTACATGTCTTTTTACCACACTTGTATGTTCCCTTAACCTTCAGCCAAGAGCTACCACTATCCTGTTGTGGCAGCATACTAGGGGACAAAATGTTTCCCAGGGTCAAATTACGTTTGTAGATGAAATTACAGCCATCATCTATAATTTCCTGTAGTACCGTATCACCACGAAGAATAGGCAAATTTTTCTCTATTACCTTACAAACTTTGTCAAACTGATTAGAAAAGGCTGTGACTAGGGTGGGTTTAAACTTAGTGGAAGGGTGATTCATCAATTTGTTGTCTCTTTGCCGTCCATGGACACTTTTTCTGATACGGTACTACGGGAAATTATAGATGATGGCTGTAATTTCATCTACAAACGTAATTTGACCCTGGGAAACATTTTGTCCCCTAGTATGCTGCGTGTTGTTGTGAGAGGCTGAGCAGTGTTCTTCCGGTATCAAACTGCAGGAGATGTACCCGACATTGAGGAATACTACTTATTGTTTTTGTCTATTATTCCACCCTGCGAGGTGGGCTGAGAATACAATTTGCATTTTTGTACCTTTTATTGGTTATAAATAAAGATTTAAAAAAAAAAAAAAGCTAGCTACAATATAACTAATAGTTACATTGTAGCTAGCTTAGGGTTTATTTTTATTTTACAGGCAAGTTTGTATTTATTTTAACTAGGTACAATAGTTATTAAATAGTTATTAACTATTTAATAACTACCTAGCTAAAATAAATACAAAAGTACCTGTAAAATAAAACCTAACTTAAGTTGCGGGGCATTGGCTAATTGGAACAGCCAATAGAATGTAAGCTCAATCCTATTGGCTGATTGGATCAGCGCTGAATGTCTAGAAGATGGAGCCGCTCCGCGCCGATGGATGAAGATAGAAGATGCCGTCTGGATGAAGACTTCTGCCCGTCTGGAGGACCACTTCTGCCAGCTTCGTTGAGGACTTCGGCCCGGTTGGGTGAAGACTTCTACCGGTAGGGTGATCTTCAAGGGGTTAGTGTTAGGTTTTTTAAGGGGGGATTGGGTGTGTTTTAGAGTAGGGTTGGTTGTGTGGGTGGTGGGTTTTAATGTTGGGGGGTTTGTAATTTTTTTTTACAGGTAAAAGAGCTGATTACTTTGGGGCAATGCCCCGCAAAAGGTTCTTTTAAGGGATATTTGTAATTTAGTGTAGGGTAGGGCTTTTTTTTATTTTGGGGGGCTTTTTTATTTTGTTAGGGGGATTAGATTAGGTGTAATTATTTTAAAAATCTTGTAATTTGTTTATTATTTTCTGTAATTTAGTGGGGGTTTTTTGTACTTTAGATAATTGTATTTAATTGTATTTAATTGTATTTAGTTTAGGGAATTAATGTAATTATAGTGTAGTGTTAGGTGTAATTGTAACTTAGGTTAGGTTTTATTTTACAGGTATATTTGTATTTATTTTAACTAGGAAGTTATTAAATAGTTAATAACTATTTAATAACTATTGTACCTAGTTAAAATAAATACAAACTTGCCTGTAAAATAAAATTAGTTATATATATATAACTATTAGTTATATTGTAGCTAGTTTAGGGTTTATTTTACAGGTAAGTATTTAGTTTTAAATAGGAATAATTTATTTAATGATAGGAATATTTATTTAGATTTATTTAAATTATATTTAAGTTAGGGGGTGTTAGGGTTAGACTTAGGTTAAGAGGTTAATACATTTAATATAGTGGCGGCGACATTGGGGGCAGCAGATTAGGGGTTAATAAATGTAGGTAGGTAGCGGTGGTGTAGGGGGGGCAGATTAGGGGTTAATAAGTATAATGTAGGTGGCTGCGGTGTAGGGGGGGCAGATTAGGAGTTAATAATTATAATGTAGGTGGCAGCGGTGTAGGGGGGGCCGATTAGGGGTTGATAAGTATAATGTAGGTGGTGGTGGTGTCAGGGGCGGCAGATTAGGGGTTAATAAATATAATGTAGGTGGCGGCGGTGTAGGGGGGGCAGATTAGGGGTGTTTATACTTGGGGTACATGTTAGGGTGTTAGGTGTCAAAGTTTCCATAGGAATCAATGGGATATCGGGCATCAGCGAACATGAGCTTTCACTGCTTTCAGACTCCCATTGATTCCTATGGCATCCGCGGCCTCCAGGGCGGCGGTTTGAAAACCAGGTTCACTGGGCCGGAATAGTGGCGAGCGTACCTGGTAGAAATTTGTAGTCAGATTGTGCCAAATTTGCATTCAGAACATCTGTAATGACATAAGCATCGATCTGTTTCGGACAGATCGTATGTTACGTCACAAAATTCTACTTTTGCCGGTTTGTAGGGTTTGATAACTAAGGGGAATCAGGCTCGCCACAAATAAGCTGCGGAATTCCAGCGTATTTGCGGTTGACGGATTGATAAATAGATGCCATAGTCTCAAAATCCTGTCTGCCTTCTTCAAGACACAGTGTAAGGATATGACAGGAATACCCAAGTATATATATATATCTATTTACAGCTCCACTCAGTCTCACACCAAACCACGGGTATTATGTTGTATTTAATACCCTAATTGTGCTCATAGAACTGAGGGTGACCTTCCGAGGGTCAAGAGATGTAAAATAGTATAATTGAGTAGCAAGAGCAGTGAATCCAAAAGCTATTGAATAATGTGATATCCAAGTTGATCAAATTACCTAGCAAAGGTAAAATGGTTGATGACGGCTAAATAGGGAAGTAAGGTCATGTGATAACAACACTTAAAGGGAATGTATCAATAATAATCAATAGATGTCAAACATGATCCTGACACACACCCATCCACAGGTGTGCTGAATTCAGCTTACATCAGGGCTGTATCCAATTCCTATCTTTTTTCTGTCAGGAAGTGTAGAAATATACCAATGAAATTCAGTATGCCAGATGCCTTAAATACATTTATATGGTTACAATTCCCCACATAAAAAGCTTACATTCTGAGATCAACAGACCTATAATGTCTTTGTGTTGATAATCTCTTTACATTGATAATATCTCACTAAATAATCTGTATCAAAAACAATCTGTGCTTAAAAACATGTGTGTTATTTAAACATTCATTTGTGCAGCATAAATCAAACTATACAAATTATGATGAACCACATTAGCTATTGGTACAAGGCAAAAGTTGTGCCCTTAATAAACATCTTATTATTACGATGTCTGTTAAGATCAATATTAAAATAGTGACCAATCTACAAAAAGAAACATTGGTCAAATGTCCTTGCGTCAACCAATGAAGAAATCGGTAGTCCTACTCGGTCTCTATCCCAGGACCTTGTGCATGTCAAGCGGACGTGATAACCACTGCACTATCACAATCTTAGTTCCTCTTTCTCCCAATGGAAACACTGAACATATCGCTCTTGTAGCATTTTTGGAAGTCCCGATTCAATAGAGTGATATTGTCTGCTATTTAGGTGTACAAATAGCAAGATAAAAGGAGGGACAAGTTAGAGATGCAACATAAACAATACAAAAATTGAATTCACTTGATAAACACGGTCAAGGCGCAATAAATAGCAATACCATATAAATAAAAAAATAAAAAAAAACAGTAAAGTCAAAACAACAAATGTTCACTAAAAGGCTGCTATAAAAAGCCTTAATGTATGATATTGATATAGTAAAGCTTATCATTATCACAAGCAAAATAATAAATGCTGTTCATTAGTGAAAACAGGACAGGATGTTACATGTTCTTAAACATGTAGAAAACTTTTTAAAACCTGTATAGAACTATTTTTCTTCAATTCCCACCAACAAACCAATAGTAAAAGAAATAAATCCTCAAAAGCTATTAACTGGCTACTGAAGAGAAGAACTTAGACAACCTCAGTAGTTAAAAACACATCTTTCATAGAAACATAGTAATCTTAAAGGGTATTTATAGTCTAAATCTCCCTTTATAAGGAAGCTGCTTCTTTATAAGAAAGCTGCTACCTTAGGCCTAGATTTGGAGTTTGGCGGTAGCCGTGAAAACCAGCGTTAGAGGCTCCTAACGCTGGTTTTAGGCTACCGCCGGTATTTGGAGTCATTCAAAAAAGGGTCTAACGCTCACTTTTCAGCTGCGACTTTTCCATACCGCAGATCCCCTTACATCAATTGCGTATCCTATCTTTTTCAATGGGATCTTTCTAACTCCGGTATTTAGAGTCGTGTCTGAAGTGAGCGTTAGAAATCTAACGACAAGACTCCAGCCGCAGAAAAAAGTCAGTAGTTAAGAGCTTTCTGGGCTAACGCCGGTTTATAAAGCTCTTAACTACTGTGCTCTAAAGTACACTAACACCCATAAACTACCTATGTACCCCTAAACCGAGGCCCCCCACATCGCCGACACTCGATTAATTTTTTTTAACCCCTAATCTGCCGACCGCCACCTACGTTATACTTATGTACCCCTAATCTGCTGCCCCTAACACCGCCGACCCCTATATTATATTTATTAACCCCTAACCTGCCCCCCCACAACATCGCAGCCAGCTACCTACAATAATTAACCCCTAATCTGCCGACCGCAAAGAGCCGCCACCTACATTATAGCTATGTACCCCTAATCTACTGCCCCTAACACCGCCGACCCCTATATTATATTTATTAACCCCTAACCTGCCCCCCACAACGTCGCAGCCAGCTACCTACAATAATTAACCCCTAATCTGCCGACCGCAAAGAGCCGCCACCTACATTATAGCTATGTACCCCTAATCTGCTGCCCCTAACACCGCCGACCCCTATATTATATTTATTAACCCCTAATCTGCCCCCCTCAACGTCGCCTCCACCTGCCTACACTTATTAACCCCTAATCTGCCGCGCGGACCGCACCGCTACTATAATAAAGTTATTAACCCCTAATCCGCCTCACTAACCCTATAATAAATAGTATTAACCCCTAATCTGCCCTCCCTAACATCGCCGACACCTAACTTCAATTATTAACCCCTAATCTGCCGACTGGAGCTCACCGCTATTCTAATAAATGTATTAACCCCTAAAGCTAAGTCTAACCCTAACACTAACACCCCCCTAAATTAAATATAATTTTAATCTAACGAAATTAATTAACTCTTCTTAAATAAATTATTCCTATTTAAAGCTAAATACTTACCTGTAAAATAAATCCTAATATAGCTACAATATAAATTATATTTATATTATAGCTATTTTAGGATTAATATTTATTTCACAGGTAACTTTGTATTTATTTTAACCAGGTACAATAGCTGTTAAATAGTTAAGAACTATTTAATAGCTAAAATAGTTAAAATAATTACAAATTTACCTGTAAAATAAATCCTAACCTAAGTTACAATTAAACCTAACACTACACTATCAATAAATTAATTAAATAAAATACCTATAATTATCTACAATTAAACCTAACACTACACTATCAATAAATAAATTAAATACAATTCCTACAAATAAATACAATGAAATAAACTAACTAAAGTACAAAAAATAAAAAAGAACTAAGTTACAAAAAATAATTTTTTTTTACAAACATTAGAAATATATTACAACAATTTTAAACTAATTACACCTACACTAAGCCCCCTAATAAAATAACAAAGCCCCCCAAAATAAAAAAATGCCCTACCCTATTCTAAATTACTAAAGTTCAAAGCTCTTTTACCTTACCAGCCCTGAACAGGGCCCTTTGCGGGGAATGCCCCAAGAAGTTCAGCTCTTTTGCCTGTAAAAAAAAACATACAATACCCCCCCAACATTACAACCCACCACCCACATACCCCTAATCTAACCCAAACCCCCCTTAAATAAACCTAACACTAAGCCCCTGAAGATCTCCCTACCTTGAGTCGTCTTCACCCAGCCGAGCCAAATTCTTCATCCAAGCGGAGCAAGAAGAGGTCCTCCATCCGGTAGAAGTCTTCATCCAAGCGGGGCAGAAGAGGTCTTCCATCCGATTGAAGTCTTCATCCAAGAGGCATCTTCTATCGTCATCCATCCGGAGCGGAGCGGCAGCATCCTGAAGACCTCCGACGCGGAACATCCATCCTGGCCGACGACTGAACGACGAATGACGGTTCCTTTAAATTACGTCATCCAAGATGGCGTCCCTCGAATTCCGATTGGCTGATAGGATTCTATCAGCCAATCGGAATTAAGGTAGGAATATTCTGATTGGCTGATGGAATCAGCCAATCAGAATCAAGTTCAATCAGATTGGATGATCCAATCATCCAATCGGATTGAACTTGATTCTGATTGGCTGATTCCATCAGCCAATCAGAATATTCCTACCTTAATTCCGATTGGCTGATAGAATCCTATCAGCCAATCGGAATTCGAGGGACGCCATCTTGGATGACGTCATTTAAAGGAACCGTCATTCGTCGTTCAGTCGTCGGCCAGGATGGATGTTCCGCGTCGGAGGTCTTCAGGATGCTGCCGCTCCGCTCCGGATGGATGACGATAGAAGATGCCTCTTGGATGAAGACTTCAATCGGATGGAAGACCTCTTCTGCCCCGCTTGGATGAAGACTTCTACCAGATGGAGGACCTCTTCTTGCTCCGCTTGGATGAAGAATTTGGCTCGGCTGGGTGAAGACGACTCAAGGTAGGGAGATCTTCAGGGGCTTAGTGTTAGGTTTATTTAAGGGGGGTTTGGGTTAGATTAGGGGTATGTGGGTGGTGGGTTGTAATGTTAGGGGGGGTATTGTATGTTTTTTTTTACAGGCAAAAGAGCTGAACTTCTTGGGGCATGCCCCGCAAAGGGCCCTGTTCAGGGCTGGTAAGGTAAAAGAGCTTTGAACTTTAGTAATTTAGAATAGGGTAGGGCATTTTCTTATTTTGGGGGGCTTTGTTATTTTATTAGGGGGCTTAGAGTAGGTGTAATTAGTTTAAAATTGTTGTAATATATTTCTAATGTTTGTAAATATTTTTTTATTTTTTGTAACTTAGTTCTTTTTTATTTTTTGTACTTTAGTTAGTTTATTTCATTGTATTTATTTGTAGGAATTGTATTTAATTTATTTATTGATAGTGTAGTGTTAGGTTTAATTGTAGATAATTATAGGTATTTTATTTAATTAATTTATTGATAGTGTAGTGTTAGGTTTAATTGTAACTTAGGTTAGGATTTATTTTACAGGTAAATTTGTAATTATTTTAACTATTTTAGCTATTAAATAGTTCTTAACTATTTAATAGCTATTGTACCTGGTTAAAATAAATACAAAGTTACCTGTAAAATAAATATTAATCCTAAAATAGCTATAATATAATTATAATTTATATTGTAGCTATATTAGGATTTTTTTTACAGGTAAGTATTTAGCTTTAAATAGGAATAATTTATTTAAGAAGAGATAATTAATTTCGTTAGATTAAAATTATATTTAATTTAGGGGGGTGTTAGTGTTAGGGTTAGACTTAGCTTTAGGGGTTAATACATTTATTAGAATAGCGGTGAGCTCCAGTCGGCAGATTAGGGGTTAATGTTTGAAGTTAGGTGTCGGCGATGTTAGGGAGGGCAGATTAGGGGTTAATACTATTTATTATAGGGTTAGTGAGGCGGATTAGGGGTTAATAACTTTATTATAATAGCGGTGCGGTCCGCTCGGCAGATTAGGGGTTAATAAGTGTAGGCAGGTGGAGGCGACGCTGTGGGGGGCAGATTAGGGGTTAATAAATATAATATAGGTGTCGGTGGTGTTAGGGGCAGCAGATTAGGGGTACATAGGGATAATGTAAGTAGCGACGGTTTACAGAGCGGCAGATTAGGGGTTAATAATAATATGCAGGGGTCAGCGATAGCGGGGGCGGCAGAATAGGGGTTAATAAGTGTAAGGTTAGGGGTCTTTAGACTCGGGGTACATGTTAGAGTGTTAGGTGCAGACGTAGGAAGTGTTTCCCCATAGGAAACAATGGGGCTGCGTTAGGAGCTGAACGCGGCTTTTTTGCAGGTGTTAGGTTTTTTTTCAGCTCAAACAGCCCCATTGTTTCCTATGGGGGAATCGTGCACGAGCACGTTTTTGAGGCTGGCCGCGTCCGTAAGCAACTCTGGTATCGAGAGTTGAAGTTGCGTTAAATATGCTGTACGCTCCTTTTTTGGAGCTTAACGCAGCCATTCCGTGGACTCTCAATACCAGAGTTATTTTATGTTTAACTTATTTTTATTAATTTTATAAACAAAAGACAGAAAATTGATCAATGAAATTGAATACAACATAGGTCTTGGTACATTGACAACAACAAAAGAAGTGGGTTGGTCAGTGCAGACGACATCACCTCGCTACAATTTCTAGAGTTCTAAGGTGTTCAAAGCTTCAATATGTATCTATAAGTAGTTATTTAGAACTAACTCATAACAGTCTATATATTCCCATCTGCCCTGCCCCTCCCACCTGTTCCTCCCAGTTGGTCATCCTTGTCGGGGTCACCTAGGGGATCAAATCTCCTCTTGGCCCTTAAGAATAGCATTTTATTGATGAGACCAGACCTTCTTAAAAGGACAGAACATTGAGACCAAAAAACTATATTTTCTTGTATCAACAGAAAGAATAAGAAATAGGATAAGAAGATAGGTGAAGAAATAGAAGTTTAATAAGGGCGATAGATTTAGAATGTACTTGTATCCGGTATCCTTAGTTATAAACCCAATTAGGTATTTCAAATTTATATTGGGCAAGTACACATAGAATAAAGTGTAGAATAGAGAGCAAGGTAGAGTATGATAGGGTAGGTTAGAATAGGTCACCTGGGCCCCCCCCCCCCGACCAATGAAGTTACTATGTTCTTTGTTTCTGTAAGACAGTTATATAGCTAAGTTCCTGTTTAAAGACCAGTAAAACCAGACTTTCTCAAATTGTGCTTGTGTATCTAGGATATGTGATGCTGATTCATACATTCGATGGGTTAGTGAAATTTTATTCTTAACTTCCTCCCATGGAGGAGCGTTCGTTTTCCAATATTTTGCAATACTCGTTCTAGTCACCGTACAGGTGATCTTAATAAAAGTGTTTATGTGTTTGTTGAATCTGGGTATGGGCACATGGAGGAGGGCTTGTGTTGGACTAAGTTGGATCCTCTCCTCTAGGATCACGCCCAGGAGGGAAGATAGATGGACCCATGTGGGCTGGATTATGTTACAGTCCCACCACATATGGCGGTATGATCCAATTTCCCCACATCCTCTGTAACAGAGTCTATTGTTGGAGAGAGACATGTGTTGAGTTCTAATCAGGGTTAAGTACCATCTATACATAGTTTTTATAGTATTTTCCCGTAGAGTCGCGCTTAAGAGGCCTGAACAGGCTGAGTGAAATATTTTATCCCACTCATCTTTGTGTTTGTATATGTCTAAGTCGGTTTCCCATGCGTTGATTAATGTGGACTTAGTGGAGTTATTTAGTGCTTGAATCTCTAGGTACAGTCTGGAGATCATCCTTTTGGGTCTTTGTGTTGATCTTAGTAGGATTTCTGTGGTTGTAAGAGTGTTGGGTCTATGTGATTTCATATAATGTTGAATAGCTGAGTTAACGTGAAGATACTGAAACCATAAAAGTTTCATTGGGGCCAGTTGTTCTTGAATTTGTGTGAATGTTTTAGATTTGCTCCCTACTAACCAATCTGCCACCCTGTACAATCCCTTATTTGCCCATATGTCAGCTACGGTACTGACTTCACTAGAAAGGAGATATCTGAGTGGGAGCATAATTGTTTGGGAGGGTAAGATCTTCTGCTGTTTTGTTAGTAGTGACCATAGGTGTTTAGTATGATCTAGTATGTGTTGGTGGTATCTATTGAGAGTGTGCCCTGGGTGGTTTTTGTTCCACAATATGTCGTCTGTATGAGTGGATCCCCCTAGGTCGGCCTCCAGTTTGGTCCATAGGACTAATTTTTCTCTTATTCCTAAGAGTACTGTTTGTGCTAGTCTTGCTGCTCTATAATATTCTAATAGGTTGGGGGCTCCTATGCCTCCTAGTGTCCTGTGTTTTGTTATTAATGAAGTTGAAATCCTGGCTGATTTTTTCCCTCTAATGTATGCGATTAGTTCCGCTTGTAGCTTTTTTAAATCTGACGTCGGAACCTCTATGGGAAGTGTCCTAAAAAGGTATAGAATGCGGGGTAGTACTGTCATCTTTACAGTTGCTAGTCTGCCCATCCATGAGAAATTATATGTTTTCCATTTATTGAGATATTTTCTTGTGTTTTTATATAGTACTTCATAATTATGTTTGTATATTTGGTTGATCTGGGGGGTCAGATAGATCCCTAAGTATTTAAGGGCATGTGTGGTCCAGGTCAGGTCAAAGTTGGATTCTATTAGTTTTTTGATGTGTTGTGGGAGACCCAGCGAAAGCGCTTCACATTTATCGAGATTGACTTTATATCCTGAAATCTGTGAGAACTCCTCTAGGGTTTTATATAAATTGGGTAGGGAGATAAGGGGTTTGGTTAGTGTAAGTAGGATGTCGTCTGCGAAAAGTGACAATTTATATTCTTGGTCTCCAATCTTTACTCCTGAGATGTCCATTGTCTGTCTAATTTTGGCTGCTAAGGGTTCTATACAAATAGCGAAAATAAGGGGAGAAAGGGGACACCCTTGTCGTGTGCCATTTAATATGGGGAATGAGTTAGATTTATAACCTGATATCGATACTTGTGCTGAGGGGGATGAGTATATCATATTTAATGCTTTGATAAATGCACCTCCAAAGCCCATTCGGAGTAATACTGCTCTCATGTAATCCCAGTCTATTCTGTCGAATGCCTTCTCCGCGTCCAACGAAAGGAGCAGAGAAGGCATTCGATTCACTCCCACATAATCTATAATGTCCAAAAGCCTACGTACGTTGTCGGGGGCCTCCCTATCTTTGACAAATCCCACTTGGTCTAGATGGATTAATTTTGGTAAGATGACTTTCAATCGATTAGCCAGAATTTTAGTAAGGATCTTTAGATCCTGATTAATCAGTGAAATAGGCCTGTAACTAGAACAGAGTTTATGATTTTTCCCAGGTTTCGGTATTACCACTATTCTGGCTCGCAAAAGGTCGTCCGGGATAGTATGGCCTTCTAGTATATAATTACAAAAGTCAGTGAGGTGAGGTACCAATAGTTCTTTAAAAGTTTTGTAGTATTCACTGGCGAAGCCGTCCGGCCCTGCCGCCTTCCCTGACTTAAGATCTTTAATGACGCCTAAGACTTCCTCCTTAGTCACCGGAGTGTTTAAGTTATTAAAATCTTCTTCCGAAAGGGAAGTTAATTCTGTTTCCTCTAAGAATCTCGTGGTCTGAGAGGCCACCGACTGTGTATGTGATACCTTGTTCCCATCGTAAAGTTTCCCATAAAAGTCTGCAAAGGCTTCTACTATGTGTTGGGGGTGAGACACTAAGTTGCCGGTTGGGAGCAATATGGACATGATTGAGGATGCCTTACACCTTTCTCTTAATTTGTGAGCCAAAAACTTATCCGGCTTATTGGCATATATATAGTATTGTGTATTAAGTTTCTGAATTGCTCTAGTTGAATGTTCCTTTAGAAGATTAGCTAGGTGGGATCTTTTTGTTTCCAAGGAGGACAGAGTGTCCCTACTCTGAGTGAGTCTGTGTCTTGTCTCCAAGTCTTTAATCTCATTGTGGAGTTGTGAGAGTAGTGTTCTATGGTTTCTATTTCGTATTGTCTTTTCCCGAATTAGAAGGCCCCTGAGGTATACCTTGTGGGCCGCCCAAGGGGAAATAGGGTTAGTTGTGGAGTCTTTATTTAAGTCCCAGAATTCTTTTAATGATTTGCTCAGTTTTTCTTTAAATAAGGGGTCCTTTAACTGTATGGGGTCATATGTCCATGTCCGGGTTCTGCCAGTATCAACAAGTCCGTCAAGGTGTAACATCAGTATAGAATGGTCGGACCATACGCAAGGGTGGATTGTCGACTTATTGTAGAGAGGTTGTAAAATTTGGCTAGTGTAGATGTAGTCTATTCTGGTGTATTGTTTGTGCGCTGAGGAATAGAATGTTGCATCTGATGTTTGTCCGTACAACGTGGACCAGGAGTCTAATAATGCATGTGAGGTCATGTGGTCTTGTATGACATTGACTAGTCTGTTATGTCTGAGCTGTTTAGGTGAAAGTTTAGCGTCTGTATCTATATGTTTGGTCATAGTGATATTAAAGTCTCCTGCTAATATTATTTTGTGCTGAGACCAGTTAGTGATCAGATTGGATATACTCTGAAAGAAGACATGCTGATTATCATTGGGGGCATACACATTGCATAAGATGACCTCTGATTCTTGTAAACGCCCTTTAACTATAATATACCTCCCTTCTTTGTCTGTTATAGTGGATTCGTGTTCAAATGATAAGTCAGAATGGATCAGGATTGAGACTCCTCTTTTTTTGGAATCTGTGGTTGCGTGATAGTGTTGAGTGAAATGTTTAGCCCAATATTTTGGGATGATATTTTGAGTGAAATGTGTTTCCTGGAGGAATATGAGGTTAGCTCCTAAATGTAGGTATTGGGACATAGCAGTACGTCTTTTTACATTAGTGTTTAATCCTCTTACATTGTGTGATATGAGGTGTATTTGAGGGATCATCTCTGTGTTGTGTTAAGTTTTTCTGATGACATATGTTCAGATAAAAATTTCTGCAATACATACATATCTGGTGTGATCACATAATCGGAATGCTGTACAGGAATTCTTTTACCTAATGCGGGGAGGAGAGCAGCCCAGATGCCCTTAGAGAGAAGAAGAGGAGAAAAGAGTAAATTTAGAGAATAAAAGAAAAAACAATAAAACAAACATAACAGTAACTGTAACCCAATCCTTGGGTCAATATACAATACATAACTAAACATTCCTAGCCTGAATCTAAAGCTGCTAATATGTTAAGATACACATATTTTAAAAAGTCAGCAGTGGATGAGCTTGTTAAAGTTTGTTGAGTGGTAACATTCAAGCCTCAGATCTAACATCTCTATATCAGATCCTGGCTTCAGTTATAGGAGTTCTTGTGAGGGCCCTTACTGGGGATCCTCAGGGAAGGGAGTCTTGGTATAATTCCTGTCACCAGGGTGTGCAGGGTTCTGAAAGTGTCAGTAAGGACCAGCATCAGGCCCCCACTGTTTTGAGGGGGATCTCGCCCAGAGTATTAGGCGGTATGAAGTGGAGGATGGATAGTGCAGATGAGAGGTTCTCGGGTCTATGTTACTTCTTGGGACCCTTCCGGTTAACCTTTGTCCATTTGGAGTGCCCGATCTGGATGTTTTGTTTTGGTGGTTGATCTTCTGTAGGTATTAAGGGAGCTTCCAGTCCCAGTAGTTTGCATGTTGAAGTGATCTCTTCGGTGTCACGGACCGTGAAGGTTTTGTTATCTTTGAGTACATGTAGGGCAAAAGGAAAACCCCATTTGTATTTGACTTGGTGCTTTCTGAGGAGGGTGGTCAGTGGGCGCAGAGAGCTTCTTCTCTGAAGTGTACGGAGGCTGAGATCCTGAAAAAATTGGATAACGGTACCTTGGAACTTATATGTAGGTTTATTTCTTGATGCCTGGAGTATTTTTTCTTTGTCCTGAAAGAAAGAGAATTTAATAATAACGTCTCTGGGAGGTGCTTCACCTTTCGGTTTTGCACGTAAAGCTCTGTGAGCTCGTTCTATATCATACCAGAGTTATTTTAAAGGTGCGGCCAGAAAAAAGCCAGCGTTAGATACGCGGGTCGTTACCGACAAAACTCTAAATCTAGCCGTTAGTATCATTATTTAACCCCCATTCACCATTATTGTGAGCTCTTTTATTTTGGAGGTGAAAGCAACAAGGTTAACTCAGAGGATGTGGGCAGCTTGGTTCCCTGGAGGTGACACAGCACTGCCACAGTCCTATCTCATAGGCTTCTTCCAACCTAGAGGTGAGATCCCCTTGATTATAATTTATATTGCCCCCATGGTTCAGTATTCTTGCTGTTTGATCGGCTGATCAAATACTAGGGAGGCTTCTTCAAATTTACAGATGTCTTCCTCTGAGCTGAAGGGATAAATAGACTGAATTGTAAACAATCCCTCTGGCATAGATGCAAATGATTGTTCTATTAACTGTTCTTAAGTTAAGTATCCTTCAGGTATTAGCCCAATTATATTATTCTGGAATCCAAAAGTGTAGTAACTGGATTCTAGAGCATATCCTATGGTAGTTTCCTTGGACAAGGTGACATCCTGTGGGGTCATGTTATGCACAATAACATGTATTGAAATGTTTCCAATATTTACCATAGGAGTATGGGTCATTGTTATACCCAGATTTTGCATTCTATGGGAGATGCATATTAGTGTTTCAGAAGTTTTTAATTTCTGACCCCTTTTTACCTGTAAGAATAAGAGGTATTTAGCAGCTCCAGCAAGGATTATGATATCATTAGACACCTGCATATTCACAGCATATGGCAATTGCTGATTTGATTTTAGGGCTGCATTTTCATCCTGAAATGCTTCAGGGTCCCCCTTTAACCTGCTCCAGAGGCAAAGGTTAATCAAATCTATTTGTATGACATATCTGTGTAAGAGATCATTGCCAATGTACATTTGATTATGGGGAGTATTTAAAACTAAAAACAGGTGCTTTGCTGATTTATTACCTATGGAGATAGATAATAAACATTTAGCTACGATGCCATAGATTTTGAGTTGTCATCCAGGCCATGGACCCAGAGATCTTTGGGGGAAAGATATTTAATCACTTTAGGTTCAGCTATCTGCGCCAATAAGCCTTCACTTATATAGCTAGCTTCCTGTTTTAAGTTCAATTTGGCATACTTGTTTTTTTCAAGGTCATGCACTTGCATAGGGATAAATAGGACTTAGGGTCCCCCTTGTGAAGAGATATGGGTAATACATCCCCATCTAGGGAAATATTGGGAAATCTTCCCAGGCAAACTTTTAATGGTATTACCATCAGAATCACTTAGGGGAGTCTGATCATCTATTTGTAGGATAGTTATCTCAGGTGCAGAGCTATTCCTGAAATAAATCTCCACAGCATCTGGCTTCTCTTCCACCACATGACAGTTATGTTTAGTAGGAGGTATACTGGATCACTCATAATTAATAGGTCTTTTAACTTGCAACCAAATAATATTATTTATAAATCAATTATGGTACTTAATCACTTAAGAAGGTCGATACCAATGATGAAATGATCCACTAAAATGACAGGTTGTTTTATTACCCTGTTCCCCAGCTTTAGCTTTAACCATGCAGTACCGTAGACTTTGAGAGAGTCACCCACAAAACTTATTAGTGAACCATCAAATTCTTTAGTTTAGGTTTGTGGTGTGTTAGCTCATTTAGCTGTATGTAGTACCCGTGGGATAAAATAGTTGCCTGAGATCCAGTATCAATTAATCCCATTATAGGGTTAGTAACTGAACCCTGAAGCTCAGAACATACATAATATCTTCCTGCAGTTTCTACCAATTCACACATAAAATTAGCATGATTACACATCTGTGGGCTTCGCCACGAGTTACCTGAGTCCGCCACGTTACCTGATGCAGAAGAATTTTCATTCTTACCGATCACTTCCTCTATAATTGGTATGACTGGCTTCCTGTGTACTGCATCTGTGGGAATAAGGTTTGGGGACAACTGCAAAAGAAGAGGTTTGTTAAAGCTTCCATGCTGAGGCTGCCTGTCATCCCAGCTAGGCCGTCCGTTTCTAGGCTGTAGGGAGAGAACATTAGTACCATTATTGACATTGATCATTTCATTTGGTATCTCTCTCCCCTCTCCCTCCGGAGTATTTATGACTGTGCCTGTGACCCGCTGCTGGCCACTGGCTGTACCCCTAAAAAAAAAATTATTAGGGTGCTGAGCCGTCAAAGCTTGACTCATATTAGTGAATAGTGTACATAATTGATTTAACTGCGTACTAAGTTGGCCCACTTGATTATACAAGCTATTTTTACCCATGGACCGATTTTTTGATATCCCAGGGTATTGATTCCTGGATCCTTGGGATCCCTCAGAATCATAGCTATTGTTTCTATTTTGATGTGGTTGTCTTTGGGGTTCAACTTGTTCAGCATTTATATTTTGGGTAGCACTATTTATTTGGGGTGTCTAGTTACCCTGAGAGTATTTTCGACACTTTTGGTATTTATTTTTATGGGGATACCAATTACCTTGTGGGTGTTCATCTCTTTGGGGATAACTATTTGTCTGGGTATGCCCCCAATTGTGAGTATATTCTCTCTGCACCTCAGGCCTTGTTGGGGGAGTTCCCTGAATTTAAAAGATGAGGCGATTGTCTATTTAAGAAATTTACCTCTGACCCAATCTGAGTCCTTTGTATAAATTCTTCCCTAATGTTCTGCAGTTCATTTCTCATAAATTCTTTTAGGATTTTCATAATCTCATTATTTTCATTGCTAATAGAGGGGTTTTCATTATGGCGATACTGCCTTTTTAATTCACTTAACTCTTTCTGTTGCTGGTTTTCAGCCTGATATTTCTCTCTTAATAAGGAATTTTCTTCCTGGCTCTCTGCAAGTTGTTTATTTAAATCTTGTATTTGGGCTACTAAATTTTGGTTATACTTTTGTAATGTGGCCATGTTCTGGGCAAGCACATTCATTTTATCCTGGACTTGCTCCACCTCCTCTTCACCTAGTCTTAAGGAAAGATTTTCACCCCTCAGTTGCTCCAATTGTGAGTTCTGTACTTTAATCCTATTGGACATTTCACTGTTCACATAGAGGAGCAGATCCCAAGTTTTGAAAATTATTTCATCTTGCTTTCTCGGTTTCTGAGGTTGGCCAAATTCTAACAGACCTTGAAATATTTCACTTTTGCCACACCATATATTATTTGCAATATTTTTGGCCTTAGTCTTAAGCATCTTAATGTAAGCGTCTAATTCTCCCTTAATACTTAATCTATTTTTAAGGTGAGCAATGGCTTCTGTTTTAAGCGTTTCTGCCTGACTACTGGGCGATTTTGGGGAACATATTTCAATACTATGTATAGATTCAATTGATTCACTTCTAGTAACATACATTATTATTTTGGTTTAGTATTTGGTTAAATTAAAACGCTAATACAATTTTGACCAACAAGAAAAAAAAAAAGTATTTTAAAATATTACAAAAAAATGTATTTTATTTTTTTCTAGATAATAATTTTTTAATTTACTACAAAATATATTATATCAATGTGATAAAGATAATAACAATCAGCTGTGCCTCCAATAAAAATGTTAGATATCTATATACTATGTTACAATATCATTTATTATATCAGCAGTAATCTCCAGTAAAATGTTGGAGTGCTTTTCTCAGCAGTTGCCAACCAATTATAAATGTATTTACGTAACAATATATTTATTAAAAATCAATATTTAATCATTTTGTTCTTGATTTATGTAAAAACTAGATTATGAATCAATTATACACGCTTATTCTGTTACAATTATTCTACACAAAACATATCATAAAATGTACCTCTAAAAGTTAACCTTACTCATAATGAATCACTTGTTAAAATATCACAATGAAAATACCAGAATATGGAACGCTAACTTAACAGTGCTTAGTTAAACAATATAACAAGATATTTCACACAAATTTTACTGAATCTCAATAAAACTTTCAGTAAAGTATACTTAAACTATTTAGCCCACAAATGGTTCTATATAACTTTAATTAACACAACAGAAATGTTATATTATTAACGCAACAGACAATTTATATGCCAATTTCAAAGAGATTTCACAATAAGTAAGACAGCCTTGTAAATATGAAATACGAAAATCTTTCTTAGCTTTAGGATTTACTTAGCAACTATAATTATTTTTAAACTATACCAGGCTATGGAACATAGATTTGAAAAACAAAGTACCTCTTTAAATTACCAGCTTCAATTAAACTGTAGCAACAATGAATGTCTTTGTTTTAAAATATTGAATTACAAAACTCCATACTTTACCATAAAACCAATTTGCAATTTTCATTTTTTTCCGATTAATCCAGTTCACCATCATAAATAAGAAAGGTATTTGCAATTCAGAGAATAGAAGGTTTAGGGCCCAATGTTGCTTTCTGTAAACCAAGGCAGCAAGATAAGTCAGATACTTAAAATTCAGCAGCATGACCCCTTTTCTCCTGTGCATCAGGCTTTTATATCAAGTCATAAAGCCCACCTCTATTCTAATCATTGGTGAATATTCGATACGCCCCTTAAAGCTGTCATTCCATTGGCCCTGCGAAGCTGAACATTTAATTGGCTTACTGGGAATGTATGGGTTTTAAAATTTAACCCGTTTGGCTGTTATACCAGTTTTAGTCCATTAGGGGGCAGCAGACATAGAAATGCAGTTTAATTAACAATACTGCTAACAGTTTACTATATATCTTTTAATTTTAAATGAATATTTAATATACTCACTATTTCTTGCATCAGCAGACAAATATGTCCAATATGTATGGGATTATTTAATACTATTTAATCTGTGTATTGTTATACTAAACATGAGTATATTCCACTTCATTATGGCACTTAAAAGGATATTAATACTTTCAGCATGGATCTAATTAATATTTTCTCAGTTTACAATTTCCATCTCAATATCACATACATATCGTGTGAGTGGCAGACTGATGTAATTTTATATAGCTATATTTACATTTGATTATTATCCCATATTAATATAAATATTGCATATCTGTGGATATTATTTTAATATTTAGTGTATACGCTATATGATATGATTCAGGGCACAAATTATATAGGCATTCATATATTAGTATCTACTAGTCATATCTGGAACCTAGTTTGTATATCAGATGCCTGGAAAACAAAAAGAATGTTATTTATTTTGAAATAAAACATAATTTATGCTTACCTGATAAATTCCTTTCTTCTGTAGTGTGATCAGTCCACGGGTCATCATTACTTGTGGGATATTAACTGCTCCCCTACAGGAAGTGCAAGAGGATTCACCCAGCAGAGTTGCTATATAGCTCCTCCCCTCTACGTCACCTCCAGTCATTCGACCAAGGACCAACGAGAAAGGAGAAGCCAAGGGTGTAGTGGTGACTGGAGTATAATTTAAAAAATATTTACCTGCCTTAAAAAACAGGGCGGGCCGTGGACTGATCACACTACAGAAGAAAGGAATTTATCAGGTAAGCATAAATTATGTTTTCTTCTGTTAAGTGTGATCAGTCCACGGGTCATCATTACTTGTGGGATACCAATACCAAAGCAAAAGTACACGGATGACGGGAGGGATAGGCAGGCTCTTTATACAGAAGGAACCACTGCCTGAAGAACCTTTCTCCCAAAAATAGCCTCCGAGGAAGCAAAAGTGTCAAATTTGTAAAATTTGGAAAAAGTATGAAGCGAAGACCAAGTTGCAGCCTTGCAAATCTGTTCAACAGAGGCCTCATTCTTAAAGGCCCAAGTGGAAGCCACAGCTCTAGTGGAATGAGCTGTAATTCTTTCAGGAGGCTGCTGTCCAGCAGTCTCATAAGCTAAACGAATTATGCTACGAAGCCAAAAAGAGAGAGAGGTAGCAGAAGCTTTTTGACCTCTCCTCTGACCAGAGTAAACGACAAACAGGGAAGACGTTTGTCGAAAATCTTTAGTTGCCTGTAAATAAAATTTAAGGGCACGAACTACATCCAGATTGTGCAAAAGACGTTCCTTCCTCGAAGAAGGATTTGGGCACAAGGATGGAACAACAATCACCTGATTGATATTCCTGTTAGTGACTACCTTAGGTAAGAACCCAGGTTTAGTACGCAGAACTACCTTATCCGAGTGAAAAATCAAATAAGGAGAATCACAATGTAAGGCTGATAACTCAGAGACTCTTCGAGCCGAGGAAATAGCCATTAAAAATAGAACTTTCCAAGATAACAACTTTATATCAATGGAATGAAGGGGTTCAAACGGAACACCCTGTAAAACGTTAAGAACAAGGTTTAAACTCCATGGTGGAGCCACAGCTTTAAACACAGGTTTAATCCTGGCCAAAGCCTGACAAAAAGCCTGAACGTCTGGAACTTCTGACAGACGCTTGTGTAACAGAATGGACAGAGCTGAGATCTGTCCCTTTAAGGAACTAGCGGATAACCCCTTTTCTAAACCTTCTTGTAGAAAAGACAATATCCTAGGAATCCTAACCTTACTCCAAGAGTAACCTTTGGATTCGCACCAATATAGGTATTTACGCCATATTTTATGGTAAATCTTTCTGGTAACAGGCTTCCTAGCCTGTATTAAGGTATCAATAACTGACTCAGAAAAACCACGCTTTGATAAGATCAAGCGTTCAATTT
This sequence comes from Bombina bombina, assembly GCF_027579735.1. NCBI lineage: Eukaryota > Metazoa > Chordata > Amphibia > Anura > Bombinatoridae > Bombina > Bombina bombina. The sequence goes on along the minus strand of NC_069503.1, from coordinate 869,782,697 downwards.
CCAAGCAGTCAGCTTCAGAGAAGTTAGATTTTGATGTTTGAAAGGACCCTGAATCAGAAGGTCCTGTTTCAGAGGTAACGACCAAGGTGGACAGAATGACATGTCCACCAGATCTGCATACCAAGTCCTGCGTGGCCATGCAGGCGCTATTAGAATCACTGATGCTTTCTCCTGTTTGATTCTGGCAATCAATCGAGGAAGCATCGGGAAAGGTGGAAACACATAAGCCATCCTGAAGGTCCATGGTGCTGTCAAGGCATCTATCAGGACCGCTCCCGGATCCCTGGATCTGGACCCGTAGCGCGGAAGCTTGGCGTTCTGTCGAGACGCCATGAGATCTATCTCTGGTTTGCCCCAACGTCGAAGTATTTGGGCAAAGACCTCTGGATGAAGTTCCCACTCCCCCGGATGAAAAGTCTGACGACTTAAGAAATCCGCCTCCCAGTTCTCCACTCCCGGGATGTGGATTGCAGACAGGTGGCAAGAGTGAGACTCTGCCCAGCGAATTATCTTCGATACTTCCATCATTGCTAGGGAGCTTCTTGTCCCTCCCTGATGGTTGATATAAGCTACAGTCGTGATGTTGTCCGACTGGAACCTGATGAACCCCCGAGTTGTTAACTGGGGCCCAGCCAGAAGAGCATTGAGGACTGCTCTCAATTCCAGAATGTTTATTGGAAGAAGACTCTCCTCCTGATTCCATAGTCGCTGAGCCTTCAGAGAATTCCAGACAGCGCCCCAACCTAGTAGGCTGGCGTCTGTTGTTACAATTGACCAGTCTGGCCTGCTGAATGGCATTCCCCTGGACAGATGTGGCCGATAAAGCCACCATAGAAGAGAATTTCTGGTCTCTTGATTCAGATTTAGAGTGTTGAATGGAATGAAGGACACGGCATGCATTTTGAAGTTTTGTTAACCTGTCCTCTGTCAGGTAAATCTTCATTTCTACAGAATCTATCAGAGTCCCCAGGAAGGGAACTCTTGTGAGTGGAAAGAGAGAACTTTTCTCTTCGTTCACTTTCCATCCATGCGACCTTAGAAATTCCAGTACTATCTCTGTATGAGATTTGGCAGTTTGAAAGCTTGAAGCTTGTATCAGTATGTCGTCTAAGTACGGAGCTACTGAAATTCCTCGCGGTCTTAGTACCGCCAGAGGAGTGCCCAGAACCTTTGTGAAGATTCTTGGAGCCGTAGCCAGTCCGAATGGAAGAGCTACAAACTGGTAATGCCTGTCTAAAAAGGCAAACCTTAGATACCGGTAATGACTTCTATGAATCGGTATGTGAAGGTAAGCATCCTTTAAATCCACTGTGGTCATGTACTGACCCTCTTGGATCATGGGCAAAATTGTTCGAATAGTTTCCATCTTGAACGATGGAACTCTTAGGAATTTGTTTAGGATCTTTAAATCCAAGATTGGCCTGAATGTTCCCTCTTTTTTGGGAACTACAAACAGATTTGAGTAAAACCCTTGTCCTTGTTCCAACCGCGGAACTGGATGGATCACTCCCATTAATAAAAGATCTTGTACGCAGCGTAGAAACGCTTCCTTCTTTGTTAGGTTTGTTGACAACCTTGACAGATGAAATCTCCCTCTTGGGGGAGAGGATTTGAAGTCCAGAAGGTATCCCTGAGATATGATCTCTAACGACCAGGGATCCTGAACATCTCTTGCCCAAGCCTGGGCGAAGAGGGAAAGTCTGCCCCCCACTAGATCCGGTCCCGGATCGGGGGCCCTCAATTCATGCTGTCTTAGGGGCAGCAGCAGGTTTTCTGGCCTGTTTGCCCCTGTTCCAGGACTGGTTAGGTTTCCAGCCTTGTCTGTAGCGAGCAACAGCTCCTTCCTGTTTTGGTGCAGAGGAAGTTGATGCTGCTCCTGCTTTGAAATTACGAAAGGAACGAAAATTGGACAGTCTAGCCTTGGCTTTGGCCTTGTCCTGAGGCAGGGCATGACCTTTACCTCCTGTAATGTCAGCAATAATCTCTTTCAAGCCGGGCCCGAATAAGGTCTGCCCTTTGAAAGGAATATTAAGCAATTTAGATTTAGACGTAACATCAGCTGACCAGGATTTCAGCCACAGAGCTCTGCGTGCCTGAATGGCGAATCCTGAATTTTTAGCCGCAAGTTTAGTTAAATGTACTACGGCATCTGAAATAAATGAATTAGCTAACTTAAGGAATTTAAGTTTGTGTGTGATGTCATCTAGTGTGGATGATTGAAGTGTCTCTTCCAGAGACTCAAACCAAAATGCTGCTGCAGCCGTGACAGGCGCAATACATGCAAGAGGTTGCAATATAAATCCTTGTTGAACAAACATTTTCTTAAGGTAACCCTCTAATTTTTTATCCATTGGATCTGAAAAAGCACAGCTATCCTCCACTGGGATAGTGGTACGCTTAGCTAAAGTAGAAACTGCTCCCTCCACCTTAGGGACCATTTGCCATAAATCCCGTGTGGCGGCGTCTATTGGAAACATTTTTCTAAATATAGGAGGGGGTGAGAAAGGCACACCGGGTCTATCCCACTCCTTAGTAACAATGTCAGTAAGTCTCTTAGGTATAGGAAAAACGTCAGTACTCGTCGGTACCGCAAAATATTTATCCAACCTACACATTTTTTCTGGGATTGCAACTGTGTTACAATCATTCAGAGCCGCTAATACCTCCCCTAGTAACACACGGAGGTTCTCAAGCTTAAATTTAAAATTTGAAATGTCTGAGTCCAGTTTATTTGGATCAGAACCGTCACCCACAGAATGAAGCTCTCCGTCTTCACGTTCTGCAAACTGTGACGCAGTATCAGACATGGCCCTTGCATTATCAGCGCACTCTGTTCTCACCCCAGAGTGATCACGTTTACCTCTTAGTTCTGGTAGTTTAGCCAAAACTTCAGTCATAACAGTAGCCATATCTTGTAATGTGATTTGTAATGGCCGCCCAGATGTACTCTGCGCTACAATATCACGCACCTCCTGAGCGGGAGATGCAGGTACTGACACGTGAGGCGAGTTAGTCGGCATAACTCTCCCCTCGTTGTTTGGTGAAATATGTTCAATTTGTACAGATTGACTGTTTTTTAAAATAGCATCAATACATTTAGTACATAAATTTCTATTGGGCTCCACTTTGGCATTAACACATATAGCACAGAGATATTCCTCTGAATCAGACATGTTTAACACACTAGCAAATAAACAGCAACTTGGAAATACTTTACAAAGTAATTTACAAATAATATGAAAACGAACTGTGCCTTTAAGAAGCACAGAAAAATATTATAACAGTTAAAATAATTAAGTTATAGCATCAATCTTTGTCAGAATATACAGTTTTAGCAAAGGATTGTTCCCCTCAGCAAATGATAACTAACCCAGGCAGCAGAAAAAAAATACACAAATAAACGTTTTTTTTTTTTTTTTTTTTATCACAGTCAATACAATCAGCACAGCTCTGCTGTAATGATTACTTCCCTCAAAAAAGGCTTTGGAGATCCCTGAACTCTGTAGAGATGAACCGGATCATGCAGGAAGAAAATGAATCTCTGACTGAGTTTTTTCTGATGCATAGTGAAAGCACCAAAATGGCCCCTCCCCCACACACATAACAGTGAGAGGGATCAGTGAACTGCTCTAATTTAAATCAAAACTATTGCCAAGTGGAAAAATAGTGCCCAAAACATTTTTTCACCTAGTACCTCAGAGAAAAAAACGTTTTTACATGCCAGCAAAAAAACGTTTTACCTCAATAATTAATTGTCATTTAAAACCTATTGCAAGTCCCTGCAAATTAGGTTAAGTCTATGTATACAGTCTAAAAACCAGAGAAGTATAAAATATACATACATGACAGCCTGATATCAGCTACATCTACTGCATTCAAGGCTGGGTTTACATTATAACGGTATGGCAGGATTTTCTCATCAATTCCATGTCAGAAAATAATAAGCTGCTACATACCTCTTTGCAGATTAATCTGCCTGCTGTCCCCTGATCTGAAGTTTGCCTCTCCTCAGATGGCCGAGAAACAGCAATATGATCTTAACTACTCCGGCTAAAATCATAGAAAAAAACTCAGGTAGATTCTTCTTCAAATTCTACCAGAGAAGGAATAACACACTCCGGTGCTATTATAAAACAACAAACTTTTGATTGAAGATATAAAAACTAAATATATCACCATAGTCCTCTCACACATCCTATCTAGTCGTTGGGTGCAAGAGAATGACTGGAGGTGACGTAGAGGGGAGGAGCTATATAGCAACTCTGCTGGGTGAATCCTCTTGCACTTCCTGTAGGGGAGCAGTTAATATCCCACAAGTAATGATGACCCGTGGACTGATCACACTTAACAGAAGAAATTGGACATTTTAAATTGACCATATAGCTATTTACTCAATTTAGCAGATACTTATCTACTATGTTACTGTTAGGCATTTTGTCTCAGATCCACAAATATACATTTATACAATACTGAGGTACACCCTAACTGAAAATTAGACATAAGTTGTACTTTAAAATCTCAATTTTGATGCTTTCAACTTCCCCATATAACCAAGGGCATTTGGAGCTTCAATGTCTGTTGTTTGTGTATTGGAACTCAGCGTGTGCCAATTTGCACTGAGATAATAGATATTTAAATTGTTGGTCATCCTGGAAAGGTATCTCAAATTGTAGACCTCTCAGTTGCTTATCCACAGGGGTTCCTGTGATTGAAGTAATTCATTTCTTAGGCTAAATTAATTTAGAGATTTCAATCTGAGAAGACTATACAACAATAATTCTTTAGAAATGACCTCTCTTCTGAGACCGTGATCAAAGGCTCTTGAAATGTGACATTATCTTTATTATAGTTTGGGACAAATGTTTGTTCTTTAGAAGTCCTGTCTAGTGGAACTCTGAACAGCAGGAGGTTTGAGTAAACATACTTTCTTTCATATGTACTGGGGACATGTCAGGCTTGTAATGTGTCTCTGACAACAGAAAGGGTGGTCGACATCACCCATTCCAGCATTTGTTCACATTGCAGCCAATAAAATTAATATCAATAGTGTCACAGATACTGGGCTGCAAGGGTTAAACCCCTACCCTCTACAACCTCACCCCTGTTGCTTCTTAGCGGTTTCTGGCTCCTCAGAGCAACCGCGATTCCCCAGACCCTCTGTTCCTGGTTATTGTGTATATGGACTGTCACCTTGGAGGAGCTATTTTTTTTTTTTTTTTTTCCTTTTTATTTTGCCAAGAAAATAAACAGTTAACAATAGGTGATTCCACCAAAAAAGCAGATAACAAAATACTTCCAAAAATAAACGTTAATACAAAACAGAATACAATCTCGCTTAGAAATAAAAAGACACCTTAAGTGGGTGAAGATATTCACCTAACCACTCGAGAAAAGAAAAAGACGGCTCTGACCTGGCAATTTTTCTTAATGCATAAAAACCCTACCAAAACTATGATCTCCATTAATGCTATATACTCTAGATCCTATCTGACACACACACAGAGAAGAGAAAGAAAAGAAGAAAAAGAGAAGAAGAAGAGAGAAAAAAAAAAAAAAAGGCACACAACCCCCCCCCTCTCCCCTACCAGTTTCCACCATAATCTTTCAAGCAAGCAGCCACTCACCTCTAAGGTTAGCTTCCAATAAGAAAAGAGAGTTCTTAAATGGCTGCAAGATCAATTTTTGAGTTTCCTGATCTAAAGATTTAATAAAAATCCCCCATTTGTTTAAAAAGAACCTGATATTATTATCTATCTGTGCCTGTACTGAGGCTTGTTCTAGAAACATTTGATATGCTATCCCATTTTTAAATTCAGAAAATTTGGGTTCTTTATTAGATTGCCAATATTTTAAAACCAGTTTCCTACCGAGCAGTATCATTGTATTTATTAATAAATAGCTAGGACCTACTTCTTCCTGGTTTGCTAGGAAAAAGACTACATGCTTACTTACTTGAAAGTGTTGATTTAAGATTTTAGTGACCCAAAATGAGATTTTCCCCCAAAATCTTTGAATTACAGGACAGGACCAGAAAAGATGGAACATATCTGCTGCAAGGTACTTGCACTTACTACAAACTATATTCACATGTTTTTTATCCCACCGAGCCTGCCAACTGGGTGTATAATAACATTGATACCAGATCTTTAACTGTTGTTCTTTAAAATATTCCCCTTTGCCACCCTATCTCCAGAGTTCTTAAATAAATCTGAATCTTGTAAGTTGTCACCTGCTATATCCCATTTAAGTTCCAAATATCTTTTATTGCTTTGTTCTTGTGAGGTGAGTAGAGCATAATAAGAGTGCGTGATAGAGTAATTTCCTGCTTGAAACATACTAGTTATCTGCCTTAATATATCATTGTCCCATTCTATTGCCTCTATTTTCCTACACTGATCAGCATAGTGACGTAATTGTAAGTAAGAAAAGAATAGGCGATTTGGTATGTTAAATTCAGATTTACATTCATTAAAAGTTTTAATCGAATTATCTTCTTTTTTGAGTAACTGTGCGATGTAGTTGATCCCTAGATCTGACCAGGCATTAAATCTAGCTGAGTCATAGCCTGCCTCAAATTCAGGGTTACCTTTAATTGAAAGGAAAGCTGAACCTCGATGGCTGATCCCAATTTTAGCACAGAATTGACGCCAGGCCCGTATTGGTTGGTCTATGATAAGCATCCCCCTTGTTTCTATAGGAATTAGTTTTAAAGGCATGTGTGTTAATGCTTTAAGGGCATAAGGTGCTACTAGGGCTCCTTCAATTTCAAGCAAGGAGAAATGTCCTTTCTCAGAAAACCAGTCCCAAACAAATTTTAGATTGGAAGCTATATTATACATCTCAAAATCGGGAAGAGCCATGCCTGCAGCCTCTTTCCTGGCACTCAAACGTTTCAACGCTATCCTCGATTTTTTTTTGCACCAAATAAATTGCGATATTAATTTATTGATTAACTGACAGTCTTTCCTCAGTAATAGGAGTGGGAGGGCCTGAAAAATATATAAAAATTTGGGGAGAGAAATCATTTTTATTAAATGTATTCGACCCATGAGAGATAGGGGCAGGTTCTTCCATCTTTCTAAATCTGCCTGGAGTGATGCGATAGCTGGTACAAAATTTAACTTATACCAACTCTTAGAGTTAGATGCAAATTTTATCCCTAGATATGTAATATGATCTTTGGTTACTTTAAAAGGGATTTCTGGAGAACTTTTTAGTTTGATAAGCCACATAAGTTCCGATTTTTCTTTATTAATTGCAAAGCCGGAAAAAGCCTGGAAAGATTCTAAAGCTTCCATAATTATAGGCAAATTATATTGGAGATTTTGAGCAAAAATAAGCAGATCATCGGCATATATGGCTTGAGTTATTCTGTGTCCTTCGATATTTATCCCTAGCAGTTCTTGTCTAAACAATATTGCCAGAGGCTCTAGCGCTAGATTAAAAAGCAACGGGGATAACGGACATCCTTGTCTCGTTCCTCGCTGGAGCCTGAATTGTTCTGAGGTTAAGGAGTTAACACTTAGACTCGCCCCTGGATTAGAGTAAAGTAAGGCAATAATGTGGGAGAATTTACCCTGGATACCAAAATTATTAATAGTTGTCAGCATATGATCCCAGAGTAGCGTATCAAACGCTTTCTGTGTATCAATCGAAATAATTGCAGCGTCTTCTGTGAGCTTTTCTCCCCTTTCTTTTTTTTGTTCACAATAATTAATTGCTATCTCTAGTTTCCTGAGATTTTTAATAAGTGTCCTTCCTTTAATAAAGCCGGTTTGGTCAGGATGGACCAATTCGCTAATCACTTTTTGAAATCTGTCTGCTAAGATGTGGGATTTTGTAATCCACATTTAGCAAAGAGATGGGTCTATAAGACTCCATTAATTCTTTATTTTTACCTTGTTTATAGATTAAGATTATTCTAGATTCTGTAAAATATTTAGAAGGTATTTGATTATCTTGTAGGAAACCATTAAAAAGCTCACATAGAATGGGGGTGATCGAATCTGCAAGAATTTTATATAATTCTCCAGGGAGATCATCCGGACCTGGCGCTTTGTTTAGCTTCAGTTTCATAATAGAGTTTTTAATCTCCTCTTCCTTAATTGGAGAGTTGAGGAGATCCAGGTCATCTTTGGCTATTTGAGGTATTTTAATCCTATCCCAAAAGAGATCTTTTTTTATTTTATCTATAGGTTGAGCCTGATATAGTTGTTTAAAGTAGTGCGTAAATTCCTCTAAAATATCATGAGGGAGAGTGCAATTTTTGTGTTTAGTTTTTATTATTGATATGATACTGTTAGTTTTCCTAGTACTTACCAATCTGGCTAAGAATTTCCCTATCTTATTACCGAACTGCATGTAATTGCTATTTCTTTTCAGCTCGTGCTGAATTTCTTTTGATATATGCCAATTGTCTCTTTGTTTTTTGGCTTCCAGATAGTTTCGCCAGTTCTCTTGACTGTTTTCTGCAACATATTTTTGAAATTTGTTAATAATCTGCTTAGAGAGTTGGATCCAATAAGCGTCATTTTTCCTTTTGACTTTTATCATATAAGCCAGAATTTCTCCCCTTATCACAGCTTTGAAAGCTTGCCATAAAGATTCTATATTCAATACTGATCCTCTATTCTCATTATAATAAAGATTCCATTTCTCTAGCAGAAAGCCTCGAAATTTTAAATTATTATAAAAATATGTTGGAAAATATAATCTGTGATTCCCTAGTTTGGGATTCAAGATTGACATAGAAATAGTAATAGGGGCGTGATCCGAAATTGTGATAGGCAAGATTTCGACTTTTTTTGCCAGAGAAAACAATTTGTCACTAATTAGGAACATATCGATTCGTGAAAAAGATTTATACACTTTAGATAAACACGTAAATTCTTTACTGTCTGGATAGATATTCCTCCAGATATCTAATAAGCCTAGATTGAAGCAGAGTTTTTTAAAAAATTTTGTATCCTTACAGCCTGATATAGCCTCTTTCCCCCTCCGATTTCTATCTAGGATGCTAGATGCTACCAGATTCAGGTCTCCTCCTAGTATTATGTTTTGGTTATATTCCAATAATTTGTTTTGGAGAGGTTCCCAGAACTCGTTTTTTTTTGCATTTGGACCATAAACATTGCATAACACGAATCTTTTTAAGCCTAGTTCTACCTCTAGTATAATAAATCTCCCTTGTTGATCAATTTCTTGTTTCAGAATTTTATATTTTAATGATTTCCTAAAAATAATAGCTACCCCTCTTTTTCTCTGTACTCCTGCCAAATAGATAACTTCGCCCACCCATCCCCATTTAAGTTTTTGACTTTCTGACTCATTTAAATGGGTCTCTTGTAAGAAGCCGATATCGATTTTAAGTTTATTAAAGTGTTGTAATATTGCTTTCCTTTTGACCGGGGAGGTAAACCCTCCCACGTTCCATGATCCAAATTTACATGATTCCGTCATATCTTATGCTTCTTTCCTACTTCTAGGGAGAGACATAAGAAAACTAAGAGAAGGGGGGGGGGGGGAAGAAAGGAAAGAAAAAAAAAGAGAGAAAGAAAAAAAAAAAAAAAAAAAAAAAAAGAGAAGAGTCCCATTCACACGTACACCTAACCTTCCTATATTGACCCCTGCTTATAATATTTAGCTTCTTACTTGACCGCGTTTCTGCACCTAGAAATATATTTCCTTCCTCCTCCCTTCTCCTATTCCACTTTTTACTCAGCATGACTACCCATGATACAGATCTTGTATCCCCCATCTGATCACTTTTACCTTTGCTCTGTTCTCAAGAAGTCCTCTATGTCCTGAGGATTATCAAAAATCCTAAAACCTTCTTTAGTCTGTATACTGATTCTGGCTGGATATAGTAGCCTAACTATCCTGCCTTCCTGGATCAGGCGTGAGCAGATGGGGGCACATAGCTTCCTCTTACTAGCTGTTTCAAATGCAAAATCTTGGAAAATTAATATTTTCTTATTTTGGAAGAGGACTATTTTTTGTGCCCTATAAGCTTGCATAATCTTGACCTTTTCTTGAAAGTTCAGGTATTTGATAATAATTGGTCTAGGTCTACTCTTATCATCCTCTTGATCTCTTACCCTGCCTAACCTATGGGCTCTTTCTACTGTAAATGTACATGTTGGCTCATTGATGTTTAATAAGGAGGGCAGTTGGTTTGAAGCAAAGTGAATTAACTCTCTATCAGATACTGTTTCAGAGACTCCAATCACTCTTACATTATTCCTCCTAGATCTATTTTCCATATCCTCAGCTTTGTCACTAAGATATTTGACTTGTTTCTGAATATATGTTAAGTCCTTATCTTTCTCTATGTCTCTATCTTCCAGATCTGATATTCGCTGTTCTGCTAGACCAATTCTGGTAACCATCTGCTTGATATCTTGTGACACTGAGTCTATGCTTAATTGGATTGCCTCAAATTTAGGAAGAAATAATTCACTTATTTGTTTTAATAAATCAGAATTATTAACTGTTTCAACCACATTTTCTTGTGCTATCTCCTGACTGTTTTCAGTGCTGCGTCTTATTAGCTTTTTTTCCTGCTGCCTTCTACTCGCCATGCTTGCTGTTTTATTGTTAACTGAAGGGAGAAGGAATTTATCCATAAAGAATGGTTATGAGAGACTTAAAACTTTCTATTTACCCCTATTTACTCCTAGTCAGGAGACCTTACCTTAGTTGACTAGTTTGAATTTAACTAAAGGCTTTTGCATTAGTGGTGACTTAAAACTATTGGTCTTATCGTTATCTCCTTCTCATCAATTCTTATAACAAAATGCCATTAGTGAAAAATATCCAAAAAATGCAGTAATATATAGAGCAGTACAAAGAGAGAGATGAGGAAAGAAAATAGAAACCAGAGTCAATCAGATATTCAAGTGAGTTCACTTCCAAATCTTGCAAGGATTTTCCTATCTGTTACTTCTGCATCTTATTTGTCTAGTTTGAAATTGACTGTAAACTTTTAAGTAAATAGTGACCTAGAACTGTTGGTCTTATCATTAACCCCTGCACAACCATGCTTATAACAAAATGCCATTAGTAAGAATTATCCAAAAATGCATAAATATAAAAAACAAATACAGAATTTAGAGCAAAAGCCAATCAGATACTCAAGTGGATTCTCTTCCAAATCTGCAAGAATTTTCTGTCTGTTGATTCTCCCCAGATTCCCCCTCTGAATTGGCAAAAATTAAGGAGACTAAGTCCACTTGTTATCCGCAGAAAATTTAGAGAGGTTCCAGACTACGAAATCCAATCTGTGCAGGGAGAGAAAGAAGACAAGGCCTCCTCATGTGTGTATCTGTCACTCCCCCTTTTATCCCATCATAGAGTAAACACAAGGTACTCACATTCTGATAAGGCACTCTCTTGTGCCGTTAGTTTCAGGCTGGACCTTCAGCAGCAGTCCAGCTCGCTGTTTCCCCAGGATGTCTTTACAGCTGACTTGCTTCAGGCATGAAGTGCACGGCCGTAGGGGCATAAAGTAAACACAAAATACAAAAAATCATGTGTAAATCTGTTTAAAGTGCATCTGAAGATTCAGCTTAAACTTTCACAGAATACTCACAAAAGTTGCGGCACCCAAATGTGCCTAGTAAGGCAGGCTAGGCCTTTTTCAGCAGCCCAGCTCGCTGTTTTCACGTTTAGCTACGTTGTAGAAATAAAGCAGCCTCAGGAAATGCCAGGTTAGCTCGTCTGAACCATTTGCAGTAACCCAGCACCCTTTATAGCACCGTCTCCTATTTGTGGTATCGGCGAAGGGGATAAAGTAAAATCACTCTTGCACTTCCAGGCCACCTATCAGTTATATTTTCCAGCACAGGAGTCCTTTTAGTATAACTTTAAATATATGTGCAATAGGCCATGGCATACTAAACTTACATTCCCCTGTTTTCCACAGACCTAATAGTAATAGGGGGTTTCAACACTGCTAGCTGTTGCAGTGAGAATACGGCAAGCCTCTAAGAAGTAAAAAGTTAAGAGCCAGATCCTGGAAGGCTTCGCAAGGGGGACCAAACAGCTACATGATGGTGTCAGAGAAAATCAATTTGAATTTTACCTTGCGTTGTCCTCCCCCTTGCTCGCCTCACCTAAGGATCTGGACTGATATGCCTGAGTAGATGGCCTTGTAGGTGGGACTGAGTCGACCGGCTGTGGATCCCGGTCCGTAGCCCACTTCCACCCCGCAGCCAAACTTTGTAGCGGGCTCTAGCGTGTGCGAGGACGCCTGACCAGTGGCGTCTCGCTCAGCCCGACTTGGCGCGGCTCTCAATGCGTCACGTCACGCATACGTCAGTACTTGCCCTCCCCCTCCTCAACCCTCACTGAACCACCTCTCGGAGGAGCTAATTGCTGACTGCCACTTTCCCCTTCGGCTGGCCGGGCCCCTGGAACTACCGGTTAGCCGCATTCCCCAGGATTACCGGTGCCCTTTGACCCAGGTCGCTCCAGTGGTCCTTTGTCCCAGAGCTCTGCTATTTGGGGTTTGCTGCCTCTCAGGGTGGCCCAGAGGTGGGGTGATTGCCGGAAGGGATCTCCCTTGGGAACTGGGGGTTTCCGGTTCCCCCTATAACCCCTCTTCTCCCTGGACTTCCAGGTGGATGTTTAAAACAGCATAACGCCGGTACCCAGCCATGGATCATGTTGCTTTTTAGACTGTAGATTCTGGGGACCCAGAGCTTTAAAATGACACCCTGGAAATGCTGCCGCTCCCCCGGGATCACCCTGAAAACCGCCACCCCTGGCTACTGAGAATCTGGAGCACCATGGCTACTATAGCAGGCGCCAGCTTGTCTGGAGGGGCGGGAATGGCGGGAAAACTGTGGCATTGTCTTCTGTTCTTATCAAGATAAGTGTGTGTATAAATGATGTGTGTTTTGCTCAATAAAGTGTGTTCCTGTTTCACCTGAATGCTAGTATGTCTAGTTATTTGGGTGGGCTCCTGCTACAATCACTTGCCTGGGCTACATAGCCGCTTGTTCCAGGGAGAGGAAGGACCCGTTTGGCGGAGCTACCCAGTCGGGGTATCCGGGGATCCGTCACAAATAGTTTTCTATATGAATGAAATAATCAATATGATATCTGTGCACATAGCTTCCAATGATATATCACCTTTTATATGACATTGGTGTATATAAGGGAACATACAGCATGTACCTCTATAGAAAAACTGTACTATTAAAGGAACATTGTACACTAGATTTTTCTTTGCATAAATGTTTTGTAGATGATCCATTAATATAGACCATCTGTGAGTTTTTTTTAATGTATAGTTTTGCTAATTTTTATTAACATGCTGCTTTTAAGACTCCTAACCAAGTTCCGAAGTTTTAGATGTGAACTAATGTCTACAGACTCTTGGTTGTGTAATGGGTATTTCCATAAGCAGAGGAGGGGGAGGAGTGTTTGCCTGTTCCTGCTTTCCCAGTCCCTTTCAGTTGGTGCCCCAGCCTAACCTCATCAACAGTGCTAAACTGGGAGCTTCTAAGTAAGCTTTTAAAAGGTTTTATACTTTATTTTTATATCAGTATCTGTGCATATTCTTCTTTATAGTAGTGTCTGTTACGTGCAGTTATATGGAAATTGGTGTATACTGTCCCTTTAACAACAGATTGTAAATGTTGCAAAAATTTGTTTATAATATTACATTATACAAATACTGATAGAGAAGGCTTCCCTGCACCGGTATAAGGTTGTCTTAACCCCTCTGGTACTAGGACACTCTGTGTAGCAAGACCGCTGCTGGAAGGCTATGGCCACTGAGGATAAGCAGGAAGGGGTGAGAAGTGTGCCAAACCACATAAAATGGTGCAAAAATCCCTTAATCCTCTTTCCTTCCCAGTAACCCCTCCAAAATGTCCTGCTCCAAGGCTTCAGACACGATTATACTGCTCCCTCTGTGCGCACTGAAGTATTGCAGAGGGAAGCTCCAGTTTGCCGGTCCTCAGACAAACTAAATAAGGGGGAAGCACTTGAAAATAACAAAAATTACAAACGCGCCCCAAAAGTCAAATGTGTATATCCCACACACTGCAATAAAGTTATGGAGAAAAAAAAATCCCCAATCAGGTAAAAAATCTGTGGCCAGCTGAATATGGTATAGCCACCCCTAAATTAACATTCAGGTTACAATGCTTTGTACTAATACTACAATCCAGTAAATATATATATATATATATATTAATTGGCAAAAGAGAATAAAGTAAACCTTATCCAGCACATTCATATAAAGTCAAAATTTGATAAAGATGTAGGAGCTGTGCGCACTTCAAAACTAACACACATACACGGATGTCAAAGATAATGCAACAAAGTAATTTAATACTCAAATATTTGAAAATAGTGCACAAAAAAAAAGAAAACAAATGATACAATTCATCATCAAGCATATGCGATTCATTCGTTACCCTTCACACATACAGGAAAAACTCAATTGTCCCGTTACTCAGTGCGTCCACTGATAGTATAAAGAAAGCCGTTATTCTGTAACAATAAACAAATATGACCGGCACTCCTCCTGATGTGAGTAACTGACTGGATCTTATAAAGGAAAGTTCAAAGTGGAACAGAGCGTGCTTGCAAATATGAAATGACACTGCCGGGGCTAACCGTATGTCAAAGTCCCTGGATAAAGTCCCCACCACTCACTCTGCGCCAGAGAGAGCTGAACAAATGCCAAAGGGGCTGAGAATTTAACTCAGCAGGGATAGCCAACGACCTACTCCATATCAGGTGTAACGCTGAACCACCACACGTTACCAATGTTACCTGAGTTCAGAGTTGCAGAGATTCTTCATCCCAGTGTCTCGTCCTAGCAAGTTAGCACCGCTCACCACATTTCCGTGAGTATCCTCAATGTAGCAAAAAGATCCGGTCAGGGGTATCTGTAAATTCAGACGCTGTAATTCAAAACAGCGTGGAAGTCGGCAACAGCCGATGACTGACTGCTGCTACACATGTTTCACCCTACGTCACAGAGGGCTTCCTCAAGCTGAATGTATCGCTATCCGGTCTAAAGGTTCAACCTTATTTAAACACAGACCCCACAGATGAAATAAAACATTGTTTATAATTGCACAAAATAAACAAAAAAGAAAATACCCACCATAGCCGAAAATATATAAAAAACAAATCAGACTTAACAATGCTATTATCTGACATCCGTGATAAACTCTATTTAATCCACAAAATCCAACCTAAATAAAAAAAACAAGAAAATGCATACTCAGAGTATATATGATTTACCAATTCACATATGTGTTAATCACTGATAATGCATAAAAGCATGTACATAATTAATAAAATGACATCCATACAGAGGGGTAAACTTCGTACCTATATAAATGACAGCAGAACATCAGAGTGGCATTACATAACGGGAGGCTATATATTCATACCTGGATTCCCTAAATTCAAATACTATGCCATATTTAGTTACTAAGAAAGGGTGCAAAATGTAGTTCTTCATTCAGACCATATGGCCAAAAGGGCCATATCACATGCCGCAGTGAGGGGGTAGTCTATGTTGCTATTTGTTCATGCCCAAGATTCTACGTAGGTAAAACCTATCGTGAGTTCAGGGAACGCATGAAGGAACACAGGAGGGATATACTTAATGAAAAAATTAAAGACAGTGGTGTAGCGAGACATTTTTTTGAGGTGCACCAAAGTAGTGTTCAAGACCTTAAATTTATGGGCCTTGAACTAATAGACATCAGTGAAAGAGGGGGTGATTGGGATAATCTTTTATTAAAATCTGAATGCAAATGGATATATAATTTGCAATCCTTGCAACCCTATGGTCTGAATGAAGAACTAAATTTTGCACCCTTTCTTAGTAACTAAATATGGCATAGTATTTGAATTTAAGGAATCCAGTTATGAATATATAGCCTCCCGTTATGTAATGCCACTCTGATGTTCTGCTGTCATTTATATAGGTACGATGTTTACCCTTATGTATGGATGTCATTTTATTAATTATGTACATGCTTTTATGCATTATCAGTGATTAAAACATATGTGAATTGGTAAATTATATATACTCTGAGTATGCATTTTTTTGTTTTTTGATTTAGGTTGGATTTTGTGGATTAAATAGAGTTTATCACGGATGTCAGATAATAGCATTGTTAAGTCTGATTTGTTTTTTATATATTTTCGGCTATGGTGGGTATTTTCTTTTTTGTTTATTTTGTGCAATTATAAACAATGTTTTATTTCACCTGTGGGGTCTGTGTTTAAATAAGGTTGAACCTTTAGACCGGATAGCGATACATTCAGCTTGAGGAAGCCCTCTGTGATGTAGGGTGAAACATGTGTAGCAGCAGTCAGTCATCGGCTGTTGCCGACTTCCACGCTGTTTGGAATTACAGCGTCTGAATTTACAGATACCGGATCTTTTTGCTACATTGAGGATACTCACGGAAATGTGGTGAGTGGTGCTAACTTGCTAGGACGAGACACGAGGGTGAAGAATCTCTGCAACTCTGAACTCAGGTAACATTGGTAACGTGTGGTGGTTCAGCGTTACACCTGATATGGAGTAGGTCGTTGGCTATCCCTGCTGAGTTAAATTCTCAGCCCCTTTGGCATTTGTTCAGCTCTCTCTGGCGCAGAGTGAGTGGTGGGGACTTTATACAGGGACTTTGACATACGGTTAGCCCCGGCATTGTCATTTCATATTTGCAAGCACCTGCAAGCACGCTCTGTTCCACTTTGAACTTTCCTTTATAAGATCCAGTCAGTTACTCACATCAGGAGGAGTGCCGGTCATGTTTGTTTATTGTTACAAAATAACGGCTTTCTTTATACTATCAGTGGACGCACTGAGTAACGGGACAATTGAGTTTTTCCTGTATGTGTGAGGGGTAACGAATGAATCGCATATGCTTGATGATGAATTCTATCATTTGTTTTCTTTTCTTTGTGCATTATTTTCAAACATTTGAGTATTAAATTACTTTGTTGCATTATCTTTGACATCCGTGTATGTGTGTTAGTTTTGAAGTGCGCACGGCTCCTACATCTTTAGGAAATTTTGACTTTATATGAATGTGCTGGATAAGGTTTACTTTATTCTCTTTTGCCAATTAATTAAGTATTTAAACCTCCTTGCACCTGGGGTCTCATCTCAGTATTCAGGGTGGGTGGGTGGGCCCAAGTTCATAGTCTATTTACAATCCTGAGCTAGCTGGCATTCATTTTTGTGATATATATATATATATATATATATATATATATATATATATATATATATATATATATATATAGTAGTTTTTGTCATTAGCACTATGTACACTGGATATGTTAATGGTATGGATTCAGCACAATATATATATATATATATATATATATGTGCGTGAAAGGAAAGGTATTGTGATATTAGCGCATCTAAATAAATCCTTTATGGATCACCTAACTAATATGAGGTGATGCTACCATTAGATAATGATGTAATAAATATTATCTAGATAAATCTATCCTAAGAAATGTACCCTGAGGAATATATAGGTGACTACTGAAAAACGAAATATGTTATAACATATAGTACCTCATACAAATGTCAAATAGGACAACTCAGGTTAGATAAAATAAAATAAATAAAAAGAACATAAAAAATGAAAAATTACAAGATCAAAAATAAAGTCCACAAGAATAATGTCACTTGTAAAATCACCACAAGATACACAATCTACGAATGCAAAGTCTGTAATACACCCGTGAAGATATCAAAGGTGATATTTTGATATTTTTGTCTCCATGGTGACTTATCAGAGCAGATGTGCAGATGTGCTGGGTAGAGTGTGAGAGTTTCTTGTCCATTAATGCGTAAAGATGGGTACTCACCAGATTTCACCTCGATCTAATGAGGTAAGTGTCTTGCCCGAAAAGATATTACTTCTGGTGGTTTGTGCGATCTTTAGCCAAAACCGTTAGGGACTGTGCCTCCCGTTCCTCCCCAGCTGATGATTAGGATCTGTGTAAATCTCCAGTATAAGCGTTTCAAAGTCTATCTCGCTAATGGAGTACCTCTTCGTCAGAGGCTTCAATAATTTATTGAAGCCTCTGACGAAGAAGTACTCCATTAGCGAGATAGACTTCGAAACGCGTAAGGCGACACAATACGGGCTACCCGGTCCTGGTAGTGCTCTTTTATCTATTTATACGATTTTATGGAAAATGTTTTTATCGCAACTGTGAATTGCATTGATCTTACCTGTCACATACCTCATCTGTTGAGGTTTCATCTAGTAAGCACAATTACAAGGGATTCCTATATGTGTGTACTTGTTTAACTCATAAAACGGTAATACACTATTAGCTTTCCTCTTTGTTTTATGTACGCTTATCCTGGAGATTTATACAGATCCTAATCATCAGCTGGGGAGGAACGGGAGGCACAGTCCCTAACGGTTTTGGCTAAAGATCGCACAAACCACCAGAAGTAATATCTTTTCGGGCAAGACACTTACCTCATTAGATTGAGTTGAAATCTGGTGAGTACCCATCTTTACGCATTAACGGACAAGAAACTCTCACACTCTACCCAGCACATCTGCTCTGATAAGTCACCACGGAGACAAAAATATCAAAATATCACCATTGATATCTACACGGGTGTATTACAGACTTTGCATTCGTATATTGTGTATCTTCTGGTGATTTTACAAGTGACATTATTCTTGTGGACTTTATTTTTGATCTTGTCATTTTTCATTTTTTATGTTCTTTTTATTTAATTTATTTTATTTTATCTAACCTGAGTTGTCCTATTTGACATTTGTATGAGGTACTATATGTTATAACATATTTCGTTTTTCAGTAGTCACCTATATATTTCTCAGGGTACATTTCTTAGGATAGATTTATCTAGATAATATTTATTACATCATTATCTAATGGTGGCATCACCTCATATTAGTTAGGTGATCCATAAAGGATTTATTTAGATGCGCTTATATCACAATACCTTTCCTTTCACACATTTTTATAATCTGGAAGTTTAATAGGGATATTACTTCCTTTCTGTGATACAGCGGCTCTGAGCCTTCCTTTAGCTACACTGTATATGAATAATGCCTGTAAACACAGACATTGGTAGCCTTTGATTAGTTTTTTGGGTATAAAAATCCATAATAACTTTTTCATTTTATAAGGCTGATCCAAAGCAAAGTCCCTGGGTGTATTGTTCATCTCCTGGACACTACACTCTGTTTTCTCTTGGTTCACTAATATATATATAACATTCCAATTTACTTCTATTATCAAAAAATGTTTAATCTTGTTAAAAAGCTCAGGAGAGTGCTTGTGTCTTTTGCAAAACTGCCTCCATATAGTGCTACAATGTTATACATTTGCAAGATCACTAGATATCCTTATTAATAAGGATACTGTTGATACATTAAGAACATCTGCTCCATGTTACCCCACAGTTAAAAAGTGGTGTCAGGACTTAATGGGACAGTAAAGGTTGTAGAAGAATTTACATAATTCTGCACTCACATAAAGATAGCTTTCCTATGAATTTTTCTTTTTCAAAATACCTAATTTGCAGGCTAAAACAGCTGACAGTTTTCCTACAGTTGAATGGCGTTGTCAGGCATGCTGTGATTAGACAGTGAGACCACGATGCATTATCCTAAAAAGTTTAATAGGAAAGGCTATCTTTATGTTGCATAATTCTGCACAAACTACTGTCCCTTTAAAGTAGGGAATAGAGTCATGTGATGATACCATTCTCTTCTTCTGCCTAGCAACAGCTGCCTCTGAAGAAACTATGTAAAAAATTAATGACATAGTAATAATAAGTGACCAACGATTGACCATACTCAAAAGTCCAGAGGGTTGTCATATAGTAAGGTAAGTTAATTTTAGTGGATGTTTTGGACATGAGAACATTTTCCTCTTGATGGATACAGACCAGAAAAGACATCAGATGGAAAGTTTATAAGAATTTCTAACAAAAATTAAAAGGACTCCTAATGATTTACATTACACCATGGCTCTCCTCCCCTAAAAATGTTTTGCATGCAAACAAGTGTTATGGCATCCTTGTTTTGGGATGCAGAGGCAAATTTGTTTATTGGCTTCCTGCAGCCCAGAAAGATCATAACAGGCGACTACTACACCATCTTGACTGAAAAAATATGAAACGCTATTAAAAGCAAGAGTCAAGGCAAGATGAGTCAGAAAGTGCTGTTCCACAAAGAGTTTGCACTAGGGGGATCAAATGGGGTCTCATTTGTGAGGAAGTGGCAGATCCTGTGTCTATCTCTATTTATCTAATCTATCTATCTATCTATCCATCTATCTATCTATCTATCTGTGTGATTATTGTGATACCTGCAACATCTGCAAACTGGGGACAGTCACACTTTTATAATACAGAGTTATGGATACATACAGACCTCAGGAATCAATTTCCCAGGCGCTGTAATAACATGAGGTGGTGTAGCCACGCCTACTCACAAAGCCGTTGCCTGGATACTGGACAGCAACTTTAGCTCAAACTACAGAGGAATCTAGCACGGGGGAAACACCGAGTTCTCTAAACACAAAAACCTAAAAAAAACTTTTGGCTCATATTTACATATACCAAGAACACTAAACGCACAGATACTGGATATACGAGGATTAACTGTTAAAAAAAGTGAAAGGAGTACGTTAAACTGACAGATTGCGCCGTTTGAAGTATGATTCTCTGAAGACTTGTGAAACAGTCACAGACAGCCAATCAAATTAAGTCGTCTGTTGTTACCAGGTTCACCTGCGTCGCAAAGTTTGGCTGCTGCCGGATTGTGATTGGCTACAAAGCTTCTGCAAATTCGTCTAAGAGGTGAGATCGGTTGTGTGTGTCGTCACTTGTTGAGGCTTGAGCATGAGCAGTCTTTCAGTACTGTGGCAGACGCCTGTATACGCACTTATGGTTTATTTTTTTAGAGGTTTATTTGCGGTAGATAATAGCGGAGTAATTAAGTTACTACTTAGTGGTTTATCAACAAAATTAAATTGAAACACCTGATTTATATGTGTTTAGCAGCCTTATTGCCGCATTTGGTGCCAACATAGCATCTAACTTTAATTATTCCAAGTAATGCTTACAAAATATTATTATATAATTTCTGTACATTGTTCGTTTCCCAATGTATCTTCTGTTTTTCAAAGTTTTCTTAATAAAAGCCTTGTCATACTTTGGTAGTTATTGGCAGATGGCTGTGTGTCATCATTTAGCCACCAATCAGCAAGCACTACCCAGGTCTGAACCATTGTCTGGCTCCTAAGTTTACATTTCTGCTTTTCAAATAAAGATACCAAGGGAATGAAGAAAATTTGATAATAACAGTAAATTATTGCATGCTCTATCTGAATCATGAAAGAAAACATTTGGGTTTCATATCCCTTTAATGTAATATTACATTACTGAATAAATAATTTGTGCAAAGATCATATTGTTTTCCATAAATAGCTAAAATGCAAGTTTAAGTTAATGAGAATTAAAAATAAGCATTATAAATAACTGCCCTGGGCCCAATATCAAGATAAACTTATAAAGGTCTTTAAAATTAAAGTGAAGGTAAAGTTTAGCTTTTTTGTAAGCTGTATTATGTTACCCATGTACTATATAGTAAGATCGCTAACTTTTTTTAACATATACGTATATATATCAAAGTATAAGAAACAGTTTTTATCTACCTTCTTGGCCGGTCTTAGCTACTCCCTCCATGTATTTCCTGGTTTCTCACTGTATTATGTACAGAGCGGTCCCATCCGCTCTATACGTACTGGAAAAGCGCGTTCACAATTGAGGGGCAACTTGCGCATGCGCACGCCTCGCCGTACATTCGAATTGCGCCTGCGTGACTCTAATCATTTGTGACCTAAAGCGCAGGCGTCAAATTGCTTGGAAGTAGACTGCGTTCTGAAGATTTCAACTTATAAGGATTAATTGCGCATGCGCTAATCAGGAACGAGCACGGCTTGGAAGGGAGAGGAACTTAGAATAGCCAACGCATGCGCAGAACTTCTCTAGATGTTGTGACGTCAAATGACGGCCGCCTAACGGCCAGACCTATTATTGGCTAATGGAACAACGTGACCGGACTGCAAAAAACCCCCCCAAAAAACGGGCTGTTTAGATAATGACTAAAATTGGATAGAAAAACGGCGATAACTAGGTAAATATTTGAAAATAACAAAATTGATGACTTAAAGTACCCTTAATTTTCGGTGTATTTGCATGTAACATTATCGAACCTGGCAAAGTTTACCTTCACTTTAAGCAGATGGAGGATTGATATCAGTAGGCTCCAAAGGTTTAACTACTGAAATGTTGCAAGCGGTTTAACACGCCAGTGTAAAATAATGCTGATCTTAATGACAGCCATTTATATATCTTTTATAAGGACATTAAACTCAATATCATTCTCCATAAATGTAAAGTTCTCTTGGTATTTTTTGTTTAATAGCATACCTAGGTAGACTTAGGCACAGCAATGCTCTGTTTGGATCTAGCTAGTGGTGGGTGGCTGTATGCAAAGAAAAAATAATGTGTGCTTTGTCCTTTGAAAAGGGAGGAGATGTGACATGCCTCTTGTCGTTGGCTCATCAGATGTGTTCAACTTGTGCCTAGTAATGCATTGATGCTCCTGAGCCTACTCTTTAACAAAGGATACCAATAGAATAAAGCACATTTGTTAACATAAGTAAATTGGAAATTTGTTGTAAAATGTCATGCTCTATCTGAATAATGAAAGTTTAAATTTGACATTACTATTACTTTAATTAAACATTTTACAGAAATGTTTTAACAAGCTGTGGAAGCAGCTTATATCCCTTGCAGTGTACTCTTGCTCTTTAAGAAGCTGCAGTCACAAGGATGATTGAAATGTCCTGCTCTCGAGGTATTGCACGAGAACAGGGGACAGTATTGCAGCGGATGCCTTGGAACCTTATCCACTCCAATGTTCATAAATTTGGACCTTTATGGGGAATTCAATGTTATTTTGTATGTCCCTTTAATTTCAAAATTCAGCTCAAAAGCAAATAGTCCCTATCTAAGTTTTAAATATACTGTAAAGTGATAATATTTGAACTGTAAGATAGATAACTTGAATTATTCAACAAAGCATTAAATGCTTGCAGCAATAGAATGATGTTAACCCTTAAAATGATTTAATAAACAGGACTAGAGTATCAACAGGCAATAATACATGTAAATGTGCACTATATGGCCACAAGTATGAGGACGCCTGACCATCACATCCATATGAGCTTGTTAGGCATCCCATCCCAAAACCATGTGCATTAATATGGAGTTGGCCCTCCCCATTGCAGCAAAAACAGCTGTCACTCTTCTAGGAATGCTTTCCAAAATATTTTTGAGTGTGTCTGTGGGAAGTTGTGCCATTTAGCCAAAAGAGCATTTGTGAGGTCAGGCACTGATGCTGGGTGAAATTGTTGGGCTTGCAAATCGCACTCCAATTCATCTCAAAGGTGTTCAGTGGGGTTGAGGTCAGGGCTCTTCCATCATATTGTTGAAGTTGGAAGCACCCAATTATCTAAAATGTCTTTTGTATCCTGTAGCATTAAGATGATCCTCCACTGGAACTAAGAGGCCTAGTCCAAAACAATGAAACACAACCCCAGACCATTATCCCTACTCCACCAAACTTTACAGTAGGTGCTATACATTCCGGTGGGTAGTGTTATCCTGGCATCCACCACACCCAGATTCTTCCATCAGACTGGCAGATAGTGAAGTGTGATTAATCACTACAGAGAACGTTTTGTCACTGCTCCAGAGTCCAGTGGCAGTGTACTTAACACAACTCCAGCAGACGTTTGGCATTGAGCATGTTGATGTGAGGCATGTGTACAGCTGCTCAGCCATGGAAACCCATTTCTTGAAGCTCTCTATATACAGTTGTTGTGCTGATGTTGCTTTCAGAAGCAGTTTAAAACTCTGTAGTTAGTGATACAACATATGATAGGCGATTTGCATATGCTACATGTCTCAGAACTTAGCAGCTTCAAGTTTGAGTGGTCTACTTTGTGGCTGGGCTGTTGTTGTTCCTAGACGTTTACACTTCACAATAATAGCACTCACAGTTGACTGAGCAGATCTAGTAGGGCAGAAATTTCACAAACTGACTTGTGACAAAGGTTGCATCCTATGTCATTGCTACATATAAAGTCACTGAGCTCTTCAGTTTGACCCTTTTTACTGCCAATGTTTGTCTTTGGAGATTTCATGGATATGTGCTAGATTTAAGTGCCTGTTACCAGTGGGTGTGACTAAAACATCTGAACTCAATAATCAGTAGGGGTGTCCACACGCTTTTGTCCATATAGTGTATCTCATTGCTTCTCAACTGCGGCCCTCTACCCCCAACAGGCCAGGTTTTCATTATAGCTGAACTAGTGCACAGGTGAAGTAATCAGTTGATGAGTGAGAACAGGTTAGTAATCATGGTGTTACTGATCAGCTAATTAATTCACCTGTGCACCGGTTCAGCTATAATAAAAACCTGGCCTGTTGAGGTACTTGAGGACTGCGGTTGAGAAACACTGGTGTATCTCATCCCATTTGGACAGAATTAGTTTGTTCAAATAATTTCTTTTGAGTTGTATTGATGAAGTTCAGTGCTATTCCTGGAATATAACCCAGGGGAATTTGAGGCAATCAGAGGCCATTGTTTTCTTTCTTTTAATAAGCATATTTCTCTATGGCATGCTTGCCCAGACTATTTCCCAAAGTTGACACCCATTGTTATCATGTATCGAAAAATATAATTTATGCTTACCTGATAAATTAATACCTTTATTGGTGGTGAGAGTCCACACTCCATTACTCCTGTGAATTATACTCCTGACCACTAGGAGGAGACAAAGATCTCAAAACTCCCATAGTCCTTAAAAACCCTTTCCACCTTATTGGAAACTAGTCTGATGTACAGCTAAGCTAGAAAAGACGAAGGTAGAAAAAGAAAATAAGTGCAATAGAAAAAGGAGCAAGGAAAAAAGGAAGTTCATACACTGCCACCAGAAAAAAAACAATCACAATAAAAGATAATTTGGTGGAGGCTCATAGACTCTCATCACCATGACAGATGTACAATCTGACTGAAAACTTCCAGATGAGGAGACTTATCCCTGGAAGAAGGGGTTGCTCTCTGCCCATGCCAGAATTAGGGAAACTTCCCTCATTGCCAGAAAACAGCGAGTTTCCTCTTGATGATTGATGAAAGCCATTGCTGTGACATTGTCTGACGGTAAACGTAGATAAAACTCTCTTTTCAGGAGAGGCCAGAACTGAAGGGCCATAAAAATTGCACAGATATATCTGGACAACTTCATCACTGGAAGTAATCAAACTCCCTGTGCTCTCTGGTACCCCAGACAGCACCCCAACCTGAAATACCTGCCTGTCTAGATAACAATCCAACAAGGGCAGATAAATGATGCCCCCAGAAGAATGAACCTGTCAGGATCTGCCTGGTTCAACCCATTTTTCTCCTAGCTACACCCACTACTTTCTGATTTGTTCCTCTTTCTTTAAGTGTGCCGCTCACCTGTTACACCTTGCTCAGTATTGATGATCTTCGCTACAGAGAGGTTTACCTGCCTGCTCAGCTTTTTCTTCTCTACCTTATTATCCGGAGTTCTGAGCCTTATCCTAAACAGCAACTTCTGCCTTGGAATTACATTCACAGTCTCTCTCTCTCTGTTGTGGGGTAAAGTACCTATTGCATTTTTTCATTTTGCCTCTCGCTGCTTTCTTTTTACCGCAGCTCATACCTTCAGTGTTCATTCAGCCTGTCACTGTGTTTCTCCGATTACGCTACACAGCGTGACGTCACTTCCGGGTCTGCTCCGGTCTCAGTCTAACTACTCTGAATCACCTACAAAGGTAACCGTGCTTGCTCTCCTGCCTGTCTGCATTACCAAGGTACAAATTACTGCTAAACATCATACCTCATATCGTATGTACTGTGTCTTGTATTAAGATAAGAAGTTTAATCTCAAAACTATAAACATTAACCGCAACTTCACTTGTCTTGTCCTGTTACTCCAATGCTGCCTGACTGAATCTTTATCTTGTCCACAGTTCACCTGTTATTATCTAAGCCTGATCTTAACAGTATATTATTTTCTTATTCACTTTCTGCTGAATAAGTTATCAATGCTTGTTATATTAAACATACTCACATGACTGAAGGAAACCTTTTCAGAAATAGAGGTTTCAGACAGTCCTGTGTAACATACATATTATTATTCATTCTGCAGTTGTGTTCCACCTAACATATAATCACCAGTTCCTGATATAATACTGAGCCCTAAAAATGGAACCAGCAGACATACATCAAATTGTATATAACCTCAATCAAAAGGTAGATCAACTGGCACAAGGCCTGCATGATTTACAAATTGAGAATGCTGCTCTGAGAAAAATAATTACAGAGTCTATCTCTTTAAAGGGGAATCAGACTGAAACTGTTATTGAACCTCAAGTCTCTCTCCCAGATCTATTCTGTGGTAACAGAAAGGCATATAGACAATTTAAAAACGCCTGCCTTTTATTGTTTTCAATGAAACCCAGGTCTTCAACGTACCTTGGAACTTGTTTCACGTACTTACTGGTGGCCACACATGAAATCCACAATTTCTGATCATATTGCCAGCTGTAGGACTTGTGTCACTTGCAAGCCAGAAAGAAGACCACCTTTTGGCTTGCTCATGCCTATACCAGTCCCTAAAAAGCCTTGGCACCATGTTTCCATGGATTTTATTGTAGATTTACCACCATCAAAAAATCAAACAACTATCCTTGTGGTCATTGATTTATTCACTAAAATGGCTCATTTTATCCCTTTCCATAAACTTCCCACTTCTTCTGAAACTGCCACCCTATTCATTGACCACATTATCAAGTTGCATGGGATACCTTCTATCCTGACGACAGATAGGGGTACACAATTCACCTCAAAATTTTGGAGTAAGTTATGTGCCTTGATTAATATGGAACATCGTTTTACAACAGCTTTTCATCCCCAAACTAATGGGCAGTCAGAGAGGTTAAACCAGTGGCTCGAACATTTTCTCAGATGTTATTGTTCCTATCAACAGAACGATTGGATGAATTACCTTTCCATGGCCGAATTCGCCTACAATAACTTGACCAATGCATCTACTAAAATGACACCCTTCTTCGCAAACTATGCCTACCATCCTACCCTGACCTTCTCCTCCTTTGCTTCTTCGGATTCACCACCGCTGGATCAGCTCCATAATTCTCTGCAGGAGAATTTCAATGTCATCCAGGAGAACATTCGTTCGGCCCAACAGAACCAGAAACATTATTATGACCTCAGGAGAAGGAAGCCACCTGAATACTCCGCAGGAGATTTAGTCTGGCTTTCTACTAAGAACTTGAGATTACAAGTTCCTTCTAAGAAGATGGCCAGTCTCTTCATTGGACCCTTCCCTGTCCAAAGTGTTATCAATACCAATGCTGTCAAGCTACGTCTACCTAGTACTCTTAAGATTTATCCTACGTTTCACGTATCTTTATTAAAACCATATACACCTGCAAGAGATGCACAAATTCTTCTGCCACCTACAAGCCTTCCTCTTCCTGATGATGAGTATGAAGTTGAATCCATTTTGGACTCCAGGATCTCCAGGGGTGTTCTGCAGTACTTGGTCAGGTGGAAAAACTATTCAAGTGATGAGGATTCATGGGAGCCTCTCTCCAATCTCAACACGCCTAAACTTCTCTCCTTGTTTCATCGTCGCCACCCTGATCGGCCTCGTCCATCCGCTGTGGAACAGCGTCCTTGAGGAGGGGGTTCTGTCAGGATCTGCCTGGTTCAACCCATTTTTCTCCTAGCTACACCCACTACTTTCTGATTTGTTCCTCTTTCTTTAAGTGTGCCGCTCACCTGTTACACCTTGCTCAGTATTGATGATCTTCGCTACAGAGAGGTTTACCTGCCTGCTCAGCTTTTTCTTCTCTACCTTATTATCCGGAGTTCTGAGCCTTATCCTAAACAGCAACTTCTACCTTGGAATTACATTCACAGTCTCTCTCTCTCTGTTGTGGGGTAAAGTACCTATTGCATTTTTTCATTTTGCCTCTCGCTGCTTTCTTTTTACCGCAGCTCATACCTTCAGTGTTCATTCAGCCTGTCACTGTGTTTCTCCGATTACGCTACACAGCGTGACGTCACTTCCGGGTCTGCTCCGGTCTCAGTCTAACTACTCTGAATCACCTACGAAGGTAACCGTGCTTGCTCTCCTGCCTGTCTGCATTACCAAGGTACAAATTACTGCTAAACATCATACCTCATATCGTATGTACTGTGTCTTGTATTAAGATAAGAAGTTTAATCTCAAAACTATAAACATTAACCGCAACTTCACTTGTCTTGTCCTGTTACTCCAATGCTGCCTGACTGAATCTTTATCTTGTCCACAGTTCACCTGTTATTATCTAAGCCTGATCTTAACAGTATATTATTTTCTTATTCACTTTCTGCTGAATAAGTTATCAATGCTTGTTATATTAAACATACTCACATGACTGAAGGAAACCTTTTCAGAAATAGAGGTTTCAGACAGTCCTGTGTAACATACATATTATTATTCATTCTGCAGTTGTGTTCCACCTAACATATAATCACCAGTTCCTGATAGAACCATTCATTGTTCCACCAAGAAAAAAGAAAATACATATTAAATCAAACAAAGCGGTAGGGGCCAAACAAGAGGAATCACATCTGAAGCTGATAGTCATCCAACCTAAAACTTACATACAAAGAGCTACAGAAGGAGAAGGAAATAACTAAAGATTTAGACAAGCAGAGAGAAACTTCATCCTTATCTAATCTGTCAAAGAAAAAATCAGGGAGACAATTACGATTATTACACCCAAGGGACAAAGAACTTTTTGGAAAGTTTACTTTTCAACCACGCTCTTGAAGAAACAACAAAAGCCTGATAATGGAATGAGATATTGCTAAATGAAAAGATGGAATCTGTACCAATATATCTTCCAGGTAAAGAACAACTCAGAGCTCTTATCACAGATAAGAGTGACCCAGAACCTTTGAAAAAAAATTATGAAAGTGGAAGCCAGACCAAACTGACAATAGTGATCCCTGAGTATAGGAATATGAAAATAAGCATCCTTCAGATCTATAGAGGACATGAACTGTCCTTGTTGAACAAGAGAAAGAATAGTCCATCACACATGTAAGCATTAGCTGTATTCAAGAGTTTTAATTGATTCAAAAACTCACCACCAGCAGACTCCTCTTAGGGCTGCTCAAATAAACCCTCACACCAAAGGTTAGAGGCTGCCGCAATGCATGTAATACTAATTGCAGGCATAAAAAGAAAAACCTGCGTGCTGAAAAAAAGCCTTTCTATCAAAAGACTCTAATTTCCTTAGGGACTCTAAAAGAGGTACAATCCTCAAGTACGGAGACCAAAGTAAGCCCCATCCACCTTAGGAATAGATTCCCAAGCTCTAAACTAGATATCTCACAATATGTATCCCAACAGTCAGCTTAATTGAGTGAAGCTCTAAACTAGAGTCAGGCAAAGGAAACATCCTTTTAAATCCTTCAGCAGGATTAAAAACAGGTATACCAGGCTTAGACCATTCTTAGAAAATATCACATGAACTGGAAATACTTCAGGACACTTAATAGAAGCCTAGTTTAAAATGAAAACCAGCGGTTTACCAGACTTATCCTCAGGCACTTAGAATCCTAAAGTTCAAAACACTTTTCTTAAAATAGAACAAAGGAGTTTAGGTTTAAACAAAAAAAGAGGAAGATTCAGTTTTTTGATCAGAAACTGACTCTTAATCATCTGAAAATACTTCATCCTCAGAGGACAAATCAGAAGAAACAGTACCTGTAACATACATCTTATCAGATTTATATTTACTTAAATCAGATAAGCTAGTAGAAGAATTAACAGAAACCACCTTGTTACGCTTATTTGGAGGGGTATGGCTGCCAACATACCAGATATAGTAGAGCATAAAAAATCTGAAAATCGTGGAGCAAAATCTGAAGAACTCCCCTGTGTAGGATAGATACCTTAGAAGCAAGAGCAGCATTAGACTGATCAGAATGCATAAGATGATCCGCAATGAAACCTTACTCCTTCACCAGACGCAAAAGCAGGCTTTAGAAGCGTTAATAATCCAACAGTCTGAACACTCAGGCATGCCCATAATACTGTGTGCAAAAAAACAAAGATCGCTTAAAAAACTCGGCATGTACACACCATTTATGTGTGAAAAAAGTGATGCACGTATCAAGCTGATGCGTGAAAAAAATTACGCACACAAACCAATGGGGTATATTTATTAATGTGCGAGCAGACATGTTACGATGTAGCGTATCATGTCTGCCGCACATCGATAAATGCCGACAGCAGTTTCTTGTGAACTGCTGGTGCAATGCCGCCCCTGCAGATTCGCGGCCAATTGGCCGCTAGCAGGGGGTGTCAATCAACCCGATCATATTCGATCGGGTTGATTTCTGTCTGCGGCCTCAGAGCAGGTGGACAGGTTATGGAGCAGCTGTCTTTAGACCTCTGCTTCATAACTTCTGTTTCCGGCGAGCAAGGGGCATCAAGATCCATACGGAGCTTGATAAATTGACCCCATTGTGTGAATAAATGATGCACGCAAACAAACAATTTTTAAAAAAAAAAAAACTTCTACACACGTCATGGCCTACATAGGGTGAAAAAAAGGAACTTATAAACCCCTGCCTAGAATGCCTGATATAATAGTCCCCAGGCTATGAAATACCCATAAGTAGGTACCTACTAATAGCCTATATGCTTAGCAGGTGCCAACAACAAACCCGACACTTACCTGATAGGCAACCATACTAATGGACTGCTTCCTGTAGATAATGACAAAACTGAGATAAGGAAAGTGCCAAAATTGGCAACTGGGGGTATATTATTTTAAAAAAAATTAAATAAATTTTTATTGATACATTAAAAAAAAAAAAATATAGGTTATATTACAATTATATGATTTGGCTGATTAAGATATACAGTAGAAGTATGTAAATTTCATTGTGTTTTCATATACTTATATTTTATACTTTACGACTGTTGTGCAGTCTCTATTTGCCTAAAGTGTTGTCTACTCTTGATGATATAGGTATATTTTATTTTCATCGGTATAACTGACCAAGTTCTGTATAAGAATAATTTGTTTTTGTTTCTTACCACAAATTGTATTACAGATTGTGATTCCCATCATCATAGCTTTGTTAGCGAGATTACCTCCTAATCCTAATTTGATATGAAAAGCAATGCACACAATCGGATCTATAAAATTTAATGGGTCCATAGAATGTCAGTTTACATAAATTGTACCCTCTCTATGCTTATATCAGTACTCACCACTAAATGTTTTTTTAAATGCCCATAATATTAAAGCTGGCCCGCCCCCCCCCCTTTTTGATTCACTCTGTGAACATAGGAAAATGCATCCTTCGACCCTCTCCCCCAAATTAACATGATAAATTAATATCTTATTATAGAAGCATACTTTAATCCAAGGTTCATATAAACTATTATTAGTTAAAAATATTATAATTTGCTTCTATCTCTTTAAATATATCCCTTAACCCCTTGATCTTAATAATACCATTCCCTATTTTTTCATATTCTCAATATTCATG
This sequence comes from Bombina bombina, assembly GCF_027579735.1. Classification (NCBI taxonomy): domain Eukaryota; kingdom Metazoa; phylum Chordata; class Amphibia; order Anura; family Bombinatoridae; genus Bombina; species Bombina bombina. Next base: position 869,750,952 of record NC_069503.1, on the reverse strand, counting down.
GTCCAAGAGTGATTGTCTGTCAAAATGTGAAATGATAGTGTTTATATAGGTTAATTACTTATCAATGGTTTGGCTGTTCCAATCAGCCAATAGAATGCAAGCTCAATCCTATTGGCTGATTGCATCATCCAATAGGATTTTTCCTACCTTAATTCCGATTGGCTGATAGAATTCTATCAGCCAATCGGAATGTAGGGGACGCCATCTTGGATGATGTCACTTAAAGGAACCGTCATTGTTCAAGAAGACGTCGGATGAAGAGGATGCTCCGCGTCGGAAGTCTAGAAGATGGAGGCGCTCCGCGCCGGATGGATGAAGATAGAAGATGCCGTCTGAATGAAAACTTCTGCCCGTCTGGAGCACCACTTCTGTCCGTCTGGAGGACCACTTCTGCCGGCTTTGTTGAGGACTTCGGCCCGGTTGGGTGAAGACTTCTCCTGGTAAGGTGTTAGTGATAGGTTTTTTAAGGGGGTATTGGGTGGGTTTTAGAGTAGGGTTGGTTGTGTGGGTGGTGGGTTTTAATGTTGGGGGGGGGCATTTGTACTTTTTTTACAGGTAAAAGAGGTGATTACTTTGGTGCAATGCCAAAGGGCTATTTGTAATTTAGTGTAGGGTAGGGCTTTTTTATTTGGGGGGGGGGCTTTTTTATTTTGTTAGGGGGATTAAATTAGGTGTAATTATTTTAAAAAATCTTGTAATTTGTTAATTATTTTCTGTAATTTAGTGGGGTTTTTTTGTACTTTAGATAATTTAATTTTATTTAATTGAGGGAATTAATTTAATTATAGTGTAGTGTTAGGTGTAATTGTAACTTAGGTTAGGTTTTATTTTACAGGTCAATTTGTATTTATTTTAACTAGGTAGTTAGTAAATAGTTAATAACTATTTAGTAATTATTCTACCTAGTTAAAATAAATACAAACTTGCCTGTAAAATAAAAATAAACCCTAAGCTGGCTACAATGTAATTATTAGTTATATTGTAGCTAGCTTAGGGTTTATTTTATAGGTAAGTATTTAGTTTTAAATAGGAATAATTTATTTAATGATAGGAATATTTATTTAGATTTATTTAAATTATATTTAAGTTAGGGGTGTTAGGGTTAGACTTAGGTTTAGGGGTTAATACATTTAATATAGTGGCAGCGACGTTGGGGGCGGCAGATTAGGGGTTAATAAATTTAGGTAGGTGGCGGCGATGTAGGGGGGGCAGATTAGGGGTTAATAAGTATAATGTAGGTGGCAGCGATGTCAGGTGCGGCAGATTAGGGTTTAATAAGTATAATGTAGGTGGCAGCGATGTAGGGGGGCAGATTAGGGGTTAATAAGTATAATGTAGGTGGCGGCGGTGTCTGGGGCGGCAGATTAGGGGTTAATAAGTATAATGTAGGTGGCGGCGGTGTAGGGGGGGGCAGTTTATTGGTGTTTAGACTCTGGGTACATGTTAGGGTGTTAGGTGTAAACGTTACCATAGGTATCAATGGGATATCGGGCAGCAGCGAACATGAGCTTTCGCTGCTTTCAGACTCCCATTGATTCCTATGGCATCCGCCGCCTCCAGGGCAGCGGATTGAAAACCAGGTTCGCTGGACCGGAATAGTGGCAAGCGTACCTGGTAGAAATTTGATAACTAGCAAAAGTAGTCAGATTGTGCCGAATTTGCATTCGGAACATCTGTAATGACGTAAGCATCGATCTGTGTCGGACTGAGTCCGGTGGATCGTATGTTACGTCACAAAATTCTACTTTTGCCGGTCTGTAGGGGAATCAGGCTCGCCACAAATACGCTGCGGAATTCCAGCTTATTTGCGGTTGACGGCTTGATAAATAGATGCCATTGTGTTTAATGAAATATTAAGAATCATCAAACTATCTAATTACGGTAATAAGCATTTTTATTTATTCATTTTTTTGTGAATGTATAGCAAGCTTTCTCTTCATGGTTGTTGTAAAACACTTTAAGTCAAAACTTGAGTGTGTGTAATGCTGCATGATCTATCATTGTTGTAAAATGTATCTGCAGCTATTAGCTCTGCAGTCAAAGTAAATTCTGGGTGGTTACTAGAAATGTATGGAAATGATCAAATACTTGTTATAGAGTGACCCCTGGCTGTCAGAAAAGGGACTTGCCTCTGTTTTAGAGGTGTGTACTATAATATCTAAGGTATAAAGTGATTGCCTTGAGTGTTCTGTTTAACCTGGTAGATTTCAAGCTGTGTGCGGTGCACAATGGCCCCTTATTTTATCTTTTAGTTTTTGACATTTGAATAATGTTTTCTATAATGTTCACTCTCTTTACTGCTTAGTCTCTTCTAGACATGTGGGCAGATGAAAATCATCTTGAACAAATAACTCTTCAAAGAAAAAAAAAATGTTTCATTTGCTCCAAGATTAGTTCATGGCATTGTTTTATTCAGCCAAATTTTGTTGGCATTATTTGTGGGGCAGCAGAGGAGCAGCCAGACAGCATTTTAAAGGGAAATTAAACCCATATTTTGGTTTTGTGATTCAGATAGAGCATGTAATTTTAAACAACTTTCTAATTTACTTCTTTTATCAAATTTCTTCATTCTCTTGGAATCTTTTGTTACAAAGCAGGGACGTAAGCTCCAGAGCATACACATGTGGCAGCAGTTTTGTAAGAATGTTATCCATCTGCAAGAACATTAGATGGCAGCACTATTTCCTGCCATGTAGTGCTCCAGACACACCTAGGTATCTTTTCAACAAACAATACCATAGGAACAAAGCAAATTTGATAATAGAAGTACATTAAAAACTTTTTAAAAATTGTATATTTATTTTAGGTTTCATATCCCTTTAAACTTAAAGGGACGGTTTAGTCAAAATTAAACTTTCATGATTCGGTAGGCAGCTCCTCTTGGTTCCAGAGAGCAGGAGTGTTACTGTAGAGATATGAAGAAGAGAGGGCGCCACATAGCGTGATAACGTTTTGAATAAAATAGCACAAACGTGGAAAAAGTAATGCGCTTACCAGAAGCTGAGGTACTGTTCTGTGACCAGTACAATCTCGCCTGCTAGCGCTTAATCAGTGGCTAGTACACTGCCAAACGGTAACTTCTTGGATCTCCCCTCTTAGTTGTCGGCTCGAAGAATGCCCTCCGTTTAACCGTGGGAGGTGGTGTATTAAACTGCTTGAAATCTTGTTTGGTAATACAGGATAAAAGAATGTGGACAACTTCCAGTATAAAAGAATAAAGGCTTTATTATGACGCGTTTCTCGACCTCCAAGGGTCGTTTCATCAGATATCAAAGCGGAGGCGAGATTGTACTGGTCACAGAACAGTACCTCAGCATCTGGTAAGCGCATTACTTTTTCCCCGTTTGTGCTATTTTATTCAAAACGTTATCACGCTATGTGGCGCCCTCTCTTCTTCATATCAATCACAGACTAGTATACGTTTACCCTGTGAGCTTGTGCACATGCTCAGTAGGATCTTGTTCCCCAGAAAATTGCATATAAAAAGACTGTGCAAAATTTGTGTCTTAAAATTGCATGCTCTATCTGAATCATAAAAGTTTAGTTTGACTTAAATGACCCTTTAATTTTCCCTCACTACAATAAAGCGGCATGAGACAGCCAGTCAGCAACTTCAAGTGACCTTAAAGGGACATGAAACCCAATTTTTTTCTTTCGTGATTTAGAAACAGCGTGACATTTTAAACGACTTTCTAATTTATTTCTATTAGCTAATTTGCTTAGTTCTCTTGCTATCCTTTGCTGAAAAGCATATCTAGATAGGCTCCGAAGATGCTGATTGGTGGTTTCACATGGATGCCTCGTGTGATTGGCGCACTGTTATTTCTATAACAAAGGAAATCTAATGAATGAAGCAAATTAGATAAAAGAAGTAAATTGGAATGTTGTTTAAAATTGCATTCTCTATCTGAATCATGAAAGAAAAAAAATTGGGTTTAATGTCCCTTTAACACTTTTCCACCATGTGAAAAGCATTAAGTCATTGAGCAATTTAATCTAACCTGCGCTTCGTGAGGGAACATGAAATAAAGTTATTTATTTGCATTTGATAAAGAGAGATGAGAAAGAAAAATTTGTACTAATCTTAGCATTATGCAATTTTAAAAAATCTTCATCGTCTCAGTTTTTATCCTAGAGGCCTACTTTGTTGTTATCTTGTTTATTTACTATTTTTAATTTGCATATTCTTTAAAATCAATAAAAATAATTTGAGGAAGATCAGCTTGGACGTTTGTGTATTGTATTTATGCTGTGCTGATAAAATTGATTTCCTAGGTTTCTTGTCATTTTTTCAGGTATAATATTGTTACTGGCTGTCTCATCTCATACCACTATATAAAAATAAACAAACCCTTGTTAGCTCACATTTAATAATAAAATGTATCACATTCTGTAATGAGATTACATTACAATAAGATTAATTGTGAATATTAGCGTCTGTTCTTTTTAATAAGAATGTGTGTTGGACTGGGCTGGGTTGCGAGAACTGTAGGATAAATAAACAAAAAATCACACTTAATTAGATACTTCATCATGTTTTATTAAGAGAAAATTAAAAAGTATATAACTGAACAATGAGAAAATGAACAGTTCAATTAAGAACATAGCTTGGTATTTCAAACTTTTGGTAAGGTGGCATATGGTAGAAAACATCACAAGTCTAGCACACCTAGAAAGGAAATTTTAGTGTTAGTAATGAAGTAATGGTCATCTCAGGTTGGGACCCTGAGGCGGAAAAGTGGCTAGCGACAATTCTGAACTCAATACTGAGGATAAGGCCCAGGTCGTGACCCACAATGGATGTGAAGCAGATTGTGGCTGTACAGGCAGGGATGGCAAAAAGGTACCAAGGATCAGGCAAAGCAAAATCTAGGACAAGTGGAGGTTTGGCAACACACTCACTACAACAAAGCTGAATAGTTAGGCAGACATGTGGTCAGGGTTAGGCAAGGGATCAGGTACACTCCGGCAAAAATTAGGGTGAACTGTCAGGCAAAGATGTAGTCCAAAAAATTGCAAAGGTAAAATTTCAGAAGTCAGCATAATTTAAAGATAAGTACATCCACAAATAAATGGACACAAAGCCCAAAAATGACAATGCAAAGCAAACAGTTGCAAGGATACCACATGCTGACACTAGTAGAGCTTTCACTTTATATATATACACATTTCTCATATCATTGTTCTCCTAATTCACAAATATAGATCTGTTCTTTGGCTGGACCATGTTATGTATATAGATCATTTTCAATTGCATTATATTCCATTGGAAGATGTACACATGATTTATTGTAATGCTCAAGGCTCTGTATGCTAATTTGTACTCAAACTAAAAATCATTCAAGAAAAACAAAAAAAAGAAGAAGCTTAGCTTTTGATTCAGTAGTTTATATAACAGTAGATCAGTATAGCCAAAGAGATAAGGGAACTCTAAACAAATTGCCTTGCAACTTAAAATGCTTGGGTTGCTGTAAACAACACATTTGGCATGAAGTCCATCCAGCCTCAGGATTTACAAACTTTTATAATATTCCTGTAAGAGTACATCACTTTACTACAGATAATTTCTCTTACAGTGTGGGTCACTGCCATTGATTTATTTGCTACCTTTATTTCTTTATTATGGGTTCACATGTATACACAATATTTTGGGTTGTGTCAATAACCATATTGGAATTAATATTTTTAACATGACATAAATTGAACATATGCATAGTAGTAACAATTCACAATATCATTGTAGGATGCTACAAACAGCAGACTATCAAATCACATAGTAAAAGAACATCTTAACAGAAAAAGTGGAATGTGTTAGTTCTTCTGATACTATTTACATATAAATGTGTGTCTGGAGAGTGGACCAAAATGGGGAAATGCCACCCTCCCCCATGATTTTTACTCCTTGAATCTAAGTACAATTTCCCACTTGAATGCAACATGATGTATACCAGTGTTCTCCCCAGAACCTGTTTACTGGGTGCCCCATCCAGCTGATGTTACTTACCAACCAGCTACAACTTCAGCCAATATTAAGTTAAATTAGCTAATATTTTCAATGTTTAATGCACAAATTAACATTTAATCATTTTTTGTGTTAAATGATGCAGTTAGTTTGTGCTCTGGATAGCAGAAAATGTTATAATATTAGAAAGTATTATACAGCCCTCACCTGGCTACTTCATAATGCTACATTGTTGGCAACATTTTAAAAAGTATTGGCCTATATTACAAAAGTGCAATCCAAGTGTTCCAGAGTTTGCTATAGCTTCAATGCTAGCTTGCAGAAAGTACATCAAAGATGAATTGTTTCATACTGATATTAGAAGCTCTAAAGTACTGAAACAAAGTTATATCTCTAAGAAAAAGTTTCCTTGCTTGAATTGTGGGAATTGCAATTCAGTGACAAAAGGTTCCCAGTTTACACATCTTCAGACAGTCAATAAATTTGATATAAGGGATTATTACACTTATAATACAACATATTTCATATATTTGGTGAAGTGCCCATGTGGGAGGGCCTATGTGTGTGAGACCACCCGCAAGGTCAAGGAACACATCAATAAACACAAAAGTAACATTAGGTGCAGGAATATGGAAGATCCAGTTTAATCAATTTTTTTAGAATATGGACATAATTTAAGACTGATGCAGTTTCAGATTATAGACCATGTAAAAGGCCTAGGTGAGGGGGTAATAGGGAACTATTGTTGAAAAGGAAGGATTCTGGATATATACACTGAACTCTATGAAACATGTAGGTATGAATAAAGTGTTTTATTATTCAGTAATTCTGTAATTTATGGTTCTGCGTCAGCTATTTTGTTCACTATTGGATTGTGTATCGGAATCTGTTGGCGCTCTACAAATAACTGATAATAATAATAATAATAATAATAAAGTGTAGTGTTTATACCATTACATAGGCTAGAGCTTTGTGTTTTATATAAGCTTTTTTTAATCTTTGTGTATATATTGTTTTCAATATGGTATGTATAGGGTTAAATTATGTATACATGTTAAGATATATTTACGACCACTAGGGTGTGATATAAGATGTAATTCCTTAGATGATAGGTGGAACCATGAAAGCTATTTAAACTGTAATTCAATGTATACTAGCATACGTGATTAAAGGGATACTAAACCAAAATTCTTTCTTTCATGATACAGATAAAGAATGCAATTTAAGCAAGTGAACAAAGAAAAAATTATAATAGTAGTAAATTAGAAAGTTGCTTAAAATCGCATGCTCTATCTGAATTATGAAAGAAAAAATTTGGGTTCAGTGTCCCTTAAGGGTGTAATTCCAAAATGCTTTGTGATTATATAACCCAGATATGATGCAATAAAGTATTTAAATGAATACTACAGTGTTGCTGAAATCTGTTGTTATTTTGATCATTGAAACATTTTCAGCAGAAGCCTATGCTCTATCTCCTTCACAACTTGATATGTGCTGATCTGTTGAGGCTAAGAGGCATATTTAAGTCTAAGAAATGTCTTGCGCACCTGATCTGACAGTGCGGATCATGTCCGCAAGACATCGCTGAATGCGGAGAGCAATACGCTCTCCGTATTAACATTGCACCAGCAGCTCACAAGAGCTGCTGGTGCAACGCCGCCCCCTGCTGATTCGCGGCCAATGGGCCACCAGCAGGGGGTGTCAATCAACCCGATCGTACTCGATCAGGTTGAATTGTTGTGATTCCTGTCCGCCTGCTCAGAGCAGGCGGACAGGGTTATGCAGCAGCGGTCTTTGTGACCGCTGCTTCATAACTGCTGTTTCTGGCGAGTCTGAAGACTCGCCAGAAACACGGGCCGTCAAGCTCCTTTCGGAGCTTGATAGATAGGACCCTAAGAATATTTCATTAGGAACCCTGATAGATGCAAAAAAAGGAAGGGTCTTCAAAATGGCACCGGCAGCAGGAGTTAGACACCCTATCTGTTTTGTTTGTTTTGCCTTTCAACTCTCTATCAGTATCTCATCATTAAAGGGATATGGAACCCAGCATTTTTCTTTCATTATTCAGATAAAGTGTACAGTTTACATTTTTTTTTAACCAAATTATTCTACTACTAAATTGACTTTCTTCATTTGGTATCCAGTTTGCTGAAAGCAGGTAAGTAGGTTCAGGTGCTAAGTAGGTTCAGGTGCATACATGTATCTGGAGCATTATATGTCAGCAACTTTGCAAGAATACATTAAAAGGGACAGTCAAGTCAAAATTAAACTTTCACAATTCAGATAGGGCATACAATTTTAAACAACTTTACAATTTGCTTTGTTCTCTTGGTATTCTTTGTTGAAAGCTAAACCTAGAAAGGCTTATATGCTAATTTCTAAGCCCTTGAAGGCCACCTTTTTTCTCAGTGCATTTTGACAGTTAGACAGTGCTAGTTAATGTGTGCACCATATAGATAACTTTGTGTTCACTCCCATGGAGTTATTTATGGCTAAAATGTTACTCTATTTAAAGAACTAAAATAAGGGGGCAGTCTGCAGAGGCTTAGATACACGGTAATCATGGAGATAAAAGTATATTAATATATTAGCGTTGGTTTTGAAAAACTGGGGAATGGGTAATAAGGGCATTATCTATCTTTTTAAACAATAACAATTATAGTGTAGACTGTCCCTTGAAGAATGTTATACATTGGGAAAATAGTGCTGCCATCTAGTGCTCAAAAACATTTTTGTAAAACTGCTGCCAGATGTGTGTTTATCTATCTACCTAGGTAGGTTCATATGCTAATTTCTAAGCTGTTGAAGGATGCCTCTTATCTCTGTGCATTTTCATAGTTTTCTTCTTAAATGGAAAGAGTCCACAGTTGCATTCATTCCTTTTGGGAATTAAGAACCTGGCCACCAGGAGGAGGCAAAGACACCCCAGCCAAAGGCTTAAATACTACTCCCACTCCCCTCATACCCCAGTCATTCTTTGCCTTTCATCCCAGGAGTTTGGCAGAGAAGTGTCAGAGTCCTTACTTGGGGCTTCTCCTGGTCGTGATGTGGAAGGTGGACTTGGTTCCACCTGGAACCTTGTTGCTTCCATGTCAGGGGCCTGTTTGATAGATCCTTAGGTATATGGCCTTGTCTGGTTTCAGAGTAGGGTTGTACTTGTACTCTGGGGAGATGGCTCTGCCATCTTTCTGCTCGTCCTGTACCAGTTTTGGGATTTTTGTTCCCTTATATTGGTGGTCCTGCTAGGTTTGCAGGTCAGGTTTCCCAAGCAGGTTTGTAGGTCACAGTATCCTTTGGGATGTGTGAGTTTGCTGAGTCTATTCTGATAGCTCAGTCTGCTAGGAGATGGTTTTTCCTTTCTCCTTGCTCCTTTGACAGGAGACGGTTTCCTCTTTCTTTGGGTTCTGAGGGTATTCTCTCCTCGGGGGGCCTCAATGGAGGCTTTGAGTTCCCCTTTTTAGGGACCTGTGAGTAGGTCCGGCGGCTTGGGTTGCCTAGAGCGTGCCCTCTGTCGGGGGCTGGGTTGTGTGGTCTGTTTTTTGATGACTGCCTTTTCTTCTTCTTTGCAAGCTTCCTCTTTGCCGTCCTGTTAGGGACTCTGTGTTCTCGAACTTGGGGTTTCGCCTGAGTCTGTTACACGCTCTTTCACGGTTGAATACTTGAGTATTCTAGGGCAGGCGCTGGGAGGATTTTGCCTCTTTAGTTGCGTTCTTTGCTTACAGGATGTTGGGGAGACGTCTTTTGGTCTACGTGCCCGGTTTTATCTTGGGTTTCGTCTGGTATAGGCGTGGCCTCCTTCCTTTTTTGGGTTCATTTGAGTCTCTGTGTGCTAGGCCCACTCTTGGAGGTGCTGTTTTTTTATTAAGGGGCCTTTTGGTTTCCTCAGTCCTCCTTTGCCTTGTTCCCCTTGGGGATTTTGGCTGCTTTACCCTTCATTTGTGAGGGGTGAGTGGGGGAGACCATCTTTTGTTGGCTCAGTCAAGTCCTTTTTGCGGTTTATAGTTTGGCTCTGGACTGGCTGCGAGTCAGTATCTCTAGGGCTTTTCCTTTCGGCTTCGGACAAAGCAGGATTTTTTATTTGGGTAGAGGTTCAGGCCTAGTGCTCTCAGTATGGGCCGCCTATTGTACCCTTCCGTCTTGTCCTCTATAGCTTGGGTATTGTTTCCCAAAAGTAATGAATGCAACTGTGGAGCTTGTTCCTCTGCAGAATGACTGGGGGATGAGGGAAGTGTGATGAGTATTTAAGCCTTTGACTGGGGTGTCTTTGCCTCCTCCTGGTGGCCAGGTTCTTTATTCCCAAAAGTAATGAATGCATCTGTGGACTCTTTCCATCAGAAGAAAAGGAAATGATCAGGTAAGCATAATTTATGTTTCTCCTGTTAAGTGTAGTCAGTCCATGGGTCATCATTACTTCTGGGATATTAACTCCTCCCCAACAGGAAGTGCAAGAGGATCACCCAAGCAGAGCTGCTATATAGCTCCTCCCCTCTACGTCACACCCAGTCATTCTCTTGCACCCAACTAATAGATAGGATGTGTGAGAGGACTGTGGTGATTATACTTAGTTTTTATATCTTCAATCAAAAGTTTGTTATTTTAAAACAGCACCGGAGTGTGTTGTTCCTTCTCAGGTAGAATTTGAAGAAGAATCTACCTGAGTTTTTGGATGATTTTAGCCGGCGTAGCTAAGATTCATTTTGCTGTTCTCGGCCATTCTGAGGAGTGAGGTAAACTTCAGATCAGGGGACAGCGGGCAGGTTCACCTGCAAAGAGGTATGTTGCAGTATATTATTTTCTGAGGAATGGAATTGACTGAGAAAATACTGCCAATACCGATATAATGTAAGTTCAGCCTTAAATGCAGTAGTAGCAACTGGTATCAGGCTGTTATGTATATATGTGTACACTTCAGTATTCTGGGAAATGGCACTTCACTGGGATAATACTATATGCATATAATTTTTAGCCTAACTTGCAGTGGGAACGTCTAGCAACAGGCTGTTTAATGACATTTCATGTTATTTGATTTTAAACGTTTTTGCTGGAATGCTAAATTGTTTAATTATCTGAGGTACTGGGTGAAAAATTGTTTTGGGCACTGTTTTTCCACTTGGCTGTCGTTTATTTTAATTTAAGACAGTTTACTGAACTTCCCTCACTGCTGTGTGGGAGGGGGAGGGGCCTATTTTGGCGCTTTTGCTACGCATCAAAAATTCAGTCAAAAGTCTGTTTCTCTCCCTGCATAATCCGGATCGTCTCTACAGAGCTCAAGGGTCTTCAAAAATTATTTTGAGGGAGGTAATCACTCACAGCAGACCTGTGAGATTGTGCTTTGACTGTGATAAAAAACGTTTATATTTTGTACATTTTTTTCTGCTATTAAGGGTCAGTTATCCATTACTAATGGGGGCAATCCTTTGCTAAATTTATGCCTTTCCCGGGAAAAATTTGGTTTTTATAATTTCTCCGGTTCATTGTTATTCAACTGTCATAATTTTTTTCTGTGCTTCTTAAAGGCACAGTGCGTTTTCCATATTACTTGTAATTTGAGTGAAAAGTATTTCCAAGCTTGCTAGTTTAATTGCTAGTTTGTTAAACATGTCTGACTCAGAGGAATATCTCTGTGCTATATGTGCAAAAGCCAAGGTGGAGCCCAATAGAAATTTATGTACTAATTGCATTGATGCTACTTTAAACAAAAGTCATTCTGTACAAATTGAACATCATTCACCAAACAACGAGGGGGAAGTTATGCCGACTAACTTGCCTCACGTGTCAGTACCTGCATCTCCCGCTCGGGAGGTGCGTGATATTGTAACGCTGAGTACCTCAGGGCGGCCATTACAAATCACACTACAGGACATGGCTAATGTTATGACTGAAGTTTTGTCTAAATTACCAGAACTTAGAGGTAAGCGAGATCACTCTGGGGTGAGAACAGAGTGCGCTGATAATATTAGGGCCATGTCAGATACTGCGTCACAATTTGCAGAACATGAGGACGGAGAGCTTCATTCTGCGGGTGACGGATCTGATCCAAATAAACTGGATTCAGACATTTCAAATTTTAAGTTTAAGCTGGAAAACCTCCGTGTATTACTAGGGGAGGTGTTAGCGGCTCTGAATGATTGTAACACAGTTGCAATACCAGAGAAAATGTGTAGGTTGGATAAATATTTTGCGGTACCGTCGAGTACTGACGTTTTTCCTATACCTAAGAGACTTACTGAAATTGTTACTAAGGAGTGGGATAGACCCGGTGTGCCTTTCTCACCCCCTCCTATATTCAGAAAGATGTTTCCAATAGACGCCACCACACGGGACTTATGGCAAACGGTCCCTAAGGTGGAGGGAGCAGTTTCTACTTTAGCTAAGCGTACCACTATCCCGGTGGAGGATAGCTGTGCCTTTTCAGATCCAATGGATAAAAAGTTAGAGGGTTACCTTATGAAAATGTTTGTTCAACAAGGTTTTATATTGCAACCCCTTGCATGCATTGCGCCTGTCACGGCTGCAGCAGCATTTTGGTTTGAGTCTCTGGAAGAGACCCTTGACTCAGCTCCATTAGATGAGATTACACACAAGCTTAAAACCCTTAAGCTAGCTAATTCATTTATTTCTGATGCCGTAGTACATTTAACTAAACTTACGGCTAAGAATTCTGGATTCGCCATTCAGGCGCGCAGAGCGCTGTGGCTAAAATCCTGGTCAGCTGATGTTACTTCTAAATCTAAATTACTTAACATACCTTTCAAAGGGCAGACCTTATTCGGGCCCGGTTTGAAAGAAATTATCGCTGACATTACAGGAGGTAAAGGCCATGCCCTGCCTCAAGACAGAGCCAAACCTAGGGCTAGACAGTCTAATTTTCGTGCCTTTCGTAACTTCAAGGCAGGAGCAGCATCAACTTCCTCTGCACCAAAACAGGAAGGAGCTGTTGCTCGCTACAGACAAGGCTGGAAACCTAACCAGTCCTGGAACAAGGGCAAGCAGGCCAGAAAACCTGCTGCTGCCCCTAAGACAGCATGAATTGAGGGCCCCCGATCCGGGAACGGATCTAGTGGGGGGCAGACTTTCTCTCTTCGCCCAGGCTTGGGCAAGAGATGTCCAGGATCCCTGGGCGTTAGAGATCATATCTCAGGGATATCTTCTGGACTTCAAAGCCTCTCCCCCAAAAGGGAGATATCATCTTTCAAGGTTGTCAACAAACCAGATAAAGAAAGAGGCGTTTCTACGCTGTGTACAAGATCTTTTACTAATGGGAGTGATCCATCCGGTTCCGCGGTCGGAACACGGACAAGGGTTTTACTCAAATCTGTTTGTGGTTCCCAAGAAAGAAGGAACCTTCAGACCAATCTTGGATTTAAAGATCCTAAACAAATTCCTAAGAGTTCCATCGTTCAAAATGGAAACTATTCGGACAATCTTACCCATGATCCAAAAGGGTCAGTACATGACCACAGTGGATTTAAAGGATGCCTACCTTCATATACCGATTCACAAAGATCATTACCGGTATCTAAGGTTTGCCTTCCTAGACAGGCATTACCAGTTTGTAGCTCTTCCATTCGGGTTGGCTACGGCTCCAAGAATCTTCACAAAGGTTCTGGGCTCTCTTCTGGCGGTACTAAGACCGCAAGGAATTTCGGTGGCTCCGTACCTAGACGACATTCTGATACAAGCGTCAAGCTTTCAAACTGCCAAGTCTCATACAGAGTTAGTCCTGGCATTTCTAAGGTCGCATGGGTGGAAGGTGAACGAAGAGAAGAGTTCTCTCTTACCACTCACAAGAGTTCCCTTCTTGGGGACTCTTATAGATTCTGTAGAAATGAAGATTTACCTGACAGAAGACAGGTTAACAAAGCGTCAAAATGCTTGCCGTGTCCTTCATTCCATTCAACACCCGTCAGTGGCTCAATGCATGGAGGTAATCGGCTTAATGGTAGCGGCAATGGACATAGTACCCTTTGTACGCCTACATCTCAGACCGCTGCAATTGTGCATGCTAAGTCAGTGGAATGGGGATTACTCAGATTTGTCCCCTACTCTGAATCTGGATCAAGAGACCAGAAATTCTCTTCTATGGTGGCTTTCTCGGCCACATCTGTCCAGGGGGATGCCATTCAGCAGACCAGATTGGACAATTGTAACAACAGACGCCAGCCTACTAGGTTGGGGCGCTGTCTGGAATTCCCTGAAGGCTCAGGGATCATGGACTCAGGAGGAGAGTCTCCTTCCAATAAACATTCTGGAATTGAGAGCAGTTCTCAATGCCCTTCTGGCTTGGCCTCAGTTAACAACTCGGGGGTTCATCAGGTTTCAGTCGGACAACATCACGACTGTAGCTTACATCAACCATCAAGGAGGGACAAGAAGCTCCCTAGCGATGATGGAAGTATCAAAGATAATTCGCTGGGCAGAGTCTCACTCTTGCCACCTGTCAGCGATCCACATTCCTGGAGTGGAGAACTGGGAGGCGGATTTCCTAAGTCGTCAGACTTTTCATCCGGGGGAGTGGGAACTTCATCCGGAGGTCTTTGCCTAAATACTTCGACTTTGGGGCAAACCAGAGATAGATCTCATGGCGTCTCGCCAGAACGCCAAGCTTCCTTGTTACGGGTCCAGGTCCAGGGACCCGGGAGCGGTCCTGGTAGATGCTTTGACAGCACCTTGGACCTTCGGGATGGCCTATGTGTTTCCACCCTTCCCGATGCTTCCTCGATTGATTGCCAGGATCAAACAGGAAAGAGCATCGGTAATTCTAATAGCGCCTGCGTGGCCACGCAGGACCTGGTATGCAGATCTAGTGGACATGTCATCCTGTCCACCTTGGTCTCTGCCTCTGAGACAGGACCTTCTAATTCAGGGTCCTTTCAAACATCAAAATCTAATTTCTCTGAAGCTGACTGCTTGGAAATTTTATCAAAGCGTGGTTTTTCGGAGTCAGTTATTGATACCTTAATACAGGCTAGGAAACCTGTTACCAGAAAGATTTACCATAAAATATGGCGTAAATACTTACATTGGTGCGAATCCAAGAGTTACTCATGGAGTAAGGTTAGGATTCCTAGGATATTGTCTTTTCTACAAGAGGGTTTAGAAAAGGGTTTATCTGCTAGTTCCTTAAAGGGACAGATCTCAGCTCTGTCCATTCTTTTACACAAACGTCTGTCAGAAGTTCCAGACGTTCAGGCTTTTTGCCAGGCTTTGGCCAGGATTAAGCCTGTGTTTAAAACTGTTGCTCCACCATGGAGCTTAAATTTAGTTCTTAATGTTTTACAGGGTGTTCCGTTTGAACCCCTTCATTCCATTGATATCAAGCTGTTATCTTGGAAAGTTCTGTTTTTAATGGCTATTTCCTCGGCTCGTAGAGTCTCTGAGTTATCAGCCTTACATTGTGATTCTCCGTATCTGATTTTTCATTCAGATAAGGTAGTTCTGCGTACTAAACCTGGGTTCTTACCTAAGGTTGTCACTAACAAGAATATCAATCAAGAGATTGTTGTGCCATCATTGTGTCCTAATCCTTCTTCAAAGAAGGAACGACTTCTGCACAATCTAGATGTAGTCCGTGCCCTGAAATTTTATTTACAGGCAACTAAAGATTTTCGCCAAACTTCTTCCCTGTTTGTCGTTTATTCTGGACAGAGGAGAGGTCAAAAAGCTTCTGCTACCTCTCTCTCTTTTTGGCTTCGTAGCATAATACGTTTAGCCTATGAGACTGCTGGACAGCAGCCTCCTGAAAGAATTACAGCTCATTCCACTAGAGCTGTGGCTTCCACTTGGGCCTTTAAGAACGAGGCCTCTGTTGAACAGATTTGCAAGGCTGCAACTTGGTCTTCTCTTCATACTTTTTCCAAATTTTACAAATTTGACACTTTTGCTTCTTCGGAGGCTGTTTTTGGGAGAAAGGTTCTTCAGGCAGTGGTCCCTTCCGTATAAAGATCCTGCCTGTCCCTCCCGTCATCCGTGTACTTTAGCTTTGGTATTGGTATCCCAGAAGTAATGATGACCCGTGGACTGACTACACTTAACAGGAGAAAACATAATTTATGCTTACCTGATAAATTCCTTTCTCCTGTAGTGTAGTCAGTCCACGGCCCGCCCTGTTTTTTATGGCAGGTCTAAATTTTTAAATTATACTCCAGTCACCACTGCACCCTATAGTTTCTCCTTTCTCGTTTGGTTCTCGGTCGAATGACTGGGTGTGACGTAGAGGGGAGGAGCTATATAGCAGCTCTGCTTGGGTGATCCTCTTGCACTTCCTGTTGGGGAGGAGTTAATATCCCAGAAGTAATGATGACCCGTGGACTGACTACACTACAGGAGAAAGGAATTTATCAGGTAAGCATAAATTATGTTTTTTTCACAGCTAGACAGTACTATTTCAAGTGTGCTATATAGATAACATTGTGCTCACTCTCGTGAGTTATTTATGAGTCAGTACTAATTGGCTAAAAAAAGTCTGTCAAAAGAACTGATACAAGGGGGCAAGTATATTACAACATTGATAGTAATGAAAAACTGGGGAATGGGTAAAAAATGAATTATCTATCTTTTAAAAAAATAAAAATTATGGAGTAGACTCTCCCTTTTAAAGGGACACTGAACCCAAATTTTTTCTTTCGTGATTTAGATAGAGCATGAAATTTTAAGCAACTTTCTAATTTACTCCTATTATCAAATTTTCTTTATTCTCTTGGTATCTTTATTTGAAATGCAAGAATGTAAGTTTAGATGCCAGCCCATTTTTGGATGAATAACCTCGGTTGTTCTTGCTGATCGGTGGATAAATTGATCCACCAATAAAAACGTGCTGTCCAGAGTCCTGAACCAAAAAAAAGCTTAGATGCCTTCTTTTTCAAATAAAGATAGCAAGAGAACGAAGAAAAATTTATAATAGGAGTAAATTAGAAAGTTGCTTACAATTGCATGTTCTATCTGAATCACGAAAGAAAAAAATTTGGGTTCAGTGTCCCTTTAACAATGTTATACATTGGGAAAATAGTGCTGCCATCTAGAGTTCAAAAACATTTTTTGTAAAACTGCTGCCATTTAGTGCTACAGATGTGTGTATGCCATCTACCTAGGTATTCTCTTTAACAAAGAATACAGTGAGAACAAATTAATTTGAAAATTGAAGTAAATTGGGAACATTTTAAAAATTTGTATGCCCTATCTGAAACATGAAAGAAAACTTTTGGGTTTCATGCCCCTTTAAAGTCAAAGCCTGATTCATGTGTTGATTATTCATCACTATTATCCCACTCACCCTCAACATTCACTATATCATACTGTACATAATTTTAATAATGTTCTTTCACAGTGTTCTTTATTTGCTGTTAAAATATATTAATGTTTCTTTAAATACATCATTTTGGCACTTTCTTGATTACCTTCTTGATAAAGTTTTAATCTCCTTGATATATTACAGTGTACTTCAGTTTGATTGTGACTGATAAAGGCACCTTCAGAATAGCAATCAACTGTGTACTACAAATGTCTCTGCAGCATATGCACCAAATTCTTACAAAAACCAATACTTCTTGAGTTTCTTTATACACTTTAAACACTTCTCTGTAGTATCAGATCTGTATTTATTTTTATGATATCTTTCTTTATACACATTTTCTCGAGAGACTTTAATTTAAATTACCGGTACTTTTTATTTTTCTAAAATAATTTGTTTTGCATAGTAGCCATATTGGGGAGCATGTATAGCGTTGTAAAAGCCTACTGTATGAAAACCTAGCTATATGGGTGACGTAATTTTTTTACTTAGCTTTGTATCACTTTAAAACTAACATTTTTTTGGTTTAAAATAAATCAAATATATAATTGTTTAGATGCAAACATTTAGTACAGTTAGTATGATCTTAACAGATCTTAAAGGGACACTAAACCCCCAAAAAATATTTCATGATTCAGATAGAGCATGCAATTTTAAGCAACTTTCTAATTTACTCCTATTTTCAAATTTTCCTCGTTCTCTTGCTATCTTTATTTAAAAAGCAGGAATATGATGCATAGGAGCCGGCCCATTTTTGGTTGAGAACCTGGGTTATGCTTGCTTTTTTGAGGGTAAATTAAAGCATCAAATAAGCAAGCGCTATCCATGGTGCTGAACCTAAAATGGACTTGCTGCTAAGATTTACATTCCTGCTTTTAAAATAAAGATAGCAAGCGAACGAAAAAAAATTGATTATAGGAGTAAATTAGAAAGTAGCTTAAAATTTCATGCTCTATCTGAATCATGAAAGAAAAAATTTGGGTTCAGTGTCCCTTTAAGAGGTAATTTGTCGAATGAAACAATGCTAAAAGTCCTAAAGGAACTGTAAAGTAAAAATTATGCATTCATGACTTAGATAGAGCATGCCAATTTATACAACTTTCCAATTTACTTATATATAATTTGCTTAGTTCTCTTGGTATCCTATGTTAAAAGCATACCTAGGTAGGTTTAGGAGCAGCAATGTATAACTGGGAGCTAGCTGACGATTAGTGACCTTACATATATGCCTCTTGTCATTGGCTTACTCAATTTGTTAGCTCCCACAAGTGCATTAATGCTCCTTCATCAAAGGGATACCAAGAGAATAAATGAAATTTGATAACAGAAGTACATTTTTGAAAGTTATTTAAATTGCATCCTTAGTCTCTTTCTGAATCATAATAGAAAAATGTGGGGTTGCATGACCCTTTAATGGGTAGGTAATACAAACTTTCTTGGTGTAGTGGCTGAGCACAATCTGAATGTAAAATTAGAATTCTTAAGCCAGAACTCAGGAAAAAATGACGCAGTTTCAAGTCTTGTGACATAATCTCATTGTTCCCTATCTCTTAACGTTAAAAATGGTTAGCCAAACCTATAGCAAAAAAAAAAAAAAAAAACCCCACTAATCTTTAAACTTTGCCATCCAGAAAGATTTTTTTTTTGTCTAGTAGGATTTTTTTCTATTTATTTTTATGTGAAAGTGAATAGTACTGGCTGAGCTGCAAAAGTTTAATGCAGCTTATTTCGTTGTATTTAGAACATGCTCATCAGAACAAAACATGTGAAATAATTTGGCAGCAGAGGATTGTGTGACTTATAGTTCCAGATACTGGTCAGCGTTGTGCTGTAGCTTAGAGGGCAGTGAGAACCTGCAGCAGTTTTCTGTAGCATGTGTACCTATAAGTGGAAATCAGACTGCATACACACCTCACGCACACTACATAAACTACACACACTACACAATCTTTACCCTCACATCATACACACACCAGACAACCATAAAACACACTTGCACAGAGCACAAATGCACATTACTCATTCAAATCATGGTTTCACTGACGTCTACTTGTTTACAATAAAAAACTTAGGAAATTCAATGGCAAAAAACAAATGTATTAAGTTTAAGTTTCCAATCAATTCTTCAAATAATGTAGTTACATAGTATAATACAATTTATTCTTTGTTGGGGAGTTTAATAATAGAATTTCTTTGATTGGGAACTTGAATTCTGTTATTTGTGTTTTTTTTAAAAAAATATATATTATACATGCACATATGTATGTATATGTGTTCATGTATATGTACATGTGTTCATACATTAGTTGCTTAACTATAATCTTACAGCAAACGGTAATGCTCTTTAGATATAACTTGTAAGTTGTTTTCTTAATTTGTTAGTGGTAAGATACGTTTTCCTGTCTGTGCATCTATGAACTTTACATCATACAAACCTTTCTTTCCTATGGCATGGAGAGTCCACGAAACATTCTAATTACTAGTGGGATATTCACTCCTGGCCAGCAGGAGGCGGCAAAAAGCACCTTTAGCAGAGCTGTTAAGTTTCACTTCCCTTACCCATAACCCCCAGTCATTCTCTTTGTCTTGATCACAAGAAGATGGCGAAGATGGTGTCTGAAGATTTTAATCCTTTTAATGGGTACTTTCCCTGCAAGCAAGGATTGGGGCTATGCTGTGTCCATGTCAATCTCTTTAGTAAGAGTAATGGTGACTATTAGCCGTTAGAAGATGGCGAGGGGGTCTTTGCTTAAACTTCTAACATTATTGCTACCCCTATTATAAAAAGCCAGAATTGGTTACTCTGTTCTTTCTTTTCTATAGGTCCCTGGTAGATATGGTGAAGCCACACTTAAGAAAACAGCTCATGCCTAACAGAGCAGGATCCACAAGTAAGTGCTTTCCCTTCCAGGTTTGAAGGCACAAGCACTATAGGAGTTAAATCCTTGTGGAAAGTATTTGAATCTGTTTTAGGGACACTGCTTTTATGTGAAATGAGGCATCATTCTTTATTGGGGGCTCAGAGATGGGAGAGTGTATGAAGTGTTTCACAGGTGTTTATTTTACTAATTGTTGCAATCACTTTTCAGCTCAGCTTATAGGCCCAATCATTTTTGCTGTCCTGCTGTTGGTTTTGTCAGTATATGGCCAGGTTATAATACAATTGATATAATATTTATTCTTTAAAACAAACCCCCAATAAAATGCATATACGAAACAATTAAAATCAATATTTTATTCCTAAATTCTTTATATTAGTTAAAGTTATAAACACATTGAATTATATTTATAGGAACCAGATTATGAATCAAACTATACAAGCTTAAACTGTTACAATATTCTATATAAAGATCATAAAAATATACCTTTACAAATTACCTTATTCACAATAATCTCCCAAATCAGAGTAGCATTAAAATACCACAATGAGATACCAAGGTATAGATTGTTAACTTCCAGTCAAATATTTAGCCCACAAATAATTCTATATAACTCTAATTAAAACACCAGAAGTTATATATATTATTAATGCAAACAGCTAATTTATCCGAGCTGAAATAAATTCTAATTTATCTACAATAAGGTAAATCCTAAAATATATCTGTATAGCTGCGGGATCAGATTAGGGGTTAATATATTTAATGTAGGTGGCGGCGGTGTAGGGGGATCAGATTAGGGGTTAATATATTTAATGTAGGTGGTGGCGGTGTAGGGGGATCAGATTAGGGGTTAATACATTAAATGTAGCTGGCGGCGGTGTAGGGGGATCAGATTAGGGGTTAATACATTAAATGTAGCTGGCGGCGGTGTAGGGGGATCAGATTAGGGGGTAATACATTTAATGTAGGTGGCGGCGGTGTAGGGGGGTCAGATTAGGGGTAATACATTTAATGTAGGTGGCGGCGGGGTCCGGGAGCGGCGGTTTAGGGGTTAAACACTTTATTTAGTGGCGGCGGGGTCCGGGAGCGGCGGTTTAGGGGTTAAACACTTTATTAGGTATATCGGTGGGGGATTGCGGTTGACAGGTAGATAGACATTGCGCATGCGTTAGATGTTAGGTTTTTTTTTGTAGGCATTTTAGGGAGTTACAGTGCTCCAATACTCAGCGCAAGGCCTGCTACGGGTGCATTTTGTGGCGAGGTGAAAATGGAGTAAGAATTCTCCATTTTCGCCACGTAAGGCCTTGCGCTGTATATTGGATACCAAATTGCGCTGTTTTATATGTCAGTCTATGGGCAAAAAAACTACGGCCGAAGGGTGAAATATACGAGCATAACTTCTATGTTACGCCGTATATAGGATACCAAACCACCGCAAAATTTGGCGTCACCGGCTTTTGCGGGCGACGCTGCATATCGGATCGGGCAACAAAAAACGGGGGGTATGGGTAGCACTACTTAAAGCTTAGAGCGGATAATCTGTGAAACTAATATAGACAATGCTATTGATCTGAAGGTTAATTCTACAATTGAATATGTGGAAATATACTGGTGAATCCACTTCTTAAAAAACCAGAGATAATAATTATTATGTGTAAGTTAGTGAAAGAATGGAGTAGAGATACAGAGTTCAACCATAAAATCAATTTAATTATAATAATAATAAAAAAAAATAATAGATAGTTTAGTGCCGGCACTATATATAACAATGTTATTAAATGCTTCATGCACCACACCGCTCGCTACACTTTGAGTGGAAGACATATGCTTAAAAATCCCACCCATGATCTGTATACCGTTTGTATCAAAAAGGCATCTGGTCTGTCCAGCTGCTTAATTATCTGGGGTTTCACCGAAGTCACAAGGTGTTCCAGCTCCTCACTTCTCACACCGGAACTGGTAGCAGGACTCGTAGGTACAGCTGCGAAGGAGACAATAACTGCCAGCTAATACCTCGGTCCCAGGACCTACCCGCTTCCCCTTTGCCAACATCGGCATTCCAGGACGCCGCAAGGCACTTCACAGGCAACATTTTCCATCAGGTTTAAAAATCTCCTAACAAGCGTGTTCCATCTGGATCACTGCACGCTCTTTCAAACCGGAGTGCTAATCCATTCCAGCATAAAGACACAGGTCTTTCTAACAACGGACACATCTACCATTTCAAAGACGGTAACTCTGTAACCATTTTATTAGTCAAGAACTTTGTTTCTTTTTAAAAAACGGCAAATATTATCTGCCATACTTTGCAAATAAGTATAACAAGCATCAACTAGCAAACAAGTTACTAACTTGTCTGTGTATATTACAACGGACTGTAAGCTGTTATCTAAACTTATCATCTGCAAATATATTTATTTTTAATAACATTGTTATATATAGTGCCGGCACTAAACTATCTATTATTTTCTTTTATTATTATAATTAAATTGATTTTATGGTTGAACTCTGTATCTCTACTCCATTCTTTCACTAACTTACACATATTAATTATTATCTCTGTTTTTTTAAGAAGTGGATTCACCAGTATATTTCCACATATTCAATTGTAGAATTATCCTTCAGATCAATAGCATTGTCTATATTAGTTTCACAGATTATCCGCCATAAGCTTTAAGTAGCGCTACCAATACCCCCCGTTTTTTGTTGCAACTACTCTTTGGCAATTTGGAGATTTGCCAATGTTTTTTGGGTTAGCACAATAGAGCCAGAGAGTGTCATCATCTTTTACACACCACTTTTTCTATATCGGATCGGTCCCTGGTTTCTAATTATCGTCCTACATCTTTGCTCCCAGTATTGTCAAAAATCTTAGAAAAATGCGTCCATACGCAACTATGTGAGTATTACCAACAATCTAACTATATGACCCCTGATCAATCAGGTTTTCGCCCGAATCACTCCACTACAACTGCCCACCTAAAAGTTTGCAACGACATCCAAACTGGCATGGAACAAGGAGACCTAACTGGAGCTATTTTCCTTGATTTTGCAAAGGCCTTTGACACAGTAGATGTCAGGGTGCCAGGAATCAGACTGAGACGAGAAGTGCAAAAATAATCACACATTTATTCATAGCAAAAAATAATAAAAAGTCCACAAGTCAAATAACAAGCCAGGAGTCAAAACCAGAGCTGGTAGTCAGACGAGCCGAGTCAGGAGCCAAAGCGAATAGTCAGATGAGCCGGAATAAGGAACAAGGAAAATAGCAGAGTCAGGAACAAGCCAGGGATCAGAAACCAGGAAGGACGTCAGGCAGCCAGGTAATACACAGGAACTCTCACAAACAGGTCTGAGACAATGCAAAGGCAAAGCATACTGAACAGAGGCCCTTTAAATAATAAGTGATGACATCACAATTCTGAGACTGCATCCTGTCTCACATGGATGATGCACACCAGTCTGGCCATAAAAGGAAGTGTAGGAAATGAGCAGCATCCCCCACAATGCACCATAGTCAGGAAGAAACGTGAGTAAAATGGCTGCCAGCAGCACATGGCAAACACAACAGGGAAAAAACCCTGACAGTACCCTCCCCTCAGCTACCCCTCCCCCATGGGAGAACAAAAGGCTTATTGGGGAAATGGCATGGAAGGCACAGAGGAGGCGGGAGCATGAACATCAGAGGAGGGAACCCAAGAACGCTCCTCCGGACCGTAGCTCCTCCAGTGAACCAAATACTGTACACGGCCCCTGGATATACGAGAGTCAATAATGCTGCTGACCTCATACTCCTCATGGTTGTCAACAAAGATAGGACAGGGACGAGGCAACACAGTGGTAAACCGATTACAAACCAATGGTTTCAAGAAGGAAACATGAAAACATTGGAGATGCGCATAGCAGGAGGAAGGTCAGGAGCGTAGGCCACAGGATTAATTCGTCTGAGTATTCGAAAAGGACCAACATAACGGGAAGCCAATTTATTAGAAGGCACACGAAGGTTCAAGTTGCGGGAGGACAGCCAAACTCTCTCACCAATCTGGTAGGAAGGTGTGGGCAGAAGCCTACGATCAGCCTGGGACTTTTGGCGCTGCATAGAACGATGAAGGCAATTCTGAATCTGCACCCACGTGGAACGGAGTTGCCGGGGATGCTCCACCAAAGCCGGAATCCCCCGAGACATGAACGGGGATAGCTTGGAGGAAGCATTAATAGCACTATTACGAGCAAACTCTGCCCAGGGTAACAGTTCAGACCAATTATTGTGGTGATCTGAGACATAGCAACGGAGGAACTGTTCCAGAGCTTGATTAGACCGTTCCGCTGCCCCATTGGATTGAGGGTTATATGCCGAGGAGAAGGAAAGCTGGATCCCCATTTGAGCACAAAAGGAACGCCAAAATCTGGAGACAAACTGGCTACCCCGGTCCGACACTATCTCCTTGGGTAACCCATGTAAACGGAAGACCTCCCGTGCAAAAATCGAAGCAAGCTCCTGAGCGGTAGGCAGCTTCATCAAGGGAATGCAATGTAAAAATTTTAGAAAAACGGTCAACCACCATAAGGATAACAGTATTGCCATTGGAAACAGGGAGCTCGACAATGAAGTCGCTCACCATTAGCAATAGGTTGAAGAAGATCCACAGGAAGACGTCGAGGAGTCTTATTCTGTGCACAAACTGAGCAGGAGGCAACATACGCAGCAATATCAGAGCGAAGACCTGGCCACCAGAATTGTCGAGTGACAGACCAAATCATTTGGTTCTTGCCTGGGTGACCTGCGGCTTTAGGATAGTGGTAAGTGTGCAAAAGTTTAGTTCGAAGATTCTCAGGAACAAAACACTTCCCACTAGGTTTCTCAGGAGGTGCATTGGTTTGTGCAGCCAGGATCTCCTCCCCCAAGGGAGAAGTCAAATTAGTACGTATGGTAGCCAAAATATGGTCAGGAGGTATAACAGGAGTAGGTACAGACTCCTCCATGGACAGAGGCGAAAATTGTGGAGAGAGAGCATCAGCCCTAACATTCTTACTACCAGGCAGGTAGGAGACCACATAATTAAACTGAGACAAAAATAGCGCCCATCTGGCCTGTCGGGGCGACAAACGTTTTGCTTCAGATAGATAAGTTAAATTCTTGTGGTCAGTAAGAATGAGCACTGGCACGCTATTACCCTCGAGAAGATGCCTCCATTCCTTGAGTGCCAAACTTATGGCCAGTTATTCCCTGTCACCAATTTCATAATTGCACTCCGCTGTCTCAGATGCATCGACCTCAAGAACAAAAGGCATGACAGGGTTAGGATGAGCCAGAACTGGAGCGGAAGCAAAGGCAGTCTTAAAGGGATAGTCTACACCAGAAATTTTATTGTTTTAAAAGATAGATAATCCCTTTATTACCCATTTCCCAGTTTTGCATAACCAACACAGTTATAATAATATACTTTTAACCTCTGTGATTATCTTGTATCTAAGCCTCTGCAAACTGCCCCTTTTTTCAGTTCTTTTGACAGACTTGCAGTCTAGCCAATCAGTGCCTGCTCCCAGATAACTTCTCGTGCACAAGCACAGTGTTATCTATATGAAATACGTGAACTAACACCCTCTAGTGGTGAAAAACTGTTAAAATGCAATCTGAAAGAGGTGGGCTTCAAGGTCTAAGAAATTAGCATATGAACCTCCTAGGTTAAGCTTTCAAATAAGAATACCAAGAGAACAAAGCAAAATTGGTGATAAAAGTAAAATGGAAAATTGTTTAAACTTACATGCTCTATCTGAATCATGAAAGTTTATTTTGGCCTAGACTGTCCCTTTAAGACTATCAAAGGCCTTAATGGCAGTAGGTGACCAATGGAGTGGATCATTCTCTTTACGGGTCATGTCTGTGATAGGTTTGACCAAGGAAGAAAAGTTTTTAATAAACTTTCTATAGTAATTGGCGAACCCCAAAAAACGTTGAATAGACTGAAGACCAACTGGGCGAGGCCACTGCAGAACTGCAGATAACTTGTCAGGATCCATGGAGAAACCTGCAACGGAGATAACATAACCTGGGAAGATTACTTGATTCTGATGGAACTCACATTTCTCGAGTTTACAAAATATGCCGTTCTCACGTAGCCTCTGAAGAACCTGTGTAACATCAGAACGATGAGCCTCAAGTGTGGGTGAGTGTATGAGGATGTCGTCTAAGTACACCACAACACACTGTTGCAACATATCTCGTAGGACATCATTAATAAATTCCTTAAAAACAGCAGGAGCATTACATAGGCCCTCCTTAATCCTAACGAGATTGTACGCTCCTCTCAAATCAAGTTTAGTAAAGACTGTAGCTCCCTTGAGGCGGTCAAAGAGTTCCGTAATGAGCGGAATAGGATAAGCATTCTTAATGGTAAGACGATTAAGACCCCTATAATCGATACATGGTCTTAACTAGCCACCCTTTTTCTTCACAAAGAAGAAGCCAGCCCCTGCAGGAGAGCAGGATTTGCTCATACTCCTCCATAGCACAATTCTCTGCAACAGACAGAGGGTACACCCGGCCCCGAGGACGAATGGCTCCGGGTTGCAGGTCTATAGCACAATCGTAAGACCGGTGAGGAGGCAACGTACCGGCATGCACCTTGTCAAACACGTCTAGGAACTCTCGGTACTCCTCTGGCAATTGAGATACCGAAGAAGGGCACAAGACTTTAACTGGTTTCCGAAGACAAGTGGAAATACATTGCGGGGACCACGACAAAATTTCGGACCTGCGCCAGTCGAGACTGGGATTGTGCTTTTGGAGCCAGGGATAACCCAGAACAACCGGAAAATGCGGAGAGTTTATCACCTAGAACTGGAGGGTTTCAAAATGGAGAGCCCCAACAGCCATGGACAACGGAGCAGTTTCGTGAGTGCTTTGATACAAAAGCACTGTCAATGAAATAGCTCGCAGCACCGGAGTCAACAAGAGCCTGAGTGACTATGGAGGAGTCCACCCAGGAAAGGACAACCGTGACAAAAGGTTTCTCCTTAAGCGGTTCCGGGGACGAGGATAAACCACCCAAGGTCTGCCTCCGACAGGACCTTAGGTGTGAGCGTTTCCCGGCCGTGTAGGACAAGACTTCAAAAGGTGGCCCTGTAACCCACAATAGAGGCAGAGCCCCTCCCTCCTCCTAAAGGCCCTCTCCGCCGCGGAGAGACGCGTGAATCCCAACTGCATTGGCTCAGCAGTACCTGGTGACTCAGGACCCGGAGGCATGGGAGGAGAGGAAGGCATGGGTGGGAACGAACACGTAGGAGACAACGGAACAGGAGGCTTCCGCAAGCGCTCCTTGAAAGAGGGCCTCTCTCTGAGCCTGATGTCAATTAGGATAAAAAAAGACGCCAATGCCTCGAGATCCTCTGGTAAATCTCTGGCAGCAACTTCGTCTCTAATCGCATCAGAGAGCCCTTGAAAGAAGGAGGCAACAAGGGCTTCATTGTTCCAACCTACCTCTGCGGCAAGCATACGGAACTCAATAGCATACTGAGCAACAGATCTTGTACCTTGCTGAATGGACATGAGTAGTTTAGCAGCAGAGGAGGAGCGAGCCAGAACATCAAATACCCTTCGAAAGGAGGCCACAAATTCAGGGTAATTTGAAATCACAGGTTTTTTAGTCTCCCACAAGGGATTAGCCCAGACAAGAGCTGTGTCAGAGAGTAACGAGAAGAGAAATCCCACCTTAGCTCTGTCAGAGGGAAACGCCTGAGGTAACATCTCAAAGTAAATGCCCACCTGGTTTAAAAACCCTCTGCACTGAATAGGATCGCCTCCATATCGCTGAGGTAGAGGTGCAGAACCGGACATGCTCCTGGTAGGCATAGGTGCAGCATCGGAAACAGGAGCAGCCATAACTTGCGGGACACTTTGGTCCAAATGTGCAGTGCGAGTCAGCAGGGTTTGCAGGGCTAGTGCAAATTGATCCAAGCGGTGATCCTGTTCATCCATCCTGGAAATTATGGCAGGTAAAGGTAAATTATTAGCACCATCAGGATTCAGGGCCTTTGCGTAATGTCAGGGTGCCAGGAATCAGACGAGAAGTGCAAAAATAATCACACCTTTATTCATAGCAAAAAATAATAAAAAGTCCACAAGTCAAATAACAAGCCAGGAGCCAAAACCAGAGCTGGTAGTCAGACGAGCCGGAATCAGGAATAAGGAAAACAGCAGTGACAGGAACGAGCCAGGGATCAGGAACCAGGAAGGACATCAGGCAGCCAGGTAATACACAGGAACTCTCACAAAAAGGTCTGAGACAACGCAAAGGCAAAGCATACTGAACAGAGGCCCTTTAAATAATAAGTGATGACATCACAATTCTGAGACTGCATCCTGTCTCACATGGATGATGCACACCAGTCTGGCCATAAAAGGAAGTGTAGGAAATGAGCAGCATCCCCCACAATGCACCATAGTCAGGAAGAGAGGTGAGTAAAATGGCTGCCAGCAGCACATGGCAAACAACAGGGAAAAAACCCTGACAGTAGACCACGACATACTGCTGCTCAAACTAAAAAACTCAGGTATTGATGATCGTCCGCTGGTTTCGATCATATGTATCGGATCAATCACAATATGTCTCCGTTTCTGACAGCGACTCCCTCCCTCTCCCAGTCACATGTGGTGTTCCCCAAGGTTCTATTCTCGGCCCCCTACTATTCACATTATTTATGCCGCACACTTTCAATCCTCAACTGTACACATGTACGCAGACGACACAGTAATCTATGCAAACAATTCCGATCTGCCGCAGCTTGAAGCAGTGCTCCATGACCAATTCACAGAGGTAGAAAAATGGATCTCAAAAAACAAACTCTTCCACTGAAAAAACTGTCACAATGATCTTTGGAACGGGACTTAAATTATACAAATTACACAATTCCCATCTACACATCAAAACAAAATCCACATTATTTAGCTTGCCTCAATACAAAAAGAAAGCAGCTCGATCCTCCTTTTCCTACAGAGCACCACAATTATGGAATGACCTCCCGCACACTTTCAAACCTTCCCCAAGCCTAATAACCTTTAAGAGATCCCTCTCTACATATCTCAAAACAGAATGCACCTGTCATGGTTGATTAAATATTTCCTACCTGTTCTATGTTACATTTTTTGCATATATTGTGTATTATTATTGTTTTTTGTATTTTATTGTACCCTATTGTATCAATGCAATGTTTTGTGGACCCAGGACATACTTGAAAACAAGAGAAATCTCAATGTATCCTTCCTGGTAAAATATTTTATAAATAAATAAATAAATCTTATTTTTCATCAGGGTAATTGAGAACCAAGTTTTTTACTTTTTGCCTAAGGTGGTGTCTACGGATAATATAAGTCAGGAAATTATTGTTCCTTCTTTATGTCCTAATTCTAAGAATTCTTTGGCTTCTCCATAACTTGGATGTTGTTAGAGCTGTGAAGTATTATGTGGATGCTACTTAGGATTTCAGACAAACACCTGGTTTGTTTGTTCACTTTTCTGGTTCTAGGAAAAGGCAGAAAGCTACTGCCATTTTTTTTTACTTCTTGTATGAAGCTTTTGATTCATTAAGCTTACTTGGAGCTGGGATAGCCTCCTCTTAAACGGATTATCTTCCATTCTACTAGATCAGTTGCCACTTCTTGGGCTTTTAAGAATGAGGCTAAATTCTACCATTTTGATGTTTTTACAGCCTTTGGTAGGAGAGTCCTTTGGGAAGTTGTCTCAGGTTAATTTTGGCTTTGCCTGTCGGTTAATTTAATTGCATATAAAATAAATAAATAAAGCTGTTTTTTTCAGTTCTGTTTGAGTTATGGATTTAGTTTAGCTGTAAACAACAATTTTCTTGTAATCCCACCCTCATTTCTCCTGGTTTCCCAGGAGTAATGGATCGTGGACTATCACCACCCATATGAAAGAAAACAAAATTTATGCTTACCTGATAATTTATTTCATTCATGGTGGGGGGAGTTCATGAAATCACACCCTGTTATTTTTCTGGTGATGGCTTGTTTGTCTTTTGCACATCTTTTCCCCCTGCTTCTATTATTTTGCTTTTTTCTTTTCCTACCCTTCTTGCTTGGCTATACGTCAGACTAGTTACCAGTAAGGTGGGAGGGATTTTATAGAGCTCTTGATGTTTGGGAGTCTTTGCCCCCTCCTAGTGGCCAGGAAGTGTAATTCCCAGAAGTAATGGATTGTGGGCTCTCACCACCATGAAATAAATTAATTTATCAGGTAAGCATAAATTTTGCTTTTGTTTTGTTTTTTGCAGGCTTCAGAATTCTGACCCTGCTAGATGCCAGGTGGCATTATGCAGTAGCCAGTGGGAGCAGTGTAATATTTGCTAATATTTTATCATTTTCTGCTATCCAAAGCACAAATTAATTGCATAATTTAACATAAAGGTATTTAATGATAATTTGTGCAATAAAAACATTGGCTAAAATTTTAGCCGGTTGGTGCACCCACTAAAAATGTCCTGGGGAGAACACTGCTATACTATGATTGCTTGATTGGTATAGTAGCTTATTCATATATGGACCTAATCAGTCAGATCAAAGAAGGCAAGTTAAACTATAGTCTAGAGGTTTTTCAAGAGGTATTTCTTTGGATTGTGAATAAATTTAAAATTTGCTAACAAAGTTTTAGTTTTAAATGCTTTAAAAAATTGCTTTTTTGTATGCAGATCTTTCATTTGTATTGCATGTCACACACATTCGCTTAATTACATGATATATAAATGGAAGATATTTTACCTCACAATTTCCTAAATAGCCACATATCATTGTAAATGGGCTTTTAGCATCCAATCAGAATTGTCAGGCTTGTGTAGTTATTTTATTTCCCTCCTCGATTTACTGTAAAATCTTGTAAGATCATGGTGAAATTCCTACTCTATCACAGTAAAGTGAAGCACTGATGATGCTGATTGGCTGTTTTTTTCCCCAATGCAGATGATAGTAAAAAGAGTTGCTAAAAGATAAATGCTCACACAGCACTCTGATGAGCTGAAGAAATTTTTATGTAAACATTTTTCCTTTTTTATGTGATATTTTCTATTCAGCTTTTTACAGATGTGCTGCATCACTTTCAAGTGATTAGCATATGGGTAACATGTCTCTTCAATTGCTGATATATATATTATACATGTTATGTATAAAAGGTTTGTAGCACAAATTACATGATTCTTTTTCCTTATGTGACATTCAGAAGAACTAATTTAATGATTTGTCTTTAGATCACTACACTTTTTTGATGGCACAGCTGCATTGTGTTTAATTGCACAGTGCCTAAAACAAAGCAGACAGTATAATTGAAATAGCATGTTTATAATCATCTGTTTTTTTTTTCCTATTTAGGCAAAATTGTAGAATAAACCAAAATGACTGAATTACAAGTACTTCCTCGTTACTCTGAAGCAGGCCGTGATCAGATCTATGGTAAGCCAAATTAATCTTAATTTACCTGTATGTATGTTCTTATTTGTTGTACAATAACAAAATGTTATGGAATTGTTTTCACATACCCTGTCTCACTAATTAGTTTATAATACGTATGCATTTATTTCCTTTTTGCTACTTTGAATAGGATTTATGTCTAAACTATAATTACCACACCCCATTTATGCTTTTTTAATTCCTTTGTTCAACATATAAAATAGTGGAAAGTACAAAGTTACATCCAGTGGCAGTTCTATGGAGGTGTTGAGGGCTGCTATACACCTCCAAATGCACATGAAGCACCCCCAAATGAGCTTTAAAGGACTCAATATATTATGTGTGCTTTGTCTTCACCACCTTTGTTAACCCCCAATTAGCCCCCCAAATAGTAAGTTCTAGAACCGCCACTGACTTCATCAATATAGAGCTCCTGGATTATTTGATTACTGTATTGCTTTATACATAGGGGCTGATCAATAAAGCTCTCTGGGATTGCAAGATTCTCTAAGAAATATTGCTAGAACTATGAGGCCCCCTGTCCTAATCCTCTAAAGGCAATTTTCATCTTGAACTTGGCCATCCACAAGGGGGTGACATTTGCCCCCCCTGGATTTTCCTCCCCACCTGGAGTACAAATTTCAGAAAAAAAGAGTTACATAGCATTCTGGAAATAATAGTCCTCTGTTTCTCTCTCAATAGTGTGCCACTGCAGTTCTGGACGCTAATTCCCAGCATGCATTGTACAGTGGTGAGGGGTGAGCTTTCTGGAAGGCAGAAAGTTTTCCATTAGGTCACGCCCCTATCTCCATGATGTGTGTGTTTGTGTCCCAGCCAGGAAATGCACTGTGAGTCTCTTGTACATACTAGGGAAGGCAGCTGGGAGTATTGTCTGACCCATTACATGGGTGGGGGTGATCTTAAACTCTGCACCATCACCTTCCTGTTATATATGTATTTGTATGGTCAGACACTCTGCACAAGTTCTAGTGGGGGGTGCACTGTGCCAGTAATCATAAACTCTGTCCCATGACATATATACAGTTGTTCTCAAAATTATTCAACCCTTATTGCAAATCGGGTTTAATGTCACATTTACAGACTTTCAACTGTTTGCATTGAACAAATCAAACAAAAGCAATTGAAATAATTTAACACAATGAATGCTTCAAGAGGTATATTTCCAAATTCAACTGACAATTCTGCAGCCTCAAAATTATTCAACCCCTTCATGGCAAGCTTCTTTAGTACTTAGTAGAGCACCCTTTTGCTGTTATGACCTGCTGCAAACAAGATGCCTATCCAGACACCACGTTCTGTCAGTGTTCCTTAGGTATCTTAGCCCATTCCTCATAAGCAATGGCCTCCAGTTCAGTAATATTCTTGGATTTGCATGCTGTAACCACCTAGTGTTCAAGTCAGGTGACTGTGATGGCCACTGTAGAATCTTCCAGGACTTCTTCTGCCACCAAGCCTTTGTGAAATTTTAAGCATGCTTGCGATCATTGTCCTGTTGGAAGGTCCAATGACGCCCAAGCTTCAGCTTCCTCACAGACGACATGATGTTTTCGCCTAGGATTTCCTGATATTTCAATTAATCTAACTTGCCTTCCACATGCTGCAGGTTTCCAGAGCCAGAGGACGCAAAGCAACCCCAGAGCATCACAGAGCCACCACCATGCTTAATTGTAGGCATAGTGTTCTTTTGTAGCATATGCTTCATTCTTCTTCCTCCAGACATACCGCTGATCACCTGTTTTGCATATTTGTGCTGTTGTGAGGAATTCTATTTAAGGGGTTGAATAATTTTGAGGCGGCAGAATTTTGATTTCAACTGTATGTATGTGTGTATATATATATATATGCCTTCTTCAAATCCCACCAGAGATTTTCTATGGGGTTCAAGTCAGGTGACTTTCAGGACTTCTATATCCAAGCCTTGGTGGAATTTGAGGTATGCTTGGGATCATTGTCCTTTTGGAAGGTCCAATGACGCCCAAGCTTCAGCTTCCTCACAGATGGCATGACGTTTTCTCCTAGGATTTTCTGATACTTCAATGAATCCATCTTGCCTTTCACACGCTGCAGGTTTAGTATGCGCCTTACTGTGCAAACTGATACCTCAGTGCCTGTTACCAACAAGTTTTGCTGCAGATCTTTTGCAGTCACTCAAAGGTTTTTCTCAACTTGCCTTCTCAGAAATCTGTTTTGCATATTTGTGCTGTTGTGAGGGATTCTATCCAGGGGGTTGAATAATTTTGAGACTGCAGAATTTATTAAAAGTTGCATTTTCAGTTGAATTTGGGGAAACCACTTGAAGCATTCATTGTGTTGAGCTATTTCAATTGCTTTTGTTTGATTTGCTCATTGCAAACAACTGTAAATACAATACAATACAAATACAACTGTGTATATATATATATATATATATATATATGTGTGTATATACTGTATATATATATATATATATATATATATATATCCACTCCCACCACCTTTATAATAGCAGCAGAAAATAAGGTATGTTATTAATAGCAGTTAATGCTTTCTTTGTAAATTTATCCTGCTCAACCTTTCTAATCCTTTTTCATGGGGTTATTCAAATACAACAAATTAACACCACGTATCAGCTAAGTATAATTGTCTTTCTCCTTTATTTCTTGCAATTCTGTAAGTGAGTTGAAACTATAATATAGGACCTTAGCTTTACTACAAATGTATTTAAGAAAATATAAACCTATTAAGATAAATTGCTTGTCATGCAATCAATCTTTAACATAAGTGGTCTTCCAGGAGCATTTCTGATATCTGAAAATCTTTGGAAAATTATAAAATGATTACTTTCTGATCTCTAAAAATGGGATAATATTAATTAATAATTAATATGTTTTATATAATTGTTAAAATCATGTAGAATAATCACTCCTTCATCAGTGTATCCTTATCTTATGATAATTCATTAGATACATTTCTTTTTTAATTTTATTTAACTTAACTTAAAGAGGTCCCAGATTTTAAATCTTAAATGACAGTCCATCTGGCACTGTTGATACACAATTATTGGTTAAACAAATATCAGAATTGAACCTGCTACAGTTTGAACACTTGAAAAAAGAGTTTGCTATGTTTTCCATAAAAGTTAGGCAATCGCCAGTAGAATATCAGTGGTAGAAAATAGAGTCTCTAATATGGAAGATATCTCTAATGCGCATGACACTCAAATAAAAACGCAAGAATCAAAAATACAAATTTTACAAGTTAGAGTAGATGAGCTTGAGGATCGCTCCCGGCATAATAATATTAAAGGGAGTGTCAACAGCAGAATTTTTGTTGTTTTAAAAGATAGATAATCCCTTTATTACCCATTCCCCAGTTTTGCATAACCAACACAGTTATAATAATACACGTTTTACCTCTGTGATTACCTTGTACCTTGTATCTAAGCTTTTGCAGACTGCCCCCTTATTTCAGTTATTTTTACAGACTTGCATTTTAGCCAATCAGTGCTCGAAATTCACATGCATGAGCTCAATGTTATCTATATGAAACACATGAACTAATGCCCTCTAGTGGTGAAAAACGGTCAAACTGCATTTAGATTAGAGGCGGCCTTCAAGGTCTAAGAAATTAGCATATGAACCTCCTAGGTTTGGCTTTCAGCTAAGAACATCAAGAGAACAAAGCAAAATTGGTGCTAAAAGTAAATTGGAAGGTGTTTAAAATTACATGCCTTATTTGAATCATGAAAGTTTTTTTTTAACTTGACTGTCCCTTTAAAGTGCTAGCTGTACCAAAATCTAGCGAGTTTCAAGACCTTATAAGGTTTGCCGCAGTAGTACAGTACTCACTCAGACTCTGGAAATACAGAAAGATAAGAGTCCCGTTATGGTAGAGAGCACATAGGCTTTTTACCCCTAAAGGCAGTGGTAATAATGTTTTTAAAATATGTACAGTCATGATTACATTTCTAAACTTCCAAGATAAAGTTAACGTTCTTAGACACTGTAGGAAAATTAACCCTTTTATGATTGGTCAGGAGCTTATTTTGCTTTTCTCCTACATTGGTGTATCCGGTCCACGGCTTCATCCTTACTTGTGGGATATTCTCAATCCCTACAGGAAGTGGCAAAGAGAGCACACAGCAGAGCTGTCCATATAGCTCCCCTCAGGCTCCGCCCCCCCAGTAATTCTCTTTGCCGCTCTAACTAGT
Source organism: Bombina bombina (assembly GCF_027579735.1). NCBI lineage: Eukaryota > Metazoa > Chordata > Amphibia > Anura > Bombinatoridae > Bombina > Bombina bombina. Next base: position 869,715,156 of record NC_069503.1, on the reverse strand, counting down.
AGCATCTCCACGGGGGTGGTAAAGAGTATGTGGTGTTAGTTGTAGTTTTTTATTTCTTCTATCAAGAGTTTGTTATTTTAAAATAGTGCCGGCTTGTACTATTTACTCTGCAGCAGAAAGTGATGAAGATTTCTGCTAAGAGGAATATGATTTTAGCACCAGTAACTAAAATCCATGGCTGTTCCCACGCAGGACTGTTGAAACCAGAGAACATCAGTTGGGGGGAACAGTTTGCAGGCTTAACTGCTTCAGGTATGATCAGTCATTTTTCTAACAAGACCATGTAATGCTAGAAGACTGTCAGAAATTCCCTCTGGGATAGGTAAGCCATTTTTCTTAGACTCTGTATAAAATGATGGCTTATATTAAGGGCTCTATGCTGGTTGACACTAATTGTGGGCTTAATCGATTGCTTTTTAGCATGTTTTTTACTATAAATAAGGTGTTTTTTCAAACTTTAAAACACTTTTGGGGTTTAATTTGCGCCTGGCACTTAGTTAGACACCTAATCTAGTCAGAAAGGCCCCTCCATTCTGGAATGAAGAGGGAGGAGGCCTCATTTTCGCGCCTCAATTGCGCAGTGGTTTTGCCTAGGCATTTCATGCAGCTTCACGTGGGGAGTCCAGAGGCTCAGAAAAGGACTCCAGAGAGGCTTATTTCCTACCAAAATAATCCCTAAGGAAGGTAAAGGCCACAGTGGAAGCTGTGGCATGGTACTGTAATGTGTTAACCGGTTAATATCTGTTATTAGCTCCGGTTTGGGTATTAAGGGGTTAATTGGTCTGAAAATTTGTGTGCAATCTTTTCAAAGCATTAAGACACTGTGGTGAAAATTTCATTAAAATCGGATGTTTATTTGATGGTTTTTTGATGTTTCAGTAATAAAGTGTGCACTTTTATTATTTAAAGAGACAGTAACGTTTTTGTCAAAAATAATTTTTATTGCATTGAAGTTTTGTTTATGTCTGTCAAACATGTCTGAATCTCCAGATAGCCTATGTTCTGTATGCTCAAAGTCCAAGGTGGTTCCCCCATTAAATTTATGTGTGAAGTGTGCCATAGCGTCCAAGCAGCTTAAGGACCATACAATCACACTTAAAAATATAGCCCAAGATGATTCTTTAGCTGAAGGTAGTGAAGATAGCTCGCTATCCTCTCCTTCTGTGTCAATACCAGCTATGTCCGCGCAAGCGATGCCCAGTACATCTAGCGCACCAATTGTGCTTACTATGCAACATTTAGCGGCAGTAATGGATAATTCTCTCTCAGCATTTTTATCTAAACTGCCAGCTTTTCCTAGGAAGCGTGATTGCTCAGTTTTAAACACAGAAAATGAGCAAGCTGACGCAGAGGATAATTTTGCTGTTGTGCCCTCACATCAATCTGACTTGGCGGTGAGGGAGGGCCTGTCTGAGGGAGAAATTTCTGACACAAGAAAAGTTTCTCAGCAGGCAGAGCCTGATGCCATAGCATTTAAATTTAAGCTAGAACACCTCCGCGCCCTACTTAAGGAGGTCCTAGCTACACTTGATGATTGTGATCCCTTGGTGATCCCAGAAAAATTGTGTAAAATGGACAAATTCTTAGAGGTCCCAGTACACACTGATGCATTTCCGATACCTAAGAGGGTGGCGGATATCGTGACTAAGGAGTGGGAGAAGCCAGGTGTACCTTTTGTTCCCCCTCCTATATTTAAGAAAATGTTCCCAATTGTTGACCCTAGAAGGGACGAGTGGCAGACGGTCCCTAAGGTAGAGGGGGCAGTTTCAACGCTAGCTAAGCGCGCACGACTATACCAATAGAAGACAGTTGCACTTTCAAAGATCCGATGGATAAAAAATTAGAAGGTTTACTTAAGAAAATTTTTGTTCAACAAGGTTTTCTTCTTCAACCAATTTCCTGCATTATTCCTGTAACCACTGCAGCTGCTTTTTGGTTTGAGGAATTAGAAAACTCGCTCCAGAAGGAGACTTCATATGATGAAGTCATGGATAGAATTCATGCCCTGAAGTTGGCTAATTCTTTCATTACAGATGCCGCTATGCAGTTAGCTAAATTAGCGGCGAAAAATTCTGGTTTCGCAATAGTGGCGCGTAGAGCGCTTTGGCTAAAATCGTGGTCGGCGGATGTGTCGTCCAAAACAAAATTGCTTAATATTCCTTTCAAGGGTAAGACCCTATTCGGGCCAGAGTTGAAAGAAATTATTTCAGATATCACTGGGGGAAAGGGCCATGCCCTCCCACAGGATAGACCTTTCAAAGCTAAAAACAAGTCTAATTTTCGTTCCTTTCGCAATTTCAGGAACGGACTGGCTTCCACCTCTACAGCCACTAGGCAAGAGGGTAACGCACCCCAGCCCAAACCAGCATGGAAACCAATGCAAGGCTGGAACAAGGGTAAACAGGCCAAAAAGCCTGCTGCTGCTACCAAGACAGCATGAAGGGGTAGCCCCCAATCCGGGACCGGATCTAGTAGGGGGCAGACTTTCTCTCTTTGCTCAGGCCTGGGCAAGAGATGTTCCGGATCCCTGGGCACTAGAAATTGTCTCTCAGGGGTATCTTCTAGAATTCAAGGACCTTCCTCCAAGGGGAAGGTTCCACATGTCTCGCTTATCTTTAGACCAGATAAAGAGACAGTCATTCTTACATTGTGTAGAAGACCTTTTAAAAATGGGAGTGATACACCCAGTTCCAACAGCAGAACAAGGACTGGGATTTTACTCAAACCTGTTTGTAGTTCCCAAAAAGGAAGGAACTTTCAGGCCAATTCTGGACTTAAAGATCCTAAACAAATTCCTCAGAGTTCCATCATTCAAAATGGAAACCATTCGGACAATTTTACCAATGATCCAGGAGGGTCAATTTATGACTACCGTGGACTTAAAGGATGCGTACCTGCATATTCCTATCCACAAAGATCACCATCAGTTCCTGAGGTTCGCCTTTCTGGACAAGCATTACCAGTTTGTGGCTCTTCCCTTCGGACTGGCCACTGCTCCCAGAATTTTCACAAAGCTAGGGTCTCTTCTAGCGGTGCTAAGGCCAAGGGGCTTTGCAGTAGCACCTTACCTAGACGACATTTTAATACAAGCGTCGTCCTTTCACAAAGCAAAGGCTCATACGGACATTGTTCTAGCCTTTCTATGGTCCCACGGGTGGAAGGTGAACATAGAAAAAAGTTCTCTGTCCCCATTCACAAGGGTTCCCTTCCTGGGAACAATAATAGGCTCAGTAGAAATGAAGATCTCTCTGACAGAGGTCAGGAAGTTAAAACTTCTGAACACTTGTCGAGTTCTTCAATCCATTCCTCAACCCTCCATAGCTCAGTGCATGGAGGTAATAGGACTCATGGTTCCAGCAATGGACGTGGTTCCATTTGCTCAAATTCATTTAAGACCATTGCAACTGTGCATGCTAAAACAGTGGAATGGGGATTATGCAGATTTGTCTCCCCAGATTCAAATGGACCAGAAAACCAGAGACTCAATCCTCTGGTGGTTGTCTCTGGATCACCTGTCTCAAGGAATGAGTTTCCGCAGACCGGAGTGGATCATTGTCACGACCGACGCCAGCCTCCTAGGCTGGGGTGCGGTCTGGGAGTCCCTGAAGGCTCAGGGTCTATGGTCTCGGGAAGAATCTCTTCTCCCGATAAACATTTTTGAATTGAGAGCGATATTCAATGTGCTCCAGGCCTGGCCTCAACTAGCGGAGGCCAAATTGATCAGATTTCAGTCGGACAACATGACGACTGTGGCATACATCAATCATCAGGGGGGAACAAAAAGTTCCCTGGCGATGAGAGAGGTATCCAAAATCATCAAATGGGCAGAGGATCACTCTTGTCATCTATCAGCAATTCACATCCCAGGAGTGGACAACTGGGAAGCGGATTATCTGAGTCGTCAGACTTTCCATCCGGGGGAGTGGGAACTTCACCCGGAGGTTTTTGCCCAGTTAACCCAACTATGGGGCATTCCAGATCTGGATCTGATGGCGTCACGTCAGAACTCCAAAGTTCCACGTTACGGGTCCAGGTCCAGGGATCCCAAGGCGACATTGGTAGATGCCTTAGTAGCGCCTTGGTCGTTCAATCTAGCTTATGTCTTTCCACCGTTTCCCCTTCTCCCCCGGCTAGTAGCCAGGATCAAACAGGAGAAGGCTTCGGTAATTCTGATAGCTCCTGCGTGGCCACGCAGGACTTGGTATGCAGACCTGGTGAATATGTCATCGGTTCCACCATGGAAGCTACCTTTGAGGCAGGACCTTCTAATTCAAGGTCCATTCGAACATCCAAACCTAGTTTCTCTGCAACTAACTGCTTGGAGATTGAACGCTTGATTCTAGCTAAGCGTGGGTTTTCGGAATCAGTTATAGATACCCTGATCCAGGCTAGAAAGCCTGTCACCAGGAAAATATATCTTTGTTGGTGTGAATCCAAAGGTTACTCATGGAGTAAGATTAGGATTCCAAGGATTCTAGCGTTTCTCCAAGAAGGATTGGAGAAAGGTTTGTCAGCGAGTTCCTTAAAAGGACAGATCTCCGCTCTGTCTGTTTTGTTACATAAGCGTCTGGCAGCAATGCCAGATGTTCAGGCATTTGTACAGGCTTTTCAGAATCAAGCCTGTCTATAGACCTGTGGCTCCTCCATGGAGTCTAAATTTAGTTCTTTCAGTTCTTCAAGGGGTTCCGTTTGAACCTCTACATTCCATAGATATCAAGTTACTATCTTGGAAAGTTTTGTTTTTGGTAGCTATTTCTTCTGCTAGAAGAGTTTCTGAATTGTCTGCTTTGCAGTGTAATTCACCTTACCTGGTGTTCCATGCAGATAAGGTTGTTTTACGTACCAAACCTGGTTTTCTTCCAAAAGTGGTTTCCAATAAGAATATTAACCAGGAGATAGTTGTTCCTTCTCTGTGTCCTAATCCAGTTTCTAACAAGGAACGTCTGTTGCACAATCTTGATGTGGTTCGTGCTTTAAAGTTCTATCTAAAAGCAACTAAAGACTTCAGACAAACATCGTCCTTGTTTGTCGTCTATTCTGGCAAGAGGAGAGGTCAAAAGGCGACTGCGACCTCTCTGTCCTTCTGGCTGTAAAGCATCATCCGGTTGGCTTTTGAGACTGCTGGAAGGCAGCCCCCTGAACGAATTACAGCTCACTCTACTAGAGCTGTGGCTTCCACATGGGCTTTCAAGAATGAGGCTTCTGTTGAACAGATCTGTAAGGCAGCGACTTGGTCTTCTCTGCATACATTTGCCAAATTTTACAAATTCGATACTTTTGCTTCTTCGGAGGCTATTTTTGGGAGAAAGGTTTTACAAGCAGTGGTGCCTTCCGTTTAGGTTACCTGACTTGTTCCCTCCCTTCATCCGTGTCCTAAAGCTTTGGTATTGGTTCCCACAAGTAAGGCTGAAGCCGTGGACCGGATACACCAATGTAGGAGAAAACAGAATTTATGTTTACCTGATAAATTTCTTTCTCCTACGGTGTATCCGGTCCACGGCCCGCCCTGGCATTTTAGTCAGGTTTAAATTTATTTTTGTAAACTACAGTCACCACTGCACCCTATGGTTCTCCTTTTTCTCCTAACCGTCGGTCGAATGACTGGGGGGGCGGAGCCTGAGGGGAGCTATATGGACAGCTCTGCTGTGTGCTCTCTTTGCCACTTCCTGTAGGGATTGAGAATATCCCACAAGTAAGGATGAAGCCGTGGACCGGATACACCGTAGGAGAAAGAAATTTATCAGGTAAACATAAATTTTTTTAAGATTTCTCTTCAGAAACATTCAATAAAAGAAGGGATATTACACAGCTATGTACACAATTAATAAAGATGGGCATGAAGGCAACTTTTTATTACCTTGCTAAAAATCTTTAGTAATGAAGATACTGTAGTATTTGATAATGTTAAAGATGCTACTGATTTTGGGCCATATTACAAGTGGAGCGGTATTTTGCACTTCCGCTAGATCGCTAATTACGCTAGAATTAAACTTTTGTGCTCGTTGAATTGCACTGGTATTATGAGTTGAAAGTTTAAAAGTAATTTCTCTCTCGCTTACCCGAAGAGCGCAAACAGCTTACTTCTAGCGCAATTAGACTGTATCACAACCAATAACCTTTTCCCCCTTAGAAGTCAATCGCGAAAAAAAAGTGGAAAAAAGGGCAGAAAGCTATTTTGGCCTCTTGGCTCAAACAAATAATTCACAATGACTCACGCGCAAAGTCACAATCACATATTTTCAAATGCGAGTACCAGATTGCATAATATTATAATATGCGCGTACCTGTTCGCATATAATAATATATGAAAATATAATTATTTGCATAAATATGATGTTACATGTTTTCATCTACTTAACTGCAAAGGGTTCCAATGCACTTCTATTTATGTGTATATATGTATACAATTGTATTTATATTTTTATATGGGTATATATGTCTGTAAATATATATATATATATATATATATATATATATATATTTTTATATATATATATATATATATATATATATATATATAAAAAAAATTCATAAATACATATTTACAGATATATAGACATATATATATATATATATATATATATATATATATATACACATATTTATGTGTATATATGTATACAATTGTATTTATATTTTTATATGGGTATATATGTCTGTAAATATATATATATATATATATATATATATATATAAAAAAAAAATTCATAAATACATATTTACAGATATATAGATATATATATATATATAAATATACACAGTATATATATATATATATATATATATATATACATACATATTCATCTGTAGACATATGTATATATGTATCTCTATGTTAAAGACCTTCCCTAACACCTGAGATCTCATATCTTTGAGCTCTTATAACTTTTTCATGCATTTGTTTTTTTAAATAATTTTTATTAGATGGTGTTATTATCAGTGTAACTGTAATGTATTTTTGATGTGTTTTGTGACACTTTTTAATTAAGTGAAACAGTTAACCACAGCTCTGGCGATTGCACTCAAGCAATCGTGATTGTGCTCAACTTGTAATATGAGCACAATTTAACCTGCCGCGCAAACGATCACAGAAACCTGAGTGCAATAGTTACCACTTGTAATCTACCCCTTTGTGGGTAAATAACATAAGGCTTAGTCGATGGAGCTGCAGGAGAAGAGCTAATGTATTCTTGAGACCCACCATCATGGTCTGTTAGGTAGTTACTGTTTGGTGTTGTCTTTTATTTTTTTATTTTTGTCTCTTCATAATTTTTAATTTTTTTAATGTTTTAATGAGGGAGATTTTAAACTTAGTGTCATGGAATGTGAGTGGGGTAAGTAAAAGAAAACAAATTATTAGATATCTTAAACAGTTTAAACCTGATATCCAAGAGACATATCTTAAACTTTTGTTGCCACCCTTTGCATCAATAGGAAAAGGGGGGTGGCATTCTTATTTAATAAGAAGCTAGATTATAAAATTATTTTAAAAGAAGTCAACATGGAGGAGAAATTTCCGACTTTACTGGTCGAAATTAATAAACTTCAGTTAGTGCTCTGTAATATTTATGGTCCTAATAAACTGGATGTTACATTCTGGGATCAATTATATGCTAGACTTTTAAAATATGTTAGGATGAACTTAATTTTAGCCTGTGATTTTAATTTGTCTCCTTGTGGTCGGTTAGATCAATTTTGTCTAACAAATCTTATAATATATAATAAAGAGGCAACATTTCTGTCAGATTTTTCTAAAAAGCCTTTGACTCAAAGGTATTTGACGTTTACAAAATCCTGACCATAGAACTTATACATATGAGTCTAAAGTCTATTATATTTTTTCTAGGATTGATTACTTTTTAATAAGTGAAACTTTACTAAGTTTAGATCTTAAAGCAGACATTAGAATTCAATTATACACCTGAAAGGCAGGAATTTCTCCTTTTCAAAATTCCTAAGTAATGAAACACGATTCCCAAACTGGCTGCTGGGAAAATGGAAAGACTTTTAAGGATTCAATAAAGCCTGAATAGACAAAATTGAAATTTTCTGGGAATCAGCTAACACTTTTTTTAAAAGGTGAAATCATTGCCTATGTAGAAGGAAATTAATGTTAAATAGAGAAATTAAAGGGATAGTGAACCCAAATTTTTTTCTTTTGTGATTTCTTTCTTATTTTCTTTATTCTCTTGGCATCTTTATTTGAAAAAGCAGGAATATAATCTTATGAGCCGGCCCATTTTTGGTTCAGCACCCTAGATAGCATTCAGGAAGACTTGACAACTAAAACCATTTTTAATAGATTTGGGGCCAGATCTTCTACTTGGTTAAAAGTAAAAAAGCTAAAATATTTATTGGCTATAAAATTAGGGCATAGAAAATTTGTCAGGCCACAGGAAATTGTAGCGTCTTTCTTTAAAGTTTTTCAAAATAAAATTTCAGAATAAAAATGAATAAAGAAAGCTTCTGGAACAACAGTGTGATCTCTAGGGTTTCTAGGTCCTATTCTGGAAGTAAAGTTTCTCCGAGCTATTAAACGTTCCTCGGTCAATAAGACCCCTGGGCCGGACTAAATCCCAGCACTCTACACGACTTTTAATGGCCATCTCCTACCAACTCTTTCTAATATATTTAATAAATATTATCAACAAAATGAGATGGCCCTTCTCATATTTTGTAGCTTAAATAATAACGATATTAAAAAAAGAAAAAAGATCCAGAGCTTATTAATTCATACTTCATACAATGGGGCCTAGTTATCAAGCCGTCAACCTCAAATACGCTGGAATTCCGCAGCGTATTTGTGGCGAGGCTGATTCGCCTTAGTTATCAAAGGCTAGAGACTGGCAAAAGTAGAATTTTGTGACGTAAACTTCGATCCGCCGGACTCAGTCCGACACAGATCGATTCTTACGTCACTCCAGATGTTCCGCACACAAGTTCGGCACAATCTGACTACTTTTGCTAGTTATCAAAAAACTAGCAGGTACGCTCGGCACTTTTCCGGCCCAGCATACCTGCTTTTCAAACCGCCACCCTGGAGGCGGTGGATCCCATAGGAATCAATGGGAGTCTGACCATAGCGAAAGTACAAGTTCGATGCTGCCAGACATCCCATTGATTCCTATGGGAACTGTCTACACCTAACACCCTAACATGTACCCCGAGTCTAAACACCACTAATCTGTCCCCCCTACACCGCCGCAACTAAATAAAGTTATTACCCCCTAAACCGCCGCTCCCGGAGCCCACCGCAAGCTACTCTATACATATTAACCCCTAAACCGCCGCTCCCGGAGCCCACCGCATCCTATATTAAATTTATTAACCCCTAATCTGCCCCCCCTACACCGTCGCCACCTATAATACATTTATTAACCCCTATCCTGCCCCCCACTACACCGCCGCCACTGTAATAAAATTATTAACCCCTAAACCTAAGTCTAACACTAACCCTAACACCCCCCTAACTTAAATATTAATTAAATAAATCTAAATAATATTTCTATTATGAACTAAATTAATCCTATTTAAAACTAAATACTTACCTGTAAAATAAACCCTAAGATAGATACAATATAAAAAATAATTATATTGTAGCTATCTTAGGATTTATTTTTATTTTACAGGCATCTTTCAATTTATTTTAACTAGGTACAATAGCTATTAAATAGTTATTAACTATTTAATAGCTTACCTAGCTAAAATAAAGAGAAATTTACCTGTAAAATAAAAACTAACCTAAGTTACAATTACACCTAACACTACACTATACTTTAATAAATTATTCCTATTTAAAACTAAATACTTACCTGTAAAATAAACCCTAAGATACCTACAATGTAATTAATAATTACATTGTAGCTATTTTAGGAATTATATTTATTTTACAGGTAACTTTGTATTTATTTTAGCTAGTTAGACCAAAAAGATGGAGACCAAAAAGGGAAAAACAAGTCTACAAAGAAGGGACAATAACATCACACAATGTCGATCCAGAGGAACAAAGACAACAAATGACTGTTTCTAATGATAATATTAGTGTGGTTAACCTCTCTAAATATACTCTTAAAAAAGAGGAACATCAGGTTTTGTCTAGGGGATTAGGATTTGCCCCTTCGGGCAACTTTTCATGTTTTAACACTTTACTTGATATTAACAAGTTTATACGAAAACTAACTCTTAAAAGATTCTTTTCCCTTACAAATAGTGACACTACCTTAGAAGACACCATGAGAGATACCCCCATAAATGAACAGTCACATATTGAAAATCCTATGCTGTCATTTGAGGATGCACAAACCCTGGTCACTCTCACAGATTTGTTTAGTGGTGACCAAGAAAGTTACAAACCAAATAGGCTTGCTCATCCAAAAAGAACAGCATCTGATTTTTATCCCACCCAATATAGGGGGACTGTAATCAATTCCTATCAAAAATTAATCCAGGAAGATCTGTTTGAGCTAGAGAAAAAAAGTAATACCAATACTGCCGCCCATAATCTACCATTTAGAGAACGACAAGCAATAAAATCTCTTCAAGAAAACAAAGAGATTGTCATCAGAAGTGCGGATAAGGGCGGCAGTATTGTTATACAAAACAAAAAGGATTACTTTGATGAAGCTATCAAACAACTCAGTGATACCAATACGTACAGATTACTCCCAGGTAACCCTATCTTTATATATAAAAAGAAACTACAGTCATTAATTATGGAAGGGATCACACTGAATGTCTTTAAAGAAAAAGACATAAAAAATCTAGTTCCTGAACATCCCCTTACTCCTATTTTCTACCATGTCCCCAAGGTTCACAAGGACCCCATCTCCCCTCCAGGGAGACCCATTGTTTCAGGGGTGGGGTCCTTGTTTGAGCCTTTGGGGGCATGGTTAGATGAAATACTACAACCAATTGCAAAAAAACAACTTTCCTATCTGAGAGATAGTGCGAAACTTATTGAAATCTTAGACACTGTCTCTTGGAAAGAGAATTATACATGGGTGGTAATTGATGTATCCTCACTCTACACCAGTATCCCCCAAAACTTGGGGGTACAAGCAGTGGAATTTTTTCTCCAAAGAGAAATGGATGTAAATGTTTATACTAAACAATACATAGGAGATGTGTTAAAATTCTTATTATCTCACAATTATTTTTGGTTTGATGGCTGTTTTTATAATCAAGTATGTGGTACCGCCATGGGGGCAAAATTTGCCCCCGCTTTTGCAAATTTATTTGTCTCTTGGTGGGAACTATCTCACATTTATAATACCCTAAATCCATGGCTTGAGAGCATTCTAATATATACACGTTATATTGACGATCTGTTGTTTATTGTCAAAAAACCTTTAAATGATATAGAATTTAACAACTTCTTAGAATACACTAACTCTAATCCATTTAATTTACGATTTACAGGAATATATAATACAAAAAAAGTCAATTACTTAGACCTAACATTGGAGATAGTTGAAAACTGTATTGTCACTAGTACCTATCGTAAGGAGTCTGCAGGCAACACGATACTGTATGCAACGTCACAACACCCAACACATCTTATAAAGTCCATTCCACGTAGTCAATTCATTAGGCTACGTAGAAATACTAAATCAGATGATATCTATGATACACAATCACTTGAGCTGAAGAAGAGACTTACAAGTAGAGGATACAATGTCAATAGTCTAGAAAAATGTAGGAAGGAAATTAGAAAATACAACACAGATACTGACATACAAAAACATAAGGTAAAAAAGAAAGAATCCCAATTTAAAGAAGCAATTGTGTTCACCACAGCATACTCCAAACAGTACAATGATATTGTAAAAATTATGCAAAAACATGCACACATACTCTCAGGTGATGATATTCTCAGACCCCTTATCAACAATATCAAATATGTCCCCAAAAGATCAAAAACCCTAGGACAGGCTATATCACCTAGCTTAGTCACTAGAAATAAAAGAAAGGAACATAATTGGCTGACACAAAAAGGAAATTATAAATGTGGCAGTCGTAACTGCAACATGTGTTCACATATTCAAGAAGGGAACACTTACACTAGCACCAGTACAGGGACAGAATATAATATAGACTTCTATGCCAATTGTAGCACCACCTTTGTGGTATATCTTCTAACATGCAATATCTGTAAATTACAGTATACAGGTCAGACTTCTAGAGAAGTTAGAAAACGTTACAATGAACATGCCAGAGACATTAAAAATTATAACAAAGACTCTGCTGTAGCTAACCACTTTAACAGCTTACACTTTTCTAATGAGGCTAATATCACTATTAAAATAATTGACATTGTAAATCTATCCATCAGAGGAGGCAATAAATTTAAGTCCCTAGAAAGAAAAGAACTCTTCTGGATGCTTAAATTACAAACACGCTTTCCCAAAGGAATGAATCGTGAATGCGATATCAATTTTTTCATCGATAATTAAAGCAACAAAAAATAAAAAATAAAAAATAAGAAATACTAAGTATAGTCTATCGACTTCCTTAATATCCAATTCTTTCCAAAATTATATTTACTCCTTTTTTTCTTTTCTATACTTAGAATTATTCTTTAGGCTATATATGAATTGTATATTTTATTATATTCAATATATCTAACATATAGGTCATTACCAGTCTAGCACATATTTTCAAGTTCATGTTGACAATATAACATAATCCTAAAATTGATAACAGGATTTTTACTTAGCTTAGTTATCAAACACTGTGTATTTAATATTTAAGTAACCATTTGTTAAGTATAACTGTTATTTTGGGTTTCCCTCATTACTTGACAATCTAGAGTAGAATAGTTACTTTTTGTCTCTCTATCCTGTATAATAACAATCTTGCCTTAATTTTAATATATATGACACTAGGCATATAAAACTACTGTTCAGTTTACATAGTTGTGTTATTTTACAGGAATAGAAGAATAATAATAATAATTTTTAAATGGCATTTAGGATATAGTACATAATATGCCAACTACCTCTAATATATGTCTCCCCCGTTAAAACACTAACTGATATAGTGTGTAACACTGTTTGATATAACAACAATAATCTGAGAATTTTGTTCATTGTTTTTAATCTTTCACACAGAGATAAGGCGTAACTTGTCTTTGAGGGGTTAACCGAAGTATATGTCCTAATTTTCAGTAATGGACATCAGCTGAATTTTCAGTTAACTGTTTTCCCTTTAAAAGGCAGGCCTAGCCCTCTCTCTGTATGTCTATGAATAAGAGTGCAGTCTGCACTCGAAACTAGTCAGACAATTTTCTGTCTATTTTTCTACCCTGCCTTGCCTCTGTCGTTTTTTGTACCTTTTGCTCTTGCCTGTACAGCGGTTGTAGCTGTTTATTTTTTATGGCTTTTCAAATAAAGACTTATTATTGTTTTTAAGTTACCCACAGCAGTGCCTGCATCTTTTTCTTTTTCCTTCATCTACAAAGTGGCTGGGTTTCGCCACTGCTACGGCACTCCGTTGGCTCTCTATGGAAGGACTATACTGATACCGGCGTCACTTCCGGTTGTCTCGCTGAGTCCGCAGACGCTGCTAGGAACGCCGCACCTAAATGTCTCTCATCTCACAGCAGATTTTGAAACCGCTCTAGACGTTCCTGCCCTGCAGACACCACCTGGATTCGTGAGTACACTGTTGCATTCAGCTTGCTTTAAGGTCAATGAAATTCATGGCAATTACTGGACTTGTTTAACATATGGGATTTGCCTAACATGTGGGATTTACTCACACTTATACTCTAGGTGTTAGAGGGTTCTTATGAAATGCATTTCCAGCTGTATTAAAGTTCAGTCAAAGCCGCCTTTTGCCTTTCCGCTTGGTGCTGCTGCACACAGTCATTCTGGTAAAAGAAATTCAAAATTTAAAAAGGAATCCAAATTACAATAGCGAGACATCGTTCCAAGTTTGAAGCTAACGTATAAGGGATATATTTTTGCTGCGATAACAAGCAGCTTACAGTTTTTCTAAAAAAGGTACACAAATTATCGACTACATTTACTCTGTGAAACATATTTCTGTTTCTTGGCAAGTGCAATGGCAGGGGTTAATTTAGACACCAATGAAATTCTCACCTCAGATACACTACATACAAATAAAATATCAGAACATGAAGATTTTTTCAACTTAAGTTCAAGACAAGAATACTTCAATACCATTTTTACAATGGAGGAGGCACACATAGAGAATACTGAAATGAAAAAGTTATTTAGAACTCTGGAACAGTCTCTAATTATGGACCTAAGATTAATGTGGGATGTTGTGGCTTTTGAAAAGTACATAGAAAGCAATCGAATACCTAGGGGGCTCCGCATAAGAAAGTATCCATCCTTCCAATTTGAAGATTCTGAGGATATGGAGGAGTGGAATGAGGCCCTTAACACGTGCTCTTTTACACTACTTAATATCCTTGTCAGGGTAAAAAATAAAAAAAGAGATAAGATAAAAGAAACCATTATGGCTCAAAAAAATGAACTTACATCACACAAAGGCCATATGGAATTTACAAACCTAAATAAAAAAATGGTAGAATCTATCTCTAAACAAGACAAGGAACAAGCTGAGAGAAAAGGCACAAAATTTCAAAGGGACAAAGAAGATTATGAACAACAAAGAGTGTATAATTGGGCAGCTTTGCGTAGGCAGCAAAGAATAAATAAGAATAAGAATAGAAAAAGTAAAAATAGACAACAAGCTACCATCCAAGATACAGAATCAAGTGAACCCAAATCGATTTTAAAGAAAAAAGAAAAGAAAAAGAGAAAGGTGGCGTTCCATAATCCTCCTGAAGAAGAAACATCAGATTCTGAAGCCTGTTTTTCAGGCACTTCCTATTCTTCCAACTGCTCTTCTCTCCTCTCCTCTTCCTCACCCTCTATCTCTCCATCCTCTTCATGTGATTTTTTACAGGAGGCGGTGGAGGCAGTGGACCCACGAGATCAAGAACAACCAGTAGGCCTGAAGACACGATCGGGGAACCCCAAACAAAAAGGAAACGGAAAAGATGGAGACCAAAAAGGGAAAAACAAGTCTACAAAGAAGGGACAATAACATCACACAATGTCGATCCAGAGGAACAAAGACAACAAATGACTGTTTCTAATGATAATATTAGTGTGGTTAACCTCTCTAAATATACTCTTAAAAAAGAGGAACATCAGGTTTTGTCTAGGGGATTAGGATTTGCCCCTTCGGGCAACTTTTCATGTTTTAACACTTTACTTGATATTAACAAGTTTATACGAAAACTAACTCTTAAAAGATTCTTTTCCCTTACAAATAGTGACACTACCTTAGAAGACACCATGAGAGATACCCCCATAAATGAACAGTCACATATTGAAAATCCTATGCTGTCATTTGAGGATGCACAAACCCTGGTCACTCTCACAGATTTGTTTAGTGGTGACCAAGAAAGTTACAAACCAAATAGGCTTGCTCATCCAAAAAGAACAGCATCTGATTTTTATCCCACCCAATATAGGGGGACTGTAATCAATTCCTATCAAAAATTAATCCAGGAAGATCTGTTTGAGCTAGAGAAAAAAAGTAATACCAATACTGCCGCCCATAATCTACCATTTAGAGAACGACAAGCAATAAAATCTCTTCAAGAAAACAAAGAGATTGTCATCAGAAGTGCGGATAAGGGCGGCAGTATTGTTATACAAAACAAAAAGGATTACTTTGATGAAGCTATCAAACAACTCAGTGATACCAATACGTACAGATTACTCCCAGGTAACCCTATCTTTATATATAAAAAGAAACTACAGTCATTAATTATGGAAGGGATCACACTGAATGTCTTTAAAGAAAAAGACATAAAAAATCTAGTTCCTGAACATCCCCTTACTCCTATTTTCTACCATGTCCCCAAGGTTCACAAGGACCCCATCTCCCCTCCAGGGAGACCCATTGTTTCAGGGGTGGGGTCCTTGTTTGAGCCTTTGGGGGCATGGTTAGATGAAATACTACAACCAATTGCAAAAAAACAACTTTCCTATCTGAGAGATAGTGCGAAACTTATTGAAATCTTAGACACTGTCTCTTGGAAAGAGAATTATACATGGGTGGTAATTGATGTATCCTCACTCTACACCAGTATCCCCCAAAACTTGGGGGTACAAGCAGTGGAATTTTTTCTCCAAAGAGAAATGGATGTAAATGTTTATACTAAACAATACATAGGAGATGTGTTAAAATTCTTATTATCTCACAATTATTTTTGGTTTGATGGCTGTTTTTATAATCAAGTATGTGGTACCGCCATGGGGGCAAAATTTGCCCCCGCTTTTGCAAATTTATTTGTCTCTTGGTGGGAACTATCTCACATTTATAATACCCTAAATCCATGGCTTGAGAGCATTCTAATATATACACGTTATATTGACGATCTGTTGTTTATTGTCAAAAAACCTTTAAATGATATAGAATTTAACAACTTCTTAGAATACACTAACTCTAATCCATTTAATTTACGATTTACAGGAATATATAATACAAAAAAAGTCAATTACTTAGACCTAACATTGGAGATAGTTGAAAACTGTATTGTCACTAGTACCTATCGTAAGGAGTCTGCAGGCAACACGATACTGTATGCAACGTCACAACACCCAACACATCTTATAAAGTCCATTCCACGTAGTCAATTCATTAGGCTACGTAGAAATACTAAATCAGATGATATCTATGATACACAATCACTTGAGCTGAAGAAGAGACTTACAAGTAGAGGATACAATGTCAATAGTCTAGAAAAATGTAGGAAGGAAATTAGAAAATACAACACAGATACTGACATACAAAAACATAAGGTAAAAAAGAAAGAATCCCAATTTAAAGAAGCAATTGTGTTCACCACAGCATACTCCAAACAGTACAATGATATTGTAAAAATTATGCAAAAACATGCACACATACTCTCAGGTGATGATATTCTCAGACCCCTTATCAACAATATCAAATATGTCCCCAAAAGATCAAAAACCCTAGGACAGGCTATATCACCTAGCTTAGTCACTAGAAATAAAAGAAAGGAACATAATTGGCTGACACAAAAAGGAAATTATAAATGTGGCAGTCGTAACTGCAACATGTGTTCACATATTCAAGAAGGGAACACTTACACTAGCACCAGTACAGGGACAGAATATAATATAGACTTCTATGCCAATTGTAGCACCACCTTTGTGGTATATCTTCTAACATGCAATATCTGTAAATTACAGTATACAGGTCAGACTTCTAGAGAAGTTAGAAAACGTTACAATGAACATGCCAGAGACATTAAAAATTATAACAAAGACTCTGCTGTAGCTAACCACTTTAACAGCTTACACTTTTCTAATGAGGCTAATATCACTATTAAAATAATTGACATTGTAAATCTATCCATCAGAGGAGGCAATAAATTTAAGTCCCTAGAAAGAAAAGAACTCTTCTGGATGCTTAAATTACAAACACGCTTTCCCAAAGGAATGAATCGTGAATGCGATATCAATTTTTTCATCGATAATTAAAGCAACAAAAAATAAAAAATAAAAAATAAGAAATACTAAGTATAGTCTATCGACTTCCTTAATATCCAATTCTTTCCAAAATTATATTTACTCCTTTTTTTCTTTTCTATACTTAGAATTATTCTTTAGGCTATATATGAATTGTATATTTTATTATATTCAATATATCTAACATATAGGTCATTACCAGTCTAGCACATATTTTCAAGTTCATGTTGACAATATAACATAATCCTAAAATTGATAACAGGATTTTTACTTAGCTTAGTTATCAAACACTGTGTATTTAATATTTAAGTAACCATTTGTTAAGTATAACTGTTATTTTGGGTTTCCCTCATTACTTGACAATCTAGAGTAGAATAGTTACTTTTTGTCTCTCTATCCTGTATAATAACAATCTTGCCTTAATTTTAATATATATGACACTAGGCATATAAAACTACTGTTCAGTTTACATAGTTGTGTTATTTTACAGGAATAGAAGAATAATAATAATAATTTTTAAATGGCATTTAGGATATAGTACATAATATGCCAACTACCTCTAATATATGTCTCCCCCGTTAAAACACTAACTGATATAGTGTGTAACACTGTTTGATATAACAACAATAATCTGAGAATTTTGTTCATTGTTTTTAATCTTTCACACAGAGATAAGGCGTAACTTGTCTTTGAGGGGTTAACCGAAGTATATGTCCTAATTTTCAGTAATGGACATCAGCTGAATTTTCAGTTAACTGTTTTCCCTTTAAAAGGCAGGCCTAGCCCTCTCTCTGTATGTCTATGAATAAGAGTGCAGTCTGCACTCGAAACTAGTCAGACAATTTTCTGTCTATTTTTCTACCCTGCCTTGCCTCTGTCGTTTTTTGTACCTTTTGCTCTTGCCTGTACAGCGGTTGTAGCTGTTTATTTTTTATGGCTTTTCAAATAAAGACTTATTATTGTTTTTAAGTTACCCACAGCAGTGCCTGCATCTTTTTCTTTTTCCTTCATCTACAAAGTGGCTGGGTTTCGCCACTGCTACGGCACTCCGTTGGCTCTCTATGGAAGGACTATACTGATACCGGCGTCACTTCCGGTTGTCTCGCTGAGTCCGCAGACGCTGCTAGGAACGCCGCACCTAAATGTCTCTCATCTCACAACTATTTAATAACTACCTAGCTAAAAGAAATACAAAATCACCTGTACACTATCATTAAATAAATTAAATAAATTACCTACAAATAACTACAATTAAATACAATTACATAAACTAACTAAAGTACAAAAAAATAAAAAAGCTAAGTTACAAAACATAAAAAAAATAGGTTACAAACATTTTAAAAATATTACAACAATTTTAAGCTACTTACACCTAATC
This sequence comes from Bombina bombina, assembly GCF_027579735.1. NCBI lineage: Eukaryota > Metazoa > Chordata > Amphibia > Anura > Bombinatoridae > Bombina > Bombina bombina. The sequence continues at coordinate 869,696,238 of NC_069503.1, read as the reverse complement.
TAAGCCCCCTAATAAAATAACAAACCCCCCAAAATAAAAAAAATGCCCTACCCTATTCTAAATTAAAAAAGTTCAAAGCTCTTTTACCTTACCAGCCCTTAAAAGGGCCATTTGTGGGGCATGCCCCAAAGAATTCAGCTCTTTTGCCTGTAAAAGAAAAATACAACCCCCCCAACATTAAAACCCACCACCCACATACCCCTAATCTAACCCAAACCCCCCTTAAAATAACCTAACACTAATCCCCTGAAGATCATCCTACCTTTAGTCGTCTTCACTCAGCCAAGCCACCGATGGAACTGAAGAGGAGATCCGGACCGGCAGAAGTGATCCTCCAAGCGGCGCTGAAGAAATCTTCCATCCGATGAAGTGATCCTCCAAGCGGCGCTGAAAAAGTCTTCCATCCGGGCGATGTCATCTTCCAAGAGGCGCTGAAGAAGTCTTCTATCCGGGCGATGTCATCTTCCAAGCCGGGTCTTGAATCTTCATCCCGTTTCGATCAGCCAATAGAATGCGAGCTCAATCTGATTGGCTGATTGGATCAGCCAATCGGATTGAACTTAAATCTGATTGGCTGATTCAATCAGCCAATCAGATTTTTCCTACCTTAATTCCGATTGGCTGATAGAATCCTATCAGCCAATCGGAATTGAAGGGACGCCATCTTGGATGACGTCCCTTAAAGGAGCCTTCATTCGTCGGTAGTCTGTCGGTAAAGAAGGATGTTCCGCGTCGGCGGGATGAAGATTCAAGACCCGGCTTGGAAGATGACATCGCCCGGATAGAAGACTTCTTCAGCGCCTCTTGGAAGATGACATCGCCCGGATGGAAGACTTTTTCAGCGCCGCTTGGAGGATCACTTCATCGGATGGAAGATTTCTTCAGCGCCGCTTGGAGGATCACTTCTGCCGGTCTGGGTCTCCTCTTCAGTTCCATCGGTGGCTCGGCTGAGTGAAGACGACTAAAGGTAGGATGATCTTCATGGGATTAGTGTTAGGTTATTTTAAGGGGGGTTTGGGTTAGATTAGGGGTATGTGGGTGGTGGGTTTTAATGTTGGGGGGGTTTGTATTTTTCTTTTACAGGCAAAAGAGCTGAATTCTTTGGGGCATGCCCCACAAATGGCCCTTTTAAGGGCTGGTAAGGTAAAAGAGCTTTGAACTTTTTTAATTTAGAATAGGGTAGGACATTTTTTTATTTTGGGGGGGTTTGTTTTTTTATTAGGGGGCTTAGATTAGGTGTAAGTAGCTTAAAATTATTGTAATATTTTTAAAATGTTTGTAACCTATTTTTTTTATTTTTTGTAACTTAGCTTTTTTTATTTTTTGTACTTTAGTTAGTTTATGTAATTGTATTTAATTGTAGTTATTTGTAGGTAATTTATTTAATTTATTTAATGATAGTGTAGTGTTAGGTTTAATTGTAATTTAGGTTAGGATTTATTTTACAGGTAATTTTGTATTTATTTTAGCTAGGTAGTTATTAAATAGTTAATAACTATTTAATAACTATTCTAACTAGCTAAAATAAATACAAAGTTACCTGTAAAATAAAAATAAATCCTAAGATAGCTACAATATAATTATTATATATATTGTAGCTATATTAGGGTTTATTTTAAAGGTAAGTATTTAGTTTTAAATAGGAATAATTTATTAAAGTATAGTGCAGTGTTAGGTGTAATTGTAACTTAGGTTAGTTTTTATTTTACAGGTAAATTTCTCTTTATTTTAGCTAGGTAGCTATTAAATAGTTAATAACTATTTAATAGCTATTGTACCTAGTTAAAATAAATTGAAATTTGCCTGTAAAATAAAAATAAATCCTAAGATAGCTACAATATAATGATTATTTATATTGTAGCTATATTAGGGTTTATTTTAAAGGTAAGTATTTAGTTTTAAATAGGATTAATTTAGTTCATAATAGAAATATGATTTAGATTTATTTAATTAATATTTAAGTTAGGGGGGTGTTAGGGTTAGTGTTAGACTTAGGTTTAGGGGTTAATAAATTTATTACAGTGGCGGCGGTGTAGTGGGGGGGCAGGATAGGGGTTAATAAATTTGATATAGGTGGCGACGGTGTAGGGGGGGCAGGATAGGGGTTAATAGGTATAATGTAGGTGGCAGCTGGTTAATACATTTATCAGAGTTGCGGCAGGGTCTAGGAGCGGCGGTTTAGGGGTTAATACATTTATCAGAGTTGCGGCAGGGTATAGAAGCGGCGGTTTAGGGGTTAATAACTTTATTTAGTTGCGGGGGGCTCCGGGGGCGCCGGTATAGGGGATAGAACAGTGTAGTTAGTGTGAGTGCTTAGTGACAGGCTAGCAATAAAGCTGGGAAAAAGCCGAAGAGCAGCGAGATCGGATGAGTGATAACTCTCACAGTCCGCTGCTCATCACCCCGCGGCTTTTTGACAGCTTTATTTGATAACTTAGGCTAAATTTTTCAGGTCCGTGGCGGCGATGTGAGGCGAGCTTAGGCGGGCGTATTGGGCCGGCGAAGGCAGGAAAGTTGACACGTTGATAACTACCCCCCTATGTCACTTCTAAATAATGATTATAAATTATTGACCAAAATCGGATCAGATCCGTGCTTGATCTACTTATACATAAAGATGAAACAGGGTTTATGCAGGGACAGAATTCGGTAAGAACCTGTGAAAGGTGATGCTTCTTACTGAACATTACTGGAATAAATCACTGAAAAGGCATTTCTATTCTAAACTGATTCTGAACTAAATACGATCAATGCGGAAAAGGCCTTTGATTCAATTCACTGGTACTATCTTTTTACAAACTTAGACAAGTTTGGTTTAATCTTTCATTTCAGTTTTATCCAACTAATTTATAAAAATGTTTTACTCCTCCTTATCAATTAATGGGATGCTGTCATATAAAATTGTCATGTTCAAAGTTACAAGACAGTGTTGTCCTCTCTCATCACAATAGAACCTCTGGCTATCCTACTGGGAAGGAGTTAGATAGTGTAATACTAGGAAATAGAAAGTTAATTTTGTCGCTATATGCAGATGATTTAATCATATTTATTGTAGATACTACTAGGAATATACCAAAACTTTTAGATCTGGTGAACATATTAAGTTATTTCACATTCAATGCAGAAAAAAGAGCTAGTCCATTTTAATTTGATATGTTAAATTAAGGGGAAAAAAAAGGAAATCATACTTATTTATACATAAACTTACACAGCTGAGATCATTTGGAGGGACGGCTCTACCAAATATAACATTTTATAACTGGCCATGTTTAGTAATATAATTATAATATTATTGTGTGCTTTTTCTTTAAAAAAATTGCATAAATGACATGATGGTGTAAATATGTTGAATGCTCTATTTATTTGTTTGTCTGTAGATCTACTTTCAGGCAGTGGGAATATGTCTTTAATCCGCAATACTAGACGTCGTAGCTGTGAATTGGTGAACACACCATTGCCGTGTGTTAACAAGGCCATTCATCATATTGGAGTATTGGATAAGAAGATAAAAGAGTGGTTTCTGAAGGTAACAAGAGTGAACTGGTATTTTAGTAAATATTATTATGTTGTTGAGATTAATAATTTTGAAAGTTTCTTACCCTAAGGAAAGGCAGTTTGTTTAATTAACACAGAATAACTACATTTGCTAAGATTTGGTGAGATTTATTATCCAATTGAACATAGCTGTGGAGTCAGAGCAGATGTTTTTAAAAATGTAAGGACTCAGGCCTCTGCATAAAAGCTTGTTTATATACTATTTTATGAGGATAAGGGTCATAATAGTAAAAAGAAAATTACATGCTCTAGCGACCTTGCACTACTATGTGTTTGAACCCCACAAAGGGGTTAAAAACATGCACTACTATGCTATGTAGCTAGCGCTGTTAATTGGATCGGTGGCGATTTCTACTCTGGACCTGCAGTGTTCTGCGGTTCAAGAGCGGTACTTTTACTGTGTGTTTAACCCCTTTGCGACTAAATAAAGCATGTATTTTTTTGACTATTATAAGATGAAGGGGCTAAGTGCAATTGTATATGTCACATCATTTCTGATAGTGCGGTCTTGTTAGCTCTTACAAGCACTATGGAAAATATGTTGCACATCATTCCTATTGATGCTTGGAAGCTGCAGATTCCTTCTGGCCTAGGGTTGGAGAGTTATATTTTATATAATTTTATATAAAATATATTACAATATAAGTTACAAATTGATGTAGGCAGCTCCCGCAGTAACAGACGATCCTCCGCTGACAAGCCTGCAGCCTTGGCAGAATTACAATCTTTTCTATTTGCAGGAGCTGTGAGTGAGCTTATATTGGGATTTTCACAGTTGCAAGACATGCACTGACATCATTTGGGAATCCCTCGCATGCGTTGTACTTAAGCACATACGGGAGCGAGTAAGGCCACACTGCAATGCATACTGCAATGCATACGAACATATGCATTGAAAGTGATTTGTTAAGGTTGATTAAAATCAGCAAGTTTGATTTAAACAAATTTATCAAAAAACATGTATTTTATAAGTATAGCTCTCAGCTTTGCCCTTTGTCATGCAGGGTTAACTGCTGAAGAGTCTGAGAGGCTGGTCTGGAAATATTCTTTCATGCAGGACCAGTTACTAATGCATAAATCCTACTGCATGCTTCAGCAGAGTACAGGCTGTTGCAAAAAAGTGTTGGTTTATGTGTTGTTACATAAACCTGTAAAATGTACTGAATTATATAAAGATTATTTTATTTCATATACGTCTCAAGTTAGCTAATATTTATGCTGTAAGAGCAAAGTAGTTACTGACAGCTTTTACTTTCCTCTTTACTGTTGCTGTGCTTTTTCGCACATCGGTGGAGGCGTTGCTGGTTCAGGCAATTACACGCCCCGGTGAAGGCGCACTTGGTCACTAAAATACACACCAAAGAGGAGCGGAGTGCAGTTTTTTAGACCTCTGAGGTAGTAACTGGGTAAAATGTCATGTTGGGCTGTAAATATAATTGATTGCAATAAGCCGCTTAGGAATACCCATCCATATTTGCTTAATTTGAGAAGCCTTGTAAACAACCAGGTTAATATTAAACACTTATAATTCAAATATCTACAATTATTCCACAGTGTATGTTTCACAATCTTATATGCAATTCGTATAACAAGCATTACCCATATTGTTAAGTTCAAAAAATATTTTCCACCAATGGGGTTTCAAATTGCATAGCCCTCATCCAATGAAAAAGTTATCCATGGTGAGGTTCCCAAATAAGTTAGAGTGGCATATCAGTTCCATCTCAGGTAAATTTGTAAAACCTAAGTCACATAAACTTATATAGCCAATCAAAAGCATGTATGCAATAAACCTAGTTTCTTAGTGCAAAATGCAGTTCTGAAATGAATATTCAGATGTATAAAAGTGTATGTTTGGGCCAACCAGACTCCTCGTTCATTGGTATCATGTAAAGTGAACAGGCAGCTGTCAAAAGAGAACCTGCAATTGCAGCAATCAACCCGGTATAAGTGTCCAATTTTAAACCATATGAATGTGTACTTAAAATGCGTCTAAGGGTGGTCAGTATTATCAGCCGGGTGGTGGACCCGCTAAAAAGATCACATACATGTCATGTGTGGGATATAAACCAGAAATCAATGAAAAGAAAAGAAAGATACTAATATCCTATTGACCTATAACATGTACTTAGGTCATGCATACGTGCAAAGATTCAGGGGACCTCTAGCCAAACCTCCTCATAAACCATATGCTGGAATCACCAAGATAAACAGAATCAATTAGAGACATTCTCCTACTGTGAGATCAAGGGCACAGGGATCTCACTCTGGCATCACACAGGAAGTAAGGTGGTGATTCGTACTTATCCTGTCCTGAAGTCGTGGATAATGTTCCGTATCCAGCCCAACTCACATTCACAACCAGCTATCCATTTCTCATATGCCACCCATTGTCTGCCTCCGACATATCCCTCAGCTCTGAGTAACGCAATGACGTCCTCACTATCTGCCAGTTCTGGGTAAGAGGTGGTAGAGGTCCCCCCCCCCTCCCAGCACTGTCTACTGAGTATCACGTAGCTAGAATGCTGGTAAGCAATAGTCAGATAAACAAGTGGATACCGGCTACGTGTAAAAACAATAGCTTTATTGGACTCAATTAAAAACATATAAGATGCATCACAGCAAAAAGGTGCACAAATGTGAGCATAGCTCCAAACTGACTTACGCATTTTGGCGGAAAGCCGTAATCATAGCCTGCACAAATGTATAATCAATGAACTTTTAAATGATACCCATACCGGTGATTGGTTAAAACATTTGAAAGGGATACGCCTTTTACTTAATTGTGCACAAATGTCCGTTTCATAGCTTAACATAGCCTCATTTTGAAACAAGCAGCAACAGTTCTAAAAACACAGCAATAGTTCAAAAAGGATACATATCAATTCAATTCATAAATCTACAGATACACAGTATTAATAACACTTTGCCAAATGTAATGTTATTATACATGATTCTATAGCATTAGTAAAAGCCAATATTAATGAGATTAAACACTCCAAATACTTGAGGGATAGTTTGGATTATACATCAAACTCAGTATATATTTGGAATAGGAAACAACACTCACAATTTAGACACACTAACAATAATTTACTGAATCGTAGGGGCAGGAACACCCGTAGACACAGGAGGCAAACACAAATCTGTCTCATTTTATGATATTGAAACAAAACACCAATGAAGCTAGAGCACCGGTAGGAATTTTAAAAGTAAAAACATTTACCAGCACTGCTCAGACTGGTGAACAAAGAGAAAACATGGCTCTATCAGTTAGACCAAAAGATAAATCTTCCTTGGCCCTGTATAGTAGGAATCCAAACCCTATAACTAAATATCAAGTAGCTGAGCAACAAACCTCTGAGCCTAATTTGTCAGGTAAGAATCGGAACAGCCAATAGAATGCAAGCTCAATCTGATTGGCTGATCGGATCAGCCAATCGGATTGAACTTGAATCTGATTGGCTGATTCCATCAGCCAATCAGAATTGTCCTACCTTAATTCCGATTGGCTGATAGAATCCTATCAGCCAATCGGAATTCGAGGGACGCCATCTTGGATGACGTCATTTAAAGGAACCTTCATTCGGACTTAGGACATCGCAAGAAGAAGATGGATCCGCGCCGGAGGTCTTCAAGATGGAGCTGCTTGTCACCGCTTGGAAGAAGATGGTTGCCGGTCCGGATCTACTCTTCTGCCCGGATAGGATGAAGACTTTGGAGCCTCTTCTGGACCTCTTCAGCCGCCGCTTGATAGAAGACTTCAGCCGGATGATGGATCTCCAGCCCCCGCTTGGGCTTGGATGAAGACTGTGGAGCCTGGAGCGATCGGTGATACCTGGCATGGTGAAGACAAGGTAGGAAGATCTTCAGGGGCTTAGTGTTAGGTTTATTTAAGGGGGGTTTGGGTTAGATTAGGGGTATGTGGGTGGTGGGTTGTAATGTTGTGGGGGGGTATTGTATGTTTTTTTTACAGGCAAAAGAGCTGAATTCTTTGGGGTATGCCCCGCAAAAGGCCCTTTTAAGGGCTGGTAAGGTAAAAGAGCTTTTCTATTTTCATTTTAGAATAGGGTAGGGCATTTTTTTATTTTGGGGGGCTTTGTTATTTTATTAGGGGGCTTAGAGTAGGTGTAATTAGCTTAAAATTGTTGTAATATTTTTATTATGTTTGTAATTAATTTTTTTATTTTTTGTAACTTAGCTTTTTTTATTTTTTGTACTTTAGTTAGTTTATTTAATTGTATTTATTTGTAGGTATTTTATTTAATTTATTTATTGATAGTGTAGTGTTAGGTTTAATTGTAGATAATTGTAGGTATTTTATTTAATTAATTTATTGCTAGTGTAGTGTTAGGTTTAATTGTAACTTAGGTTAGGATTTATTTTACAGGTAATTTTGTAATTATTTTAACTATTTTAGCTATTAAATAGTTCTTAACTATTTAATAGCTATTGTACCTGGTTAAAATAAATACAAAGTTACCTGTAAAATAAATATTAATCCTAAAATAGCTATAATATAATTATAATTTATATTGTAGCTATATTAGGATTTATTTTACAGGTAAGTATTTAGCTTTAAATAGGAATAATTTATTTAATAAGAGTTAATTTATTTTGTTAGATTTAAATTATATTTAACTTAGGGGGGTGTTAGGGTTAGGGTTAGACTTAGCTTTAGGGGTTAAAAAATTTATTAGAGTAGCGGTGAGGTCCGGTCGGCAGATTAGGGGTTAATACTTGAAGTTAGGTGTCGGCGATGTTAGGGAGGGCAGATTAGGGGTTAATACTATTTATTATAGGGTTAGTGAGGTGGATTAGGGGTTAATACATTTATTATAGTAGCGGTGAGGTCCGGTCGGCAGATTAGGGGTTAATAATTGTAGGTAGGTATAGGCGACGTTGTGGGGGGCAGATTAGGGGTTAATAAACATAATATAGGGGTCGGCGGTGTTATGGGCAGCAGAATAGGGGTACATAGGTATAATGTAGGTTGCGGCGGTGTACGGAGCGGCAGATTAGGGGTTAATAATATGCAGGGGTCAGCGATAGCGGGGGCGGCAGATTAGGGGTTAATAAGTGTAAGATTAGGGGTGTTTAGACTCGGGGTACATATTAGGGTGTTAGGTGCAGATATAGGAAGTGTTTCCCCATAGGAAACAATGGGGCTGCGTTAGGAGCTTAGCGCTGCTTTTTTTGTAGGTGTTTGGGTTTTTTTTCAGCTCAAACTGCCCCATTGTTTCCTATGGGGGAATCGTGCACGAGCACGTTTTTGAAGCTGGCCGCATCCGTAAGCACCGCTGGTATTGAGAGTTGCAATGGCGGTAAATATGCCTGTACGCTCCCTTCTGTGAACTCTAAATACCAGCGGTATTTAAAAGGTGCGGGAGAAAAAAAGCATGCGTTAGCTACGCGGGTCGTTACCGACAAAACTCTAAATCTAGCCGTAAGTTTGCCAGATAGGGGTGGGGATCTGGACCAATTGTTATCCACAATGGAGATGTTTTGGATAGTAAAACTCAGAACCACGGTACCATTGGGTCTGAATTCCAGCTATCATTTAATCAACTATTGGAAATAGTAGATTTTGGATTTGAGATGCACTTTATCATTTCATCTGTGTTTTTTCTAGCCAAATGTTCTGGCTACTTCATACTGAATTGTATATCCACTTGTATATCTTAAGACCAGGTTGTGCATTCGATACATATATTCATTTATTTGTTCGTTTATACATGTTTAGTTTAGTTCCTGTTAAGGTTCTTAAGCATTTGATTACTATATTCATATTGCCAATATGTAAGTGTAAACAACAATGAGTAAATGAAACATTGAACATTTAAATATTTTTATATAGAATTAGATTTGTGAATAGTAAAACTCATGGTCAACTACTCCTAGTATTTATAGATGATTACTAGCTGTGCCTCTTATGAATAGCTTTTGAGCTATTGCTGTGTTTTTAGAACTGTTGCTTGTTTTAAAATGAGGCTATGTTAAAGGGACACTGAACCCAAAAATGTTCTTTCGTGATTCAGATAGAGCATGCAATTTTAAGCAACTTTCTAATTTACTCCTATTATCAATTTTTCTTCGTTCTCTTGTTATCTTTATTTGAAAAGGAAGGCATCTAAGCTTTTTTTTTGGTTCAGGACTCTGGACAGCAGTTTTTTATTGGTGGATGAATTTATCCACCAATCAGCAAGGACAACCCAAGTTATTCAACCAAAAAAGGAGGAGGGGATGGTCAACAGTGTCAAAGGCAGCAGACAGGTCAAGTAAGATAAATATAGAATAGTGGCCATTGTTTTTAGCAGAAAGAAGATCGTTAGTAACCTTGGTGAGGGCAGTCTCAGTTGAGTGTTGGGGACGGAAGTCAGATTGTAGGGGGTCAAGCAATGAGTTGGAGAATAGGAAGTGTTTTAGGCAATCGAAAACTAGTTTTTCCAGTACTTTAGAAGCTAGTGAAAGCAGTGATATTGGGCGGTAGTTTGCAGGAGAATTGGGGTCAAGGGAGGGTTTTTTGAGGATGGGGTGACCTTTGCATGTTTGAAGGATGATGGAAATGAACCAGTAGTAAGGGATCGGTTGAATATGTGAGTAAGAGCTGGGGTGAGGGTAGAAGACAGAGAAGGTTTTAGTGAAGGGATAGGGTCAAGTGGACAGGTAGTGAGGTGTGAGGAAGATATTAGGGAACTCACTTCATTCTCAGTGGTTGGGGGGAAGGTACTGAGAGTGTTGGAGTGGGTGACCAGGGGCGGAGATGGAAGGTTGCAGTCTTGTGGTGGGATGTTACTTCGGATGGTAAGTGTTTTGTTGAAAAAGTAGTCTGCCAAGTCTTGAGCACTAAAGTCGGGTGAAGGGGGTGGTGCAGGTGGATAGAGGAGAGTGTTGAAAGTGGAGAAGAGACATTTAGGGTTTGAGGAGTGAGAAGATATGAGAGAAGTGAAGCAGTTTTGCTTGGCTAAGTGAAGGGCAGAGGAGTAAGAATAAAGAATGAACTTATAGTGTAGGAAATCGAGTTCAGAGCGGGATTTCCTCTAGGCACGTTCAGCAGCATGTGAGCATTTTTGTAGATAGCGTATTTACTGAGAGTGCCAGGGCTGGAGCTGCCGACGGGGGGTTTTGCGTATTTATGGAGGAGCAAGGGTGTTGAGTGCAGAGGAGAGAGTATTGTTATAGTGGTTTGTAGCAAGGTCAGGGCAGGATATCGTGGAAGTGTGGGGAAGGTGTTTTTGAATAAGGTTAGAAAGTTGGAGAGGATCCACAGTGTGCAGATTTCTACAGGTGCGGAGGCGGGTGGGGGGGGGGGAGAAATAGGTTTAGCATGTACATTGAGATTATAGGTGAGCAGATGGTGGTCTGAGATGGGAAATGGATGACAGGTGAAATCAGAAGGCAAGCAGAGGTAGAATAATACCAGATCAAGATAGTGTCCGTCACGGTGAGTAGGGAATAGGGTGGATTGTGAGAGACCAAAGAAGTTTGTGAGTGAGAGAAGTTTAGAGGCAGCAGGGGCAGATGGGTTATCAAGGGGGATGTTGAAGTCCCCTAGTATTAGAGCAGGTGTATTTGTAGAGAGAAAGTGAGAAAGCCAGGCAGCAAAGTTGTCGAGGAATTGGGAGGTTGGTCCAGGGGAGGCGATAGATAACTGCCACCTTGAGGTAGAGGGGGGAGAAAATGCGGATGCAGTGGACTTCAAAGGAGGAGAAGGAGAGAGATGGTTGAGGATGCTGGTGCTGATAGGAGCAGGAGGGGGATAGTAAGATTCCAACACCGCCAACAATCTCTGATCACTCCTCCAGGGGGGCGGACCAGGAAGCGTCACATCAGTGTCACAGCACATAACGCTACCATTGCTGTTTTACTTGCCTCATGGTTTGTTGCTTCAGTCCTGAGGTTTGCACAGACAAGGAAGATGGCGGACTGACGGGGCTCTTTTCTCTGGCCTATTCAGTCTGCAGGGCAAAGGGAGCAATGTGCTTTTTTTAACAATTAAATGCATTTTTTAATGCAAAATGTATGTTTAAAATATTTTAATAAAATCGCAATATTTCATCAAACAAATTGTGATATTACATGCCCCCCCCCCCCCTGTATTGCAGAGCTGTAGTTTGTAACTTGGTAATAACAAATAACTGGCCAGAAAAAAAACAGCTGTAAATTTGGCTTTCCAAATTGAAATCTAAGCAGGTTTTACATTATATTTTCTCATATAAACAATGCTGTTTGTTTAGGAGCCCCCTTTTGATATGGTTAACAAAATATTTTTTAATACAGAATCTCTTGATGATTAAGAATATGGCCCAGTGTTCATCCCTGTACTCAAACTCTTATTTTAGATTTTTTTAAATCCATTTAATACTTAGAACTAGTACTGACCATCGGCTAGATTACGAGTTTTTGTCGGTAAGCTGTGCTCACCTACAAACAATGCTGGTATTACGGGGTTTTTTAAACCCGGCGTTAGCCGCAGAAAAGTGAGCGGAGAGCAAAATTTTGCTCCACATCTCACCTCAATACCAGCGCTGCTTACGGTACCGGTGAGCTGGCAAAACGTGCTTGTGCACGATTTCCCCATAGGAATCAATGGGTAAGAGCCGGCTGCAAAAAAACCTAACACCTGCAAAAAAGCAGCGTTCAGCTCCTAACGCAGCCCCATTGATTCCTATGGGGAAGGAAAATTTACGTTTACACCTAGCAACCTAACATGGACCCCGAGTCTAAACACCCCTAATCTTACACTTATTAACCCCTAATCTGCCGTCCCCGCTATCGCTGACACCTACATTATATTATTAACCCCTAATCTGCCGCTCTGGACACCGCCGCCACCTACATTATACTTATGAACCCCAAATCTGCTGCCCCCAACATCGCCGCAACCTACATTATATTTATTAACCCCTAATCTGCCGCCCCCAATGTCGCCGCAACCTAACTACACTTATTAACCCCTAATCTGCCGCCCCCAACGTCGCTGCCACTATAATAAAGTTATTAACCCCTAAACCTAAGTCTAACTCTAACCCCCCTAACTTAAATATAATTTAAATAAATCTAAATAAAATTACTACAATTAACTAAATTATTCCTATTTAAAACTAAATGCTTACCTATAAAATAAACCCTAAGCTAACTGCAATATAACTAATAGTTACATTGTAGCTATCTTAGGATTTATTTTTATTTTTCAGGCAACTTTGTATTTATTTTAACTAGGTACAATAGTTATTAACTATTTAATAGCTAACTAGCTAAAATAAATAAAAGTACCTGTAAAATAAAACCTTACCTAAGTTACAATTACACCTAACACTACACTATAATTAAATGAATTCCCTACATTAAATTAAATGAATTACAATTAAATAAAATATACTAAAGTACAAAACAAAACAAAACACTAAATTACAGAAAATAATAAAAATAATTACAAGTTTTTTAAACTAATTACACCTAATCAAAATCCCCCTAATAAAATAAAAAAGCCCCCCAAAATAATAAAAATCCCTACCCTATACTAAATTACAAATAGCCCTTAAAAGGGCCTTTTGCGGGGCATTGCCCCAAAGTAATGAGCTTTTTTACCTGTAAAAAAAAGTACAATACCCCCCAACATTAAAACCCACCACCCACACACCCAACCCTACTCTAAAACCCACCCAATCCCCCCTTAATAAAACCTAACACTAACCCATTGAAGATCACCCTACCTTGAGACGTCTTCACCCAACTGGGCAGAAGTCCTCAATGAAGCCGGGCGAAGTGGTCCTCCAGACGGGCAGAAGTCTTCATCCAGACGGCATCTTCTATCTTCATCCATCCGGAGCGGAGTGGGTCCATCTTTAAGACATCCGACGCGGAGCATCCTCTTCCGTCTTGATCCGACGACTAAATGACGGTATCTTTAACTGACGTCATCCAATCGAAATTGAAGGGACGCCATCTTGGATGACGTCACTTAAAGGTACCGTCATTTAGTTGTCGGATCAAGACAGAAGAGGATGCTCCGCGTCGGATGTCTTGAAGATGGACCCGCTCCGCTCCGGATAGATGAAGATAGAAGATGCCATCTGGATGAAGACTTCTGCCCATCTGGAGGACCACTTCGCCCGGCTTCGTTGAGGACTTCTGCCCGGTTGGGTGAAGACGTCTCAAGGTAGGGTGATCTTCAAGGGGTTAAAATAAATACAAACTTGCCTGTAAAATTAAAATAAACCCTAAGATAGCTACAATTTAACTATTAGTTATATTGAAGCTAGCTTAGGGTTTATTTTATAGGTAAGTATTTAGTTTTAAATAGGAATAATTTATTTAATTGTAGTAATTTTATTTAGATTTATTTAAATTATATTTAAGTTGGGGGGGTTAGGGTTAGACTTAGATTTAAGGGTTAATACATTTAATATAGTGGCGGCGACGTTGGGGGTGGCAGATTAGGGGTTAATAAACGTAGGTAGGTGTCGGCGATATTAGGGACGGCAGATTAGGGGTTAATAAAATTTAACTAGTGTTTGCGAGGCGGGAGTGCGGCGGTTTAGGGGTTAATATATTTATTAAAGTGGCGGCGATGTCCGGTCGGTTTAGGGGTTAATAGGTAGTTTATGGGTGTTAGTGTACTTTTTAGCACTTTAGTTAAGAGTTTTATGTTACGGCGTTAGCCCATAAAACTCTAACTACTGACTTTTAAATGCGGTACGAGTCTTGATAGGAGAGGCTGTACCGCTCACTTTTTCCAAGACTCGTAATACCGGCGTCTGGAAAATCCCATTGAAAATATGGTATACGCAATTGACGTAAGTGGATTTGCGGTATGTTCGAGTCGCGGGAAAAAAAGTGAGCGGTACACCTGTACTTGCAAGACTCGTAATACCAGCGGGCGTTAAAAAGCAGCGTTGGGACCTCTCAACGCTGCTTTTTAACCCCAACGCAAAACTCGTAATCTAGGTGCATATTTCTTATTTAAGTACAATTAAAATTTAGAAATTTAAAACTGCAAATTGTTAACATAAAAAATAAATTGCAATATATTTAAAAAAAACCCACTTATTTATAAAGAGAACATAGAATTATATTAGATTACAAAAACATTGCAATAAAATGCTCAAACAATTACCGTTGAATTTTGATAATCAGCCCTCCTTTGTCTGGACTAAAACAGCATGAAGGGATGGCCCCCGATCCGGGACCGGATCTGGTGGGGGGCAGACTTTCTCTCTTTGCTCAGGCTTGGGCAAGAGATGTTCAGGATCCTTGGGCGCTAGAAATAGTTTCTCAAGGTTATCTCCTGGAATTCAAGGAACTACCCCCAAGGGGAAGGTTCCACAGGTCTCAATTATCTTCAAACCAAATAAAAAGACAGGCATTCTTACATTGTGTAGAAGACCTGTTAAAAATGGGAGTGATTCATCCAGTTCCAATAAGAGAACAAGGGATGGGTTTTTATTCCAACCTGTTCATAGTTCCCAAAAAAGAGGGAACATTCAGACCAATTTTGGATCTCAAGATCCTAAACAAATTTCTCAGGGTTCCATCGTTCAAAATGGAAACTATTCGAACGATCCTTCCTACTATCCAGGAAAATCAATTTATGACTACCGTGGATTTAAAGGATGCGTACCTACATATTCCTATCCACAAGGAACATCATCAGTTCCTAAGGTTCGCTTTTCTGGACAAGCATTACCAGTTTGTGGCACTTCCATTCGGATTAGCCACTGCTCCAAGGATTTTCACAAAGGTACTAGGGTCCCTTCTAGCGGTTCTAAGACCAAGGGGCATTGCAGTAGTAGTGAAAAAGGGTGTGTGTACAAGCGCTAAGGTAATCCCCAAGCTGTATCCAAACAGAGATCCTAACCAACCTCCAAAAAATATGCACAAGTAGTAAGAAGTGAATACAGCGCCAACAAGAGGCCAAGGGATAAATATACTCACAGAGAGATAAAAGAAGATTATTTAATGAACCATGTTAAAAAGCATCAGTAATAAAAGACTATATATAAAAAATGTAAAAAGCACATATAAATAAAATTACAAATACAGGAATATCTCACAGAAGCGGCTCAAAGGGCCAAAGCTGATAATTACAATAAAAACAGAGGTAATAACAGGTGATCAGTGTGAGTGGTACACCAGAATAAGAGTGTATACTAATAAAACAGAATTAGCCTAAGTACAACTGTAGCAAGTGCATCAAGCAAAAAACTAATAAACAATAATACAAACAATAGTGTTCAAAATTAGTGTTACAAAAATAGTGTTCCAAAAAATAGAAAAATGCACTGCAGTGCAAAAAAAGGGGGTAGCAAAATAATTGAGTGAGTGCAAATGGATATAAAAATGCTAGCTACTTAATCCAGTGAGGTTAAGATATAATTAAATAAAATACACAATATGCAATAACATAAAAAATAAAATACACAATATGCAATAACATAAAAAATAAAATATAAAATATAATCCAAAAAAGTGTTCAAAAAGTTGATCAACAAATGTTAGTGAAGAACAAAAATAAGTCAATCAAAACAAAAAAAATGGAAAAAATGGGTGATGAAAAGCAAGGTGAAAGGGAGGAAATTGATTCCTTCCAATGTTAGTTACTTTAACAGATCCAAATTCCTGAGTGTGGTTGCTGAAGTAGCTGATTGGATCCTAGCACCTGTCAGCTGCTCCTATGGTATCCTAAAAAGTGTCCCTGTAAAAAAAGAAATTCACAACATAGTGTATCCAATATGAGAATGAATTAAAGATTAAAGTAATGCTTACCAATATGTCAACGCGTTTCTGCCCTCAAAAAAGGGCCTTTCTCAAGACTAGAATATTGGTAATGGCAGCTGGCCTTATATACAGTTTAGAAGTAGCCTATATGGTAGTTTAATTGATTAATTGTATTGTTTGGGCGCCAAATCCCTCCACTTCCTGTGTAACATCTAAAAGATTCCCCCATAAAGTGTAGCATCACTTCCTGTGTAACATCTAAAAGATTCCCCTCCACTTCCTGTGTAACATCTAAAAGATTCCCCCATAAAGTGTGGCATCACTTCCTGTGTAACATCTAAAAGATTCCCCTCCACTTCCTGTGTAACATCTAAAAGATTCCCCCATAAAGTGTAGCATCACTTCCTGTGTAACATCTAAAATATTCCCCTTCACTTCCTGTGTAACATTACTGTGTAACATAAGTATTCCTGTATTTGTAATTTTATTTATATGTGCTTTTTACATTTTTTATATATAGTCTTTTATTACTGATGCTTTTTAACATGGTTCATTAAATAATCTTCTTTTATCTCTCTGTGAGTATATTTATCCCTTGGCCTCTTGTTGGCATTGCAGTAGTACCTTACTTGGACGACATCCTGATTCAAGCGTCGTCTCTGTCAAAAGCAAAGGCTCATACGGACATCGTCCTAGCCTTTCTCAGATCTCACGGATGGAAGGTGAACAAAGAAAAAAGTTCTCTGTCCCCGTCAACAAGAGTTCCCTTCTTGGGAACAATAATAGATTCCTTAGAAATGAGGATTTTTCTGACAGAGGTCAGAAAATCAAAAATTCTAAGCTCTTGTCAAGTACTTCATTCTGTTCTTCGTCCTTCCATAGCGCAGTGCATGGAAGTAATAGGATTGATGGTTGCAGCAATGGACATAGTTCCTTTTGCACGAATTCATCTAAGACCATTACAACTGTGCATGCTCAGACAGTGGAATGGGGATTATACAGACTTGTCTCCGACGATTCAAGTAGATCAAAAGACCAGAGATTCACTCCGTTGGTGGCTGACCCTGGACAATCTGTCACAGGGAATGAGCTTCCGCAGACCAGAGTGGGTCATTGTCACGACCGACGCCAGCCTGGTGGGCTGGGGCGCGGTCTGGGAACCCCTGAAAGCTCATGGTCTATGGTCTCGGGAAGAATCTCTTCTCCCGATAAACATTCTGGAACTGAGAGCGATATTCAATGCTCTCAAAGCTTGGCCTCAACTAGGCCAAATTCATAAGGTTTCAATCAGACAACATGACGACTGTTGCATATATCAATCATCAGGGGGGAACAAGGAGTTCCCTGGCGATGGTAGAAGTGACCAAAATAATTCTATGGGCGGAGGATCACTCCTGCCACTTGTCTGCAATCCACATCCCAGGAGTGGAAAATTGGGAAGCGGATTTTCTGAGTCGTCAGACATTCCATCCGGGGGAGTGGGAACTCCATCCGGAAATCTTTGCCCAAATAACTCAATTATGGGGCATTCCAGACATGGATCTGATTGCGTCTCGTCAGAACTTCAAGGTTCCTTGCTACGGGTCCAGATCCAGGGATCCAAAGGCGACTCTAGTAGATGCACTAGTAGCACCTTGGATCTTCAACCTAGCTTATGTATTCCCACCGTTTCCTCTCATTCCCAGGCTGGTAGCCAGGATCAATCAGGAGAGGGCTTCGGTGATCTTGATAGCTCCTGCGTGGCCACGCAGGACTTGGTATGCAGACCTGGTGAATATGTCATCGGCTCCACCATGGAAGCTACCTTTGAGACAGGACCTTCTTGTTCAAGGTCCATTCGAACATCCAAATCTGGTTTCCCTCCAGCTGACGGCTTGGAGATTGAACGCTTGATTTTATCAAAGCGTGGGTTTTCAGATTCTGTAATAGATACTCTGATTCAGGCTAGAAAGCCTGTAACTAGAAAAATTTACCATAAAATATGGAAAAAATATATCTGTTGGTGTGAATCCAAAGGATTGCCATGGAACAAGATAAAGATTCCTAAGATTCTATCCTTTCTACAAGAAGGTTTGGAGAAAGGATTATCTGCAAGTTCTCTTAAGGGACAGATTTCTGCTTTATCTGTCTTACTACACAAACGACTGGCAGCTATGCCAGATGTTCAAGCATTTGTTCAGGCTCTGGTTAGGATCAAGCCTGTTTATAGACCTTTGACTCCTCCCTGGAGTTTAAATCTAGTTTTTTCAGTTCTTCAAGGGGTTCCGTTTGAACCCTTACATTCCGTAGATATTAAGTTATTATCTTGGAAAGTTTTATTTTTGGTTGCAATTTCTTCTGCTAGAAGAGTTTCAGAGTTATCTGCTCTGCAGTGTTCTCCGCCCTATCTGGTGTTCCATGCAGATAAGGTGGTTTTGCGTACTAAGCCTGGTTTTCTTCCGAAAGTTGTTTCCAACAAAAATATTAACCAGGAGATAGTTGTACCTTCTTTGTGTCCGAATCCAGTTTCAAAGAAGGAACGTTTGTTACACAATTTGGACGTAGTCCGTGCTCTAAAATTCTATTTAGAGGCTACCAAAGATTTCAGACAAACATCTTCCTTGTTTGTTGTTTATTCTGGTAAAAGGAGAGGTCAAAAAGCGACTTCTACCTCTCTTTCCTTTTGGCTTAAAAGCATTATCCTATTGGCTTATGAGACTACAGGACGGCAGCCTCCTGAAAGAATCACAGCTCACTCCACTAGGGCTGTGGCTTCCACATGGGCCTTCAAGAACGAGGCTTCTGTTGACCAGATATGTAAGGCAGCGACTTGGTCTTCACTGCACACTTTTGCCAAATTTTACAAATTTGATACTTTTGCTTCTTCGGAGGCTATTTTTGGGAGAAAGGTTTTGCAAGCCGTGGTGCCTTCCATTTAGGTGACCTGATTTGCTCCCTCCCTTCATCCGTGTCCTAAAGCTTTGGTATTGGTTCCCACAAGTAAGGATGACGCCGTGGACCGGACACACCTATGTTGGAGAAAACAGATTTTATGCTTACCTGATAAATTACTTTCTCCAACGGTGTGCCCGGCCCACGGCCCGCCCTGGTTTTTTAATCAGGTCTGATGAATTATTTTCTCTAACTACAGTCACCACGGTATCATATGGTTTCTCCTATATATATTTCCTCCTGTCCGTCGGTCGAATGACTGGGGTGGGCGGAGCCTAGGAGGGATCATGTGACCAGCTTTGCTGGGACTCTTTGCCATTTCCTGTTGGGGAAGAGAATATCCCACAAGTAAGGATGACGCCGTGGACCGGACACACCGTTGGAGAAAGTAATTTATCAGGTAAGCATAAATTCTGTTATTATATAAGCTCCTGCAAATTTACCAATAATATCAAAGCTAATGCTGCACACTCCTCACAGACAGATATTTTATTATTTATATAAGCTGCTGCCATTTACCAATAATATCAAAGCAATGCTACACACTCACAGACAGATATTTTATTATTTATATAAGTTACATAAATAAAAAAATATCTGTCTGTGAGTTTGTAGCATTAGCTTTGATATTGGATTGGTAGGAGCTTATATAAATAATAAAATATGATGCGCCAACAGTCGCCAACCTACCTCTTTCCTCAGTCACTGTCTTTTTCAGTGCTGGTCTCTCTGGACATCTGGGGCGGGGTAGTCCTTCTCACGTGGCTCCCTCGAGAGTCCCTTAGCCTGAGGCGATTTCAAAATAATCCTAGTGGTCTGTGGAGTGTGTGACACACAGGAGTCAAGAGGCGCCAGCAGCATGATCCACGTGTTTCCCTGAGTTCCCTCTAACAGCTCCACAGTACTGCCTGAGAGCCGCCACTCGCCTCCATCCAGGCTTCAGCCTCTCACGTCACTGACTGACAGACTCAGACTGTGCACCTGACAGTGAGTGACAGTCTAAGTCTCTCAGTCAGATAGGCGGCTGTTAGTGAAGGAGTGCCTATGTGCAGCAGCCAGCAGGAAGCAGCGCAACGTCGTTACGCCGTAAGGGGAAGTGACTCAAGCTCTGTCTCTCTGTACTGCCCTGGCTGCCACTGCCAGCCAGCATGCCAGTCTGTGCGCACACACGCGCAGCGCCATCCATCTGAGTCCTGACCCCTACCCTGCCAGTGCAACTTGTGCACAGTACCCAAATCATTTGCCAATTGCCCATCACATCACCAGACACCAGCAGATCCATCAAATGAAATCATGCATAAATGCTGGCGCGCGCCGCGGCCTCTGCCTGCAACAACAGCGTCCTGACTCTGTGTGCACCGGACGGATGGTGCGTGCTTGTGCGCAGTGCACATAAAAAAAAAATCAAGGAAATTTTCCTATGCCCGCAGGCAGATCTGGCGACCCCCTACTGAGTGTGTCTTAAGGCAGCTGCCTAAATTGCCTTACACTGGCGCCGGCCCTGGCTTCTATGATTTAATGGCTTTGTTTTATTAGTGAAAACTATCACACTTTCTCATGCACACTCTCACTCACTCATTCTCTCTCAAACAAATTGTCACTCACACAAACATACACTCACTCTTTCACCAGCTGTCTCACACACATTGACTTTCACTCACTCTCACACACACACTCACACACACAGGAGTGGCAGTTTTTCCTTTATTTTGGTTTTATTTAATATTTTCTTTTTTTTTGTTATTTATCAGATTTGCTTCTATGTTTTACTGGCTGTCTCACACTCGTATGCACACTCACTCTTTCACACACACACTTTTACATCTCTTGTTACTTTTCAGATTTACATACATTGATTACTGTATAAATATTTTCATGAAACTTTTTTGGTAGAAAATCAATGTACCGTATTTGGTCAATTATAAGACAAGTTTTTTTCCAGAAAAAAAACTCTGAAAAACTGACCTTGTCCTATAATCGAGGTCGTCTTACTTTCAGACTCTATTAGCGGCGCAGAGAAGACTTCTTTAAACTTCAATCCCATGAGCTGCGCGGAGGTCACGTGAGCTGCACGAGGTCACAAGAGCTGCGTGGGGGTCATGTGAGCGGCGCGGCACTCACTTGACCCAGATCTCAATGAAGTACCGTATATGTACCGGTACTGATCACAGGAGCACAAACTGATAGGTAGTGCTAAGGTGCGTACTGAATACCGTAGTACAGCCTTCTACAAAGCATGTAAAGTGTAGCTCATTTGATCCATGTGACCCCCGCGCTTAAGTTTGCCCGTTTGCTCCCTAGCTCATATGGGGCAACTGGGCTAGGGATTAAACGGGCAAACTTAAGCATCATCATACACCAGAGATTCGACGCACATTCTTAATAAAATTAAAGCTCTGGAAATAGCACAAGAATCCAGTATTAGTGACCTGTGATGTGGAATCTCTCTATACCAGCATCCAAACCCAATGGTGATGCAGAGTGGTATCCCATTTTTTTCAAAAAGACACAGGGTTGGAAGAGAGTACTAAAGATTTCATCATCAGATTACTTAAATTTGTGCTGAACCATATTTACTTAATTGTTTATGACACATTTTATTTACAGATATCTGGCACAGCTATGGGCACCTTGTGGGCCCCTGCATATGCCAATATTTACTTGGGATGGTGGGAGGAGACAATAGTCTATAATGAATCAATGGAACAATTCACACAATATATGTCCCACTGATCTAGATATATAGACGATATTATATTTGTCTGGACTGGACCAGTGGTGATACTTCAGGAGTTTGTGGCAATTTTAAACAACAATCCGTTTGGGTTATTTTTAACCTATTCAGCAAGTAAAGACAAGATGGAGTTCCTTGATCTGACTAGCTCTAAAACAGGTAACAAATTAGAGACTGCAACTTATAGGAAACCTACTGCCACAAACAATATATTGTGTGCCTCAAGCAGCCATCACCCCTCTACGATCAAAGGACTACCAGTTGGGAAGTACCTGAGGATGAGGAGGAACTGCTCAACTGAAGAGTCCTTTAAAACAGCAGCAAGGGACCTAAGAGATAGACTGTTACAACGGGGATACTCATACAAATCTTTAGTGAAGGCTTATAACACAGCCATGATGAAAGATAGAAATGAGTTATTAAAACCCAGAACTGTATCGAAGTCTAATCCTATTAGGTTTATTACCACTTATTCACCTTATAGTGAATGAATTAGGGATATTTCTCTTGTTAAGTGTATCCAGTCCACGGATCATCCATTACTTATGGGATATATTCTCCTTCCCAACAGGAAGCTGCAAGAGTCCACCCACAGCAAAGCTGCTATATAGCTCCTCCCCTAACTGCCATTCCCAGTCATTCTCTTGCAAGTCTCAACATAGATAGGAGGTCGTGAGAGTCTGTGGTTTTTTATACTTAGTTTATTTCTTCAATCAAAAGTTTGTTATTTTTAAATGGCACCGGAGTGTGCTGTTTATCTCAGGCAGTATTTGGAAGAAGAATCTGCCTGCGTTTTTTCTATGATCTTAGCAGACGTAACTAAGATCCAGTTGCTGTTCTCACACATTCTGAGGAGTAAGGTACTTCAGAGGGGGAATGGCGTGCAGGTTTTCCTGCAAATAAGGTATGTGCAGTAAAATATGTTTCTAAGGAATGGAATTGACTAAGAAAATACTGCTGATACCGAAGTAATGTAAGTACAGCCTTTAAATGCAGTGAAAGCGACTGGTACCAGGCTGATTGATAGAGATATATGCTAAGGTATGTGCAGTAATATATTTTTCTAAGGAATGGAATTGACTAAGAAAATACTGCTGATACCGAAGTAATGTAAGTAAAGCCTTAAATGCAGTGATAGCGACTGGATCAGGCTTATTAATAGACATACATACTCTTATAAGAATGTGTTTTAAAACGTTTGCTGGCATGTTTAATCGTTTTTTAACATATGTTTGGTGATAAAACTTATTGGGGCCTAATTTTTCCACATGGCTGGCTTAAATTTTGCATAGAAACAGTTATAGGGAAGGTAATCCACAGCTCAGCTGTGGCAGTTTTGTTGTGTCTGTTTAAAAAAATGTGTTTTTTTTTTTTTTGTTTTTTTTTATCTGTTTTTTGCATTAAGGGGTTAATCATCCATTTGCAAGTGGGTGCAATGCTCTGTTAACTTATTACATGTACTGTAAAAATTTCGTTTGATTTACTGCCTTTTTTCACTGTTTTTCAAATTTTGACAAAATTTGTTTCTCTTAAAGGCACAGTAACGTTTGTTATATTTGCTTGTTAACTTGATTTAAAGTGTTTTCCAAGCTTACTAGTCTCTTTATTAGTTCTAACATGTCTAACATAGAGGAGGCTCTGTGTTTATTATGTTTAAAGCCATGGTGGAACCCCATTTTAGAATGTGTACCAGATGTACTGATTTCATGTTAAACAATAAAGATCATTTTTTGTATTTAAAAACATTATCACCAGAGGATTCTGTCGAGGGGGAAGTTATGCCGACTAACTCTCCCCACGTGTCAGACCCTTTGACTCCCGCTCCAGGGACTCACGCTCAAATGGCGCCAAGTATATCAATGGCGCCCATAGCGTTTATTTTACAAGACATGGCAAAGGTTGTGTATAATACACTGGCAGCAGTATTAGTCAGACTACCTGAAATTAAAGGAAAGCAAAACAGCTCTGGGGGTAGATACAGAGCATACAGACGCTTTAAGAACCATGTCTGATACTACCTCACAATATGCTTAGTCTGTGGGTGATATTTGTGACTCAGGGAAGATGATTTAACCTGATTCTGATATTTCTACATTTAAAATTTATGCTTGAGAACCTCCACTTGTTGCTCATGGAGGCTTTAGCTGCTCTGAATGAATGTGTACAATCGCAGTGCCAGAGAAATTGTTTAGACTGGATAAATAATATGCAGTGCCGGTGTGTACTTATGTTTTTCCAATACCTAAAGAGGTTTACTAAAATTTTTCATAAGGAATGGGATAGACCAGGTGTGCCGTTCTCTTCCCCTCCTATTTTTTAGAAGAATGTTTTCTAATAGTTGCCACCACACGGGACTTATGGCAGACAGTTCCTAAGGTGGAGAGAAGAGTTTCTACTCTAGCTAAGCGTACCACTACCTCTGGCGAGGACTGTTGTGCTTTTTTAGATCCAATGGATAAAAAATGTTTATTCAACAAGGTTTTATCCTGCAGCCCCTTGCACGCATTGCTCCTGTCACTGCTGCTGCGGCGTTCTGGTTTGAGTCTCTTGATGAGGCTTTACAGGTTCCATTGGATGAATATATTTGACAAGCTTAGAGCACTTAAGCTAGCCAATTCCTTTGTTTTCTGATGCCTTTGTTCCTTTGACTAGACTAACGGCTAAGAATTCTGTTTTTTACTATACTGGCGCGCAGAGCGCTATGGCTTATATCATGGTCAGCTGTCGTGACTTTAATAAATAAGCTATTTAACTTCCCTTCAAGGGGCAGACCCTATTCAGGCCTAGTTTGAAGGAGATTATTACTTATATCACTGGAGGAAAAGATCATGCCCTTCCTCAGGACAGGTCCAAATCAAGGGACAAAAAAGGCCTAATTGTCGTGCCTTTCGAAAATTCAAGGCAGGTGTGGCATCAACTTCCTCTAAGGCAAAATAAGAGGGAACTTTTGCTCAGTCCAAGGCGGTCTGGAGACAACCGGACCTGGAACAAAGATAAGCAGGTCAAGGAGCCTGCTGCTGCCTCTAAAACAGCATGAGGAACGGACCCCTATCTGGTAACGGATCCTATAGGGGGCAGACTTCATTCTTCGCCCAGGCGTGGGCAAGAGATGCCCAGGATCCCTGGGCATTGGAAATTATACCCCAGAGATATCTTCTGGATTTCAAAGCTTTCCCCCCCAAAAAAGGGGAGTTTTTGCCTTTCACATTTATCTGCAAACCAGATAAAGAAAGAGACATTCTTGCATTGTGTACGTGACCCATTCAGTTCCAATAGAGGAACAGGGACACAGTTTTCCTCAAATCGGTTTGTGGTTCCCAAGGAAAGGAAACCTTCAGACCTATTTTTGATCTAAAAGATCTTAAACAAATTCTTTAGAATTCTATCATTTAAGATGGAAACTATTCGTACCATCTTAACTATGATCCAGGAGAGTCAATAGAGGACTACAATGGATTTGAAGGATGCTTATCCTCACATTACGATGCATAAAGATCAGCATCGGTTTTTCAGGTTTGCCTTTCTAGACAGGCATTACCAGTTTGTAGCTCTTTCCTTTGGGTTAACTACAGCCCCTAGAATCTTTATGGAGGTTCTGGGGTCACTTTGGCGGTCCTTAGGCCGCGGGGCATAGAAGTGGCCCCTTATTTAGACTACATCCTGATACAGGCGTCAAACATCCAAGTTGCCAAGTCTCATACGGACGTAGTACTGGCATTTCTGAGATCGCATGGGTGGAAAGTGAACAAGGAAAGAGTTCTCTATCCCCAATATCAAGGGTTTCCCTCCTAGGGATTCTGATAGATTTTGTAGAAATTAAAATTTACCTGACGGAGTCCAGGTTGTCAAAGTTTCTAAATTTCTGCCGTGTTCTTCATTCCATCCGCGCCCTTTGGTGGCTCAGTACATGAATGTAATCGGCTTACTGGTAGCGGCAAGGGACAGGGACATAGTACCGTTTGCACGCCTACATTTCAGACCACTGCAACTATGCATGCTCAGCCAGAGGAACGGGGATTACACAGATTTGTTCTCCTGTTAAATCCGGACCAAGAAACCAGAGATTCTCTTCTCTGGTGACTATCTCGGGTCCATCTGTCCAAGGGTATGACCTTCCGCAGGTCAGATGGGACAATTGTTACAACAGATGCCAGCCTTTTAGGTTGGGATACAGTCTGGAACTCCCTGAAGGCTCAGGGATAGTGGACTCAGGAGGAGACCCTCCTTCTAATGAATAATCTGGAACTGGGAGCGATATTCCATGCTTTTCAGACTTGGCCTCAGTTAGCAACTCTGAGGTACATCATATTTCAGTCGGACAATATCACGACTGTGGCTTACATCAACCATCAAGGGGGAACAGAAGTTCCCTAGCAATGTTAGAAGTCTTAAAATAATTCACTGGACAGAGACTCACTCTTGTCTAAAAGCTATCCCTATCCCAGGTGTTGAGAACTGGGAGGCAGATTTTCTAAGTCGTCAGACTTTTCATCCGGGGGAGTGGGAATTCCCTCCGGAGGGGTTTGCACAAGATCAAGCAGGAGAGTGCTTTGGTGCTTTTGACAGCGCCTGCGTGGCCACGCAGGACCTGGTATGCAGATCTGATGGACATGTCATCCTTTCCACCACGGTCTCTGCTTCTGAGACAGGACCCTCTACCTCAGGGTCTTTTCAACCATCTAAATATAACTAATCTGAGATGGACTGCCTGGAGACAGAACGCTTGATGTTATCAAAGCATGGCTTCTCCGAGTCAGTAATTGATACCTTAATACAGGCATAAAAGCCTGTCTCTAGGAAAATTTAACATAAGATATGGTGTAAATATCTTATTGTTATGAATCCAAGGGTTACTCATGGAGTAAAGTCTGGATTCCCAGGATATTATCTTTTCTCCAAGATGATTTTGAGAAAAGGGTTGTCAGCTAGTTCTTTAAAAGGACAGATTTCTACTCTGTCTATTCTTTTGCACAAGCGTCTGGCAGGTATTCTAGACGTTCAGGCATTTGGTCAGGCTTTGGTTAGAACCAAGCCTGTTTGTTAAAAATGTTGCTCCGCCATGGAGCTTAAAGCTGGTTCTTAAGGTTCTTCAAGGAGTTCCATTTGAACCTTTTCATTCCATAGATATCAAACTTCTATCTTGGAAAGTTCCATTTTGGTAGCTATTTCCTCGGCTCATAGAGTCTCCGAGTTATCTGCGTTGCAATGTGATTCTCCTTATCTGGTTCTCCGTACGGATAAGGTAGTCCTGTGTACCAACCTGAGTTTTTACCTAAGGTGGTATCTAACAAGAATATCACTCAAGAGATTGTTGTTCCATTATTGTATCCTAATCCTTCTTCAAAGAAGGAACGTCTATTACACAATTTGGACGTGGTTCGTGTTTTAAAGTTTTACTTACAAGCTACTACAGATTTTCATCAAACATTCACCTTGTTTGTTGTCTATTCTGGACAGAGGAGAGGTCAAAGGACTTCAGCAACCTCTCTGTCTTTTTGGTTAAAAAGCATAATTCATTTAGCTTATGAGACTGCTGGACAGCAGCCTCCTGAAGGGATTACAGCTCATTCTACTAGAGCTGTGGTTTTCACTTAGGCCTTTTTTAAATGTGGCTTCTGTTGAACAGATTACAAGACGGAGTCTTGGTCTGCGTTTCATACTTTTTCAAATTTAACAAATTTGATACCTTGCTTCTTCGGAGGCTATTTTTGGGAGAAAGGGTTTTTTACAGGCAGTGGTAACTTCCGTTTAAGTACCTGCCTTGTCCCTCCCATCATCCGTGTACTTTAGCTTTGGTATTGGTATCCCATAAGTAATGGATGATCCGTGGACTGGATACACTTAACAAGAGAAAACATAATTTATGCTTACCTGATAAATTTATTTCTCTTGTAGTGTATCCAGTCCACGGCCCGCCCTGTCACTTTAAGGCAGGTAATTTTTCCATTAAACTACAGTCACCACTGCACCCTATGGTTTTCCTTTCTCTGCATGTTTTCGGTCGAATGACTGGTAATGGCAGTTAGGGGAGGAGCTATATAGCAGCTTTGCTGTGGGTGGACTCTCGCAGCTTCCTGTTGGGAAGGAGGATATATCCCATAAGTAATGGATGATCCGTGGACTGGATACACTACAAGAGAAATAAATTTATCAGGTAAGCATAAATTATGTTTTTTAATAGGCACTGGCATGTGTTGAAGACTGATGATCAGCTAAAATCATTACTATGAGATAACCCAATGTTCTCTTATAGAAGGTCCGACAATTTAAATGACTGTCTAACCCAAAGTCACTTTGACAGGAACGCTAATAAGCCCCCACTATACAAAGGTTCTATCCCCTGTGGTGGTTGTAGAGTTTGCCAACACATGGTGGTGACTATATCTGTCACTGACCGATTTAATAAAAAAATGGTTTATAAATAACCACATCAACTGTAAAAGCGACAATGTTATTTACTGTTTATCGTGCAATTGTAACCTTGTTTATGTTGGCATGACAACCAGAAGTCTTTGGACTAGAATCACTGAGCATTTAAGCAATATAAGGACTGCCAGAAAAGATGTTGAAAAAGGGAAACAAATTACTAGTGTGGCTAAGCACTTCTTTCAGCATCATAATGATAACACAAATGCTTTGAAGTGTTGGGGACTCGAAAGGTTGAGACCAGGAATAAGAAGTGGTAATAATGAAACAGTACTGCTGCAGAGAGAGACAAAGTGGATATATTGAGGCATATGTATCAAGCTCTGCAGGGGGCGGCGTTGCACCAGCAGCTCTTGTGAGCTGCTGGTGCAATGCTGAATACGGCGAGCGTATTGCTTGCCGTATTCAGCGAGGTCTGGCGGACCTGATCCGCACTGTCGGATCAGGTCCGCCAGACCTTGATAACTTGGGGCCTTAGACTCAATTGTGTGATGCCATATGGCATGAACGAAAATAAAAAAAATTGGGTCTTCCTTTAATTTTTTGGGTATACCCAGACATGAATGCATTTTACCATTTCCATAGATGCAACCAATTAATAACTAGGTAGCACTTTAAATAGGGTGATCTAAGGTGACTGATGGAATTTACTGCTTTAAACCTGATATTTTAGGATCTGTGCTCTGATTATACTATAAACATATGTTGGATTGTAACTGTTATGGTTATGCATAAGCTACTCTGGAGTAATAAACTAACCTGTGAATCAGTCACCTTTTAGACACTGTCTAAAAATCTGTGTTCACCTTCATAATATTTGTATCATACACAAGTATTGGATCACATATCTTTAATTGCGTATTAGGATAATGCATTCTTAGTATTCGCAGCAATAAACAGAGAGGAGAAGGGGTGTGTGATGACGCCTCTTTAACATCACTAACTAAGGACCTATTAAATGAGCAATTCCAGGTCACACCCTTAGTTTGTCCTATCAGTGGACGACTACGAAGGGTGGGAGGGGATGGTAAGGCGTTCCGCACTTGGATTGGCTTAGCACATTTAGTTGGATGTTTAAAAGGCTGTAATACCCGCATTTTCGGTTGTCAGTTTTCACTTAACATTGAGAAAGGCCAGTGTTACGGCCTAAATGCGTTTGTTTTAAAGTAATTTGTAGTTGTGACACCCCTGGCACCTGAAGTCGACATATCCGGTATTGACCAGGAAGCAGGGGGGTGTTAGATGACTTTAATTTATGGTGGTGGTTTGTGATAAGCCTAATATTCTATTACGTTGAGGGTGAGTGCTAAAAGACCCTATATTTTCTTCTCTCCTGTCTGTGGGAGGGTTGTGGTGACTATTACAGTGGGGTAGCACCGGACTTTATAGGTTCATTTCCTTAGTAACTAACTTGTCATAGTGCCAGTTTTCATTACTTGTATTAAACTTAAGTGTGGGTCACATGAGCACAGTACATGCTTTGCAAATGCTGTAGTACGGTATACAGTATGCCCCTTAGCCCTATCTCCTTGTTAGAGCACATCTTTGTGAACTACATAGCCCATGATTCTCAGGCGCCTTAAGGGTGACTGAGGATCATTGGAAATGTTCTTAAAGATGTACTACTCACTTGTGAGCCACTAACTTAATAGGTGAGCAAGATGTACATTACCCCCATTAAAGTACCACCCCACATTACTGCCCCCAGTGTGTATGGATGTGTGTATGAGTGGAGTGGAAGGTTTTAAGTGTGCATATGAGTGGTAGTTTTTACCGCAAGTGTGCATATGAGTGAGTGACAGGTGTTAAGTGTGAATATGAGTGACTGACAGGTTTTAAATATGCATATGAGTGAATGGCAAGTTTTAAGTGTGCATATGAGTGGTAGGTTTTACTGCAAGTGTGCATATGAGTGAGTGGCAGGTTTTAAGTGTGCATATGAGTGGCAGGTTTTAAGTGTGCATATGAGTGACATGGTTTAAGTGTGCATATAAGTGAGTGACAGGTTTTAAGTGTGCATATGAGTGAGTGGCAGGTTTAAAGTGTGCATATGAGTGAGTGGCAGGTTTTAATTGTGCATATGAGTGGTAGGTTTTACCGCAAATGTGCATATGAGTGAGTGACAGGTGTTAAGTATGCATATGAGTGAGTGACGGGTTTTAAGTGTGCATATGAGTGAGTGGCAGGTTTTAAGTGTGCATATAAGTGGTAGGTTTTACTGCAAGTGTGCATATGAGTGAGTGACAGGTGTTAAGTATGCATATGAGTGAGTGACAGGTTTTAAGTGTGCATATGAGTGAGTTACATGTTTTAAGTGTGCATATGAGTAAGTGACAGGTTTTAAGTGTGCATATGAGTGAGTGACAGGTTTTAAGTGTGCATATGAGTAAGTGACAGGTTTTAAGTGTGCATATGAGTGAGTGGCAGGTTTTAAGTGTGCATATGAGTGGTAGGTTTTACCGCAAGTGTGCATATGAGTGGTAGGTTTTACCGCAAGTGTGCATATGAGTGAGTGACAGGTTTTAAGTATACTTATGAGTGATTGGCAGATTCACTGCAAGGCCTATGTTATTCTACAGTACCGTATGTACAATACCGTGCTCAAAAAATTACAGTAATGCCAGCATTGTTTAAATTACCGTATGGTAGGTACATTTGCGGTACCAGTACTGTAATTAGTATAAGGTTCAAATATAGAGTAACAGAGTAGCATGACTAGTGTCTTCTTAAAATGTACTGATTGTGTTGGTTTTACATACTAGGATAACAAACCTGCCATCCTCTATCCTATTGTACTGATACCGGTACCGTTTTTTTATTTCAAATTGCGTCATGTCTTCCACTCCTTCCACATCAGGATGAGAATAGTCAAGAGTAAGACCAGGAAAGAAAGTGAAAAGAAAAGGCAAGTGTACCAGTAACAAATTGATATGTAGGAATTACAATACCAATTTTAAAATGATGTTAATAAATGAGGCAGAAGAAAACAACTGTGCAGCTGCCAGAAAGTATAGTGTCACAGAGTGTAATGTCAGGCGCTGGCGGGCACAGAAGACAGAACTCATGAACGCACATTCCACCAGAAAAAGTTTATGAGGCCCTAAAGTTGGGCGCCATGAAGAACTTGACAAGTAGGTAGCAGAGTTTGTCAGGAAGCTATGCAGGTAAAAGCTCTGGAAACTGCAAAACAGTTGAAGAGAACGGAAGTCAGCATGGGATGGTGTAGAAAGATGATGCTAAGAAATCGTTTGACTTTGAGGCGACGCACAACTTTAGCACAAAAACTACCAAACAACTTTAGTGAGAAGCTCCTTTCTTTTTAATGCTCTCTGATCACTCTTATGAAAAAGCATGAGTATACCCCCAGTCAAATCTGTAATGCAGATCAAACACCAGTGTTTTTTGACATGCCAAGCAATGTTACAGTGCTCAAAAAGGGAGAGAAGTCAGTTCTCATCAAAACTACTGGCAATGAGAAAACATGCATTATAGTTATGCTGGCAGTACTAGCAGATGGAACAAAACTTCCGCCATATGTTATCCTGAAAAGGTAAACTATAACCAAAGAAACACTGCCATCAGGAGTGATAGTCAGGGTTCAAGAGAAAGGGTGGATGGAAGAGAGCCTTGTTCTAGACTGGCTTAAAGTTGTTTGGGGAAGACAGCAAGGGATCCAATGCAAAAAAAGAGGAATGCTTGTCCTTGATGCATTCAGAGGACATTTAACTCCAAATGTTAAAAAACACATTTCTCCAACATTGGTGTGTCCGGTCCACGGCGTCATCCTTACTTGTGGGATATTCTCTTCCCCAACAGGAAATGGCAAAGAGTCCCAGCAAAGCTGGTCACATGATCCCTCCTAGGCTCCGCCCACCTCAGTCATTCTCTTTGCCGTTGCACAGGCAACATCTCCACGGAGATGGTTAAGAGTTTTTTGGTGTTTAAATGTAGTTTTTATTCTTCTATCAAGTGTTTGTTATTTTAAAATAGTGCTGGTATGTACTATTTACTCTGAAACAGAAAAGGATGAAGATTTCTGTTTGTAAGAGGAAGATGATTTTAGCAGACAGTAACTAAAATCGATTGCTGTTTCCACACAGGACTGTTGAGATTAAGTAACTTCAGTTGGGGGAAACAGTTAGCAGACCTTTCTGCTTAAGGTATGACTAGCCATATTTCTAACAAGACCATGTAATGCTGGAAGGCTGTCATTTCCCCTCATGGGGACCGGTAAGCCATTTTCTTAGTCAAATATAAAAGAATAAAGGGCTTAAAAACTGGTAGACATTTTTATGGGCTAAAACGATTGCTTTATTGGGGCATATTATGCAGATTGTAGCTTATAATTGGCATTATAATCTTGGGGAACGTTTAAAAAAACGGCAGGCACTGTGTTGGTCACCTTTTTTAGTCTGGGGGCCTTTCTAGTTATAGACTCAGCCTCATTTTCGCGCCATTACTGCGCAGTTGTTTTTGGAGAGCAAGGCATGCAGATGCATGTGTGAGGATCTAAGAATCACTAAAAAAGCTTCTAGAAGGCGTCATTTGGTATCGTATTCCCCTCTGGGCTTGGTTGGGTCTCAGCAAAGCATATAGCTGGGACTGTATAGGGGTTAAATTTAAAAACGGCTCCGGTTCTGTTAATTTAAGGGTTAAAGCTCTGAAATTTGGTGTGCAATACGTTTAATGCTTTAAGACACTGTGGTGAAATTTTGGTGAATTTTGAACAATTCCTTCATACTTTTTCACATATTCAGTAATAAAGTGTTTTCAGTTTGAAATTTAAAGTGACAGTAACGGTTTTATTTTAAAACGTTTTTTGTGCTTTGTTGACAAGTTTAAGCCTGTTTAACATGTCTGTACCATCAGATAAGCTATGTTCTATATGTATGAAAGCCAATGTGTCTCCCCATTTAAATTTATGTGATAATTGTGCCATAGTGTCCAAACAAAGTAAGGACAGTAATGCCACAGATAATGATATTGCCCAAGATGATTCCTCAAATGAGGGGAGTAAACATGATACTACATCATCCCCTACTGTGTCTACACCAGTTATGCCCACACAGGAGGCCCCTAGTACATCTAGTGCGCCAATACTTATTACCATGCAACAATTAACGGCTGTAATGGATAACTCCATAGCAAATCTTTTATCCAAAATGCCTACTTATCAGAGAAAGCGCGATTGCTCTGTTTTTAACACTGAAGAGCAAGAGGACGCTGATGATAACTGTTCTGACATACCCTCACACCAATCTCAAGGGGCCATGAGGGAGGTTTTGTCTGATGGAGAAATCTCAGATTCAGGAAAAATTTCTCATCAAGCTGAACCTGATGTTGTGACATTTAAATTTAAATTAGAACATCTCCGCGCACTGCTTAAGGAGGTGTTATCTACTCTGGATGATTGTGACAATTTGGTCATTCCAGAGAAATTATGTAAGATGGACAAGTTCCTAGAGGTTCCGGTGCCCCCCAACGCTTTTTCTATACCCAAGCGGGTGGCGGACATAGTAAATAAAGAGTGGGAAAGGCCCGGCATACCTTTTGTTCCCCCCCCTATATTTAAGAAATTATTTCCTATAGTCGACCCCAGAAAGGACTTATGGCAGACAGTCCCCAAGGTCGAGGGGGCGGTTTCTACTCTAAACAAACGCACTACTATTCCTATCGAAGATAGTTGTGCTTTCAAAGATCCTATGGATAAGAAATTAGAGGGTTTGCTTAAAAAGATTTTTGTACAGCAAGGTTACCTTCTACAACCAATTTCATGCATTGTTCCTGTCACTACGGCAGCGTGTTTCTGGTTAGAAGAACTAGAAAAGTTGCTCAGTAAAGAATCTTCGTATGAGGAGGTTATGGACAGAGTTCAAGCACTTAAATTGGCTAACTCTTTTGTTTTAGATGCCGCTTTGCAATTAGCTAGATTAGCGGCGAAAAATTCAGGGTTTGCTATTGTGGCGCGCAGAGCGCTTTGGCTAAAGTCTTGGTCAGCGGATGTGTCTTCCAAGACAAAATTGCTTAACATTCATTTCAAAGGTAAAACATTATTTGGACCTGATTTGAAAGAGATTATTTCAGACATCACTGGGGGAAAGGGCCACGCCCTCCCACAGGATAGGTCTTTTAAGGCTAAAAATAAGCCTAATTTTCGTCCCTTTCGCAGAAACGGACCAGCCTCTAATTCTGTATCCTCTAAGCAAGAGGGTAATACTTCACAACCCAAACCAGCCTGGAAACCAATGCAAGGCTGGAACAAGGGTAAGCAGGCCAAGAAGCCTACCACTGCTACCAAAACAGCATGAAGGGATAGCCCCCGATCCGGGACCGGATCTAGTGGGGGGCAGACTTTCTCTCTTTGCTCAGGCTTGGGCAAGAGATGTTCAGGATCCTTGGGCGCTAGAAATAGTTTCTCAAGGTTATCTCCTGGAATTCAAGGAACTACCCCCAAGGGGAAGGTTCCACAGGTCTCAATTATCTTCAAACCAAATAAAGAGACAGGCATTCTTACATTGTGTAGAAGACCTGTTAAAGATGGGAGTGATACATCCAGTTCCAATAAGAGAACAAGGAATGGGATTTTATTCCAATCTGTTCATAGTTCCCAAAAAAGAGGGAACATTCAGACCAATTTTGGATCTAAAGATCCTAAACAAATTTCTCAGGGTACCATCGTTCAAAATGGAAACTATTCGAACGATCCTACCTACTATCCAGGAAAATCAATTTATGACTACCGTGGATTTAAAGGATGCGTACCTACATATTCCTATCCACAAGGAACATCATCAGTTCCTAAGGTTCGCTTTTCTGGACAAGCATTACCAGTTTGTGGCACTTCCATTCGGATTAGCCACTGCTCCAAGGATTTTCACAAAGGTACTAGGGTCCCTTCTAGCTGTTCTAAGACCAAGGGGCATTGCAGTAGTACCTTACTTGGACGACATCCTGATTCAAGCGTCGTCCCTGTCAAACGCAAAGGCTCATACGGACATCGTCCTAGCCTTTCTCAGATCTCACGGATGGAAGGTGAACAAAGAAAAAAGATCTCTGTCCCCGTCAACAAGTGTTCCCTTCTTGGGAACAATAATAGATTCCTTAGAAATGAGGATTTTTCTGACAGAGGTCAGAAAATCAAAACTTCTAAGCTCTTGTCAAGTACTTCATTCTGTTCCTCGTCCTTCCATAGCGCAGTGCATGGAAGTAATAGGATTGATGGTTGCAACAATGGACATAGTTCCTTTTGCACAAATTCATCTAAGACCATTACAACTGTGCATGCTCAGACAGTGGAATGGGGATTATACAGACTTGTCTCCGACGATTCAAGTAGATCAAAAGACCAGAGATTCACTCCGTTGGTGGCTGACCCTGGACAATCTGTCACAGGGAATGAGCTTCCGCAGACCAGAGTGGGTCATTGTCACGACCGACGCCAGCCTAGTGGGCTGGGGCGCGGTCTGGGAATCCCTGAAAGCTCAGGGTCTATGGTCTCGGGAAGAGTCTCTTCTCCCGATAAACATTCTGGAACTGAGAGCGATATTCAATGCTCTCAGAGCTTGGCCTCAACTAGCAAAGGCCAAATTCATAAGGTTTCAATCAGACAACATGACGACCGTTGCATATATCAATCATCAGGGGGGAACAAGGAGTTCCCTGGCGATGAAAGAAGTGACCAAGATAATTCAATGGGCGGAGGATCACTCCTGCCACTTGTCTGCGATCCACATCCCAGGAGTGGAAAATTGGGAAGCAGATTTTCTGAGTCGTTAGACATTCCATCCGGGGGAGTGGGAACTCCATCCGGAAATCTTTGCCCAAGTAACTCAAATATGGGGCATTCCAGACATGGATCTGATGGCGTCTCATCAGAACTTCAAGGTTCCTTGCTACGGGTCCAGATCCAGGGATCCCAAGGCGACTCTAGTAGATGCACTAGTAGCACCTTGGACCTTCAACCTAGCTTATGTATTCCCACCGTTTCCTCTCATCCCCAGGCTGGTAGCCAGGATCCATCAGGAGAGGGCCTCGGTGATCTTGATAGCTCCTGCGTGGCCACGCAGGACTTGTTATGCAGACCTGGTGAATATGTCATCGGCTCCACCATGGAAGCTACCTTTGAGACAGGACCTTCTTGTTCAGGGTCCATTCGAACATCCGAATCTGGTTTCCCTCCAACTGACGGCTTGGAGATTGAACGCTTGATTTTATCAAAGCGTGGGTTTTCAGATTCTGTAATAGATACTCTGATTCAGGCTAGAAAGCCTGTAACTAGAAAAATTTACCATAAAATATGGAAAAAATATATCTGTTGGTGTGAATCTAAAGGATTCCCATGGAACAAGATAAAAATTCCTAAGATTCTATCCTTTCTACAAGAAGGTTTGGAGAAAGGATTATCTGCAAGTTCTCTGAAGGGACAGATCTCTGCTTTATCTGTTTTACTTCACAAAAGACTGGCAGCCGTGCCAGATGTTCAAGCATTTGTTCAGCCTCTGGTTAGGATCAAGCCTGTTTACAGACCTTTGACTCCTCCCTGGAGTCTAAATCTAGTTCTTTCAGTTCTTCAAGGGGTTCCGTTTGAACCCTTACATTCCGTAGATATTAAGTTAATATCTTGGAAAGTTTTGTTTTTGGTTGCAATTTCTTCTGCTAGAAGAGTTTCAGAGTTATCTGCTTTGCAGTGTTCTCCGCCCTATCTGGTGTTCCATGCAGATAAGGTGGTTTTGCGTACTAAGCCTGGTTTTCTTCCGAAAGTTGTTTCCAACAAAAATATTAACCAGGAGATAGTTGTACCTTCTTTGTGTCCGAATCCAGTTTCAAAGAAGGAACGTTTGCTACACAATTTGGACGTAGTCCGTGCTCTAAAATTCTATTTAGAGGCTACTAAAGATTTCAGACAAACATCTTCCTTGTTTGTTGTTTATTCTGGTAAAAGGAGAGGTCAAAAAGCGACTTCTACCTCTCTTTCCTTTTGGCTTAAAGGCATTATCCGATTGGCTTATGAGACTGCCGGACGGCAGCCTCCTGAAAGAATCACAGCTCACTCCACTAGGGCTGTGGCTTCCACATGGGCCTTCAAGAACGAGGCTTCTGTTGACCAGATATGTAAGGCAGCGACTTGGTCTTCACTGCACACTTTTGCCAAATTTTACAAATTTGATACTTTTGCTTCTTCGGAGGCTATTTTTGGGAGAAAGGTTTTGCAAGCCGTGGTACCTTCCATTTAGGTGACCTGATTTGCTCCCTCCCTTCATCCGTGTCCTAAAGCTTTGGTATTGGTTCCCACAAGTAAGGATGACGCCGTGGACCGGACACACCAATGTTGGAGAAAACAGAATTTATTACTTTCTCCAACGGTGTGTCCGGTCCACGGCCCGCCCTGGTTTTTTAATCAGGTCTGATTAATTATTTTCTCTAACTACAGTCACCACGGTATCATATGGTTTCTCCTATATATATTTCCTCCTGTCTATCGGTCGAATGACTGGGGTGGGCGGAGCCTAGGAGGGATCATGTGACCAGCTTTGCTGGGACTCTTTGCCATTTCCTGTTGGGGAAGAGAATATCCCACAAGTAAGGATGACGCCGTGGACCGGACACACCGTTGGAGAAAGTAATTTATCAGGTAAGCATAAATTCTGTTTTCAAAGATGAACACTGATTTGGTCATCATTCCTGGAGATATGACCTCACAGTTACAAGTACTGGATGTTGTGGTTAACAAACTATTAAAAGAAAGCAGTACAACAATTGGCTCCTTTCTGATGATCACGCTCTGACTCCAGCAGGAAAAATTAAGAAGCCATCCATTAGTCTTCTCTGCGAATGGGTACTTCATGCCTGGAGCCTGATTTCTGCCTGATTGTTTTGGGCTTCAAGAAATGCTGCATTACAAATGCCACTGATGGCACAGAGGATGATATCTTGTGGCATGACACAAAAAAGGGCAGCACATGGGTGCTGTTGTTTTTCCCTCTGATACATGCTAGTTTGTTTAATGTGTTTTGATTTTATACTTTACAGATAATCTGTTTGTTAGTTGTTGCACTGATTAAACAATGTTTTATGGCAAAAACGATGTGTTCTTGTTTTCCTTTCAATTAGATTCACAGTTGGGGGGGTCAAATTATAATTAGGGTCATCTTTTAATCGAGCAAATACAAGATATATGCACTGACGAATTTTAGTGACTGACCCCATTGTCTATTGTCCATTTGCAAGCTCTTAAACGTTTTAGATAATGGGTTTGGTTTTTATAGCAAAAGAAATTTGGGCAAAATCTATTTTTGATTAATAAATATATAATAGCCCACGGTATTACAAAACATTTAAAATAACAAAGCCAATATCTGTATGTCTTTCCAAACACCCAATGCATTGCTTAAATGCAATTAAAACCAAATACTTTAACAAATAGATTATCTAAATTTGTGGATGAACAATGAAGATTATTTCAAACCAGAATACCTAAAACTGAATATTACCTCATTATTTAAAATTGTGACAGCTAATGGTGCTTAGGTAGACAGGGAAGTGCATTGTCTGTATATTTCACCACAGCACAAAGTACAGTATCTCACATCTATTCTTCAACTGATGTCTCTGTTGCAAAATGGCATTAGCTTGCTAGGGCCCCTGGCTACAGAAGCTACCAATGAATATACCTTAAACCAGCATTGCCACCCAGGTCATTACCAGCTGCTCAATAAGTAATTAATAGTTAAATATGCAATGCAGTTGTAGCACACTGTAAAAGTATTCAATCACTGTGAATGTTAAACTGTCTCTGTTTAAAGACAAAATGATAGCGTATACGTGACGGTATCAAACTGGTAATGACATGTACACAGTGAGTATAGTAAGTCCTTATTATCAAAAGGTGGAACTGTGGTAATGATAAAATTTGCTGGTAATGCAGAGTAAACGGCAGTTAAGTAATGCATGTAAATCACGGTGCAAAATAAGCCAGGTATTCTCACCACTTCTGCCGCTTCTGAAGCTCCACCTTAGGACGTCCTGTTAACAGGTAGGGAGACGCTCCTCTGGTTCCCGGATGCACAGGCAATAAATATAGAACAAAATCACCTGTATTAGGACTGAACACATCCGCAGGACGATTGGTGCAGGTAAAAACACAAACTTTATTGTAAGTAGTACAACAATCACAGGGTGCAAACAAGCTCAGGAGTGAACTGAGAACAACTGAAACGTCCGACGCGTTTCCTGCCCGTAGGCACTTCGTCAGGGACTAAACATATTGATACACACACAGCTTAAAAAAACTCATCTCTCTTACGTCACAATATAAACACCTTCTCATTATTATTAAAGGGACAGGCAATAACAACAGGCAGAGAATCGTTACTAAGGAGCATGAGAGATATCCAAATACACTTGTAGTACAAGTAAAAATCATATCTTATGTAATAACTGTGTATAAATCTTGTATCGGCAACAGTAACATATGAAAAATGCAATACAAATGACTTGATTAATCAGTGATAGACAATAATAAACAATTGGATCTCGGTATTCCCTGATGTTATCGCCAACCAAATAGTAATAGATGAGCATTAATAACAACTTTTTTAAAAGCTAAGAAAATATAATGTTATTGTTCTTAAGGATGTTGAAGGGACTCAAAAAGGATTATTAGACCGGCTCACATATAATTGCAAAAAATGTATATAGTATTGACACAATAAAGAAATATATATATAAATGCAATATTGATATAATGAAGTATAACATGTGAAGCCAGCTATTCTACACCCATCCACTATAGGATGTGAGAAAAGGATATTGATACAGACCAAGCTAAGGCACCTCTGACCCAGCATCTACAACCCAGACTGCATGAACCAAAGTTTCTGGACCTGAAATTATCAAATTCAATTTATTTGTCAAATTCAGCAAAAAGAAGAGAAGCAAATCCTCCAAAATAACTATCCAGTGTCGGTGATTAAGTATCTACATTGTGAAAGAAGAAAGATGTTTGCATAGTGAATAAACAAAATGTGAAGTGAGTGGGTGGGAGTGTGAAAATAGAATAAACATGCATGTTTAAAAATGCATGAATAAAAGGTGTGCAGGGTACTAATAAATATTAAATATTAGATTCTTGACTCTAATTGTCGTGCCCACATGGCCAATAGATTTATAGATATATGTTATATATTTAATGTACCGGTGTATCTAATAAATGAATAACGATATAACGAAATCCTACTCTGTGAGTGAATAGTAAAGTTGAGTGTGCACTTAATGTGTTGAACCTAACCTATTGTTAATAAGAATTGAACTAATAAATATTAATATTGTAAAACAAGGTGAGGAATAACTATGATGGATTTAACAAATCGAATGGGTTCGCAGCTTCTACTAAAGGGGTAAAAAGGCCCCTAATTGTTTATTTCAAGATGTGGGCTAAGAGAAAAAAACTGGCTAATGTCTTGTGGGGCTATAGTTAATTTTACTACTAACTAGGGTGAAAGGCCCTTACTTATATACATTAAAGTGAAGATTAGCCTGTATCTTATAAAGCTATAGTGGCAAGGGAGAGTAGAGTTGGAGGGAGAAGCATTAAAGGATAGGTGAAGAGAGCGAGGCTCTGGTTTTTATATAGAGTAAACAAATAAGGGCCAGAACAAACATGATTATTGAATACATATCCAAATATGCCACTTCCATGGGGCTATGGGATTTTAACTTCCTAAGGGTGAGCAAGCGGTTCTAGTCTACAAAATATCTAAGGTCAGTAATTTTATTCATACCCTGAGGTGCAACTGTGGATAGATTGAAAATCCAGAAAGCCTCTTTCCTGTTAAGGAGAGCCATTCTGTCTCCTCCTTTAATATCATAAGGGGCATGATCTATGCCTTGAAAACTAAACATAGTCCTCAGGTTAGCATCATTGATAGGAATATTCATAGAGGTGAAATGTTCAACAAAATGTTTGGCCACTGGTGTGGAGGGTGGATCATGTTTGATAGAAAGCAAATGCTCTCTGATCCTGTCTTTGAGGAGTCTGGTGGTCCTACCTACATATTGTTTGCAACACATGTTACAATTAATTAAGTAAACCACAAATCTTGAATTGCAAGTTAATCTAAATCTTATGTCAAACAATTTTCCTGAGAACATGGACTTGAATTCAGTGCCCGTAGTGACGAATTCACAACTCTTACAGGGAATTGTTCTGCATCTATAAAACCCCTTTGTCGGTTGTAACCAGGAGTTAGTTCCTTTGGTTGAAAAATCTCGATATAAATGATTACCAATAGTTTTAGCTTTTTTGCTGACTAGTCTAATGCCCTGATTCTTTAAAGAATCATGTAAGAGGGCATCTCTGTCTAAAACAGGTAAATATTTTTTAACAATGTTGCTAATATGATTGAATTGTCTACTGTAGCTGGTTGAGAAAGTTATAGGAGACTTAGAACTAGGTTTGTTTTTTTGAACATCTTTTAATAATTCATCCCTATTCATTTTTTCCACCTCACCACTAGTTTTTTCAAGAGAGCTGGCATCATATCCCCTTATTAAGAGGCGCTGAGACAAGGACTGTGCTTGTTCTCTGTATGTATGTATACTACTACAGTTGCGTCTAAGTCGCATGTATTGCCCCTTAGGAATAGCCTTCTTGAGGTGTACTGGGTGATGTGAATCTGCTCGTAAGATTGTATTCCCTGAGGTGGATTTTCTGAATGTAGAGGTTTTAATAGAATGTGAAGTGTTATCCAATGTTAATGTAATATCCAAAAAGGATATACTATCCTGAGATGCTAAATAAGTAAACCTCAGGTTGTAATGGTTATTATTTAAATATTCCACAAATTCACCTATTGTGTCAATGTCCCCATTCCATATTATAACCAAATCGTCTATAAATCTCCTATAAAACTTAATGCTCGACTTAAAAGGGTTATCATCATGGAAAATCTTTTGAAATTCAAAATTCGTTAGGTAAAGATTTGCATATGATGGTGCAAACTTTGCACCCATGGCGGTGCCCTGGTTCTGAACATAATGGTTGCCTTCAAATGTAAAGTTGTTATGATTCAGAAGAAATTTTGCACCATCACATACAAATCCAATAAACTTCTCATCATATGCAGTGTACATTTCAAGCATAGCATGCAGTGCCTTTATTCCCTGATCATGTGGTATACAAGAGTATAATGATGTAACATCGATAGTAAGTAAAATATCATCATCAGACACATGTATGGAATTCAGCAGTCTTAATAAATGTTTGGTGTCACGGAGGTATGCTGGAGTTATCTGAACGATGGGTTGTAGGACTGTATCAATAAATGACCCCAATTTCTCCCCAAGTGACCCTACCCCAGAAATAATGGGGCGTCCTGGGGGAGTCTCCCTAGATTTGTGGATTTTGGGTAGGTGTTTGAAGACTGGTATAATGGGGAAATGTACTCTGAGTGTATCTGATTTGTATTTAGTAATAACACCCTGCTGGACAAAATGGTCTAAAAAATGATCAAGTTCAGCAATAAATCTTTTTGTAGGATTAAATGTTAACCTTTTATAAGTAGTGTCATCATTGAGCTGTCTGTATGCCTCCCGGGTGTATTGTGCCCTATCCTGTATAACTATACAGCCACCCTTATCAGAATTCTGAATGATGAGATCCTTATTATCCTGTAGCTTTTTCAAGATATTTTTGTCTTTTTTAGAAAGATTATTACTCCTGTCGTGACTATGTAATGAACTAATGTTTGTTTCCCTCGCTAGTGCATGTAAATCTCTTTCTACCAAACTTTGAAAGACCTCAATAAAGTCACCCCTCATTTGTATGGGATAGAAATATTTGCCTGAGCTCATATTGATGTTAGGTATGCTTGAATTATTTACATTGGATCGTGTACTCTCACTTTCAAGCGACAATAAACTGACAATTTGGCATTGATCCTCAAAATTGAGGCTATCTATGCCAATGTTAGTAGTGGTAGTAATGTTCAAGTCTGCATTAATTAATTCTCCTTCCTGAGTGTTGCTTGCTGTCAAGCCGGCCTCACATTCTTGACCCATGTTGCGATCCGCCAAGGCAAAATGTCTCTTTAACGTGAGCTTCCTAGTAAATCTGTTAAAGTCTACAAGGGTTTGAAAGAGATTGAAATCCCTGCTAGGTGCAAATCCCAAGCCTTTCGAAAGAACAGATAATTCCTCCTTCAGTGGTATACATGACAGATTTACTACGTTAAGATCTTCATGTTGGGTTATTTCATGTATATTTCTTATTTCCTTGAGACATGGCCCCTTCCCCTTGGCGGTTTTCTGCTTGGATATCTCGCCGGAGTAGCCGTGCTGACTTCTATTGGATGATCGTTTTTTGAAGCGCCATTGCTAGCTCCATGCACACTACTAGTGTATCCAACGGATGTGATATCTTCAATAGATCTGTGGGATGACCCCTTCTTAGGTTTAACTGTTGGTTCAGAAGCTCGGCTCTGTTCCTTGTCACTGATAGGAGTAGAAGCTCGTGGGCTCTCATCACTTACATCTGTTTCGAAGCTGGAAAAGGTGACTTTTTTATCTGTAACCTTTTTCTTGTTTTTGCTCCTCATATTTCGTCTTGTTGAATTCCAACTGTAAACAGTATTGAGCTCATAATCTTTGCAATCTCTGTGATACTTCTTGAGCTTAGTTTCAGTTAATTCATCG
The DNA here is from genome assembly GCF_027579735.1 of Bombina bombina. Classification (NCBI taxonomy): domain Eukaryota; kingdom Metazoa; phylum Chordata; class Amphibia; order Anura; family Bombinatoridae; genus Bombina; species Bombina bombina. Next base: position 869,652,182 of record NC_069503.1, on the reverse strand, counting down.
TCAAGTTTCTTTAGGGTTGTTTCCAACTGGGTTGAATAATCATTGTACTTTAGATCACTAGTAAATTGCTCACAGCTATCTTTAATGTCGGTTAGTTCCTGACAGGCTTTTGTATACTCCAGCTCTTTATCCTTTAGAAGCTGTTTCATCAATGTAAGTGAACATTGGCTTAGAGTGTTGTTCCATTCAGTCATAAACTCCAAGCGCTGTGAGGCATATGCAGGATACTTTTTCATTCTCAAGCCTCTGGGTATTTTACTCTCATTGATGTAAAGTTTCAAAAACTCAATGTCCCACCAGAGTTTTAGCTCCTTGACCTCCTTTTTCTCCCTCAGTACAAAGATGGAACATAAATCCTCTGGAGTCTCACCTCCTGAGCTAGCACCCTGTAGCAGCGAATTGAACTTCAACCCTGCGGCTGGTATAAATGGCTTCCGCCATGTTTTGGACTCGTAAAACTGCTGGGAGCTAATTGGGACACAAAAGTATCCCAACGTTAACAAATAGTTAAATATGCAATGCAGTTGTAGCACACTGTAAAAGTATTCGATCACTGTGAATGTAAAACTGTCTCTGTTTAAAGACAAAATGATAGCGTATACGTGACGGTATCAAACTGGTAATGACATGTACACAGTGAGTATAGTAAGTCCTTATTATCAAAAGGTGGAACTGTGGTAATGATAAAATTTGCTGGTAATGCAGAGTAAACGGCAGTTAAGTAATGCATGTAAATCACGGTGCAAAATAAGCCAGGTATTGTCACCACTTCTGCCGCTTCTGAAGCTCCACCTTAGGACGTCCTGTTAACACGTAGGGAGACGCTCCTCTGGTTCCCGGATGCACAGGCAATAAATATAGAACAAAATCACCTGTATTAGGACTGAACACATCCGCAGGACGATTGGTGCAGGTAAAAACACAAACTTTATTGTAAGTAGTACAACAATCACAGGGTGCAAACAAGCTCAGGAGTGAACTGAGATCAACTGAAACGTGCGACGCGTTTCCTGCCCGTAGGCACTTCGTCAGGGACTAAACATATTGATACACACACAGCTTAAAAAAACTCATCTCTCTTACGTCACAATATAAACACCTGCTCATTATTATTAAAGGGACAGCGAATAACAACAGGCAGAGAATCGTTACTAAGGAGCATGAGAGATATCCAAATACACTTGTAGTACAAGTCAAAATCATATCTTATGTAATAACTGTGTATAAATCTTGTATCGGCAACAGTAACATATGAAAAATACAATACAAATGACTTGATTAAACAGTGATAGACAATAATAAACAATTGGATCTCAGTATTCCCTGATGTTATCGCCAACCAAATAGTAATAGATGAGCATTAATAACAACTTTTTTAAAAGCTAAGAAAATATAATGTTATTGTTCTTAAGGATGTTGAAGGGACTCAAAAAAGGATTATTAGACCGGCTCACATATAATTGCAAAAAATGTATATAGTATTGACACAATAAAGAAATATATATATAAATGCAATATTGATATAATGAAGTATAACATGTGAAGCCAGCTATTCTACACCCGTCCATTATAGGATGTGAGAAAAGGATATTGATACAGACCAAGCTAAGGCACCTCTGACCCAGCATCTACAACCCAGACTGCATGAACCAAAGTTTCTGGACCTGAAATTATCAAATTCAATTTATTTGTCAAATTCAGCAAAAAGAAGAGAAGCAAATCCTCCAAAATAACTATCCAGTGTCGGTGATTAAGTATCTACATTGTGAAAGAAGAAAGATGTTTGCATAGTGAATAAACAAAATGTGAAGTGAGTGGGTGGGAGTGTGAAAATAGAATAAACATGCATGTTTAAAAATGCATGAATAAAAGGTGTGCAGGGTACTAATAAATCTAATGGGTTCGCAGCTTCTACTAAAGGGGTAAAAAGGCCCCTAATTGTTTATTTCAAGATGTGGGCTAGGAGAAAAAAACTGGCTAATGTCTTGTGGGGCTATAGTTAATTTTACTACTAACTAGGGTGAAAGGCCCTTACTTATATACATTAAAGTGAAGATTAGCCTGTATCTTATAAAGCTATAGTGGCAAGGGAGAGTAGAGTTGGAGGGAGAAGCATTAAAGGATTGCAAACAATATGTAGGTAGGACCACCAGACTCCTCAAAGACAGGATCAGAGAGCATTTGCTTTCTATCAAACATGATCCACCCTCCACACCAGTGGCCAAACATTTTGTTGAACATTTCACCTCTATGAATATTCCTATCAATGATGCTAACCTGAGGACTATGTTTAGTTTTCAAGGCATAGATCATGCCCCTTATGATATTAAAGGAGGAGACAGAATGGCTCTCCTTAACAGGAAAGAGGCTTTCTGGATTTTCAATCTATCCACAGGTGCACCTCAGGGTATGAATAAAATTACTGACCTTAGATATTTTGTAGACTAGAACCGCTTGCTCACCCTTAGGAAGTTAAAATCCCATAGCCCCATGGAAGTGGCATATTTGGATATGTATTCAATAATCATGTTTGTTCTGGCCCTTATTTGTTTACTCTATATAAAAACCAGAGCCTCGCTCTCTTCACCTATCCTTTAATGCTTCTCCCTCCAACTCTACTCTCCCTTGCCACTATAGCTTTATAAGATACAGGCTAATCTTCACTTTAATGTATATAAGTAAGGGCCTTTCACCCTAGTTAGTAGTAAAATTAACTATAGCCCCACAAGACATTAGCCATTTTTTTTCTCCTAGCCCACATCTTGAAATAAACAATTAGGGGCCTTTTTACCCCTTTAGTAGAAGCTGCGAACCCATTCGATTTGTTAAATCCATCATAGTTATTCCTCACCTTGTTTTACAATATTAATATTTATTAGTTCAATTCTTATTAACAATAGGTTAGGTTCAACACATTAAGTGCACACTCAACTTTACTATTCACTCACAGAGTAGGATTTCATTATATCGTTATTCATTTATTAGATACACCGGTACATTAAATATATAACATATATCTATAAATCTATTGGCCATTTGGGCACGACAATTAGAGTCAAGAATCTAATATTTAATATTTATTAGTACCCTGCACACCTTTTATTCATGCATTTTTAAACATGCATGTTTATTCTATTTTCACACTCCCACCCACTCACTTCACATTTTGTTTATTCACTATGCAAACATCTTTCTTCTTTCACAATGTAGATACTTAATCACCGACACTGGATAGTTATTTTGGAGGATTTGCTTCTCTTCTTTTTGCTGAATTTGACAAATAAATTGAATTTGATAATTTCAGGTCCAGAAACTTTGGTTCATGCAGTCTGGGTTGTAGATGCTGGGTCAGAGGTGCCTTAGCTTGGTCTGTATCAATATCCTTTTCTCACATCCTATAGTGGACGGGTGTAGAATAGCTGGCTTCACATGTTATACTTCATTATATATTGCATTTATATATATATTTCTTTATTGTGTCAATACTATATACATTTTTTGCAATTATATGTGAGCCGGTCTAATAATCCTTTTTTGAGTCCCTTCAACATCCTTAAGAACAATAACATTATATTTTCTTAGCTTTTAAAAAAGTTGTTATTAATGCTCATCTATTACTATTTGGTTGGCGATAACATCAGGGAATACCGAGATCCAATTGTTTATTATTGTCTATCACTGTTTAATCAAGTCATTTGTATTGTATTTTTCATATGTTACTGTTGCCGATACAAGATTTAGACACAGTTATTACATAAGATATGATTTTGACTTGTACTACAAGTGTATTTGGATATCTCTCATGCTCCTTAGTAACGATTCTCTGCCTGTTGTTATTCGCTGTCCCTTTAATAATAATGAGCAGGTGTTTATATTGTGACATAAGAGAGATGAGTTTTTTTAAGCTGTGTGTGTATCAATATGTTTAGTCCCTGACGAAGTGCCTACGGGCAGGAAACGCGTCGGACTATTCAGTTGTTCTCAGTTCACTCCTGAGCTTGTTTGCACCCTGTGATTGTTGTACTACTTACAATAAAGTTTGTGTTTTTACCTGCACCAATCGTCCTGCGGATGTGTTCAGTCCTAATACAGGTGATTTTGTTCTACAATAAGTAATTAATGTGGATGTCAAATAAGTAATTGAGGGGGGGCGGAGCCAGCAGCACACAGGAGAAGTCGCAGACTTTTAGAGCTCCTGCCTAATTTTGCCTACAACAGATCTAAAATCAGATCGCACTTCTCAAATAACCCCTACCATAATTGGATTACTCTTTTCACCTTTATCTGCTGAATGGAGGACGTTACATGTTGATGTTTACCGACTAGTTGGGTCCTAAGTCCTGCTCGGGAATACAGACGACGGCCATTTTCCCACCCTCGTGGATTTCTGTTCACTATGGCGGACCTCAAACAACTTCTCACGGTGGTCAGCAGCCTCCTATCCCACCACCACAGTAAACTCGCTGCGGCCCTTAACGGGAATGTGGAAACGGCTGAGAATGACGATACTCTGTGGGAGGCATCTCCGGATCCTAGAGAGGTGACTATTACTTGCGGGGAGGCCTTGGGGCCCCAGCACTCCCTGCATATATTGGGTCCTGTGTCAGCTAGGTCCGGAAGCAATCGCGAACATGGGGAGAGTCACGCTGACCTTATCTTGGCGCATATGGTCCCTCAGACCCGACTGAAAGAAGATTATACTCCCGGAGAGGCTCTGCAAGCCAGAGGAGGACAGGGGTCCCGAGGAAATCCAAAAGGCTTTGATCCTGTTAGCACTGGCTGCCGTCTCACCGCCTATGGTATTTCTCTGACAGGCCTGGAAACAAAGGTAATATCACCACCATTTTTTCTTGTATGGAGACAACGCTACTCATTCCACCCCTACTGGCTGATAACCCTTACGAGAACTGGAATAGGCTAATACACATCCACATTGTGGTTTCCCCTCCCTGGCATAAAACCTCCATAATTTTACCGGACGTGCAGATCTCACTTTACAATATTTCATCCCACTGACTGATATGGTATAAATTTCCTTCATACAACATGTCTGTATCAGACCAGCTGAGTTTGGCACTAACCTGGAATAGAGCGGACATTACTAAAAAACACATTCTTGTTTATGGACAGCATTGGTACACTTCAATGGACACCTGGCTTTGAGGGTGGCCAGGTGTTAAACTACAATGGGACTGTATTTCTATACTCACTTCTAAACCAGCGTATCTGCTCCATAGTCAAGAGACTGCTTATACTTTAATATTAAATTGCCAAGTAACCAGCTTCAGGTCTTGTGTGACACATAGCACTATATGGTCAGAGGGGTCAGATGATGTTATCATGCTCTTATTTAAGGTTGCTTGATATTTGGTTATGCATTTAAGGGAGTCGGCATGTAACATGATCCATTCAACTGTTTATAACATGTTCTTCATTATGTTCTGTATTTATGTTTTAGGATTGTTAGCTGGTTCTAGGTGTTTTTTGAAACGATAACTTGCTTCCATATGCACTACATTGTGGAACTCGGGTTTAAAATTATATCCATTTGCAGAAGATGTTACTGCTACGCTTTACTACTAGAGGGAAATATTGGTTTAATTGTCCTTTATATATAGCATATTTTTTTATATGCATGATTGATTTAGGTTATCACCGCTCACAATTGTACATATTTCACCTATATTACCCGTCCCCTAGGAATAGTGAACTTAACAATATGTTGCAAACAGGCCATTAGCTTCCTTCTTTTTTTTTTTTTTTTTTTTTTTTTTTATTTCATTAGGGGTTCCAGTAATAGTTTCCTAGAATACTGAGTGCCGCTCTCCGGTTTAAAATAGTCTTGAACAAATTGCTTCACAAAAGCTGATTAAGTGGGCTTAGGCATCTTATTTTTCAAAGACCTCCTCAGCATATTAAAATTATATTTATCTTGTCACCTCCCCCCCCCCCACACACACATAATGAACCTCCTTATTTAGGAGAGCTAATCATGCGGCTTATCTTTTTCTTGTGCCGCAACCTCATTACAGCTTTTATTAATAATAACCCTTGCAATATGTTTTGATGTTAATTTAATTCTACTATCTCTACCGTAGCAGTGCTGCTTGGGTATTCAGAGCAATATATTTACTCATCTCATCATATCCTTTGTACAGTTAACTGATATTTTCATTTTTGCTATCATTTCAAGTGTTTATTGGTTTGCTATTCCAAGTTTACAGGTTCAAAAGTGATAATTTGATTTCTTAATCTTGGCTTATGTGGAAAATGACAACAAAGGAAAAAAAGAAAAAAGGGGTTTCAGTCTCTACTATTGGAATGTCTATATTGGAAATTTTTTCTTTTTATCTATAGAGACTCTGTTAAAATGGAATACATTAATCATGATTGTTATAATGATATGATATTCCATATAAATTGTATTGTTTTAGCAAAACCTCAATAAATAAAATAAAAAAAAAACAAAAAAAAAACATAGGAACACAGATTCCATTAAAAAAAAAAAAAAAAGTAATTGAGGCAGTCTGAAGGGGCAGGTTTGAGAGATTAGGCTATGGGCGGATGCTCAGAACAGGTTAGACTGTTAGGAAGTTATTATACTTACCTCTGTAGTTTTCCAGCAAACGCTTCAATCTCAGAAAGATGCTCAGGAGATCCGATTCCCAGTCTCGTACTCCAGTGAGTATTATGTATTACAGAGCTTTGCAGCATGCCTCCTCATTGGCTGCTTATGCAGTAAGTACAGCACGGATCTGGCATAACAAGACACTTGCTGTTTGCCCCACCAGGTGCTTGGATGGTTTCTGTAATCAACCTTCTCTATATAATGTAACTACAACAGCAACAAGACATTCTGCTTTGATATAGGTGGCTGCGTGTAAGGAGGAGCCTATCTCCTGCTTTGGTCTAAATAGTGTGTGCACACTTTCTCCCTGGACTAACTCCCACACTACATGATTAGCATAAGCTTTCTTCACAGACCACTGACTAAAAAAAAGAAATGAAAAAAAAAGTGCATTCCTCCTGGGTTGTGCGCACTCCTAAAAGACATGTGCACCTGTGTTGGAAAAAGGTGTGCGCCGTGCACACACCTTAGAGGGAACAGTGCTTATCATTCAAAAGTGATGTATTTTAAAGTATGTGCTTCCACTTATGTTTCAGAGTGAGGTATTAAAAAAAAGTGCATTTCTTCACATAAATATAAATTTACAGGTTGAGTTTATTGTATGCTTTTTCCTTTCAGTCCTTATGTTAGTAATGATTTGTATTGCATAATGATTTTTGTGTTCTTGTGAATTATATTTATTCACATTTTTATGATTTTAAACTATTTTTCAGCATGAATGTAGTGAAGAGAAAAGTGATGTTAACTGGTAAGTACTATTTAACTTTGATGTTACTTCATACCCTTTTTTTATAAATCTGGTAATTTGTATTTTTTTTTTTCATAGTTTATTTGTTGAGGTTGTGTAGAAAAATACAACAAATATGGATTATCATAAAACAAAAGTAACAGTAGTTTTATTTTAACAATAGTTAATTACACAAGTTGAAGTGACATATGGAGTTATATTAGGTAGACATCTGGAACCTCTGTTTTATATTATTTTCTTCAATAGTTTCCTAACTTGACACATACAGTCCTTGGACCTAATAAAGCTTATATAATCTAGAGGAAAATTAGCATTTGGTGTGGTCACTTTTTGACTTGTATAATTAAAGCAAATTAGCAACTGATATTGTAAATTACATTTCCAACGGGTGGTATAAAAATAGTTACATAAATATGTTATGGGCAAATATTTTGTTTGCTTGAGAGAGAGTCTCTCCTGGACCCTCAATGCGAATAAAATAATAAATGCTTATCGACCCATGACATTTTATGTTTCAATAATTGTTATTGGTATTTCAATTATAAACAAAAGGATACAACATACATAAAAAGAAGAAATAATAAATAAAGAAAACAACCCCCCCAAAAAACAAAAAAACAACAAAAGAAAATACAAGGTGTAGTTAGCATATAAATTAGTCAATTGGCAATTAATAATTACAGATTATAAGGCTGTGACAGTTGAATACTTTGAAAGGGAAAAAGAGAAGGGAAAAAGAACAGGGAATTCATCCTCTTTTCTATGATAGAATCCGCACCTTCACTTCTCTGATTACATTATAGCTATCTCCTATGAAGGGAGGAGTAAAAAAAAAAAGAGAAGAAAACAATAATACCTGAGAAGGGGAAAAGCTTGTCATCATAAAACAAGTTAGGACTGCATGGTAAGGATTCTTCAAGCCGGCTCTTCCCCGTCTACTCCTACGTAAATCAACCATTACTATGTATGTGAGGAGGATCTGTTCTTAGCTGCTGTATAAGAGATCCATGGTTCCCAGATCAGGAAGAATTGGTCTTCAGAATCCATTATATCAGCTGCAGTGTTGGATATTTAATATATATATATATATATATATATAATCTATTTTATGTTCCACTATTTAAAAATCTAGAATAGAGGTCGTCCAGAATCTTGCAATGCAAAGTCTGGATGCAGTGCATATATTAAATATTATACAGTCTGTGACCGGACTTTATCCCGTGCCTGAGCATATTGTCTAGAAAGGGTGGTGCGGTCACACTTTATCTCATATAATAATTTGGTCCGTGACGTGCACACCCACGTATGATGAGTACGATGGAAGGGACTAAGATGTTTGCTTACTCAGATTTGGATGCCTCACGAATAGCTACCTTATGTGTTGGCAATAGAGATTTTTTGAACAATGAGCCTGATGTTAAGGAACCGCCGAGTTTAGAACAGATGATTAAGCAAAAAATTGTATACGAGTTACATTCAGTTACCCTAGCGGAGTATTTCAGACAAAAGCGTATTCCAAGGGGTCTCAGAAGCCATCTTCATCCCACACTATTTAGGGAAAATTCAGAGTACTGTGACAAATTTGAGGGCATTTTAAATAAATGCTCCTATGATATCCTGATTCTGACAATAGAGTATATACAGAAGGAACTACCTAAAATGCAGCAGGAGATAGATAAAGTGGAATTATCTCTCAAGGAGTTAAAGTCTGAAACAGACTTCAGCAATTTTAAATCCAAATTGGACAGTGACCTCTCTATCTTTAAAAAAAGTTTAGAGAGTAAGAAATATAAGAAATTTCAGAGAGATCTCACTGATTATCAAAATAACAAAGTCTATAGATGGCGGAATCCAGACTTTACACCTTTTAGAAGATTCAGAAGAGGGACACAAGTATACAATTTCCCGGGAGAGTCCTCATCTGATAGTGATTTCAGTGACTCTTCAATCCCTTTTCCCTTAAGAGGACGTGGCACAAGAAATCGAAGAAGAGGAAGAGGAGGGGGGGGGAGGAAACACCGGAGACACAACATACCAGATCTCAACCCGACAGAATCGGAGGGAGCAGAGAGTCTAGTAGTTAATATATCAGGGATTGAGATCAGTGAGGCAATCTTAGGGGTATTACAAAAGGGATTATCCTTCGTCCCTACTACTACCCCAGACTTTTTTGAACTAGAATGTGACCTCCATCGTTTCTTTAGGAATCTTAGATTAAAGAGCTTTTTTGCGAATAAAGAAGAAATCAACATAACTGAGTCTACCAGTCCATTTCAATTTCATGTGCGAAATATTAAACCTAAGAGCACCTTCAATCCTCCTCATACGAATGCTTCAGTCGAAGCATATATTACTTTAATCAAAAAGGATTTTGACAAATTCAAAAGAAATTTCCGTACAAAAATTAAGTCCAACATTTCTAAACAAGAGAAGTTAGCACTTGAATCTATTCAGAAAAATGAGGATTTGATCCTGAAGCCAGCTGACAAGGGCGGTGCCCTGGTTATTATGCATAAGAACAAATATAAGGAGGAGGTCCTCCGCCAATTACAAGACACAGAGAATTATGCTAAATTGACGGCTGACCCCACATCGAGGGTAAAAAGCAAAATCAGTAAGATAATTGAGGAATCTTTAGCCTCTGATATCATTACAAAGAAACAGGCGATATTCCTGATTAAAGAACATCCGATTATACCGGTATTTTATGTATTACCCAAGATACATAAAAGACTCCTTGACCCTCCGGGTCGACCCATTGTCGCAGGCACGGATTCAATGTTCCAACCGATAGCAGTATTCTTGGATCAACTCATTAGACCTTTATTAGGTTATTTAAGTTCGTACCTACAGGATACGACTGATTTTTTGTGCAAGATATCTTCACTGGTAGTTCCTATGAACAGCCAACTTGTAACAATGGATATAGCCAGCCTTTATACTTCGATCCCTCATGAGTTAGGAATCGAGGGAATATTCTATTTTTTAGACAAGGACAACTTATATTCCCCGAGTGAAAGAAGGCTCATCAAAGACCTCTTTAAGATCATTCTGTATGAAAACTTTTTCCTATTTGAGGATACGTTCTATGTCCAAAAACAAGGAACGGCTATGGGCTCAAATGTAGCACCTACTTATGCGAACTTATTTGTAGGGAAGTTCAAGGAGGATGTGGTCTATAAGGATGAAGGTTATAAGAAGTCCATTTTGGGCTGGTATCGTTACATAGATGACATCTTCTTTATTTGGACTGGCAGTGATGATGGTCTGACACAATTTGTATCAAAACTCAATTCGGCACATGAATCCCTTAAGTTTACCATGGAAGCAAGTAAGTCTAAAGTAAGCTTTTTAGACACCATGATATCGATTGCAGATCACAAACTCAGAAGTGATTTATTTTCTAAAGAAACGGATAGGAATAATACTTTACGGTATGAAAGTTTCCATCCCCCCTCTCTGATTAAAAACCTTCCATTAGGCCAGCTTCTGCGGACCAAAAGGATTGTGGATGATCCAGTAATTTGCCTACAGAGATTGGATGAAATGTCTAAAAAATTTCTAGACAGAGGGTATCCAGTGCAAATTCTGGAAGAGAATATGAATAAAGTATTGAATATTGACAGGGCTAGCCTTTTGAGTAAGACTACTCGTGAAGCAAAAAAAATTTTGGTGCCCTTTGTGAGCCATTTTGGGTCACATAGTAAGGTCTTCAAAAGGATAATCTTACAACACTGGCACTTATTAAGAGAGGATATACATGTGGGTAAGATCTTCAATGAGACTCCACTATTAAATAAAAACCTGAAAGATGAACTTATACGGGCTGATTGGGGTACCATGAGAAAACCTATTACAATCAACAAGAAAGGCTCTTTTCCCTGTATGAATTGTGCTCTTTGTCATTCCATGTTACAAGGGGATCACATCACCCATCCCCTATCAGGCAAAAGGATTCCAATCAATGGTAGGTTCTCCTGCAATTCTAAATATGTCATATATGTCATCAAGTGCCCATGTGGCCTGGCATATGTAGGAGAGACCACGCAGACTGTCCGTGATAGGATACGTCAGCATAAAGCAGCCATAGGCAAGGATGACAAAGATGCACCTGTGGCCCATCATTTCACTCGATTGGCACACAACAAGAGCCAATTACGGTTTCAAGTCATTGATGGGGTCTCCCCCTTACGTAGAGGAGGAGACAGACAAAAAATACTATTCCGCAAGGAAGCACTATGGATCAGACAATTAGATACCATGGTCCCCAAAGGTCTTAATAGAGACATCTCCTGGGGAAATTTTATCTGAGCTATTCACAGTTCCTAAGTGGTGAATTGCTTTCTCAAGAATGTGTTCTTCTTTAAGAGATGAACAATTGAAGAGAAGTAGGAAAGGATTAAATAATTGCGATTTTGGACACTAAGACCTAACAATGAACATGTTTCTGATTCATGCCGAGACGTAGGATAGGTGCGCTATGGTCTTGCGATAATTAAATACGATATATGGTATCCAGTTTCCTATGTATAGAACCCACTATCTATCCTGAAAATTCGTTAAGGTAGGATTGATTACATAGGGGGAGTTTCTTCTGTATGACTCATTTGTCAAATAAAATATGATTGTGAGAATTAACATTAAACAAGGTAAGAAAGAAGTCTTTTGAGACCCTTAGGATATGTTTTTTTGCGTCGACTGTATATCTCAGCTTAATTCTAGTTTTAATTTTTCTAAACTGTATTTTGTTTGTATTTTTTTGAATTTATTATTAAAATAGGGTATCCTGTATAGGGACCCCCGATGTTGAACAATCCCATCTTATATCAAATATTAGCCAACTCTGACGAATATGCAGTGTATGGAATACTAATGACAGGGAGCGTATCGACCAAGTTGCGACTGATGATAGCAGGTACAGAGCTGTAATCGAGAACTGTTGAGAACGCCTGTATATATAAAACTTCCTTAACATTTATCGTGCAGCGGTTTTGTTTTGAACGTGTCGTATATTGGCGTGTTATTGTGATATTAACAGTGTGGAGATTGTTCAATGCTTACTCGGCAATAATCACTAGCCATTCGTGAGTCTTAGATTCATTCGTTTTCTAACTAAGCAATGATAACATAAATGCGTGTGTATAGTGTGACGTTAGAGTGGGGGTGTGTATGCGATTAGCCAATAGGCTTACATTTGATTCTATTTAAATTACACCTCCACCCCATTACCTGTAAATTCCTTGAGAAAGGGGCGGAGTCCCGAAACGCGCGTCAGAACGAGGAGACGCCACCACAGAGACCTGGATATCGTGCTATCTGAGCCACAGAAATTGCGAGGTGAGACCAGAATTCTACACTGGGGGGCCCATAGAACCACACTGAAGACAGAGAGCCTCACGGTATTACCGAGATATGCACACATACGCTGAAGGAGGTAATACTGCCGCTTAAGCATCTTCTTTATTTTTAACACATTAAAGGCCATTAACTGCCATGAGGGTATAAGATACTCGCAGTTTTGGTAAAAGTGAAATGTGGAATGTACTGTATCCTCTACAATAAAGGCATTACAAGGATGATGTAGTGCAGGATACCGTGAGTGAAGTTTGGAGAGGGTGTGTGTTTGGGCCGAAAGTACGCTTGCAGCTCCCCGCAACACATTATATGGCCAGAAGCATGTCAGGTTAAAGGGACATTTGAACCGTAATACTCTTACAACTACAAGACTTGCCTTTAAAGTCGTTACCAGCATTCACTGTGATGGATTACAAATACTGTAACATGTTATGTTTCCTGTGACCGCCTTCATACAGTGGCAATAAGATAGTTGCTGATGGTTTTCAAATAATTACACATTGTTACAGTTGGAAGTTTTGTAACGTACGAGACACTCTTGTTTTAGGAGTATCCGCAACAGTACGAGACATTCTTGTTTCATATAACATTACAGAGTTACGGATCTAGCGGACACTCTTAATGGTCCTAAATCTCACAAAGTCCTTAGTGGGTGGTGTCGAATTTCACTCCCTGGGGACGCCCTGGGAGTGATAATATAGTTTTCAATTTGTTTGTTCTTTTGATGTTTTCTTTCTTTAAAAATTTGTGCTGAGGGTTAGACACGGATGTGTTTGGTGGATGGGGTATGTGTGGATCTGAGTGAACCTACATCAGATGTTTCCTTGATGGTTGTTATGATTGCATAGTGTGAAAGATCAATTTGATCATATCTATTTTATGATTTTTTTATTTTTTTTTTATTTTTTATTAGTTTAGTTTAGTTCTAATAGGATGATGGAGTAATGCGGTTTCTGTGGAAAGCTGGATCTCGGTGTTAAGAACTTTGGAAGCAGTGTAGTCTTTCCATTCTACCCTGTGGATTGAATGTGAGGGGGTTTGATACCACCTGTACGCAGTTTTTAAGCAATTTTCTTTTAAATGAGCACAACAGCTAAAAGTAGTTCCCTGTTTTAATAATTTTATCCACTGCAGTTGGGTGAACTCCTTATTGAGATCAGATTTCCATTTGGTCATGAAGCTAAACTTTGGCAGAGTGGCGGGACTATTAATAAGTGGGTATATTAGGCCAATTGTTCCCTTCGTTCTTTGGCTAGCCAGCCATAACCTGTCTAGACAAGTATCTGTCGTGTCAATGTCTCGACCCATAACATTTTATATGGGGTAAAGCATATACTAACTGGTTTTAGTAAATGTGGATAGAGGAGGAGCTAGATATACAGTATGCATATAATCTGGAGGATATTATGGTAAAGCAGAGTGAACTAGCTTATTGCAACATAAGGAAGAGGGTTGCTATGTAATTGTGTCTCTCAACTATGAGTGACTTACAAGGTCTAAGGGCTCTATAAGGGTATACTAAAATATAATTGAGCCCGGTCAAGGCAGTTTGTGCTCACTTTTGTAGTGGCATATGTGGAGCAGTTAACTGAGACTATGAGCTAGTACAAGTGAAGTAAGTCGCTATTTATATTGTTCTAGCCATTTAAAGCAGCATGAGACAGATACAATGCTATAGGAGCCAGTGACGCTAATTTGTGTCTCAATCTAGCTAATTTTACACCATATAACTACAGAATACTGAGTGGCCTGGTACAGTCAGAACTAATGCTAGCAATGTTAGTTTTAGTCATGGTTGATCTTGCAATAATAAAAAAAAAAAAAACGATTATGAGAATACACCAAACAGAAACAGCCTTGGCATCAACTGTATATATTAGCAAACTTGTCTAACTATACTCAAGGATTCCTAACTAAAATGCAAAGCCAGTACTATAGGACAAAATAATTTTTAGCTAAGTTGTCAGGGGAAATATAAATAACTATAGTTTAATGCAGAGTATTTCACACTTCTGCATAAATAAAAAGAGAGAAGCGCTCAACCTGGGAACGAACAATAGCATAATAGCTTGTTCTATGGCTAGTTACCACCCTAGAAGCAGCCTCTTTTTGCTCAATATGTGCCTTTCACGGAGAAGAACTTTCCTGTACCATATCAGTCTGATCCTGACTTAACAGTGCAGTCCAGCCCCGAAATACCAGGCAATCCCTCTCTGAACGAGAGAAACAGCAAAACCCCAGACGTACGTTTCGGCCTATTGTGGGCCTCGTCAGTGAGGTGCAGCCATATCCCTCTAAGCACACTGAGCAACGGGTCCACGTCTGGATTACCACATCACACTTAGGGAGACTTCCCTAAGTGTCATAATTTGCATAAATAAAAAGAGAGAAGCGCTCAACCTGGGAATGAACAATAGCATAATAGCTTGTTCTATGGCTAGTTACCACCCTAGAAGCAGCCTCTTTTTGCTCAATATGTGCCTTTCACAGAGAAGAACTTTCCTGTAGCATATCAGTCTGATCCTGATTTAACAGTGCAGTCCAGCCCCGAAATACCACACTTCTATAAACAACCTGGTATGTGGCGGATTCCTTAGGATGGTAATACTAATGATAGTCTCCGCTTCTAGAAGGAAGGATGACCAGCCACCCAGTGGCTTCGTGTAGGTCAGCCCACACCAGTCTTCCAGGACATTAGCAATTCCAGTGGAGCGTCCAATATAATTTATGTCCGTTGTTGAGGCAGTTTCATCCTCAGTAGCTCCGGTAACTTAGATAGAAGCGGAGAGTGCATGGGTTCATATTCCATAACTGCAAGCTGAAGATCAGATATAGGGTGCATCCGTAAAGGAGTAGTAGTGATCTGACTGTTAGCAGGCCCCAAGACTTGTGGGATAATTGTGTACCTGGCAGGGGTTAGCAGGGATTTCTTCAATACTCTGGTAAGAGCTGCTGAACTCTTGCAGCCACACGGAGGGAGGGCCGCATACCCCCTGTAGCCGCTGCATATGACATTGTTGTATGCTCCTCTGGTATATTCAGTAAAAGGGGGGTAGTTATCAAGCCGTCAACCTCAAATACGCTGGAATTCCGCAGCGTATTTGTGGCGAGGCTCATTCGCCTTAGTTATCAAGCCCTAGATACCGGCAAAAGTAGAATTTTGTGATGTAAGCTTCGATCCGCTGGACTCAGTCCGACACAGATCGATTCTTACGTCACTCCAGATGTTCCGCACACAAGTGCGGCACAATCTGACTACTTTTGCTAGTTATCAAAAAACTAGCAGGTACGCTCGGCACTTTTCCGGCCCAGCGTACCTGGTTTTCAATCCGCCGCCCTGTCTGACCATAGCGAAAGTTCATGTTCGCTGCTGCCCGACATCCCATTGATTTCTATGGGAGCTGTCTGCACCTAACACCCTAACATGTACCCTGAGTCTAAACACCCCTAATCTGTCCCCCCTACACCGCGGCAACTAAATAAATGTATTACCCCCTAAACCGCCGCTCCCGGAGCCCGCCGCAACTATATTAAACATGTTAACCCCCTATACCGGCGCCCCCAGAGCCCCCCGCAACTAAATAAAGTTACTAACCCCTAAACCGCTGCTCCTAGACCCCACCGCAACTCTTATAAATGTATTAACCCCTAAACCGCTGCTCCCGGACACCGCCGCCACCTACGTTATACCTACTAACCCCTATCCTGCCCCCCTTATATCGCCGCCACCTAGAATAAATTTATTAACCCCTATCCTGCCCCCCCTACACCGCCGCAACTCTAATAAAATTATTAACCCCTATCCTGCCCCCCCTACACCGCCGCAACTCTAATAAAATTATTAACCCCTAAACCTAAGTCTAACACTAACCCTAATACCCCCCTAACTTAAATATTAATTAAATACATCTAAATAATATTTATCTTATTAACTAAATGAATCCTATTTAAAACTAAATACTTACCTTTAAAATAAACCCTAATATAGCTACAATATAAATAATAATTATATTGTAGCTATCTTAGGATTTATTTTTATTTTACAGGCAACTTTCAATTTATTTTAACTAGGTACAATAGCTATTAAATAGTTATTAACTATTTAATAGCTACCTAGTTAAAATAAAGAGAAATTTACCTGTAAAATAAAAACTAACCTAAGTTACAATTACACCTAACACTACACTATACTTTAATAAATTATTCCTATTTAAAACTAAATACCTGTAAAATAAACCCTAAGATAGCTACAATGTAATTAATAATTACATTGTAGCTATTTTAGGATTTATATTTATTTTACAGGTAACTTTGTATTTATTTTAGCTAGTTAGAATAGTTATTAAATAGTAATTAACTATTTAATAACTACCTAGCTAAAAGAAATACAAAATTACCTGTAAAATACTACACTATCATTAAATTAATTAAATTAATTACCTACAAATAACTACAATTAAATACAATTCAATAAACTAAATAAAGTACAAAAAATAAAAAAAACTAAGTTACAAAAAATAAAAAAAATAAGTTGCAAACATTTAAAAAATATTACAACAATTTTAAGCTACTTACACCTAATCTAAGCCCCCTAATAAAATAACAAAGCCCCCCCAAAATAAAAAAATCCCTACCCTATTCTACATTAAAAAGTAAACAGCTCTTTTGCCTTACCAGCCCTTAAAAGGGCCTTTTGCGGGGCATGCCCCAAATAAAACAGCTCTTTTGCCTGTAAAAGAAAAATACAACATCCCCCCCAACATTAAAACCCACCATCCACATACCCCTAATCTAACCCAAACCCCCCTTAAATAAACCTAACACTACCCCCCTGAAGATCATCCTACCTTGAGTCGTCTTCACTCAGCCGAGCACCGATGGAACTGAAGAGGAGATCCGGAGCGGCAGAAGTCATTCCCAAGGGGCGCTGAAGAAATCTTCCATCCGATAAAGTCATCATCCAGGCGGCGCTGAAGAGGTCTTCGAACCAATCAGCCAATCGGATTGAACTTGAATCTGATTGGCTGATTGAATCAGCCAATCAGATTTTTCTACCTTAATTCCGATTGGCTGATAGAATCCTATCAGCCAATCGGAATTCGAGGGACGCCATCTTGGATGACGTCACTTAAAGGTACCGTCATTTGTCGTTAGTCGTTGGGATGAAGAGGATGGATCCGCGTAGGCTCTTCTGAAGATGGCTCCGCTCCGCTCCGGATGGATGAAGATTGAAGACGCCGCCTGGATGATGACTTCTATCGGATCGAAGACCTCTTCAGTGCCGCCTGGATGATGACTTCATCGGATGGAAGATTTCTTTAGTGCCCCTTGGGAATGACTTCTGCCGCTCCGGATCTCCTCTTCAGTTCCATCGGTGCTTGGCTGAGTGAAGACGACTCAAGGTAGGATGATCTTCAGGGGGGTAGTGTTAGTTTTATTTAAGGGGGGTTTGGGTTAGATTAGGGGTATGTGGGTGGTGGGTTTTAATGTTGGGGGGTTGTATTTTTCTTTTACAGGCAAAAGAGCTGTTTTATTTGGGGCATGCCCCGCAAAAAGGCCCTTTTAAGGGCTAGTAAGGCAAAAGAGCTGTTTACTTTTTAATGTCGAATAGGGTAGGGATTTTTTTTATTTTAGGGGGCTTGTTATTTTATTAGGAGGCTTAGATTAGGTGTAAGTAGCTTAAAATTGTTGTAATATTTTTTAAATGTTTGTAACTTATTTTTTTATTTTTTGTAACTTAGCTTTTTTTATTTTTTTGTAATTTAGTTAGTTTATTGAATTGTATTTAATTATAGTTATTTGTAGGTAATTAATTTAATGATAGTGTAGTGTTAGGTTTAATTGTAAATTAGATTAGGATTTATTTTACAGGTAATTTTGTACAGGTAATTTTAGCTAGATAGTTATTAAATAGTTAATAACTATTTAATAACTATTCTAACTAGCTAAAATAAATACAAAGTTACCTGTAAAATAAATATAAATCCTAAAATAGCTACAATGTAATTATTAATTACATTGTAGCTATCTTAGGGTTTATTTTACAGGTAAGTATTTAGTTTTAAATAGGAATAATTTATTAAAGTATAGTGTAGTGTTAGGTGTAATTTTAACTTAGGTTAGTTTTTATTTTACAGGTAAATTTCTCTTTATTTTAACTAGGTAGCTATTAAATAGTTAATAACTATTTAATAGCTATTGTACCTAGTTAAAATAAATTGAAAGTTGCCTGTAAAATAAAAATAAATCCTAAAATAGCTACAATATAATTATTATTTGTATTGTAGCTATATTAGGGTTTATTTTAAAGGTAAGTATTTAGTTTTAAATAGGATTCATTTATTTAATAAGATAAAAATTATTTAGATGTATTTAATTAATATTTAAGTTAGGGGGGTGTTAGGGTTAGTGTAAGACTTAGGTTTAGGGGTTCATAATTTTATTAGAGTTGCGGCGGTGTTGGGGGGGGCAGGATAGGAGTTAATAATTTTATTATAGGTGGCGACAGTGTAGGGGGGGCAGATTAGGGGTTAATAAGTTTAAGATAGGTTGCGGCGGGATCCGCAGGATAGGGGTTAATAAATTTATTCTAGGTGGCGGCGGTATAGGGGGGGCAGGATAGAGGTTACTAGGTATAATGTAGGTGGTGGCGGTGTCCGGGAGCGGCGGTTTAGGGGTTAATACATTTATAAGATTTGCGGCGGGGTCTAGGAGCGGCGGTTTAGGGGTTAGTAACTTTATTTAGTTGCGGGGGGCTCCGGGGGCGCCTCTATAGGGTGTAGAACAGTGTAGTTAGTGTGGGTGCTTAGTGACAGGGGTATCAATAAAGCTGTGAAAAAGCCGAAGAGCAGCAAGATCGGATGAGTGATAACTATCACAATCCGCTGCTCATTGCCCTATACTTGGTGGGCGGCTTTTTGACAGCTTTTTTGATAACTTAGGTGAACGTATTCAGGTCAGCGGCGGCGATGGTAGGCGAGCTTAGGCGGGCGTTTTGGACCGGCGAAGGCAGGTAAAGTAGACGGCTTCATAACTACCCCCCAAAGTCTCCTAGCTCCCAAAACTGCTACATGTTGTTGAGGTCTGCCGGCTTCATGGTGGTCCACAGTACGTGGCTCTGCTAGCTCCATGGCAAACTGTGGTGTTGGAGTGACATATATCTCTACAGGCTTATTTGGGAATCTAGCCAATAGTGGGCCTTCACGACCAATAAGTGACTTGCAATGTCCCACAAAGTCATCAAATCTCCTGCACATTTTGTTTTCAAAATCCTGTAGTAAAGGTCTTAAAGCTACATTAAGCTCTTCCATTGTGAATATAGGTAGATGGAGCAGTCGTTAATTTACTGCTATACCCGGACAACTGGGGGGGGGGGTGCAGTTGTCTCTTGAGCAGGCCACTACCCAAGGCCTCAACGATCCGGTTCAGGGCCCAAAGATCATAAATGAGTTGTGAATATATCGTCCAATCAATCTATATGCATTAGTATAGATGATGTAGCAAATGTTTCAGAAGAAAAGTTATTTGGATCTTGCTTAAATCATTTAGATTTAGAGAGTTAGGCTGGAGCCTCTGAAAGTGAAGGGGAATCAAAAGAGGCGCCTTTATTCACTTTTTGTATGTAAAGTGTGTTTTTACTCACAGGCTTTGGCCTGCATATCATTCCAGAGTTAAGCTCTCCCCTCCACACACACACTTTGGCACCCTTTTCTCTCTCCCTCACCGCATCTGTAGCTGGCTGATATTTGCTTAGGGATTGTCTGCAGGCATTTCAAGTTATCTGGGCCCAGATTCTAACACTTTCTTTGCCCAGGAGGTAAGTGAGTACCCTCATAGGAGCTGCTGAGGGGGTGGGTATGTGAATTTCTTCTGAGGGTAAACCATTTAAGTTTTTCTGACTTCTAGGGTTTTCTGGTGTTTATATAGTCTGTGTGTTGTATTTTGGGTAAATACACTTGTTACTTAAAAATGTGGAACATGTCTTTATTTCCATTTGCTTTCAGTTTTGCCCATTATTTTGGAGTAATGTCTGTACCCCCATCTAATATGACTGACCCATTGGAAGAGACCCACCGATAACATAATGCAGTCTATTATCCCTGTTTATTATGCAAAACTGTTCCAATGTATGAAATTAACTAGTTGTGTGATAATTGTGTCCCACATCTCCAATTCACAACCCATAATCCTGTCAGAATGGCACCTGGCAGGCATTTAGTGGCCATGCATATTTATGTGGCTCAAAGGGATTCCACTAATTTTTCTCCAGAGTTTAAAAGTCTTCAAAAGACCATGACAGTGTTTTTAGAGGCTATTCCCAAATGAAGTAAGCCTAGGATGAAAATCAGGATATTTACCTCACACCTCCTGTTACACGCAGGATCCTATTCCCTAGGCTTAGTTACCACCTTGACTGGGTCTCTTTCTGAGGGTTCTGAGGATGAAATCTCTTCTGAGGACCCTGATCCAATAAATGAGCCAGAGACTGATCACACATCTTGATTTAACGTGAAACTTATCCGCTTCCTGCTTCAAAGGCGAATGCCTTTGTTCAATGTGTTCAAGACTTAGAGGATATGGGAGTGATCCAACCTGTTACAACTCTCAAAAGGGGCAGTGTTTCTATTCCAATGGTCTTCATTGTCCCAAAGAAGGAAGGCACCTACCGCCCTATCCTGGAGCTAAAGACTCTCAACAAATTAGTTTGTGTACCTTCTTTTAAAATGGAAACGATCCGTACCATTTTGCCTCTAGTTCAGGAAGGTCAATTTATGACAACCATAGACTTAAAGGATAGCATTATCAAAGAAATACCAATGGCACTATTTGTAATTAAACTAACGTTCCCATAATTGTGATTACTAAATAGTAATTATTTCAAAAGGGGGAGGTGCTTGTACTGATAACTAATTTCAAACAGATCAGCAAAGAGCTGAACAAAGAGTACAAATATAGCACTCACAACGTTAGATAGAACAATAATTGAATAGGAACAAAGATTGAAAATAATTTAAAACTTAACTTTTACTAAGTTACTTAAAATGGAGGGTACAAAAATGATACATTAAAATTTGCATATGCTTATTAAAGTTAGGTAAGGTACAATAATGAATTGGAACACTAATGATGAAGTAATCCTTAGATGGTGTGGGGTTAAGGTTATGGCAGGTATTGAATCCTAAATTCTGGATAATTCCTATGGATATATCAGAGAACTAAATCTGAGAGTGAGCCCCAATTGAATTGGTTGTAAATATTTGAGGTTACCTCTGTAAAGAAACCCAAAGTTGGAAATTCTAAATAGTGCCTATTAGTTAGCCAAGTGATAAAGCCTATCTGAGAATAGTTTTCAACAAATATATATCAGAGACTTAAATTACCCTTAGTTTGCCAAATAATCCAGTGACCAATACCTTTTTATTACCAAGTGGTATTACCAGAGACCTGTGACTGTTGGTTTACTAAGTGCTACCTTGGGGAACATTCAAAATTCATGTTAAAGAGCCAGTGGCAAAAATATGGTGAGGAGAAACCCCAGAGCTATTTGTAATTGAGTAGCTTATAATACCGGCCCTCTCTGGAAATACCAGAGACCTATACCTTTTAGTTTACCGTATGGCACCTTGTAGTTTGCCAAATTATGAAGCACATAGATATAAATATAAGTTGTTATAACTCTGGAAATACCAGAAGCCTATACCTATTAGTTTACCGAGTATAACTGTTGAAAATAATCAAGGCTCATGTTAGGGAGCCATTAGCGTTCCACCGTGTGGTGAGGGAAACCCTCAGAACAAGTTATAATTGTGTACCTATTAATACCAGTTAAATACCGAAAGTATATAAATAAGCATAGCGGTTAAAAAAAGGGGAGAGGAGACGCGTTTCGCCGTGGTGGCTGTATCAAAGGGCCTATTAAAGGATAGCATATCTGTACATCCCAAAGCACAAGGATCATTACCACTTTCTAAGATTTTCTTTTAATAACAAACTTTAACAATTTGTGGTTCTCCCCTTCGGTTTGGCCACAGCCCCTTGCATCTTCACGATGGTATTAGGGGCTCTCTTGGCAGTGATCAAAGCACAGGGAATCTCTGTTGACCCTTATTTGGATGATATTTTGGTCCAAGCTCTGTCTCTTTTTTTCTGGATACTGCTGATACTCACAGAATGGTATCTTTTCTTCAGAAACATGGATGAAAAATTGACGTCCCCAAAAGTTCCTTATCCCCAGCCTCAAGGTGTTTTTTTTCTAGGGGTGATAATAGACCCTGATTAAATGCGCTTGTTTCTAACAGATACTCGTAGATCCAAACTTCAAACTGTCTGTCGTTCCTTATAGATGGCTCATTCTCCTTCTGTAATCCAATGTATGGAAGTAGTGGGTCCTATGGTAGCAGCGTCAGAGCCAGGAAAAATGAATTTGGTTACAGTCAGACAACATTACTGCTGTGTCGTACATCAATCATCAGGGAGGGACTCAAATTCCCTTAGCTATGCAAGAGTTATCTCACATTCTGTCTTGGGCAGAGGAATTGCCAGAATCAAACAGGAATTGGCTTCTGTAATCCTCATAGCTCTGGCGTGCCCCAAAGAACTTGGTATGCCGACCTAATTCAGATGTCATCTCTTCCTCTATGGGCTCTTCCCCTAATGAAAGATCTGTATCATCCAGAGCTCAAATCTCTGAATTTGACGGAGTGGAGGTTGAACGCTTAGTTCTCAAAAACAGAGGTTTATCAGATTCTGTTATCTCTACTCTACTGCAAGCCAGAAAACCTGTCACACAGAGAATTAGAATAGAATAAGGGTTTATCGTTAGTTCTTTAAAGGGTCAGATCCCGGGATAATTATCTGTTTTGTTTTATAAGAAGTTGGCTAAGTTGCCTGATGTTGTTCAAACTTTTGTGCAATTCTTGGTGAGAATTCGCCCTGTTATTAGGCCCATTTCTCCCTTTTGGAATTTGACTCTTCTGCAAAGTCCCCCCTTTAAACCTATGCATACTCTGGACCTAAAGTAATTGTCATGGAAGTTTCTCTTTCTTCTAGCCATTTCTTCCGCCAGAAGAGTTTCTGAATGATCAGATTTGTATTCTGATCACCCCTTCTTGGTTTTTCATCAGGCTAAAGCAGTCTTCTTGACTAAATATGATTTATTTCCGAAGGTAGTGTCTTCAAAGAATATTAATTCCTTCACTGTGACCAAATCATTCTAATTTTAAGGAATGCCTACTACACAATTTGGATGTAGTCAAGGCCTTAACATTTTATCTTCAGGCTACTAAAAGATTTTAGACAGACTTTTAGCTAATTTGTCCACTTTTTATGTACCAGAAAGGATCAAAAGGCTACAGCAGTGGTCTTGGCATCACGGCTGAAGCAGACTATTCATAAGGCTTGCTTGGTTGCGGGAAAACCACCTCCTCACTGAAGACAGGGTTCTGTAAGCTACGCTTGTCTTGTGACCACTTCTCAGTCCTACGTCACTTTACCATGCCAACTGGACGCTGCCATACAACGATTAAGGATAAAACCAAAACAATTTAGCACCATAAACAATATTATACCTGCAAAAAAATGACAGAGTCTTTTAGCATAAAACTTCTACCTCCCTGTGTATAGATCGTCAAAATAAAAGAAGGGAAAAGTGTCCTCCTCCACTAAATTCAAGCTGTTAATGCAACTCTCAAAATCATTATACCTAAGAGCGGACCTCCCTAATCTTATTCCTATATTATTCCAAACCTATGCAATCTTACATATAGCAAGACTCATTTAACTTTTTCGCCCTACACTGTTGTCCCAAATAATTGAATCCACTCATAAAAAACAGTGCCAGTTCAGGTATGTATTTAACCTCCTGGGCATGAGGGTGCCCAGGGTTTAAATCCACCTGTACTTACACTGTAGTAGCAATTTGGCTCTGTCCCCCCTCTTGCCTGTGGGGGTATGGGGGTTATGATCATGTACCTGAGATTTGACACTTTGTATTTTGCCATTGCCAAATGCTGTGCTACTGGCTGTAACCCATTGTAATGTTGTTCTTATGGCTGATCTATGGTTTCCCTACAATAAAAAGACCACAGGTACAATTTAACAGATATACAGTATACTTTTTAGTACGTCACCCTATGTTTTATAAAATACTTTCTGTTGTTATATGGATGGCAGAAAAACTCTTCACTTGCCAAACCATTATAAGCGGTGGAACCACCACATCTGTAACATCCAGGCTTCGTTTTTAACCATGTATTGGACATATAACAGTGTTAGGGACCAGTAGGTCCCTATTGGACCTAGCCCTTCTTAAACTAATTCTGGGTGGTGGTATATCGCTATAGGGCAATATATTGTAATAGTGAACAATACTTTTGTATCACTGCTGGTATCTGTCTTTTATCTGGTGAATAGGTTGTTAATAGTGTTAAGCGATTGTCCTTTGTTTTAGACTCCACCATCTTCAATAGTGTCTCCTGTTCACAGTCCACAAGTTGTTCTTTGTAGCTCTCTAATGCCTTCTTTTGATATCCTCCGACTTCAAATGGAATAATCATTTGTTCCAACTGTGTTTCCCTTTTATCTCTCTCTGAGTTTTTTCTTTTCACTCTTTTTCATTTGTGAAATCGGCAAAGATCTCTTCAGTGGTGGAGAAGGACAACCCATACTCTGCAGTAAGTTTTTTTTTATCAGTTTTTTAATTTGAAACAGAGGAGTCAACAGTCTCCCACCATGTTTATAAATCCTCAAATCTAGTAAATGTAGAATTCTGGTTCATTTTGAATTTAATAGAGGGATGCGACTCATTCAGATCCTTGAAACATGAGTCTAATTATTGTTCTGTTCCTGTCCACACAAGAAACAGGTTGAACAACTTGATTTGTGGATTCAGGAACAAGGTAGTCCCCTATGTTTCAAGCTTTGCCATAAATAGATTAGCATAGGCTGGAGCCACATTGGACCTCATAGCTGTACCTGATATTTGTAGGTAGTACTGCCTTTTGAAACTAAAATCATTTATCTAACCAATAGAAAGGACCCCGTATTTTTCATTATATGCTCTAGCAAACAATCTACAAAGGTTGACAAAGGTTGGAGTATTGGTCCTATTTACGAAACCGTAGGTCTGCCAGGTGGCACTTGGAGGGTTTTATGGATCTTTGGTATGGTATACAGTACCGGAATCCTAAGATTTTCGACAGTGAAGTATTTCTTTATATCCTCATTAATTTTGACTTTGCTAAATTCTCTAGATATCACTTAAACAGTTTTTCCATTGACCTGTTGAGTAGAGTCAGAATGTAACTTCTTGTAAGTCCCAGTATCTGCAAGTTGGTGCATAGTTTCACTCCTATAGCTCTTCCCTTGTTTGCTTCTCTTACTATGATGGAGTTATCATTCATTAAATTTTTAAGTGTAGCCCTCTCAGATTGTGTGAAGTTGTTTCTTTATGCCTGTTGGGTCTTAGTCATGCTCAGAAGTTTTTGATTAACCCACCCTTGTGACTGTCTTAATACTGGGGTTATGACTGATCAAAAGTACTCTTACCTAAAAATTGATGCATCATCTTGTTTTGCTCCAAAGTGTAACCGTTTGAATTAGCAGTAGACACAGGAGATAATACTTTGTTAAGGACACTTATTTCATCCTCTGCAAGCACGTCCTCTCAAATTGATGTGTGTGTTTGTATGTGTGTGTGTATGTGTATATATATATATATATATATATATATATATATATATGTTTGTGTGTGTAATTTTTCTGTTTTGAAGTAGAATAGTGTACAGATTGTAAAAGGCATT
Organism: Bombina bombina; assembly: GCF_027579735.1. Lineage (NCBI taxonomy): Eukaryota > Metazoa > Chordata > Amphibia > Anura > Bombinatoridae > Bombina > Bombina bombina. The sequence goes on along the minus strand of NC_069503.1, from coordinate 869,625,652 downwards.
AAATGATATTGTTCGCATAATTTTTATTTACAGTATACACTTCAGATAGTACAGATTGTTTCTTTTTAATTGGACAAAAATGTGATTTTGTGCATGTGTTTGATTCTGTAATACTGCTTCCTTGAGATGTTTTTTTTTACAACATTTTGTTATTCACATGACTGACTGGGCTTACTCTGATATGTCACATGCAAGTGCATCTGACAGTCACCTATGCTCTCTGTGGCAGTAACAGTTTTCAGTATATGAAAGGACAGTCTACTTTAAAATTGTTATTCTTTTAAAAGATAGATAATCCCTTTATTAGCCATTCCCCAGTTTTGCATAACCAACACTGTTATATTAATTTACTTTTTACCTCTATGATTACCTGTATCTAAACCTCTGCACTGAGACTGTCCCTTATCTCAGTGCTTTTTACAAACTTGCCTTTTAGCCAATTAGTGCTGGTTTCTGCATAACCATTATCATTCTCCACTGGAGTGAGCACAATGATATCTATATGGCACACATAAACTAGTGCTGTCTGGCTGTAAAAATCTAATAACAAGCACTGAGATAAGAGACAGCCTGCAGGGGTTTAGAAACAGGCACATTTACAGGTTAGAAATTATATAAATATAACAATGTTGGTTATGCAAAGCTGGAGGATGGGTAGTAAAGGTGTTATCTATCTTTTTTAAACAATAAAAAAATCAAGTAGACAGTCCCTTTAAGCTATATTTTGATACAAAAAGAAGTGCATTTTAACACAACATTATTTTAATACCTTGTTTTATACATTTTATAAGAATTTCTGAAACAGCCTTGTTATTTTTTTTTTTATTATTTTTTAGAGGGATAGGGGGCTTAGGTCTGCAGAATGGCCAGAATACACAACTGTAAATCAATTTAAAAAAACAGTGATTCCTAACTAATTTTACCTTGTTATAATTACCTCTAGGATTACAAGTCTATACAATGAAGATGGAGAAGCTTCTCAGGATCTTTCCAATTTGCTTATTAAGGGAACTGCACTATTGGATAAAGGTTTGCAATGTTATGTTGGAATGGCATTACATAATAAGCAATGTTAGCCACATATACTATTGTTTTATTCTTTCATATAGTTTCTAGGGTCAAGTAGCATTGACACAAACACGTTGACTTCATTCAGTCTAGTGCTAATGTGTAGAACAAATAGATAATGTAGTGCTTAGATATACTATTATAACAGTAACAGTCCAATGGGCTAAGGTAGATTCCTCTCCAAATACTTCAAATATATATTAATTTAAATACTTATGAGAACAATTATATATTCCCAATGGACTGCAGAGTCTCTTCACTGGATATTTAAAATCTGAATATCTGAATAAGTTACCTGATCAAGAGAGTTTCCTTAATACATTGCTTTTGCTCCTAAAAATCTCAGATTCACTATGGGATGAAGTAGAACCTGTAAAGATGAAATCAGAAAAAGAAACCTAGTAGATTTATTATCCACAGGAAAATGGCCCCTCCACATACAATTGCAAGAAAAGTGGTTGTAAACCTCCCACATGCCATCCTCTAAATGAAGACTTCAGCAGCTTCCAAGAGGTTTCCCAGAGAAATTCAATTCAAAAATATTATGTTAAAACTGAGTCTTTGTTTATTAAAACAAAGCTATGCTGTAAATATAATATATATATATATATATATATATATATATATATATATATATATATATATATATATGTCTGGAACACTACATAGAAGGAAATAGTGCTGAGCTTACGTCCCTGCTTTTCAACAAAAGATACCAAGAGAGCAAAGAAAATGTGATAATATAAGTAAATCAGAAAGTTGTTTAAAGTTGCATGCTCTATCTGAATCATGAAAGAAACATTTTGGGTTTCATGTCACTTTAAGTATTATTTGAACCTTTAATAACATTAACAGGATACCTTTTTTTCTACAAATTTAGTGACAGATTACAAGTGGAGCTCTAAAAGTTGCACGCAAGCAAAAAGGGGTTTATCGCGGGTTTTAGCGCGTTGGTTTTACCGCTAGTATTACAAGTTGAAAGTAAACGTGATCACTTAAGAGCAATTTATGATAGAATGAATACCGTGTCCTCAGAGCTCTGGTGAATGTTTTTCGCGAATCAAAAAAGTTGCACAAAATACATCAAAATTACATTACAAAGTACAGTGACACTTATAATAACATCATCTAATAAAATTATTTTAAAAAAAGTTGCACAAAAAAGTTTTAAGGGCTCAAATATACAAGATCTCAGGTGTTAGAAACAAAAAAGGCAGGCAAAGGGCTTTAACATAGAGATACATACATATACATATCTAAAAATGTATATGTATGTGTGTGTATATATATATATATATATATGTGTGTGTGTGTACATATGTCAGTAAATACACACATACACATATAAATACATACAGACATATAAACACATATAAACACATAAATACACATGTATACATATATACACTAATATATATATATATATATATATATATATATATATATATATATATATATATATATATATATATATATATATATATATACTGTAGGTGCATTGGATCCCTTTGCAGTTAATTAGATGAAAACGTAAAAGCATATTTACGCAATATTCATTTTAAGTATTTATAATTACATATTCCTATATATATCTGAATATAATTATACCTGTATGTAATCATCTATATATATAGGTATAGATATACTGTACCAAAATACCATCATATATATATATATGTATTTATTAATAAATAGAACAGATTCTTATATGTGAAGATCATTGGAATGTGAAATATTCATATTTTCATATCAGGTTAGTGCACTTGAGCATATGCAATCATATTTGCACTCAAGTAGGATGTTTTTTGTTCCATTGAAACAATATTTTAACTTCGGCTTTTTGGGCACATCGAGTTGGCGGTTGTGCGAAAACTGTTTACTTTCAATTTGTAATACGAGCGCTGCTCGGCACACGCAAGAACACTCAATTCTAGTGGAGTTAGCGCGCAAGTGGGAGCGTTAAATAACGCTCTACTTGTAATCTTGCCCTTAATCTTTAGGAGCCCAGATTCAATCTTATTCAAGGTTCTTTTTCTAACCAGCCAAATTTTTATTTAAATGATGACTCCAGTAAGTACCTGTTTAATGAATTAGAAAATGCCACTATATATGAACACGAACACAGTTAAGACGTAGAAAACGTAAATAAATATTTTGAAAGCTAAACAGATACCACAAGATTTTCATTTATCCCAAAGATGTTCTTTTCAAGAGAATGATGAACTGCTGAGAAGAGTGATTTAAAATTTTAGATAATTGGTTGTTCCAATTTGTCTAGCTACTAATTATGCTTAGAGATACAGGTAGAGAGCTTTAAAATAAAATAGATGAACTCCAAAAGCTTCTAGAAATTTACAAAATTACCCTGGAAAAAAATAAACTTATAAACAGGAAAAACAGGAAGCAGAAAAATAATACTGAGGAATAACAAAGAATATAATAAAGATTTTTTTTTTTTATAAATGCTTACAGTAATCACTCACAGTGAAGGGATCTACTAGCAGGAGTAATCCATCCTGTGCGCCAGCACAATACCTGTATTATTTTTATTGGAACATTTGGGTCACAAACAGCAATGGCAACGTTTCAAGCCCTCAGCTTTTAAAGGGACAGTGTACTGGCACCTGACAAGTATAAGTGTATGTATATATGAAGATTGTATTAATCATGACATGATTAAAGGGACAGTCTACTTGTTTTTTTATTGTTTAAAAAGATAGAAAATCCCTTTGTTACCCAATCCACAGCTTTGCATAACCAACACTGTTATATTAATATACTTTTTACATCTGTGATTACCTTGTATTTAAACCTCTGCAGACTGCCTCCTTATCTCCAATCAGTGTGGAGCGAGCACAGTGTTATGTGGCACACATGAGCTAGCACTGTCTTTCTGTTAAAAGCTTATAAAATGCACTGAGGTAAAGGCGGCATGCAGGGGCTTAGAAAGAGGCATATATTTAGAGTTTTAGACATTTTTAAGAGTATTAATATAACAACGTTGATTGTGCAAAGTTGGGGAATGGGTAAAGGCATTTTCTATCTTTTTAAACAAACAAAAAAAATCAAGTAGATTGTCCCTTCAATCATGCCATGATTAATACAATCTTCACATATACATACATTTATACCTGTTTGTTGCTAGACAATATCATAAGAATACCAGGCAATATACATCATATACAAAAATTAAAAGCAATCCGTCTAAACATGACACATTTTTTAAAGAAAATTGTAAGAATTAGATGCATTTAAAATATGGTGCCACTTGGTGGCACTTCATTGATTGTGTTTGGCATATGTGGATACATCTGGAAGTCATTGCTAGTTTTTGTTGATGACCTAAATGGTACAGTAAAAGCTTTAAAATGGACCTTAACTTGGAGTGAGGAGTCTGTAAAGTTTTCTAGATACAGCTGCATATAAGGCTGCAAATAGTGAGAATTTAATGACTGACATTTATAACAAGCTAACAGATAAAAATAATTTATTACATTCTCAACATTTTCGTAATCCAACACTTTTAAACTCACTAGCCTGCAGCCCATGTGTACAAGTAGGATGTATAGTTAGTTATGCGAAATTGGTAAAAAAACAGACTTCAATCTATGGGGAAAAACATATTTAGAGAGAGGATATCCTACAAACTTAAAATTAATGTAAATTTTGATGCTAAAGTGCCCATTTTTAAAAAATTTGATTAAAAACAGGGGCTCTTTAATTAATCAAAATTTACATTTCACTCCTGTTGTGAAAAAAAAACTTACCTTTTAATCTTGACAGCAGCTCCAGCTACCTCCACCCATTGCAAAGCCTCTTCCTGGGTCTAAAATGAGGTATCCGGCTTCCTCCAATTACAGCGTTGAATCAGACACTGATTCCCCCGGGGGGGAAGCCGTGATTGGAGGATGACCTATCCATCATTTCTGACATCAGAAATGGCTTGCGACAACCGGAGGAAGCTGGAGCAGCTGTCAAGTTTAAAAGGTAAGTTTTTTTTCACAAGTGAAATGTAAATTTTGATGAATTAAAGTGCCCCTGTTTTTATTCGAATTTTTAAAAAACTGGACACTTTAGCATCAAAATTTACATTCACTTTAATTGATAAATAACTTGAATATGTAAAACAAGAGATTACAAATAGTAAGTTGTCAAAAAAGATAACAAAAAGAGAGACTATGTCCCAAATGATTAATATTTGTATCTAAATAGAGCTCATATAGTAAAAAGAACAGTCAATCAGTAGGAGTGTATAGAGGGATTGCAACAATGGTGCTATTGATATTTTTAAGACTACACTGATAATGACATATAAGAGGGTAACTCACTTTGGAGATAGATTAGTAAACACAAATATAGGTGTACTAAACAACAAGGAGGTCGATATATTACATCTAAAAATAATGGTTGTTTCCCATGTTTATATTGTTCAAACTGTATTTCTGTAATTAAAGGTTCTATAATAACCGAGTGTAGAAGTGGTCATAAATATCAGATTAAGGATCATTATACATTTAACACGTTATGTAATTTATCTAATTAAAAAATCTTCATAGGGGAAACAATTAGGAGAATAAAAGAAAGAATTAATGAGCACAAAACTGTTTTCTTAGTGAAATCGCTCAACTTGTAATATCAGCGCAATGAAAAAGGCTTGCGAAAACACATCGTTTGTGCAAAACCGTTTGCGCCTCACTTGTAATCTAGCACTATGAGTTTAATGTCCCTTTAAATACATATTAACAGGAGACTTGCCTTATAATATTATTTTTTTTTTGTTTGCTTGAAATGAACATATCTGAGTGTGAAAACTTTATCACCTTGTTTGCTGCAATAGCAAAACTCCTTCACCAGTTGCCTTGTTTGCGAGTAATCTGGACTTAAAGGGACACTAAACCCAAAAAAAATATTTCATGATTTAGAAAGAGCATGCAATTTTAAACAACATTCTAATTTACTTTTATTATCTAATTTGCTTAATTCTCTTGATATTCTTTGCTGTAAAGCATATCTAGATATGCTTAGTAGCTGCTGATAGGTAGATGCACATAGATGCCTTGTGTGATTGGCTCACCCATGTGCATTGCTATTTCTTCAACAAAGGATATTTAAAGAATGAAGCAGATTAGATAATTGAAGTAAATTGGAATGTTATTTAAAATTGTATTCTCTATCTGAATCATGAAAGAAAATTTTGGGATTTAGTGTCGCTTTAAGCTTGACACTCATTCTATTAGCAAACCATTTTTTTGTATCTTACCACCTATGCTGAGGTCAGTTAGAAACATGTGGCAGAGCAAGGCTTGTGAAGTCTTCATTGTGCATTTGTAATTCTCAGAATTTGAAAAGGCTCACGGTTTTCAGTTAAAGGGAAACTGAACCTGAACCTAAATTTTATCTTTCAGGATTCAGGATACAGGCAATTTTAAGCAACTTTCTAATTTACTCCTTTTATTATTTTTTCTTTATTCTCTTGCTTTCTTTATTTGAAAAGCAAGAATGTAAGTTTAGATGTCGGCCCATTTTTGATTCACATCCTGGGTTGTGCTTGCTGATTGGTGGCTAAATGCTCTCCAGGGTGCTGAACCAAAAATTGGCTGGCTCCTTAGCTTAGATGCCTTCTTTTTCAAATAAAGATAGCAAGAGAAAGAAAAAAAAATTGATAATAGGAGTAAATTAGAAAGTTGCTTAAAATTGCTTGCTCTATCTGAATCATGAAAGAAAAAAATTGAGTTTAGTATCCCTTTAACCTCTTAACGACCTAGGACGTGTCAGGCACGTCCTGCAAAAAGTGTCAGTTAATGACCAAGGACGTGCCTGATACGTCCTCTGGGGTTTCAAGCGGTGAAATCGATCGTGGTCACTTCCTGCCACTTTCAAGGTATTGCAGTGATGCCTCGATATTGAGGCATCACTATAATACCTTTTTTAAGCATCCGATGCAGAGAGAGCCACTCTGTGGCCCTCTCTGCATCAGCCCATCGCTGGAGGATATCCAGATCCTGTCTTTCTGTTTATCCTGGAGCGCGCAAAGGGGTGGGAGCGTGTGTGTGCGCGCGTGCGCGCATGCTAAATTAGGTTCAAGTCAAAGTAGGGAGAGGTTGTTCTATCAAAAACTAAAGGCAGAGGGAGGGGGGGGGAATGTTGGGAAAGGGATCTGGGAGGGGGGCAGGGTATTGAGGCATCATTGCAATACCTTTTTGGTAATGGGGGATCCTACACTTCAGATGAAATATAAAAAAAAATCTTTAAAAAAAATAAATAAAACACCTTTATTTCTCTTGTAAGGTGTATCCAGTCCACGGATCATCCATTACTTGTGGGATATTCTCATTCCCAACAGGAAGTTGCAAGAGGACACCCACAGCAGAGCTCTAATATAGCTCCTCCCCTAACTGTCATACCCAGTCATTCTCTTGCAACTCTCAACAAGCTAGGATGTTGTAGGAGAGAGTGGTTAAGTATAGTTAGTTTATTTTCTTCAATCAAAAGTTTGTTATTTTTAAATAGTACCGGAGTTGTGCTATTTTATCTCAGGCAGTAAATAGAAGAAGAATCTGCCTGAGGTTTCTATGATCTTAGCAGGTTGTAACTAAGATCCATTGCTATTCTCACATATGTCTGAGGGGATTACACAGATGAGGTAATTTCAGCGAGAGAATGGCGTGAAGTTTATTCTGCTATCAGGTATGTGCAGTTATAATTTTTTCTAGAGATGGAAAACACTAGAAAATGCTGCTGATACCGGATTAATGTAAGCTAAGCCTGAATACAGTGATTTAATAACGACTGGTATCATGCTTACTCCCAGGGGTAATACCCTTATGATATTGCAATATAAACGTTTGCTGGCATGTTTAATCGTTTTTATATATGCATTGGTGATAAAACTTTATTGGGGCCTAGTTTTTTCCACATGGCTGGCTTAAATTTTGACTAGAAACAGTTTTACTGAGGCTTTCCACTGTTATAGTATAAAAGTTACAGAATACACATGAACAGTGTACAGCTCCACAGTATCACAGGTGCAGGTGGTGAGAGGGACTGTCAACCTCGATAATATGTAGAAAAATAGAAAATCCACAGCACCACTGTAAGTTTTCAATGCTTTATTGAGACATCTTTATCCCATGCAGGTACAAAGTAGATAGGCAGCAACGTTTCGGGATGTTATCCCTTAATCATGCTAATGAGCCTCATCTGTTGAGGTACATTTATAGGCCTACATATTAACCCCATGTATAATGTTACAAAGTGATTTCTATCACCTAACACTACCACCTAGTGGTTACAAAAATTATTACAATGTTAAACACAAGTAAAGTTAAAAACAATATACAATTTACCTATTCATATGTTGTTAAAATACATATAATTTCTTACCAATACTTGATTTTTACAATGTAATTCATTATCTAAGGACTATTGCAATTTTTTTATACTACATAAGTATATATTACAGAAACACTTTAAGGTCCAGTTCTCTATTAATGCCTTTAGGAATTAGAGCATCCAATTTATATATCCAGTATGACTCCTTTTGTTTTAATATGGTTTCCCTATTGCCCCCTCTTCTTAAATTATCCACTCCATCAATTATTTGCCACCTTAACTGACTTATATTGTGGCCTGCACTCAAGAAGTGACATGATACAGGGGCTTCTTGGTCCCCACATCTGATATTGGATCTGTGTTGACTCATCCTATCTCGTACCCTTCTGGTGGTCTCACCGATATAGATTTTGGAACACGGGCATTTAATGAGGTATACGACATAGGATGAGTCACACGTATAGAAATTGTTAATGCTAAAAAAATTTCCCGTTTGGGGATGTTGAAATTCTGTCCCTTTAATAACTGCACTACAGCTTGCACAGCCCAAACATGGAAAGGTTCCATAACTCTTTTTAGTTATGTATTTCTGTTTCTTCCTAGATCCTAAATCATTTCTAACTAGAATGTCCCCCAGGTTTTGAACCCTGCGGTATGCCATCATTGGTGGGTTTTTAAAGGATACAACATCCATATTGCAATTTTTCAAAATGTGCCAGTGTCTGGATATAATGTTTCTAATTTCTCTATTGATGGGGTTAAACTGTGTTACACACACTACCCTCTCTTCATTCTCTTTCTTAGAAACACTAATTTCTTTCTCCTCCGGCTCCTGAACCCTTTTAATCTCACTTTCAATCAATTTCACAGGGTATCCCCTTTGTATGAATTTATCCCCCATTTCTTGAAGTCTATTCTTGACTAGTGATTCTTCATTGACTATCCTTTTCACTCTTTTAAATTGGCTACGTGGTAGGGAATTTTTTAAGGGTTCATTATGGAAGCTCTCATACCTTAGTAAAGTATTTCTGTCTGTTTCCTTTCGGTGTAAATCAATCTTAAAGTTACAAGTTTCCTTATCAATATGTATTACTGTGTCCAAGAATACCACCTTTTCTTCACTGAAGGTTAATGTGAATTTTAAATTATTAACAGCCAGATTTAGTTCATCAACAAATGCCACTAGGGTACCAACGTCACCCCACCATACGCCAAATATATCATCTATGAAGCGCCACCATGACGCTCCATACTTAATGAACAACTCATTTTCATATACAAATTTTTCTTCAACACTATTCATGAATATATTGGCGTATGCTGGGGCGACGTTGGACCCCATGGCTGTGCCTCTTATTTGGAGAAACCAGTCATCCTGAAACAGGAAGTAGTTATTATATAATACCATTCTTAACAAACTCTCAAAGAACAGTATTTGAGCCTCATTATATAATGTAGAATTTCTGAGTGCCAAAATGCATGCACCTATGCCACTTTCATGATTAATTACCGTATATAGACTACTTACATCAAGTGTATACAAAATACATTTTGCTTTATCCAATGGTAAACCTTTTAATTTTTCAATAAAATCATTTGTATCCTTAATGTATGATGTTATTTTCTGTACCTCTGGCTGCAAAATTCTATCCAGATAAGTAGCTATATTAGTAAAGACTGACTCAATTCCTGCCACAATTGGCCGCCCAGGGGGTTCTGATAAACTTTTATGTATTTTTGGGACTGTATAAAAGATTGGAGTTTTAGGCCAATCCACATATAGATATTCACATAATTTTTTGTCTATAATGCCAATCTTAGATGCCCAGTTTAACACTCTTTTTATTTCTGCCTGTATTTTAATCACTGGGTTACTCTGTAATGGCTTATAGGTATTAGCATCTCCCAATTGTTGTTTAATTTCTGTGACATAATAGTTGGTATCTAAAACTACGGTGGCTCCTCCCTTGTCTGCTCTCCTTATCAATATATCTTTTTCTTTAAGTGTATCTATGGCTTTCTTCTGTGATGCTGTTAAATTAGGTTTATATCTCTGGGTTTTTTTTTACTTAATGCTGTTATATTTAGCCTTTAATTTCATCATATCACATTTGACCAATTCAATGTAAGTTTCCACACTATTATTACCCTGGGTTGGTATGTAAGTACTTTTCTTATATAAACCAGTAGATTTTAAAGTTAGCATATTCCCTCTAGGAGTAACAGTGTTATTAATCATTCGTGGACTCTCATTAAACATACATTTTAATCTTAGTGTCCGAAAAAATCTGTATAGGTCTTTCTCTAATTCAAAAAAATTAATGTCTTTTACCGGACAAAATGACAATCCTTTTTCTAATGTCTCGTACTCACTATCTTGCAGAGTCTTACTTGAGATATTAATCACTGTGGGCTCTTCTTTTTCGCCTTGTTGGCTTTCCTCCTCGGCTGGTATCTGCGGTCTTTCTCCATGCCGCTTGTGTTTGCGGCCGCCTCTGTGGCGCTTCCTGATGACGTCAGCGATTCGTCGCTCGACTCTAAAAAACTTTGCCCATCTGACGATTCAGTGCTGCTGGCTCTGTTTCCACCATCTTTGAACTTCTCTTTGCCTTGATTTCGATTGGCCCTCTGTGTTTTACCGGCCCCTCTTCTCCTCCAATGTGTAGGCTCACATCTCCATCTGTAGACATGCCCCTGGAGGTAATCCATTTCGTCTCGCTGGAATTTTAACCTCTTCTGTTCCTGCAGCTCTTTCTTCAAGGTATAAAAGTTACAGTTGGTGCAGTTAAAATTATAAACTGTGACATCCAGCTTCCCTCAGGAGTCCCCTGTATGCTATAGGACATCTCTAAAGGGCTCAAAGGCTTTCCAAAGTCGTTTATTGGGGAAGGTAGGACCACAGCTTGCTGTGGCAGTTGGTTGTGACTGTTAAAAAAAACAAACAAAAAAACACGTCTATTTCGTTTTTTTTTTATCCGTTTTTTGAACTAAGGAGTTAATCATCCATTTGCAAGTGGATGCAATGCTCTGCTAGCCTATTACATACACTGTAAAAATTTCGTTTGATTTACTGCATTTTTTCACTGTTTTTCAAATTCTGACAAAATTTGTTTCTCTTAAAGGCACAGTACCATTTGTTTATATTTGCTTGTTAACTTGATTTAAAGTGTTTTCCAAGCTTGCTAGTCTCATTGCTAGTCTGTATAAACATGTCTGACATAGAAGAAACTCCTTGTTCATTATGTTTAAAAGCCATGGTGGAACCCCCTCTTACAATGTGTACCAAATGTACTGATTTCATTTTATGCAATAAAGATCATATTCTGTTTTTAAAAAAATTATCACCAGAGGAATCTGACGAGGGGAAAGTTATGCCGACTAACTCTCCCCACGTGTCAGACCCTTTGACTCCCGCCCAAGGGACTCACGCTCAAATGGCGCCAAGTACATCTAGGGCGCCCATAGCGTTTACTTTACAAGACATGGCGGCAGTCATGGATAATACACTGTCAGCGGTATTAGCCAAACTACCTGAACTTAGAGGTTAGCGAGATAGCTCTGGGGTGAGACAAAATGCAGAGCATACTGACGCTTTAAGAACCATGTCTGATACTGCCTCACAATATGCAGAAGCTGAGGAAGGAGAGCTTCAGTCAGTGGGTGATGTTAATGACTCAGGAAAGATACCTGATTCTAATATTTCTACATTTAAATTTAAGCTTGAACACCTCCGCGTGTTACTTAGGGAGGTTTTAGCTGCTCTGAATGACTGTGATACCATTGCAGTGCCAGAGAAATTTTGTAGACTGGATAAATGCTTTGCAGTGCCGGTGTGTACTGATGTTTTTCCAATACCTAAAAGGTTTACAGAAATTAATAAGGAATGGGATAGACCAGGTGTGCCGTTCTCTTCCCCTCCTATTTTTTCCAATAGACGCCACCACACGGGACTTATGGCAGACAGTCCCTAAGGTGGAGGGAGTAGTTTCTACTCTAGCAAAGCGTACTACTATCCCTGTCGAGGACAGTTGTGCTTTTTTAGAGCCAATGGATAAAAAATTAGAGGTTACCTTAAGAAAATATTTATTCAACAAGGTTTTATCCTACAGCCCATTGCATGCATTGCCCCTGTCACTGCTGCTGCGGCGTACTGGTTTGAGTCTCTGGAAGAGGCTTTACAGGTAGAGACTCCATTGGATGACATACTTGGCAAACTTAGAGCACTTAAGCTAGCCAATTATTTTATTTCTGATGCCATTGTTCATTTGAATAAACTAACGGCTAAGAATTCTGGTTTTGCTATACAGGCGCGCAGAGCGCTATGGCTTAAATCATGGTCAGCTGACGTGACTTTAAAATCTAAGCTACTTAACATTCCCTTCAAGGGGCAGACCCTATTCGGGCCTGGTTTGAAGGAGATTATTGCTGATATCACGGGAGAAAAAAGTTGTGCCCTTCCTCAGGACAGGTCCAAATCTAGGGCCAAACAGTCTAATTTTCGTGCCTTTCGAAACTTCAAGGCAGGTGCGGCATCAACTTCCTCTAATAATAAACAAGAGGGAACTTTTGCTCAATCCAAGACGGTCTGGAGACCAAACCAGACCTGGAAAAAAGGTAAGCAGGTCAAAAAGCCTGCTGCTGCCTCTAAGACAGCATGAAGGAACGACCCCCTATCCGGTAACGGATCTAGTAGGGGGCAGACTTTCACTCTTCGCCCAGGCGTGGGCAAGAGATGTTCAGGATCCCTGGGCGTTGGAAATTATATCCCAGGGATATCTTCTGGACTTCAAAGCTTCCCCCCCAAAAGGGAGATTTCACCTTTCACAATTATCTGCAAACCAGATAAAGAGTGAGGCATTCTTACACTGTGTACGAGACCTCCTAGTTATGGGAGTGATCCATCCAGTTCCAAAGGAGGAACAGGAACAGGGTTTTTACTCAAATCTGTTTGTGGTTCCCAAAAAAGAGGGAACCTTCAGACCGATTTTGGATCTAAAGATCTTAAACAAATTCCTCAAAGTTCCGTCGTTTAAGATGGAAACTATTCGTACCATCCTACCACTGATCCAGGAGGGTCAATATATGACTACAGTGGATCTAAAGGATGCTTATCTTCACATTCCGATACACAAAGATCATCATCGGTTTCTCAGGTTTGCCTTTCAAGACAGGCATTACCAGTTGTAGCTCTTCCCTTTGGATTAGCTACAGCCCCAAGAATCTTTACAAAGGTTCTAGGGTCGCTTTTGGCGGTCCTAAGGCCGTGGGGCATAGCAGTAGCCCCTTATTTAGACGACATCCTGATACAGGCGTCAAACTTCCAAATTGCCAAGTCTCATACGGACGTAGTACTGGCATTTCTGAGGTCGCATGGGTGGAAAGTGAACGAGGAAAAGTGTTCTCTATCCCCACTCACAAGAGTTTCCTTTCTAGATTCTGTAGAAATGAAAATTTACCTTGACGGAGTCCAGGTTATCAAAGCTTCTAAATTCCTGTCGGGTTCTTCATTCCATTCCGCGCCCTTTGGTGGCTCAGTGTATGGAAGTAATCGGCTTAATGGTAGCGGCAATGGACATAGTGCCGTTTGCACGCTTACATCTCAGACCGCTGCAACTATGCAGGCTCAGTCAGTGGAGCGGTGATTACACAGATTTGGCCCCTCAACTGAATCTGGACCAAGAGACCAGGGATCCTCTTCCCTGGTGGCTATCTCGGGTCCATCTGTCCAAAGGTATGACCTTTGCAGGCCAGATTGGACTATTGTAACAACAAATGCCAGCCTTCTAGGTTGGGGTGCAGTCTGGAACTCCCTGAAGGCTCAGGGATCGTGGACTCAGGAGGAGTCTCTCCTTCCAATGAATATTCTGGAACTAAGAGCGATATTCAAGGCTCTTCAGGTTTGGCCTCAGTTAGCAACTCTGAGGTACATCAGATTTCAGTCGGTCAACATCACGACTGTAGCTTACATCAACCATCGAGGGGGAACAAGAAGTTCCCTAGAGATGTTAGAAGTTTCAAAAATAATTCACTGGGCAGAGATTCACTCTTGCCACCTATCAGCTATCCATATCCCAGGTGTAAAGCACTGGGAGGCAGATTTTCTAAGTCGTCAGACTTTTCATCCGGGAGAGTGGGAACTCCATCCGGAGGTATTTGCACAACTGGTTCTCCGTTGGGGCAAACCAGAACTGGATCTCATGGCGTCTCGCCAGAACGCCAAGCTTCCGTGTTACGGATCCAGGTCCAGGGATCCCAAGGCGACACTGATAGATACTCTAGCAGTGCCCTGGTCTTTCAACCTGGCTTATGTGTTTCCACCGTTTCCTCTGCTCCCTCGACTGATTGCCAAGATCAAGCAGGAGAGAGCATCAGTGATTCTGATAGCACCTGCGTGGCCACGCAGGACCTGGTATGCAGATCTAGTGGACATGTCATCCTTTCCACCATGGTCTCTGCCTCTGAGACAGGACCTTCTACTTCAGGGTCCTTTCAACCATCCAAATCTAATTTCTCTGAGGCTGACTGCCTGGAGATTGAATGCTTGATTTTATCAAAGCGTGGCTTCTCCGAGTCAGTTATTGATACAGGCACGAAAGCCTGTCACCAGGAAAATTTACCATAAGGTATGGCGTAGATATCTTTATTGGTGTGAATCCAAGGGTTACTCATGGAGTAAGGTCAGGATTCCTAGGATTTTATCTTTTCTCCAAGAAGGTTTGGAAAAAGGATTGTCAGCTAGTTTCTTAAAGGGACAGATTTTTGCTCTGTCTATTCTTTTGCACTAGCGTCTGGCAGATGTTCCAGACGTTCAGGCATTTTGTCAGGCTGTAGTTTGAATCAAGCCTGTGTTTAAACCTGTTGCTCCACCATGGAGCTTAAACTTGGTTCTTAAGGTTCTTCAAGGAGTTCCGTTTGAACCTCTTCATTCCATAGATATCAAACTTTTATCTTGGAAAGTTCTTTTTTTTTTTTTTTTGGTAGCTATTTCCTCGGCTCGTAGAGTCTCTGAGCTATCTGCCTTACAATGTGATTCTCCTTATCTGATTTTTCATACGGATAAGGTAGTCCTGCGTACCAAACCTGGGTTCTTACCTAAGGTGGTATCTAACAAGAATATCAATCAAGAGATTGTGGTTCCATCCTTGTGTTACACAATCTGGACGTGGTCTGTGCTTTAAAGTTTTACTTACAAGCTACTAAAGATTTTCGTCAAACATCTGCTTTGTTTGTTGTCTACTCTGGACAGAGGAGAGGTCAAAAGGCTTTGGCAACCTCTTTTTCTTTTTGGCTAAGAAGCTTAATCCGCTTAGCCTATGAGACTGCTGGACAGCAGCCTCCTGAAAGGATTACAGCTCATTCCACTAGAGCTGTGGCTTCCACTTGGGCCTTTAAAAATGAGGCTTCTGTTGAACAGATTTGCAAGGCGGCGACTTGGTCTTCGCTTCATACTTTTTCAAAATTTTACAAATTTGATACTTTTACTTCTTCGGAGGCTATATTTTGGAGACAGGTTTTACAGGCAGTGGTTTCTTCCATTTAAGTTCCTGCCTTGTCCCTCCCTTCATCCGTGTACTTTAGCTTTGGTATTGGTATCCCACAAGTAATGGATGATCCGTGGACTGGATACACCTTACAAGAGAAAACACAATTTATGCTTACCTGATAAATTTATTTCTCTTGTGGTGTATCCAGTCCACGGCCCGCCCTGTCATTTTAAGGCAGGTAATTTTTAAATTTAAACTACAGTAACCACTACACCCTATGGTTCCTCCTTTCTCGGCTTGTTTTCGGTCGAATGACTGGCTATGACAGTTAGGGGAGGAGCTATATTACAGCTCTGCTGTGGGTGTCCTCTTGCAACTTCCTGTTGGGAATGAGAATATCCCACAAGTAATGGATGATCCGTGGACTGGATACACCACAAGAGAAATAAATTTATCAGGTAAGCATAAATTGTGTTTTTTATACTTGTAGACTTTCTGCCTGTACTTAAGATGGGGTTGACAATTGTGAGGTGGGGGAGGGAAGAGAGCTTTTTGTGGGGGTCAGGGAGGGATCAGAGGGTGGGATGTGTCAGGTGGGAGGCTGATCTCTACACTAAAGCTACAATTAACCCTACAAGCTACCTAATTAACCCCTTAATTGCTGGGCATAATACAAATGCGGTGCGTAGCGGCCTTCTAATTACCAAAAAGCAATGCCAAAGCCATATATGTCTGCTATTTCTGAACAAAGGGGATCCCAGAGAAACATTTACAACCATTTGTGTCATAATTGCACAAGCTGTTTGTAAATACTTTCAGTGAGAAACCAAAAGTTTGTGAAAGAGTTAACAATTTTTTTTAGTTGATCCCATTTGACAGTGAAATAGTGGCATGAAATATACAAAAAATGGGCCTAGATCAATACTTTGGGTTTTCTACTAAAAAATAAATATTTTTTATATAGTTATTTATATAACTATCGCTAATTTTGAAAAAAAAAAAAATGGTTTGGAAAGAGCAAAGTGCTACTTGTACTTATTGTCCTATAACTTGCAAAAAAAGCAAAGAACATGTAAACATTGGGTATTTCTAAACTCAGGACAAAATGTAGAAATGCGTAAGAGATTTTAGGGGTCATAGTTAGAAAAAGTGTGTGTTTTTTTTTCAATTATTTCATCATATTTTATATTTTTTTTTTATAGTAAATTATAAGATATGATGAAAATAATGTTATCTAACTTTATCTAAACACAAACACTGCAGAAATGTGAAAATAGCCCTGGTCCTTAAGGGTAAGAAAATTGAAAAATGGTCTGGTCAATAAGGGGTTAAATTACATGAAAAAGGGAAGAATAAATAATGACGGTATGTTATTTTTTTTTACTAGGCATCAATTAAAATTTGAAAGTTTTTCATGTGGTGGGTAACCCTCGTCCTGAAAGGTTACAGCTATTTCTATTAAGCTTTTTTTCTGCCATCATTACCTTTAAAACGGTATGGTCGTACGCACTGCAACATGACATTGCACATATATGCAGGGACACTGACTCCTTTATTTCCGTACCTTAGATTTAGAACAAGCAAGCAGAGTCACAGCTATGAAAACAGATACAGAAATAGTCATTTCAGAAGTTGTAGAGCTGATTTGGAGGCTAGAAGCAGACCGTCAAGAAGCAGAGGGATCTTTTAAGTTGGAGGAAAAGAAGAAGCAGGCATTGATCGTAAAAATTGATGCACTTTCTTTGTGGAAGCTTCAGCATTTTCCTGGATCTGTTCAGAAAGGTAAACGTTAATCCTTATATTGATTACTTAAAGGGACACTCAGGTTAAATAAAATTTTCATGATTCAGATACAGCATGTCATTTTAAACAACTTTCCAATTTACTTCCATTAAAAAAAATGCGCACAGTCTTTTATATTTACAATTTTTGAGTCACCAGATCCTACTGAGCATGTGCAAGAATTCACAGACTATACGTATATGCATTTGTGATTGGCTGATTGCTATCACATGGTACAAGGGGAGTGGAAATATACATAACTTTGAAATTTGTTATAAAAAAATCTGCTACTCATTTGAAGTTCAGACTAAGTGCTAATGCATTGTCTTGTTATCTTGCATTTGTTGATTATGCAAATCTAATGTGTTGACTGGTCCTTTAAAGGGACAGTACACTGTACAATTGTTTTTATATGAATGTATTTTCAATGACTCGTTATACCAGCTGCAGAGTATAAAATGTATGAGAAATTGCATTTTTCAGGTTTATTTGTGTATATGAAGTAGCTGGTTTTGTGCTTTTAAACCACAGCCTATTACAATGGGTTTAGCTTCAGGTAATATCATATCTCATTATGTTATCACTTTGTGTACACACACTTGCTTCCTTATCTTATAATTGTCTGGAAAACTAAAGCTCAATACATAGAGAAAACAATGGAAAATTATCATTTTATTACTCAACTATCATGCCCCCCGCTGAGAGTGAAATCTCTTCTGCTGGCTGTGTTTACTTAGGCTATTCAATAGAATATACTCCAGTATAGAAACTTTCAGTATAGGTTGGGAAACCTCAGGCTAAATCAGCTATTTTAAATGCCAAAATAGGGGTAAAGGAGCTACTTGTAAATAATTTAAAACACTCCAGCAGGTAAAATGAATCATTGGGAACAATTTAAAGGGGAGAACATTTTTGGGCGAACTGTCCCTTTAAGAGGCTGGTTTGTTGATTAATTCATTAAATAATTGAATTTGTACATCAAAGCTTTACAGCTATGTCTGTTATCAATCGTGTACAAAAAGAACTGTTTACCCAGTTTATGTAGTGCCGCAGGGGGATTTATATACACTGTAAATATGAGTAGGGGTTTTACAGTAGCATTTGAAAATGTTTTGTTCATCGTATAGAATTCATAATGTAGCGGAGTCCATTAAAGGGACATGGAACACAGTTTCAGATAGAATATACAGTTTAAAACAACTTTCTAATTTAATTCTATTATCACATTTTCTTCGTTAACTTGGTATCTGTTGTTGAAAAGCAGCAATGTAAGCTTAGAAATGTGCATGTGTCTGGAGCACTATATGGTAGCAGTTTGGCAAGAATGTTATCCATTTGCAAGAGCACTAGATGACAGCACTATTTCCTGCCTTATAGTTCTCCAGATACCTACGTAGGTACCTCTTCAACAAAGAATACCATGGGAATGAATCAAATTTGATAATAGTAAATTGGAAACTTTTTAAACATTGTATGCTCTGTCTGAATTACAAAAGGAAATGTTTGAGTTTCATATCTTTAACTTGCATTTGTACAGTGATTCTTATTTATACTTCCTATGGGAGGATTTGTGTCAGGAAATATTAGAAGCATATTTACATTCTAAGGTGTTCTCTATGTTATGCACCTAAACTATGTGTAAGAGGCATCAGAGAAGTTAGGAACTAGAAAGATTAGGAAATATATTTACCTCCTTTTAAAAGACAGAGAATTCAGCAATATATTTAAAACCCCAAATTTTTCTTTCATGATTCAGATAAAGAAAACATTTTTAAAAAAATTCCAATTTACTTCTATTATCAAATTTGCTTCACTCATGCATAACACTGTGGCAAAACTGCTGCTATATAGTGCTGCAGACACGTGCACTCTCCTTAGCTTACTTTCCTGCTTTTAAACAAAGAATAAGAACGTTTTAATTTTATAGTAGAAGTAAATTAGAAACTTGTTTAAAATGATATGTTCTCTCTGAATTATGAAATAATTGTTTTGGGTTTTATGTCCCTTTAAAGATACAGGGGATTTCTCCTGTTAAGTGTGGTCAGTCCACGGGTCATCATTACTTCTGGGATATTATCTCCTCCCCTACAGGAAGTGCAAGAGGATTCACCCAGCAGAGCTGCTATATAGCTCCTCCCCTCTACGTCACCTCCAGTCATTCTCTTGCACCCAACGAATAGATAGGATGTGTGAGAGGACTGTGGTGATTTAATTAGTTTATTACCTTCAATCAAAAGTTTGTTATTTTATAATAGCACCGGAGTGTGTTATTCATTCTCTGGTAGAATTTGAAGAAGAATCTACCTGAGTTTTTTTCTATGATTTTAGCCGGAGTAGTTAAGATCATATTGCTGTTTCTCGGCCATCTGAGGAGAGGTAAACTTCAGATCAGGGGACAGCGGGCAGATTAATCTGCAAAGAGGTATGTAGCAGTTTGTTATTTTCTGACATGGAATTGATGAGAAAATCCTTCCATACCGTTATAATGTAAACTCAGCCTTAAATGCAGTAGATGTAGCTGGTATCAGGCTGTCATGTATGTATATTTTACACTTCAGTATTCTGGGGGATGGTACTTCACTGGATTATACTGTATGCATAGACTTAACCTAATTTGCAGGGACTTGCAATAGGTTTTAAATAACAATTAATTTATTGAGGTTAAACGTTTTTTTGCTGGCATGTAAAAACGTTTATTTCTCTGAGGTACTGGGTGAAAAAATGTTTTGGGCACTATTTTCTCCACTTGGCAATAGTTTTGTTTAATTTAAAGCAGTTCACTGATCTCTCTCACTGTTATGTGTGAGGGGGAGGGGCCATTTTTGGCGCTTTTACTACGCATCAAAAAATCTCAGTCAGAGGTTCATTTTCTTCCTGCATGATCCGGTTCATCTTACAGAACTCAGGGATCTCCAAAGCCTTGTTTGAGGGAGGTAATCATCACAGCAGAGCTGTGAAGAGTGTAGTTTACTGTGATAAAAAACGTTTTTTTGTGTATTTTTTCTGCTGCCAGGGTTAGTTATCCTTGCTAATGGGAACAATCCTTTGCTAAAATTGTTTATTCCTTACAAAGATTTGATGCTATAACTTAGTTATTTTCAACTGTCATAATTTTTTCTGTGCTTCTTATAAGCACAGTTCGTTTTCATATTATTGTAAATTACTTAAAAAGCATTTCCAAGTTGCTAGTTAATTGCTAGTGTGTTAAACATGTCTGATTCAGAGGAAGATACATGTGCTATATGTGCTAATGCCAAAGTGGAGCCCAATAGAAATTTATGTACTAACTGTATTGATGCTACTTTAAATAAGAGTCAATCTGTACAAATTGAACATATTTCACCAGACAACGAGGGGAGAGTTATGCCGACTAACTCGCCTCACGTGTCAGTACCTACATCTCCCGCTCGGGAGGTGCGTGATATTGTAGCGCCGAGTACATCTGGGCGGCCATTTCAAATCACATTACAGGATATGGCTACTGTTATGACTGAAGTTTTGGCTAAATTACCAGAACTTAGAGGCAAGCGTGATCACTCTGGGGTGAGAACAGAGTGCGCTGATAATATTAGGGCCATGTCAGACACTGCGTCACAGGCGGCAGAACATGAGGACGGAGAACTTCATTCTGTGGGTGACGGTTCTGATCCAAATAGATTGGATTCAGATATTTCAAACTTTAAATTTAAGCTGGAAAACCTCCGTGTATTACTAGGGGAGGTGTTAGCGGCTCTGAATGATTGTAACACAGTTGCAATACCAGAGAAAATGTGTAGGTTGGATAAATATTTTGCGGTACCGGCGAGTACTGATGTTTTTCCTATACCTAAGAGACTTACTGAAATTGTTACTAAGGAGTGGGATAGGCCCGGTGTACCGTTCTCACCCCCTCCGATATTTAGAAAAATGTTTCCAATAGACGCCACCACACGGGACTTATGGCAAACGGTCCCTAAGGTGGAGGGAGCAGTTTCTACTTTAGCTAAGCGTACCACTATCCCGGTGGAGGATAGCTGTGCCTTTTCTGATCCAATGGATAAAAAATTAGAGGGTTACCTTAAGAAAATGTTTGTTCAACAAGGTTTTATATTGCAACCTCTTGCATGTATTGCGCCTGTTACGGCTGCAGCAGCATTTTGGTTTGAGTCTCTGGAAGAGACACTTCAATCATCTACACTAGATGAGATTACAGACAAACTTAGAACCCTTAAGTTAGCTAACTCATTTATTTCAGATGCCGTAGTACATTTAACTAAACTTACGGCTAAGAATTCCGGATTTGCCATTCAGGCACGCAGAGCACTGTGGCTAAAATCCTGGTCAGCTGATGTTACTTCCAAATCTAAATTGCTTAATGTACCCTTCAAAGGGCAAACCTTGTTCGGGCCCGGGTTGAAGGAGATTATCGCTGACATTACAGGAGGTAAAGGCCATGCCCTGCCTCAGGACAAAGCCAAACCTAGGGCTAGACAGTCTAATTTTTGTTCCTTTCGTAATTTCAAAGCAGGAACAGCATCAACCTCCTCTGCACCAAAACAGGAAGGAGCTGTTGCTCGCTACAGACAAGGCTGGAAACCTAACCAGTCCTGGAACAAGGGCAAGCAGGCCAGGAAACCTGCTGCTGCCCCTAAGACAGCATGAATCGAGGGCCCCCGATCCGGGACCGGATCTAGTAGGGGGCAGACTTTCTCTCTTCGCCCAGGCTTGGGCAAGAGATGTTCAGGATCCCTGGGCGTTAGAGATCATATCTCAGGGATACCTTCTGGACTTCAAATCCTCTCCCCCAAGAGGGAGATTTCATCTGTCAAGGTTATCAACAAACCAAATAAAGAAAGCAGCGTTCCTACGCTGCGTACAAGATCTTTTATTAATGGAAGTGATCCATCCAGTTCCGCGGTCGGAACAAGGACAAGGGTTTTACTCAAATCTGTTTGTAGTTCCCAAAAAAGAGGGAACTTTCAGGCCAATCTTGGATTTAAAGATCTTAAACAAATTCCTAAGAGTTCCATCGTTCAAGATGGAAACGATTCGAACAATTCTGCCCATGATCCAAGAGGGTCAGTACATGACCACAGTGGATTTAAAGGATGCTTACCTTCACATACCGATTCACAGAGATCATTACCGGTATCTAAGGTTTGCCTTTCTAGACAGGCATTACCAGTTTGTAGCTCTTCTATTCGGACTGGCTACGGCTCCAAGGATCTTCACAAAGGTTCTGGGTACTCTTCTGGCGGTACTAAGACCGCGAGGAATTTCGGTAGCTCCGTACCTAGACGACATTCTGATACAAGCTTCAAGCTTTCAAACTGCCAAGTCTCATACAGAGTTAGTACTAGCATTTCTAAGGTCGCATGGATGGAAGGTGAACGAAAAGAAGAGTTCTCTCTTTCCACTCACAAGAGTTCCCTTCTTGGGGACTCTGATAGATTCTGTAGAAATGAAGATTTACCTGACAGAAGACAGGTTAACAAAGCTTCAAAATACATGCCGGGTCCTTCATTCCATTCAACACCCGTCAGTAGCTCAATGCATGGAGGTGATCGGCTTAATGGTAGCGGCAATGGACGTAGTACCTTTTGCACGCCTACATCTCAGACCGCTGCAATTGTGCATGCTAAGTCAGTGGAATGGGGATTACTCAGATTTGTCCCCCACTCTGAATCTGAATCAAGAGACCAGAAACTCTCTTCTATGGTGGCTTTATCGGCCACACCTGTCCAGGGGGATGCCATTCAGCAGGCCAGACTGGTCAATTGTAACAACAGACGCCAGCCTACTAGGTTGGGGCGCTGTCTGGAATTCTCTGAAGGCTCAGGGACTATGGAATCAGGAGGAGAGTCTCCTTCCAATAAACATTCTGGAATTGAGAGCAGTTCTCAATGCCCTTCTGGCTTGGCCCCAGTTAACAACTCGGGGGTTCATCAGGTTTCAGTCGGACAACATCACGACTGTAGCTTACATCAACCATCAGGGAGGGACAAGAAGCTCCCTAGCAATGATGAAAGTATCGAAGATAATTCGCTGGGCAGAGTCTCACTCTTGCCATCTGTCTGCAATCCACATCCCGGGAGTGGAGAACTGGGAGGCGGATTTCTTAAGTCGTCAGACTTTTCATCCGGGGGAGTGGGAACTTCATCCGGAGGTCTTTGCCCAGATACTTCGACGTTGGGGCAAACCAGAGATAGATCTCATGGCGTCTCATCAGAACGCCAAGCTTCCTCGCTACGGGTCCAGATCCAGGGATCCGGGAGCGGTTATGATAGATGCTTTGACAGCACCTTGGACCTTCGGGATGGCTTATGTGTTTCCACCCTTCCCGATGCTTCCTCGATTGATTGCCAGAATCAAGCAGGAGAGAGCATCAGTGATTCTAATAGCACCTGCATGGCCACGCAGGACTTGGTATGCAGATCTAGTGGACATGTCATCCTGTCCGCCTTGGTCTCTACCTCTGAAGCAGGACCTTCTGATTCAGGGTCCATTCAAACATCAAAATCTAACTTCTCTGAAGCTGACTGCTTGGAAATTGAACGCTTGATTTTATCAAAACGTGGGTTTTCTGAGACAGTTATTGATACCTTAATACAGGCTAGGAAGCCTGTTACCAGAAGGATTTACCATAAAATATGGCGTAAATACTTATATTGGTGCGAATCCAAGAGTTACTCATGGAGTAAGGTTAGGATTCCAAGGATATTGTCTTTTCTACAAGAAGGTTTAGAAAAGGGGTTATCCGCTAGTTCTTTAAAGGGACAGATTTCAGCTCTGTCCATTCTTTTGCACAAACGTCTGTCAGAAGTTCCGGACGTTCAAGCTTTTTGTCAGGCTTTAGCTAGGATCAAGCCTGTGTTTAAAACTGTTGCTCCACCATGGAGTTTGAACTTAGTTCTTAATGTTTTACAGGGTGTTCCGTTTGAACCCCTTCATTCCATTGATATCAAGTTGTTATCTTGGAAAGTTCTGTTTTTAATGGCTATTTCCTCAGCTCGAAGAGTCTCTGAGTTATCTGCCTTACATTGTGATTCTCCTTATCTGATTTTTCATTCAGACAAGGTAGTTCTGCGTACTAAACCTGGGTTCCTACCTAAGGTGGTCACTAACAGGAATATCAATCAAGAGATTGTTGTTCCATCCTTGTGTCCTAATCCTTCCTCGAAGAAGGAACGTCTGCTACACAATCTAGATGTAGTCCGTGCCCTGAAATTTTATCTACAGGCAACTAAGGAGTTTCGGCAAACGTCTTCCCTGTTTGTCGTTTATTCTGGCCAGAGGAGAGGTCAAAAAGCTTCGGCTACCTCTCTCTCGTTTTGGCTTCGTAGCATAATACGATTAGCCTATGAGACTGCTGGACAGCAGCCTCCTGAAAGAATTACAGCTCATTCTACTAGAGCTGTGGCTTCCACTTGGGCCTTTAAGAATGAGGCTTCTGTTGAACAGATTTGCAAGGCTGCAACTTGGTCTTCTCTTCATACTTTTTCCAAATTTTACAAATTTGACACTTTTGCTTCTTCGGAGGCTGTTTTTGGGAGAAAGGTTCTTCAGGCAGTGGTTCCCTCCGTATAAAGAGCCTGCCTGTCCCTCCCGTCATCCGTGTACTTTTGCTTTGGTATTGGTATCCCAGAAGTAATGATGACCCGTGGACTGACCACACTTAACAGGAGAAAACAAAATTTATGCTTACCTGATAAATTCCTTTCTCCTGTAGTGTGGTCAGTCCACGGCCCGCCCTGTTTTTTTATGGCAGGCTAAAGATTTTTTTGGATTATACTCCAGTCACCACTACACCCTTGGGCTTCTCCTTTCTCGTTGGTCCTTTGGTCGAATGACTGGAGGTGACGTAGAGGGGAGGAGCTATATAGCAGCTCTGCTGGGTGAATCCTCTTGCACTTCCTGTAGGGGAGGAGATAATATCCCAGAAGTAATGATGACCCGTGGACTGACCACACTACAGGAGAAAGGAATTTATCAGGTAAGCATAAATTTTGTTTTTAGTACTAAGTTACAGTCACTGGTACTGCTTAAGTGTATGCGTATATTTTGTACGTTAGATATGAAGAGTTTGTATACGTATATCAAACATGAAAATGGCATTGAAGTAATACGGTAACAACTAGTTCTAAATATAGCCCTAAACAAATAGATTGTTTGCAACAACTATTAAGGGTTATATTGTTTTGTAACTATTTTTTTATGGATACATGGTATATTCAAAAAAGAGGAATGTTGATGGGATCAAATGTCGCCTGATCATATGCCAATTTGGACATGAACCAATTTGTGCTCTGTAACCCTTTGTTTATACAGTTTGACGCCACCTGGTGGCAGTTCATTAATGACAAATTTGACATATGGTGGGGAGACTTAGATACCCTCAGACAATTTCTTGGTCAGTTGAATTTGGAAATGAATGTCTTAGTTTTAGTTTTCTCTGAACTACATTGAGGAAAGGATAGTATTTTGGATACAATGATTTAAAAACATACAGCTAGATTACGAGTTTTGCGTTAGAGGCTATGCGGTACTAACAAGCAGTTTTCTATCACCGCTTACTTACCTACAGCGCTGGTATAACGGGTTTTTACAAACCCATCGTTAAAAGACAAGAAGTGAGCGTTGAGCAAAATTTTTCTCATTACCGCAATTCAATACCAGCGCTGCTTAAGTCAGTGGTGAGCTGGTCGTACATGCTCGTGCACAATTTCCCCATAGGAGTCAACGGGGAGAGCCGGCTGAGAAAACACCTACAAAAAGCAGCATAAAACTCACTAACGCAGCCCCATTGATTCCTATGGGGAAATAAAATGTATGTCTACACCTAACACCCTAACATGAACCCCGAGTCTAAACACCCCTAATCTTACACTTATTAACCCCATAATCTGCCGCCCCCGACATCGCCGAGATCTGCATTATATTTATTAACCCCTAATCTTCCGCTCCGGACACCGCCGCCACCTATATTATACTTATGAACCCCTAATTTGCTGCCCCCAACATCGCCGCCACCTGCATTATATTTATTAACCCCTAATCTGCCGCCCCCAATGTCACCGCCACCTACCTACACTTATTAACCCCTAATCTGCCGCCCCAAATGCCGCTGCCGCCACCTACCTACACTTATTAACCCCAAATCTGCCGCCCCCAACGTCGCTGCCACTATACTAAATGTATTAACCTCTAAACCTAAGTCTAACCCTAACACCCCCTAACTTAAATATAATTTAAATAAATCTAAATAAAATTACTATAATTAACTACATTATTCCTATTTAAAACTAAATACCTATAAAATAAACCCTAAGCTAGCTACAATATAACTATTACATTGTAGCTAGCTTAGGGTTTATTTTTATTTTACAGGCAAGTTTGTATTTATTTTAACTAGGTAGAATAGGTATTAAATAGTTAACTATTTAATAACTACCTAGCTAAAATAAATACAAAAGTACCTGTAAAATAAAACCTAACCTAAGTTACAATAACACCTAACAAACACTACACTATAATTAAATAAATTTACTAAATTAAATACAATTACCTAAATTAAATTAGCTAAAGTACAAACCCCCCACTAAATTGCAGAAAATAATAAACAATTTACAGATATTTAAACTAATTACACCTAATCAAATAGCCCTATCAAAATTAAAAAAGCCCCCCCCCAAAATAAAAAAAAAACCTAGCCTAAACTAAACTACCAATAGCCCTTAAAAGGGCCTTTTGTGGGGCATTGCCCCAAAGTAATCAGCTCTTTTACCTGTAAAAAAAAATACAAATAACCCCCCCAACAGTAAAACCCACCACCCACACAAAGAACCCCCCAAATAAAATACTATCTAAAAAAACCTAAGCTTCCCATTGCCCTGAAAAGGGCATTTGGATGGGCATTGCCCTTAAAAGGGCAGTTCGCTCTTTTGCAGGCCCAAACCCTAACCTAAAAATAAAACCCACCCAATACACCCTTAAAAAAACACTAACCCCCTGAAGATCGACTTACAGTTCTGAAGACCAGACATCCATCCTCAAGGAAGCGGCAGAAGTCTTCATCCAACCGGGCAGAAGTCCTCAATGAAGTTCAATCCTATTGGCTAATCCAATCAGCCAATATGATTGAGCTTGCATTATATTGGATTATTGGAACAGCCAATAGAATGCAAGCTCAATCCTATTGGCTGATTGGATCAGCCAATATGATTTTTTCTACCTTAATTCCGATTGGCTGATAGAATTCTATTAGCCAATCAGAATCTAAGGGATACCATCTTGGATGACGTCACTTAAAGGTACCTTCATTCGTCTTTAGTCGTTGGATGAAGCGGATGCTCCGTCGGATGTCTTGAAGATGGACCCGCTCCGCGTCGGATGGATGAAGATAGAAGATGCCGTCTGGATGAAGACTTCTGCCTGTCTAGAGGACCACTTCACCCGGCTTGGATGAAGACTTCTCCCGGCTTCGTTGAGGACTTTGGCCTGGTTGGATGAAGACTTCTGCCGCTTCCTTGAGGATGGATGTCCGGTCTTCAGAACTGTAAGTCGATCTTCAGGGGGTTAGTGTTAGGTTTTTTTAAGGGTGTATTGGGTGGGTTTTATTTTTAGGTTAGGGTTTGGGCCTGCAAAAGAGCTAACTGCCCATCCAAATGCCCTTTTCAGGGCAATGGGGAGCTTAGTTTTTTTTAGATAGTATTTTATTTGGGGGGATGTTTGTGTGGGTGGTGGGTTTTACTGTTGGGGAGGGTTGTTTGTATTTTTTTTTACAGGTAAAAGAGCTGATTACTTTGGGGCAATGCCCCGCAAAAGGCCCTTTTAAGGGCTATTGGTAGTTTAGTTTAGGCTAGGGTTTTTTTTTATTTGGGGGGGGCTTTTTTTATTTTGATAGGGCTATTAGATTAGGTGTAATTAGTTTAAATATCTGTAATTTGTTTATTATTTTCTGTAATTTAGTGGGGATTTTTTTGTATTTAGTTTTAAATAGGAATAATTTAGGTAATGATAGGAATTTTTATTTAGATTTATTGTAATTATATTTAAGTTAGGGGGTGTTAGTGTTAGGGTTAGACTTAGGTTTAGGGTTTAATAAATTTAGTATAGTGGCGGCGACGTTGGGGGAGGCAGATTAGGGGTTAATAAGTGTAGGTAGGTTTCGGAGACATTGGGGCAGCAGATTAGGGGTTAATAAATATAATGTAAATGGCGGCGATGTTGGGGGCAGCAGATTAGGGGTTCATAAATATAATGTAGGTGGTGGTGTCCGGAGCGGCAGATTAGGGAAACGCAGCCCCATTGATTTCTATGGGGGAAAAAAGTAACGTTTAAACCTAACACCCTAACATAAACCCCACGTCTAAACACCACTAATCTGCTGCCCCCGACATCGCCGACACCTACATAAACTTATTAACCCCTAATCTGCTGCTCCCGATATCGCTGCCACCTAAAAGAATCTATTAACTCCTAATCTGCCGCTCCCGATATAGCCGCCACTATACTAAAGTTATTAACCTCTATTCCCTCGCACCCAGTGGCGTATTTAGGTTTTGTGCTGCCCTAGGCACTCAAAATTCTGCTGCCCCCACCCAAAGGTTTAAGGCCTTTTTCCCCTTAATATTTTTTTGGGTTAGTGTGTAAAATGTTTTTGTTTTTTTTCATAACAATTCAAAAGAAAATGGGCTAGCAAAACACTTGCATACTGGTGGGTTGAATTGCATGCATCTCATACCATGTTCTCCCTGAGAAAAGGGAGTGAAAAGGGAGAGAAAAGAAGGGGAGGGGAGAAAAGGGATAGAAAGGAAAGGAGGGAGAGAGAGAGAGAGAGAGAGAGAAGAGAAAAGTGGGGAGGGAGAGGAGAAAAGGGGGGAGGGAAAGAAGGGAGGGAGGGAAAGTAAGAAGGGAGAGAGGGAGGGAAAGAAAGAAAGAAAGAAAGAAAGAAAGAACTGGTGGGTTGAATTGCATGCATCTCATACCATGTTCTCCCTGAGAAAAGGGAGTGAAAAGGGAGAGAAAAGAAGGGGAAGGGAGAAAAGGGAGAGAAAGGAAAGGAGGGAGAGAGAGAGAGAGAGAGAGAGAAGAGAAAAGTGGGGAGGGAGAGGAGAAAAGGGGGGAGGGAAAGAAGGGAGGGAGGGAAAGAAAGAAAGAAGGGAGGGAGGGAAAGAAAGAAGGGAGTTGAGTGAGGGAGGAAGGAAGGAAGGGACAGAAGGGAGAGAGGAAGGGAGGGAAAGAAGAATACACTTTGAAACAATCACTGCCCTTCACATGCAACAACATACAGTAAGTGTCCCTTTACTATTTACTCGGTGGGTGAATGCAGAGAAAGCTAGCTATTAGTAGCTAACATACATTAGCGCTGAGAGTTTATGATTAAACATCACAAGCTGATCTAAGCAGTGCACAGAAGTATCCAGTCTGTTAGCTACTAAGACCTGCAATAAGCACTGCGCTCACAGACCCACCACAGCTGACAAGGGGAGGCAGCATATCGGCACAAGGTCTTCTCCTCCAGCCTCACCTTGTAAGCATATTCCTGGGCAATTTCTCACTAAGAACGCTTCCAGTGCGAAAATGCCAGCGGCTCTAAATGAAGCAACAGTTTAAAGGAGCACTGCCTGTGAAGAGTGACCTTAATCTGCGCACGTGCCTTGTCTTCTCTGTAGAAACCTGCACTTTATCGCTCACTGTACTGTGTGCTTGCTTTTAGAGAGAGGATAGGGCAGATGTGCTGCCCCTCCCAAATCTGCTGCCCTAGGCACCGGCCTTGTTGGCCTAGGCCATAATATGCCCTTGCTCGCACCCCAACATTGCCCACACTATAATAAATCTATTAACCCCTATTCCGCCGCTCTCCGACATAGCCGCCACTAAATAAAGCTATTAACCCCTAAACGAAAATGAAGTTTCGCTGGAGCACCTTGCTTAAGGGTAAAATCAATACTTTATTGGTTATTATACAGGGTGTCCTCACCCAAGGGTAAAATACAGAAAAAATCAAATATCAAATTAGGAAATAGGCTGACCGGTCAGCCTATTTCTTTTACAAGATACTATGAGTCCACGGATTTCATCCTTACTTGTGGGATATCACCTCCTGGTCAGCAGGAGGAGGCAAAGAGCACCACAGCAGAGCTGTATATATAGCTCCTCCCTTCCCTCCCACCCCAGTCATTCTCTTTGCCTGTGTTAGTGATAGGAAGAGGTAAAGTGAGGTGTTAGTTTAGATTCTTCAATCAAGAGTTTATTATTTTTAAAGTAGTGCCAAAGTGTGCTACTTTGTTCTGGGGTGTAGCCTAGACCAGATCAGTCTCTTCAGTAGAAAGAGAAGCATTTGGTGGCTTTAGAGCAATGGGAACTTGTGGAACATAATTCTCACTGTGCATCCCATATACTGATGCTGCCCTTACATTGAAAACCTGAGACATTCTAACTCAGGACTTCCGTTTATTTCCAGGCCCATAGGAGGGAGAAGACCTCTTACGCCTGAAAACTGCCTTACTGCCAGGAAGATGAGGTAAGTGCTAACTTTATTCTGGGGTAAGAAGACACAGGATAAGTTTGGGCACTTTATTTTTCCATAGGACCTCTATTTCCTTTTGGCTGAGGAGTATCATCCGTTTGGCATATGAGACTGCTGGACTGCAGCCTCCTGAAAGAATTACGACTCATTCCACTAGAGCCGTTGTTTTATCATGGGCATTCATAAATGATGCTTCTGTTGACCAGATTTACAACTTGGATTTTTATTCACACTTTTTAAAAATTTTACAAATTGGATACTTTTGCCTCAGCTGAGGCTGTTTTTGGGAAAGGTTCTTCAAGCAGTGGTGCCTTCCGTTTAGGTTACCTGTCTTGTCCCTCCCGTTTCATCCGTGTACTATAGCTTTGGTATTGTATCCCACAAGTAAGGATGAAATCCGTGGACTCATCGTATCTTGTAAAAGAAAAGGAAATTTATTCTTACCTGATAGATTTGTTTCTTTTACGATACGATGAGTCCACGGCCCACCCTGTTTTTAGTATATTACAGGTCTCTCATTTTGTTAGACTTCAGTCACCTCTGCACCTTGGCTTTTCCTTTCTCTTCCTAACTTCGGTCGAATGACTGGAGTGGGAGGGAAAGGAGGAGCTATATATACAGCTCTGCTGTGGTGCTCTTTGCCTCCTCCTGCTGACCAGGAGGTGATATCCCACAAGTAAGGATGAAATCCGTGGACTCATCGTATCGTAAAAGAAACAAATTTATCAGGTAAGAATAAATTTCCTTTTTCTTCATTTGATATTTGATTTTTTTCTGTATTTTACCCTTGGGTGAGGACACCCTGTATAATAACCAATAAAGTATTGATTTTACCGTTAAGCAAGGTGCTCCAGCAAAACTGTGAGCACATGATACAGGGCACACAGTATGCTGTGGAGGAAGGACTCTTTATTTCAGATGACTGCTCATCAACAAATGGGAATATGAGAACATAGCAAAGCAAACAAATAAAGTAAGCAGGTTTTTCTCTAAAGATCTGAATCGGTATTCCGGACTCTCGTGCAAGGGTTGAACATACCGGTGAGGGGTCTACCTGCACTAGAGAGTGTTTGAAGGAGGCAGAAAGTATGTCTACAGTATGTCTACAAGAAACCCAACACTCATCTTTTATTGGTGAGTTAATTGCTATTTTGCTATTTATTACATGAGCATCACATTTTCCCTTTGTAAATATAAGTAGGGGGGATAGGGGAAGCCCCCTGAACGTATACTGGACAGTGGTTCTGAGAATAAGCCCCGTGGTGGGACATTAAAATTAACAATTTGTGCATACACCCTATAAATTCCCTGACTGTTGTTTATTAACCCCTAAACCTCTGGCCTCCTACATCACTACCACTAAATAAACCTATTAACCCCTAAAACGCCAGCCCTCCACATCACAACAACCTAAATTAAACTATTAACCCCTAAACCTAACACCCCCTAACTTTAACATAATTAAAATAGAGCTTAATTAAAGTTACAATTATTAACTAAATAATACCTATTTAAATCTAAATAAAAAGTAACTTACCTGTGAAATAAAACCTAGGCTAGCTACTATATAACTAATAGTTATATTGTAGCTAGCTTATGTTTTATTTTTATTTCACAGGTAAGTTTGTATTTATTTTAACTTATTAACTATTTACTAACTACCTAGTTAAAATAAATACAAACTTACCTTTGAAATAAAACCTAAGTTGCCTTATAGTAAAACCTAACATTAAAAAAATAAAAAACACTAAAATTACAAAAAATAAAAAAACCTACCATTACAAAAAATAAACAGAATAATCCAAAATAATAAAAATTATTCCTATTCTAATATCCTTTAAAAAAAAAAAAAAACACCCCAAAATAAAAGAAACCTAATCTAGAATAAACTACCAATAGCCCTTAAAAGTGCCTTTTGTAGGGGATTGCCCTAAAAATATCAGCTCTTTTTCTGAAAAAAAAATACAAAGACCCACTAACATTACAAACCCCCCCCAAACCCACAAAATAAAAAAAAAACTATCTAAAAAACCTAATCTACCCATTGCCCTGAACAGGGCATTTGTATGGGCATTGCCCTGAAAAGGGCATACAGCTCTTTTGTTGCCCTCTTTTAAGAGTGCCCACCCTATTCTAAAAAAAAAAAAAAACACCACAAAAAACCTTAAAAAACACTTACCCCTCTTTAGGTACTCAGTTGTTGAATTCCCGCTTGAACGATCTTTATCCCGGCGGCTCCATCTTCATCTAGGCGGCATCTTCATCCAGGCGGCTTATTTTGGGGGGTTAGTTGGGTGGTGGGTTTTACTCTTGGGGGGTCTTTGTGTTTTTTTACAGGTAAAAGAGCTGTTTAACTTAGGGCAATGCCCTACAAAAGGCAATTTTAAGGGATATTGGTAGTTTATTGTAGGCTAGGTTTTTTTTTATTTTGGGTGGGCTTTTTTTATTTTTATAGGGCTATTAGATTATGTGTAATTGTTATTTTTTGTAATTTAATATTTTTTATTTTTTGTAATTAGATAGTTTGTAATTTTTAGAGTAGTGTTAGGATTTTGTTAATGTGTATTTTAGTTTTCTTTAATTGGTAGTTAGTTTAATTTTAGTTTAATAGTTATATTAGTTTAATTGTTAGTTAAAAACTTAGGCCTCCATTACATATGCAGTGTCGCCCGCAAAATCCTCCGGCGCCAGATTTTACGCGATTTTGGTATTACATATACGGCGTAGCATACAAGTTACGCACGTATATTTCACCCGTTGCTCGCAATTATTACTCCCATAGGCTAACATGGGACCACGTCGTAAATCGGTATCCAATATCCAGCGCAAGGACTTACGTATCTTACTCCATTTTGACCTCGCCATAAAAGGCAGCCGTAGCAGGCCTTGCGCTGAGTATGGGAGCACCGTAACTCCCGAAAATGCCTGCAAAAATAAACACCTAACTCATGCGCAATGTCTATATACCTGTCAACCGCAATCCCCCACCGCAATAACTAATAAAGTCTATTAACCCCTAAACCGCCATAGCCCACCATGCAATAAACCTAACCCCTAACCTAACCTAAGTTTCCCCAACCTAACCCCCCCCTAAATAAACTAAAATTAGCTAATTCACAAAATACTAAAGTTACCATTAAATATAAAAAAATGTACACTACTTCTAAAATAAAAATAAACTAAGTATAAATTAAAGGGGCAGTCTAATCAAAATTCAGGAGTAGACTGTCCCTTTAAGCAAGAATTACAGAAAATAAAAAAACTAATATTATAGAAAATAAAAAATACAATTACAAAAGTTTAAATAAATTACACCTAATCCCTATGAAAACAAAAAAAGCCCCCCAAAATAAAAACACCCCCTAATCTAATCAACTACCAGTAGCCCTTAAAAGGACTTTTTGCAGGGCATTGCCCCAAGATAATCAGCTCTTTTGCCACAAAAATACTAACACGCTAAACTACCCATTGCCCTGAAAAGGGCATTTGTTGGGCATTGCCCTTAAAAGGGCATTCAGCTCTTATGCTGCCCACCCTATCTAAATAAAATAAATCCCCCCCAAAAAACCCTTAAAAAACCCTAAGTCTAACCCCCAAGTGGTCCTCACCTGTCTTGAAGTTCAGCGGAGAAGGTCCTGTTCCAGGCGGTGAAGTCTTCTTCCAAGCGGCGACCTCTTCTTTCTTCCAGGAACCAGCCAGCGTGGAGCGGAGGGCAGAGTTGAAGACCTGCGACGCTGGAACTGAAGACCGGCGACTCGATTTGAACAGCCAATAGGATTTCAGTAACTCTCATCCGATTGGCTGATTTGAATTTGAAGGCTCAAATCAGCCAATAGGAATTCAAGGGGCACCATTTTTAATTGCGTACCTTGAATTCCTATTCAGTGTACGGCAGATATCATATGAAGAGGATCCTCCACGCTCCATGACTGGAACAGGACCTTCTCCGCTGAACTTCAGGACAGGTGAGGACCACTTACTTAGGGTTTTTTAAGGGGTTTTTGGGGGGATTTATTTTATTTAGATAGGGTGGGCAGCAAAAGAGCTGAATGCCCTTTTAAGGGCAATGCCCAACAAATGCCCTTTTCAGGGCAATGGGTAGTTTAGCGTTTTTAGTGTTAGTATTTTTTGGGGGGGGTTTGGTGGGTGGGGGGCTTTACTGGTAGGGGGGAGCTGTGTGTATTTTTGTTGCAAAAGAGCTGATTATCTTGGGGCAATGCCCTGCAAAAAGTCCTTTTAAGGGCTACTAGTAGTTGATTAGATTAGGGGGTGTTTTTATTTTGGGGGGCTTTTTTATTTTCATAGGGATTAGGTGTAATTTATTTAAACTTTTGTAATTGTATTTTTTATTTTCTGTAATCTTAGTTTTTTTTATTTTCTGTAATTCTTGCTAAAAGGGACAGTCTACTCCTGAATTTGGATTAGACTGCCCCTTTAATTTATACTTTATTTTTATTTTAGAAGTAGTGTATTTTTTTAATTTATACTTTATTTTTATTTTAGAAGTAGTGTATTTTTTTTTATATTTAATGGTAACCTTAGTATTTTGTGAATTAGCTTATTTTAGTTTATTTAGGGGGGGTTAGGTTAGAGGGGGTTAGGTTGGGGGGGTAAGGTTAGGGGGGGTTAGGTTAGGGGTTAGGTTTATTGCATTGTGGGCTATGGGCGGTTTAGGGGTTAATACTTGATTAGGTTTATTGCGTTGTGGGTTAATGGCGGATTAGGGGTTAATAGTTTTAATAGGTAGTTTGCGATGTTGGGGTTGGCGGATTTAGGGGTTAATAATTTAGTTATTACTTGCGGTGTGCGTTTGATGGCGGGTATAGGGGTTAATATTTTAAATAGGCATTTTGCGTTGTGGGGGGTTGTCGGTCTAACGGTTAATACATTTAATTTTAGTAATGAGAGGGGGGAATTGCGGATATAGGGGTTTTACGTGTCGGGCTTTTACGTGTTAGACTTTTATGGGAGATTTGTTATTTTCTTTACTTTTCTTAGGCGAAAAGGTGAAATTACAGACGGCGCAGGTTCCCACGCTTGCGCCGAAACCTGCGCTGTATATTTGATCGCGCCCTTAGTTTTTATAATTTGACAGGTATGTTTTAATTTAATTTAAGATAGGGAAAATGTAATTTTAATATAAAGTTAGGGGTGCGTTAGGTTTAGTGGTTACTAGTTTAAATTAGTTTATTGTGATGTGTGGGGCTTCCGGTTTAGGGGTTAATAGTTTAATTTAGTATATTTCGTTGTGGGGGGCTTGCGGTTTAGGGGTTAATAGTCTAATTTAGTATATTTCGTTGTGGGGGGGCTTGCGGTTTAGGGGTTAATATGTTTATTATAGTGGCGGCGGTGTCGGGGAGAGGCAGAATAGGGGTTAATAGATTTATTATAGCGTGGGCGATGTGGGGTGCAGGGGAATAGGGGTTAATATTTTTAGCATAGTGGCGGCGATGTCGAGGAGTGGCAGAATAGGGGTTAATAAATTTTATTAGTGGCGACGATGTAGAGAGTGGCAGATTAGGGGTTAATGGTTTTATTATAGTGTCGATGATGTCGGGGAGTGGCGGAATAGGGGTTAATAAATTTTATTAGTGGTGGCGATGTCAGGAGCTGCAGATTAGGGGTTAATAACTTTCAAATAGTATTTGCGATGCGGGAGGGCCTCGGTTTAGGGGTTAATAGGTAGTTTATGGGTGTTTAGTGTACTTTGTGACACTTTAGTTATGAGTTTTATGTAACAGTTTTGTAGCGTAAAACTCATAACTACTGGTCTCAGATTGCGAAACGGATCTTGTCGGTATAGGCTGAAACACAAGCTTTTTAGCCTCACCACAAAACTTGTAATGGCTGCACTATGGAAGTCCCATGAAAAAACATAATTTTTACGTGTGTGGGACTGACGCTGTGATACAGGCTAAAAGGCTTGCGGTACAGCTATACCGATAAGACTCGTAATGGCTGCGGTGCTGTTTTAACACTAAAATTACCATTTTTTCAGCGTTAAAACACGATCACAAAACTTGTAATCTAAGTGATAGTTACCGTTTCTTTTGAGAATACATAAATAGATTGTTTTTACTTTTATTTATTTAGCGTAGTATAATGATACACATTAGGAAATCATTTATGGAGCATCCTAATAAATTGTCTGTTCTCAGTTTAGATTAAGCATTGTCCTTATAATGTGGTTATCAGTGGTATTTAGCAGTCAGATGTCAGTTGTAATTTTGAGAATTAAATCCAACTGTTAACAGAAAATTGACATAACTGTTTGTTGTTACATTATGGTTAGCGAAGTGAATCAAATTTGTTTTATTCTCTAATAGGAAACTAAATGTCAGTTTGATAAATGGTGTGTAATAAAGTAAAGCAGATATATTTATTTCCGTTCCTTCTCAATTAATCACTTTAAAGGGGACACTCGTCTATTTTTACTCACATATGGACGGGCAATTAAATGATCAAGCCAAAATTACTTCTCTCTTCCTTCAGTCAAGTTTCTCTATATTTTGAATGAAATAATATCCTTAGTTATCACTCATCAAAAACGTTATTTTTTTTTTCTAAGACATGGAGAGTCCACAATGTCATTCCAATTACTAGTGGGATATTTACTCCTGGCCAGCAGGAGGAGGCAAAGAGCACCACAGCAAAGCTGTTAAGTGTCACTTCCCTTACCTATAACCCCCAGTCATTCTCTTTGCCTCTGTCAATGGAGGAGGTGAAGTTCGGTGTCTGAAGAGATGTTACCTCCAAGTCCAAGCTACTGTCACTACCTTACAAGGGTAAGACCCTGTTTGGTCCTGGTCTGGCAGAAATAATTTCTGAAATTACGGGTGGAAAGGGGTCTTTTCTACCACAAGACAAGAAGAATAGACCTAAAGGACGTCAAAGTAATTTTCGTTCCTTTCATAAGGGTCAGAAGTCTTCCTCCCCCTCCTCCAATCAGGAGCAGCCCAAGTCTTCTTGGCATTGCTCGTATCAAACAGGAGAAATCGTCTGTAATTCTAATAGCTCCTACATGGCCTTGCAGGATCTGGTTTGCAGACCTAGTGAAGATGTCATCTCTTCCTCCTTGGCTCTTTTCCTCCATCCAAATCTCTTTTCTCTGAAGCTGACTGTTTAGAGATTGAACGTTTAGTTCTGGCTAAGCGTGGTTTTTTGGGTCAGTCATTGATACCATGCTGCCGGCTCGCAAGCCTGTTACTCGTAAAATTTACCATAAGGTATGTCGTAAATACCTTTATTGGTGTGAATCGAAGGGCTACTCTTGGAGTAGGGTCAGGATTCCTAGAATTTTGTCTTTTCTCCAGGAAGGTCTTACGAAAGGATTGTTAGTCAGTTCTCTGAAAGGTCAGATTTCTGCATTAACTATTCTTTTACATAAGCGTCTGGCGGATGTGCCAGATGTTCAATCTTTTTGTCAAGCCCTGGTCAGAATCAGGCCTTTGTTAAAACCTGTTGCTCCTCCTTGGAGCCTTAACCTAGTTCTTAGAGTTTTACAGCAGGCTCCGTTTGAGCCAATGCATTCCATAGATATTAAGCTGTTATCTTATTGCTATTTCTTCTTCTCGGAGAGTTTCTGAACTCTCGGCTCTGCAGTGTGATTCGCCTTACCTTATTTTTCATGCGGATAAGGTGGTCCTTTGTACTAAATTGGGATTTCTCCCTAAGGTGGTTTCGGATAGAAATATTAATCAGGAAATTGTTGTTCCTTCTCTCTGTCCTAATTCTTCTCAAAAGGACCGTCTGTTACATAACTTGGATGTTGTGCGTGCTATCAAATTCTATCTACAGGCTACTAAGGATTTTCGGCAGTGTTCTGCCCTGTTTGTTTGTTTCTCAGGAAAGCGTAAGGGTCAGAAGGCTACTTCTACTTCTCTTTCCCTCTGGTTGAGAAGTATGATTCATTTTGCCAATGAGTCTGCTGGACAGCATCCTCCTGAGAGAATTACAGCTCATTCCCCTAGGGTTGTTTCCTCTTCTTGGGCTTTCAAAAATGAAGCTTCTGTGGAACAAATTTGCAAGGCTGCAACATGGTCCTCTCTGCATACTTTTTCCACATTTTCCAAATTTTATACTTTTGCCTCGGCTGAGGCCTCTTTTGGGAGAAAGGTTCTTCAAGTGGTGGTGCCTTCTGTTTAGCTCTACCTGTCTTGTTCTCCTTCCCTGTTCTTTCCTACCTGTCCTCTAGCTTGGGTATTGGTTTCCACTAGTAATTGGAATGACGTTGTGTACTCTCTATGTCTTAGGAAATAAAATAAAATTTATGCTTACCTGATAAATTTCTTTCTTTCCGGACATAGAGGGTCTACGACCCCAGCCTTTAGATTAGACAGTAATTTTTTACTAAACCTCAGTCACCTCTACACCTTTGTGTTTCTTCTTTTTCAATTTCCCTTTTGCTGAATGACTGGTGGTTATGGGTAAGGGAAGTGACACTTAACAGCTTTCCTGTGGTTCTATTTGCCCCCTCCTGCTGGCCAGGAGTGAATATCCCACTAGTAATTGTAATGACGTTGTTGACTTTCCATGTCCGGAAAGAAAGAAATTTATCAGGTAAGCATAAATTTTTATTATTTTTCATTTATGTAGTACCCAGCCTAATTAATGAGTATGGAGCAATTTGTTTAACAAAATACATTGTCATGCTCAGTTATTGTTATTCTTGTTTGTTAATATTTCTATTGCATGAGTTAATTTTTCTTGGTTTTAGAATGTTAAATTCAGAAAAAAATGAATTTAGCCTTGTAAGTACAAGCAAATATTACGGTAGTTTAATGTATACTCAAAGAGCTATACAAGTTAACCTTTATAAAATAAGCACCCTGTGTGTACTTATTCATAGGCATTATAGGGAGGGGCATCTGTGGCACATGTGTGTCCCTGATCATCTGGAATAAGTGCAAATATCATGTCGTATTTGTTCATAACAACAAACAGTCTGAAGTGATACAGTAGAATATATAGACATACATTTATGGATTTTTTACAAAAGATATGCGCATGGACATTTTTTAGCATTACATTCTGTTGAATAAGTTTGTTTGATATTTAAAATTAGTTGCCCTTTTAGTATGTCTTTAAGCAACATGTATGTTTATACCTGTATAAAATGCAAGCTTTATGGATAACACTCAGGCAAAATGTTTGCTCCATACCACTTGCATATTTGCACACCCATTAACAAGCAAATGTTTTTTTGTTGTGCCATGTGTTAACTAAGAGGTGTACAAAGTCTAGCAGTGGCACACAAATATGAATTAAAAAATATCCCCCTAACTGCTGGAAGACCTCCATTAAACCATCACAATGTTAACAACTAATCTTCTAGACCAGTGGTTTTCAAAGTGTGAGGCGGGCCTCCCCAGGGGGACACTAGGGCATATAAGGGGAGGTGTGTAGGAACAGTGACACTTCACACTATCCTATGTAAATCACAAGCAGCTGTTGGTAAATCATAGAACTGTTTTGAATAACCAATAATGACACTTGCCATGTCGTGGCACTGAGGTCAAAGGGGTTCAGAGTTTATCTTGCTCAGTAACTTACATTTAACCCAGTAAGTAGCACAATGCAAACTGAAATGTGAGTGAAGCATATTTTTTTTGGTTGAGCAGAATCAGCTCTTGAGAGCTGTGTGTGAACCCTGGATCAGATGTAAATTCCCCTCATTAAAACTAAAAATAAAACATGACAATTTTCTTTAAAAAAAAAAAAAAAGAAGTAACATCTATTATTAGGAGGGGGTGCATTGTCTTGTAAATTTCGTAAGAGTGGAGGCCCATTGCCTAAGACTTTGAAAACCTCTGCTCTAGACACTCCACTAAAATGAATCCCTAATATCAAAGACTTTACCACTTATTTACCCCTAAACTGCCCACTAATCTTTCATAATTCCCTCTGCAATTAACCCATAACCACTAAGATCCCTATGATACTAACCCCTAAATTGGCTTAACCTCAGTAAACAGGTTAGGATTTGTATTGTGGTGGGGGCTATATGGTTTCTAAGTTAATATTGGTAGATATCTTTGCTTTTAGACATTCTTTTTAGAATTCTTGGATGTTTCAATTTTAAATTCAATACTTGACAAAACACAAACAAATAGAGTACAACTTTGAATCCACACCTCTTTCTTTACAATGCAGTGGTTTCTTATACTTTCTTTTTATGTTTGGCTGCCATACAAAATAAGTTATTAGATAAATCATACACAGGTAAAATGTGTTCACAGATGAGCTTCCATATATCCCTTAGATATTTGTTTATGCCTAAACCCCTTACATAACCTCAGATATAAAAACAATTTTAAACATGATTCCTAAATCTCTATGTCCATATGTAAGATCTTTTAATTGTGCAACATTATTTTTAAGGAGCTTTATCAATTAGTCTGTCTGTCATGCCATACCAGGTAACTATAACATAAGTCTACATAAGGTAGAACTCTTAATTTCAGACTAAAACAAAATTTCCTTCTAAATACAGGGAGAGTCCACAGCTGTATTCATTACTTTTGGGAATACAGAACCTGGCCACCAGGAGGAGGCAAAGACACCCCAGCCAAAGGCTTAAATACCTCCCCCACTTTCCTCATCCCCCAGTCATTCTTTGCCTTTTGTCACAGGAGGTTGGCAGAGAAGTGTCGGAAGAATTATGGAGTAGTTCCTTATGGGGGGGAGTACTCTTTGAGATGGGACTGGAGTTTTTAGTAGTCTTGTCAGCCTCTCAGTGAGAGCATTGATGAAGATTAGAGTCCGGAGATGCAGGGAGAGTCTATCTGCGAAACCATCCCGACTCATATTAACAGCTCCATAAGCAATCAGCATTGACGAGTTTTGCTGCCTACTTTTCTGTACTTAAGTCAATTTCAGAAGCGCTGCTACCATCTGTCAAACTTGAAGGACCGTGTTGCTGTTCCATGGCATAGATTCCGGTAAGATTGTTTCAATTTTTACTTGCATGTTAACGTAAAATAAGAAGTCAGGGTCTCAGTGGGACTCCTTTATCTTATGGAATCAAGTGTTAATATCTCCTGAGGGTGATTATTGAACAGTGGGGACTTTATTCATGTTTTATGTGATTCTGACTATTTAGGTGTAAGAGACGTTTAGACGTTTTGGGGCTCATTAGGCTATTACGGAACGTACAGGTTAATTTCCCTGCTGCGCAGTTTTATTACATTTGCGCGCTTTTTCTTAGCAGGAGTGATCTTGCACGTTGCACCATGTGACCGGGTGCGGTCACTTTTTTTTGTTTTTCCATTTCTGTATTCCTGACCGAGCATCTGCGGAGAGGATCTGTTTCTCTACGTGTCTGGGTCATAGGAGGTGGTGAGTGCCCCAGCTATTGGGAGTGTATGGTGCAGTTGTTTTTTGTCCATAAGCTACTTAGTCGAGTTATGGAGGATTCTCATATATATTAGAGGGGGGTTCCTCTGATTCAGATTTTGATACCTGTGTATATTGTGAGGAGGCCCGGGTAACCCAGCCCTCTTAATTATGTTCTGCATGCCGCCATAGGGTGTTCTCCTCTTCCAAGGTTGAGAAGTTAGAGAACACTGAGCCATCCGCCTCTGAGGATTCTGCATCCCAGGAGGCTTTTTCCCTAGAATCTTCTGTTCCTACACCGACAGTTGTCCCGAATAGGTTACCTCTTCTCCTGAAGGAGGTCTCTTTCCACCAGAGGTTATTACACGGTTTCGCATGACCATATCTCTGGCTTTAGCGCATTTACATCTTCCTGCCACGGAAGACTTAATCCGTGTGCTCCTACCCAAGGTCCGGCATGTAAGAGGACTATGGTACTGATCAGTCTTCTGGGGAAGCGGTGTCCTCTGTGGCTTCAGAGGTGCTACCTCTAGAGTCGGAGCCCCCAGATACTCCGACGGAGGTGAATTTTGCTTTTATATTTAGAATGGCTCGCCTGTGTGTACTTCTGAGAGAGGTTTTGGCGACGTTAGAGATTCCCAGTTCTGATCTGTCAGTGGAATCTCAGTCTTCTGAATGAGATAGCGAGCTTATTTAGATGACTTATATTGTCTCAATTTGTTCTTTCTTGTTTTTTGTATCAGATTCCCAGTTCAGAGCTCTTGAGGAATGGTGTCGCATGACGGGCTGGACCTGTCGGTTTCACTTTCCCTTTGGCTATCACCTGTGTTGCCTAATTTCCTTTATAATCCGGTTAGGATAAGTTTTTATTTTCTTCTATTTTTAGAGCTTGAGATTGTTGCTCTGGGTTTTCTGGTACTAGCGATCTTCATGGTTGCGATTGATGTCTCTTCCGGTGAAAGTTATAAAAAAAAGAAAAAAGAAAAGAGGATGTCTCTGGTTGGGGTGATGTTCTCTCGATATGTCCGAGGCTATGTTTAAGCGTTGGAGCTCATATGTTTTCTGTTTGTTATTCTCACTTTTCTGGCCCTGCTAGAACTTTAGAATTTTCCATTTGAGACCCTTGAACAGATATTGTCGTATCCTACATATTGGGCTGGTCCTGGTTGGGTATTAGTTATCTGTGTTCTTTTTTGAGGTTTATAACTATCCTATATAACAGGCTTGACCTGATACAACCCACGAACAATGGCACTACTCGGGCATTCTTCTCTAAATTATATTAGTAGAGGAGTAAATTAATATTAAATTCCTCAAAAGTGAAAGAGAAAATGGTGCTTGTGCATAAACAATTAATGTGACCACATAAGAGAAATGACGCAGAGAAATGTCTATTCTCAGAAAGTATGCACCTGTAGCACTCTAGGCCCTGACTGGAGGACAGAGAAATTCCTGTACAGGATTAATAAAATATAACTTTTATTAATTAAAAATAAAAAACCCAAAAACTTTGGTTATATGACAAACAAGTTAAAAACGTCACAGATACGGATTAACGTTGTAATATATATATAAAGAGACTCACA
This sequence comes from Bombina bombina, assembly GCF_027579735.1. NCBI lineage: Eukaryota > Metazoa > Chordata > Amphibia > Anura > Bombinatoridae > Bombina > Bombina bombina. The sequence goes on along the minus strand of NC_069503.1, from coordinate 869,581,556 downwards.
GTATAAGTTAATTTGGCCTATACGGATTAAATATAAATGTGGTCTCAAATTCAAATGTGCAACGTTGCTCTCAATGGGATCATTGCATGTATCCCAAAAGAACAGGCTAGACCTGTTTGGGTACTAGTTACCTCTTTTCTTTCTTCTTCTGAAGAGGTTGTTTCCTTGTTCCTTTGGTCCAGAGGAAGCCCTTCGATCCTAGATGTTAGGCTGGTCCTAGTTTAAATCATCTTGGTTGGGCGTCCGATATGGAGAAGGGCCTACGAGTTAATACCCTTCTTAGCAAGCTGTGTTATGGAGTTTAAATTCTGCTGTGGCATTTTTCTTTAGGAAATAAGTTTTCCCTTTTCTGATGGGGGGAGACGGGTTCTTTTTTTCTTGTAGTCCTTCCCCAGTTCCTTCTCGCAGGGGTACTATTCTTCCACCGCTATGGTGTTCCAGAGGGGTTCTCTCGTTCTTTTCTATACTCTCTATGCAGAGTTTATTTCTTCTTCCTCTTGAGGGTTGCTATAAGGTTCTCTCTTCCTTTATTAGGGAGATGGATACTTCCTGTCATCATGTTGAGGATATCCGGATTTTCAGGGACCGTATTGTTTCAGCAACCCTGTTCTAATCCTAGTTTTCTTGGGATCTAGGTTTTTTTTATACACTTTTCTGTTTCCTGTGTTCTGGTTGCTCTTATTTTTTGGCGGTTCTGGTTTTCTCCATCGCCTGCTAGGAGTTTTAAGGAATCTCGATTGTCCCTTCCATCCTTGGTGTTGGATTTGGATTGGGGTTCCTGTGTAGACCCTAGGGTGGTTCTTGGATGCAGTTTAATCTTTCAGAGTTTCAGTACTCTTTAGGTTTGCCCTGCAGTTTTTCTTCAGACCTTTGTTGGTACTGTGAATGGGTAATGTTTAGCCCAGTGCCGATTCTTCGATTTAGAGGTGTTGCTTATCTATCTTCCAGATATCATAGTGTTTCTGGATTGTCCGCTCCAGTCTCCAGTATGCCGTAGATTGTTCCCTGTTTTGGGATAATTACTTTTGATCTACTGGGCCGTTTTTTATATATCTCTTCCATGAAGTGGGAGAGTGTATTTTGGGATTCCTTCTATTTTTCTCTAGGGAATATCTCGTCAGTGGCTTTGAACCCAGGCAAAAGCTCCTGCTTTCTGATCTGATGTGGGCTTCTGGTGTCAGCTAGTCTTCCAAAGCAGAAGTTAATATTCTGGGGACTTGGGTTTCTGTTGCTATCCAGTTGGGTTCTTTCTGAAACAGATCCTTTTTCTGTCTCTGAGAGTTTGGCAGGAGGTCGAGGGACTCTCCTTCTGTGTGTTCCTTTTTTCTGGATTCCCGAAGAGGTTTTTTGGAGCTGTACCTTTTGGGAATCCAGTCTAGGCTGTTTCAGCGTCCGTGCCTTTCCCAGTCTTTTTTTCCTTAAGGGATTCTTAGGTTGATCTCTGGATCTTTTAGGGCTTGGGATGTTAATCTTCCTTGCCCTCTTTGACTATGTTACTTCTTCTGGGTTGACTCAGTCTGTCAGGAGCAGGCGTCAGGGTATCTGATTGCTCTTTTTGTGCTGCAACTTCATTTTTTAGTTTTGTCTTTTTCATTATGGGTGCTTCCTTTATGGAGTTTGACTGGATCTTCGCCTTTGGATGCGTGAAAGGGTTATTTCTGAAGTGTTTCAGTTTTTTCCTCAGCTTGTAGCTGCTCCCTTGTTATCTTTTGGGTTGGCGATTTTCCTCCCCCCTGTTTCTTGGTGGGGTGGTGTTGATTCCCCCTGTTTTATATATTTTCTTGAGGTTCTCCTTTGTCCCTTTTCAGGGTGTTCCGGAGAAAGGTTTTGTTAGCCGATTCTGGATGGGACAGCTAGCTCTTATAGCCTGGGAGTTAGCCTGGCTACTTAACAGTCGGGGTGTTACGGGTTGTATTATCCGTCACCTTCTGCCCTGGTATGTGGGCGCCTAAACAGATAGATATCGGTTTCTGGTCTGTTCCCGTGTTTAATGAACTCTTGCTGTTCATTTCTTTTTCGCTAGGAAGCGGGCTGTGGTCAGGCAGTTCCGTTCTAGTCTTTTTGCCTCTTCAGGAACTTAGACTTTCCTGTTTTTTTTTTTTTGCATCGGTTCTTGGTATCGATGTAGGAGATGGTCCTGAATTTTCTATTCTTTTGCCTGTTCTGATGTTGAGTATTTTATATATGTCCTAGTCTCTCTTGCAGTCTGGTACTTCGCTCTCCTTGGGGTTTTTGCTCTAAGGAAACTTTTTCTTATGGTTCTATAAGGAGCTTCTCCCTCTATTGTTCTTTTTTTTTTTTCTGGGATCGTGCCTCAAGGTCCTTTCAGACTTTCTTTAGCATACTCAGCTTTCTTCTATGTATCTTCCTATTTGGAAGTGTAGGTGTTGGGAGTCTTGGTTGTCCTCCTTGTCATGTTTGTGGAGGAGTGTTCTTCGTTTAGTCTCGTAGACAGCGGGACTCTAGTCTCCTCAGAGGTTTTTTTGGGCTCATTTTGGGACCAGTGATTCTGTGGTTTCTGGCATGGGCTCTTATGGTCCTAATTGTTGGACGGTTACTTGGTCCTCCTACCTTTTTTTATTTTATTCTTTTGCTTCTGTTGAAGCAGTTTTTGGGAGATTGTTTTTTTTTCAGGCTGTGGTGCCCTCATATTGGGTCCGCCTTTCTTCTTACCCCCCCCTGTTGGCATTCAGTGTCTTCTATAGCTTGTTTTCCTAAAAGTAATAAATGCAGCTGTGGACTCTTCCTGTATTTAGGAGGAAAACTTAAATTATGACTTACCAGATAATTTCCTTTCCTTCGATACAGGGAAAGTTCACAGCTCCCACCCGTGCTTTCCGGGGGGCGGCCCTAAATTTAAGTTGTTTTCTTCTGGCACCTTTTTCACCCTGATATTTCTCCTACTGTTCCTTGTTCCCTCTGCATGACTGGGGGATGAGGGAAATGGGGGAGGTATTTAAGCCTTTGGCAGGGGTGTCTTTGCCTCCTCCTGGTGGCCAGGTTCTGTATTCCCAAAAGTAATGAATGCAGCTGTGGACTCTCCCTGTATCGAAGGAAAGGAAATTATCAGGTAAGTCATAATTTATAGTTTTTTCCATTGGCATTGTGTTTCTGGATAGGATGATCAGTATATAAAATATCCACAATACGTTTGTAAAATAAATGTAATGAACTTGAACTGCACATGTCTGAGAAACACAATGATCTTGCTAAAATTATTTACTGTGTTTGTCAAAGAAAAATGTTCAGAAGCTATAATCACCCACTACTTTCAACTTGTACATCTTTGAGATTGCAAACAGATCAGTGTGTAAATACTGACCAAACCTTCTGCCTGCCGATTTCACAAAAATCAGTTCAGCCCTGTGCAGCTCTCACTTATCTTTTTCATTGCAATCCTATATTTAAAAAAACATAAAATAACTGTAGAAACAATCTTAACAAATTCCATAAAGGGGTTTATTTTTTATTGTAATGTATACAACTTAATTTATGGCTGGCCACTTTATAATGATATAAGGAATCCAATGATGTGTGAGTTTAGATGTTGGTGTATAATTTATAGTGTTCCTCATAGTAAATGTGTTCTTTTTTTCTTAACAAAAGGAAAGATAGTTTCTCATTGACATAAATGTAAAAAATCGTCAAGAATAAAACCAAAAGACGATGTAAAATACGATGAGGGTGCAGCACATTGCAAAGGCCCTATAGCTGCATAAATCCTAACTATGTGCCTGACTGCAATCTGTTACAGCTCTGTGAGCTGCATACAATAAAGTGATGTGTTTCTTGTAAATGTCACAATTGTATTAGAATACATTGCTACTGAAGAGGTTGCAATCATACGTTATTCGGAATGACCAGACTATAATATCTGGAAAATATGAGAAGTATGTAAACCCAAAAAGGGAAAATAAAGTTTGCTTAAAACGCAGAGAATAGGTATACACCGTAAAAAAAATAACTAATTACGTAAAAAAATAACTAATTACCATTAAAATTCAATCAAAAGTGTATTTCATAAGCATTGTTAATGTTTTCTTTCTCATTTTACTGGGGAAAGTATACATATTTAAAATGAATTTCCACATAAGCCTCTCAGTATTAATATTTCACAAAAGCAACAATAAGCACGTGGAATTAGTTTAGGAACTGTAAAACAAGTATAGTTTTGCTAACACAATGACAGTTGCAAGCCTTTTCTATCCCAGTAACTGGTCCAGATTGGCTCCTTTAAAGGGACAGTCAACACCAAAATAGTTATTGTTTAAAAAGATAGATAACGCCTTTATTACCCATTCCCCAGCTTTGTACAACTAACATTGATATATTAATATACTTTGTAACATTTAAACCTCTAAATTTCTGCCTGTTTCTAAGCCACTATAGGCAGCCTCTTATCACATGTTTTTTTTTATTTGCTTTTCACGACAGGAGACTGCTAGTTTATGTGAGCAGTATAGATAACATTGTGCTTACACCTGTGGGTTGTGGATGACACTGCACTTATTGGCTAAAATGCAAGTCAATAGATAATAAATAGCCATCTAAATGGGGGGCTGTCAAAAGAGGCTTAGATACAAAGTAATCACAGAGGTAAAAGGTGTATTAATATAACAATGTTGGTTATGCAAAACTGGGAAATGGGTAATAAAGAGATAATCTATCTTTTTAACACTTTGAGTGCATGGAGCCGTCTCCATGCCGTCGCTAGGACTCACTTACCTTGAGGGGGGCCTGAGGGCCCCCATCTCCCTCCACCCGTCCGATCTTGCCCTCATATTGAAGGGCAGGCTTGGAGCTTCACACGGAGCGTGATAACCTCATCATGCATTGACGCGATGATGTCATCACACATCTTTATTTACAACTGTCAATTGAAAGTTATGGAGAGATGGGGCATGCTGCTTAAATGCCCGTATATTGGGTATCTAAGCAGCTACAGACCCCCAAGATCCACCATTAGAATGTGGGAACCTCACCTTTCCAACAGTGTAAGTCTTTAAAGTATAATGAAAAAAAATAAAATAAAAAGTTATAAAAAATATATTTTAAAATTATTTAAAAAAATGTTAAGGGGGTCTCTAAAGGCACTCAAATAAAGATCAAAATTGCCTAGAGACTCAAAAATAGATTTCCCTAAAAATAAATTAGTCCCTATTTTAAAAAAATGATCAATTTAAGTATATTAGCTTAATGATCACCATGGTAACCAGCGTTACCAGATTGATCTCCTAGCTAAGAAAAATGACATTCCCTTACTATACGGATGCCGATATAATACTTGTAATCACGTGAACACCTGGATCATGTGATAACAAATTAATCAATGTTAGAGAGATGCTTTTATTTAAAAAAAAAAATTATATATATTTTTATAATCCGTCTTTTAGAGCCCTTGGAAGGTGCTCGAAACACCCTCTTTGCGCAGCTCTCACCGTCTTTCAAAACCCTGTATTTTTACTGCAAAGAAGCTTATTTTTTTACAATAAAAATTATATCTTTTCTAGCAGCATAATTTCTTAATTTCTTCAAAATATCTATTCACTTTGTAAAGAAAATTATGGCTGAGCATCTGATGAACTCCGACTTTGTTTCCTTCTCGGATGACGCTAGACCTGCTAGAGAAGATTCTGACAGCGGCTTTGTCGCTGGTGCACATTTTTGGAAAGTACACCCCTTGGCGCATCAAATAAGGGGCTACATGTGTATATATAGCGCAAAATTTGAGTGCGTAAGGAAAGCTGAACATGTCACTTTACTAAGAAAAAAATATTTTCTAACCAAAGCACCATATTCCATACATTTTTACACACTCCACTTTTGTGCTAGAAATCCATGTAGCCCCTCATTTGATGCCCAAAGGGGTGTACTTTATACAAATGTGTACTTTATATAACTTTATATAACCTTTTTAACGTGACATGACAGCCTAAAAAAAGTTTAAACTAATTGTCTTTTAATTTTTAGGGGTGATGTCTGCAATTAGACAGCTGTAGCCACCTGGGAAGTTAAGATAAAGGGGCCCATTTATCAATCTCCGAACGGAGCTTGTGGGCCCGTGTTTCTGGTGAGTCTTCAGACTTGCCAGAAACACCAGTTAGGAAGCAGTGATCTAAAGACCACTGCTCCATAAGCTGTCCACCTGCTCTGATGAGGCAGACAGGAATCGCCGGAAATCAACCCGTTCGAGTACGATCGGGTTGATTGACACCTCCCTGCTGGCGGCCGATTGGTCGCGAGTCAGCAGGGGGCGGCGTTGCACCAGCAGCTCTTGTGAGCTGCTGGTGCAATGTTAAATGCGGAGAGCGTATTACTCTCCACATTCAGCGAGGTCTTGCGGACCTGATCTGCACTGTCGGATCAGGTACTCAAGACCTTTCATAAATAGGCCCCAAAGTAAATAAAGTGCACATTTTTGGAAAGTACACACCTTGGTGCATTAAATAAGGGGCTACATGTATATATAATACAAAATTGGAGTGCGCTATATATAACTAAACAGCACACTTTGCTCAGAAAACGTTTTGTTTTTTTAAACAAGTGCAATATGTGCTTATGTGTTACATACTCCAGTTTTGAGATATAAATACAAATAAACCCTCATCTGATAGACCTGGGAGTGTAGTTTCTAAAATGTATAGTTCAGTTGCCATATTTTAACTTCCCTGGTGGCTACAACTGTTAAAATGCCAGTAACAGAATATTACATTTAAAAACGCTGTTTTTGATTATAAACTAAATTGACATCCCGGCAATAAAACAGTAGAAAAACACAGTGAAATGTTCTCAATTTTTACTTATATTATACAAGTTATCTACTACAAATATTTATCCACACAGGTTTTGATGATAGAGTTTACAAAAATAAAATTGCTTACAGTTAATTATTGAGTCAGGAGTAAAAATATACACTTTCTTTCTAATGTTTTGCTTTAATGTTCAAAGATGTTAACAAATACACATATAATAATGGTATATTTTGAATCTGCTGAAAAAAACAATATATAGTTTGTATAGGTTATTCACACAAAAACAACTTCTAAAAGTGTGTGAATATGAACTGCAACAAAAAGCTGAAAACCAGCTTAGCACACAGGTGGGAAATGGCTTAGCAGCCAAAGGGTTAAACAATAATTTTTTTGGAGGCGACTTTCCCTTTAAGTAGGGAAATTGGCTCTTGAAAAACAATTGCAGAAACAAAGAGTAACTGAAGTAAAAAAATAAATAAATCATACTCAGCTTATTTATTGACTGCAGAAAAAAATCTTATAGTTACAAAGTCCTTACTGTCCCTTTAAATGTCTGGAAGCCAACAGAAGCATATACATGTGTGTATTAAACAGTGGTAAAATTGAAATGACTTGTTTGAATCATGTAGGTTTTAGTAGTTATATATTTATATTGCCAGATAGTGGACTAAATGTTTACTCGTACCATAAGTTTTGCTAACCTGCTAACCTTGTTCTAATCAGAGCATGAAAGTTGTGCTCAGGATATCTCTGAACTACAGTGGCATATTGCATGTAAGAAGCAGGAACTGGAGAATGCACAAAACAAAGCTGCCAAGACCGAAGCAGTGAACGCAAGGCTGCAAGAGGAAATCGACTTTATTAAGAAACACAGCCCTCTGCTGGAAGACAAGCTGAATATTGAGGGTAATGCCATGAATAGGATACAGCAGGCACAGGCAGAGGTAAAAGTCATTATGTCTAATATGTGCTTATATTTAGGATATTGTGCAGCTGGATAAGAATGACTATACATACAGTATATATGAACATAATGTATGTTTACTGCTTATTTGTGTATTAAAATGTATGTGTTTAACTGGAATCTCATTAGCTTTTTAAAGGAACATGTTAGAGCATAAATGCTTTAATCCATTAGAGTATGTTATTATTGTGCGTTACTGATCCTAGGGTTGGCTCTCCCGCCTCATGTTCCAATCACACATATTCAATATAAATGGTGAAGCTTCTCCAAATGGTGGCACTGCGAGTCCCATACCACGCTCTGTGTGTGTCTCAGCGCACAGATCTGGGCTATTTCCACAAACTGGGTTGCAGGGAACCAATTGTCTTCCTGCCTTGTTGTATGACCTCCTCATAGTTTATAAGAAAAATAAGACATAATACAACTTGCCAAAGAACCTCAATCATTAAAGGGTTAAATATAATATTGTAATGCACATATTATTTTACTTTGCTACCATAATTAGCCCTATATATGGCACTTTGCAATATTTTAAGGGGAAATGTAAAATTACTAATTAAACAAAGATCTACCCTTTTTGATTATTGTCTAAGCATATTAAGGTAAATGGGTTATTTTTTTAAATAAAATTACACACTGAACTGTGGCTTCCCTGTCATGTAGGATTAGATATACCCCTATTTCAGTGATGGATAACCTTGGCACCCTTGTTGTTTGGGAACTACATTCTCATGATGCTCAACTAGACTGCAGAGTGCCTAAGCATCATCGGAAATGTAGTTTCAAAACATCTGTGGTGCCAAGGTTAGCCATCTGCCCTATTCAAAGTAGTCTGGTGCTAGTCTGTTGAATGAGTGTAATACAACTTGCCCCATACAAGCTAAGAGGCAGCATTGATCATCGACTTAATAAAAATAATAATACAAAGAAAAAAAAATCTGAAATGGGTGTTCCTGTACTTAGAGAAACAAAGAGTGGGATTACAAGACACGTTGCAAATCTTTTTTTTTCACTAGCTAAATGCTTTTTGCACTTCTCGGGATCCGCTCATATTACATTCGTAAGTTGAAAAAAAAATATGTTTCTTTCCTATGGCATGGAGAGTCCATGATTCATTCCAATTACTAGTGGGATATTCACCTCCTGGCCAGCAGGAGGAGGCAAAGAGCACCCCACAGAGCTGTTAAGTGTCACTTCCCTCATTGGATGTTTTCCTGTTTTAAATAGGATTCCAAAATATTTCCCATAAGAAGTTTTTATGAATATGACTTTTACATCTTGTCCTAGTACTAATCTTTCAATCTGTTGAGATCGGTAATGCTTGAACAATGTTTTCCTTCCTATTTTTTCCATCAGCTGTAATTGACTAATGGTTAGCTTAGCTGCCTAACAGGCAGATGGGTTGCAGTTAGAAACAAAGCTGACCTTGAATGCGTGTTCGCAGTTTAAAATAAAATAAACAAAATGTATCCTTTAATGGGTAGTTCCCCTGCAAGAGGGGATAGGGTTAGTAAGATTTGTGGTTACTGCTAGCGTTTGGAGATCAGCATGGTAGTCCTTGTTTCTCCTCCAACATTTTACGCTAACCCACATATAGAAACCAAGGGTTGGTTACTCTGTTTTTCATTTTTCTCAAGGTCCCTGTCGGAAATCATCTGGCTCTATCGGATCTGGGATGCTGTGCCTACCCCACAGCTGAAGCTCCAAGTATAAGTGCTTATTTCCTTCTAGGTAGGAGGTTCAAGCACATCAAGGGATAACCCCCTTTTTTTCTCTTTTAGGATATGGAACTTGGGGACCTTTGAATATGTCCCTTAATTTTTGGGTTTTCTTGTGAGCAGTATATTCATGGGTTCTGATGTGTTTCAAAAGTTTTATTTACAAACTCTTCCAATTTGTAGCCTTACTTTTTGAACTAGCATCTGCCCCTTGAATCTTTACGAAGGTTCTAGGGGCTCTTCTGGCAGTAATCAGATCTCAAGGAATTGCGGTGGCGCCTTACCTGGACAATATCTTGGTTCGAGCATCATCTTTTCAACTAGCAAGATCTCCTACTGAGAACTGAGAGTTCCCTGGTCCAAGATCTTAGCAGCCAGCCCATGGGGGTTCCGGAGTTGGATCTGATGGCGTCACGTCAATACGCCAAGCTTCCAAAGTACGGTTCAAGGTCACGAGATCCTCAAGCCGCTCTGATAGACGCTCTGGCGGTTCCTTTGCACTTCTGGTGGCATACCTGTTTTTTCCTCCGTTTGCTCTCCTTCCACGAATCATTGCTTAAACAGGAGAGTATGTTATTCTCATAGCTCCAGCCTGGCCTCACAGGGTCTGGCTTGCGGATCTGGTGAAGATGACATCTCTTCTCTCTTGGAGGGATCCTCTGAGGAAGGACCTTCTACTTCAAGGTCCCTTTCTCCACCCTAACCTAGATTCTCTGAAGCTAACTGCTTGGAGATTGAACGCTTAGTTTCGTCTAGGCCTGGCTTCTCTGAGAAAGTCGTTAATTCCATGCTTTAGGCTCGTAAGCCTGTTACTCACAGGATTTACCATAAGGTATGGTGTATATACCTTTATTGGTGTGAGCAGGGTGAGGGTACCTAGAAATTTGTCTTTTCTTCAGGAAGGCCTGGAGAAAGGTTTGTCAGTCAGTATGCTGAAGGGTCAGATTTTTGCACTGTCTATTCTTTTGCTCAACAGTCTGGCAGTTCTACAAGAGGTCTGGTCTTTTGTTCAGGCCCTGGTCAGAGTCAGGCCTGTTTAATTCTGTTGCTCCTCCTTGGAGCCTTAATCATGTTCTTAAAGTTTTGTAGCAGGCTCTGTTTGAACTGATGCATTCTGTTAATATTAAATTGTTATCTTAGAAGGTTTTGTTTCTTTTTGCTGTTTCTTCTACTCGTAGAGTTTCTGAGCTTTCGGCTCTGCAGTGTAATTTCCCTTATCTTATTTTTCATGCAGATAAGGTGGTTCTTCGTATTAGGTTGGGATTTCTTCCCAAGTTAGTATCGGATCACAATATCAATCATGGAATTGTTGTTTCTTCTTTTGGTCCTAATCCTTCTTCTCAGAAGGAATGCCTGTTGCATAACCTGGATGTTGTATGTGCTCTAAAATCTCTCTGGTTGAGAAGTGTTATCCGGTTAGCTTATGAGACACCTGAACAACAGCCTCCTGAAAGAATTACGGCTCATTCCATTAGAACTGTCTCTTCTTCCTGGGCTTTCAAAAATTAAGCTTCTGTGGAACAGATCTGCAAGGCGGCTACTTGGTCCTCCTTGCATACTTTTCCAAAATTCTACTAATTTGATTCTTTTGCCTCGGCTGAGGCTTTCTTTGGGAGAAAAGTTTTTCTAGCAGCGTTGCCTTCTGTTTAAGTCCGCCTGTCTTGTTCTCCCTCCCTTTTTCATTCTGTGTCCTCTAGCTTGGGTATTGGTTCCCACTAGTAATTGGAATGAATCGTGGACTCTCAATGCCATAGGAAAGAAAACAAAATTTATGCTTACCTGATAAATTTCATTCCGGGCATGGAGAGTCCACAACACGCTCTTATTTAAGATGACAGTTTTTTTGTACAAACCTCAGGCACCTCTATACCCTTGTGTTATCTTCTTTTTGCATTTCCCTTTGGCCGAATAACTGGGGGTTATGGGTAAGGGAAGTGACATTTAAAGGGACAGTCTACACCAGAATTTTTATTGTTTTAAAAGATAGATAATCCCCTTTATTACCCATTTCACAGTTTTGCATAACCAACACAGTTATAATAATATACTTTTAACCTCTGTGATTATCTTGTATCTAAGCCTCTGCAAACTGCCCCTTTTTCAGTTCTTTTGACAGACTTGCAGTCTAGCCAATCAGTGCCTGCTCCCAGATAACTTCTCGTGCACGAGCACAGTGTTATCTATATGAAATATGTGAACTAACACCCTCTAGTGGTGAAAAACTGTTAAAATGCAATCTGAAAGAGGTGGACTTCAAGGTCTAAGAAATTAGCATATGAACCTCCTAGGTTAAGCTTTCAACTAAGAATACCAAGAGAACAAAGCAAAATTGGTGATAAAAGTAAATTGGAAAATTGTTTAAAATTACATGCTCTATCTGAATCATGAAAGTTTATTTTGGCCTAGACTGTCCCTTTAACAGCTCTGCTAGGGTGCTCTTTGCCTCCTCCTGCTGGCCAGGAGGTGAATATCCCAATAGTAATTGGAATGAATCATGGACTCTCCATGCCCGGAAAGAAATTTATCAGGTAAGCATAAATTTTGTTTTTATCGCTAGGGGTAGCCTGAGAAGCGCAAACTAGAGGAGTTTTGGAGTGCATGTGTTCCCCCATTAAACCAATTGAGAAATAAAAGTTGAAAAATACCACCCTCAATATACTTGTATAATAATATCACCTCACAGCGTTAGGTATATTCCTTCGAGAAAACTATACCCAGTGCTCTCTGTGTGCACGCTCTGATAGATCTCTTATCCTTTATACTTTTTCAGCCAATGCCGAGCTGTCAGCGGCCGAGACAGCAATGGCATGCTTATGTCACCTTTTCCTTTGAATTTGGGAGATTTTTTTGGTGCGTGTTATGCAGCGGCCTCTGTAATTAGCTAGAATGTAGGGAGCAGTGGGATAATCATACTGACATAGAAATGGTCATAAATAACTAGCAACCCTCATTTATTGATAACTGTTAACTATATGGTGGGTGGATTGGTGATCATGGTCACAGGTTTAAGCTCTGTTAAGACTTATTTAATGAGGTATCTGCTACCTAACTATATTCCTGTTCCTCATTATGTAGCAACTTGTTTTTCAGCCTAACCCTTTAAAATAAATTGGCCTAACCACTTCAGCTTGGTGTGGTGCTGCAGTCTGGCTTTGTCACATAATCTAGTTGGTAGGGGACCCACTTATTTCAAAGTTTACCTCAGTACTTTTGAATGTATCAATCTCCTGATTATTTAGATTCTTGGGCTTACAAAAGTTTAAAACAAGGCTCTGTTCTCTAATTCTTTAAGCTATAAATTCACTATAACATTTATGGCAGCTAATAAAGAACCACAGAGTGGCCATTATTTGTTTCATTTCCCCTTGGTAGTTTAAGCTCACAGGGTTTACATATAAGAGTTTATAATTTAAAGTATATTATTCAAATGCAACTATTGTATTAAGGGTCCAGATGTAGCCCTGTCTGTCCTATTATTATTTTATATCCCTTATCAAGCTCCCCTCTTAACAATTACTAAAGATTTAGGTCCAAGAGTGGCCATTGCTTTTCCTCCTTGGGGATTATAGATCTGTTACCATATACTGGCTATAAATAAGGGTATACCCCACGTTTTCACCATGAAAAACTAAAATATGAGGTTAACATAGTGAGATCCAAGAGTGGTCTCGACATTCCATCATACCTTTCCTTAATGTTTGATATGTTTCCTTATTTAAAGTCCAAAAGTGACTTTTTAGATTTATTATGGAAGGTTTCCTTATGAATAGGCACCAAGCATTTAAGTTTGCCACCTATAATTGTTATTATTTCACTGATGAGCAGTACAGAAGGTTTCACATACCATTATAGATTTCACTTGGAATGTACATTTTTACTTTTGTTCTGAATGGCATTTTCATTTGTATGTTTATACTGTTTGTATGCCTATTTTAAGTACCTCAATAAAAATAAAATAAAAAAAACAAACAAAAAAAAAAAAAAACCCACCCTACCCGCTAAAACGGCAATCAATTTGAAAAAACACCCTACCATAAGTCCCAAGCGTAACAACCCCTAATTCACCACCCCTTCACATCGCCAACCCTAAATAAAACTGTTAACCCCTAAACTGCCAACCCCCACATCGACAACCCGAAAAAAAACTGCTATCCCCTAAACCACCATCCGCCCACATTGCAAACTTTCTAAATTATTAACCCCTAAACTGCCAAATGTCATGCTTGATAGTCTTTTATTTTGCTAATGAGTGTTTTATTAACGAATGGTTAAATATTACACATTTTACATTACAATGCCCCTTTAATACATTGATATTACTCTGATATAAATTAGTTAAACAATATATCAGTTTGTGGAGTCACTTCTAGAGAAAGGTTCTTAGAGCCATAAAGAATTGTGTTTTTTAAAGTAGGAATATTGATTAATGGATATGTTAAGCAGTAATATTAAAAATCTAGACCCCTGTAAGATGTCATTGATGTTAGCTTTGTCTTGATTTAAACCCTATTAGCATTCACCAACAAAAAAAAATTACCGTTTTATTAGGAACAGATAAATCCAATCCATTTTTTCAGGCATTATAATATCCCTCCCATTTCTGCTACATATATTGTCAGAAAGGTTGTACAATAAACCTAAACATCCATTCTCTGATTCTTTCCCAGTTTTCCCTCAGGGACTGTCATTATTACTATATTTTAGTCACAAATTAATTCAAAACACATTTACAGAGGAAAAAATAAAGAATGAAGGATGATCTATAAAATACTTTTATATTTTGTATTATAAATTTGTCCTTTTATGAGGTTAAACCGTGTATAGTACTCTCTTACTAATTTTGAATACCACATAATTGGTATTAGAATATGCAGAACTAGGACTTTTATATACTTTTTCAGTATATAAAAAAGATTTAGTTTCTGGTAATTGATTGAATTTGTCAAAATTGTTTTGCATAAAATTGAAAAATTATATATATTTGTCAAATTTATTACATCACATCATAATCCTAAAACAAGAATACTGTCAAAAAAGGCATCAGACGAAAGCTGAATTTGTTCTTAAGAATAATGATTTTTTCCTGTGCACATATATATATATACATATATTTTTTTAGTCTCTGCTGTAGAAAATCAATTAAATTCTTGGCACTGAAGAGGTTAAACAGCAAAATAAGTTATCAGTACATGGAAGTTTAGTTTTTGAGTACTATTTTGTATTACTATACTACTTTAACTTGAGAGTTGGCTTAATGGCTACAAATATTGCTTTATTTAAATACTAATGTAGTATTTTGATTTTTAGAACAGTTGGAGTGTTTAGATGCTTTATATAGAGAGAACCTCTTTTCCTATTTTAACTAAATCAGAAATACTTTTTCTGAACTGCCAGCTCCCTCTGTACGGAGCCCCAGAGGTGTCACACAAGAGTTTTTTTATAAATCATGAGCACATTTTGCTAAATCGTGAGCACATTTTGCTAAATAGTGCACACAATTTTTTTATATCGTGCGCACAATTAAGCTATATCGTGCGCACAATTTAGTTAAATCATGCTCACAATTTAGCTAAATCGTGCCCACGATTAAGCTATATCGTGCACACAATTTAGTTAAATTGTGCTCACAATTTGGCTAAATCGTGCGCACAATTAAGCTATATCGTGCGCACAATTTAGTTAAATCATGCTCACAATTTAGCTAAATCGTGCCCACGATTAAGCTATATCGTGCACACAATTTAGTTAAATTGTGCTCACAATTTGGCTAAATCGTGCACACAATTTAGCTATATCGTGCGCACGATTTAGCTAAATTGTGAGCATGATTTAAAAGTGGGAACATGAATCCTCCCACTTACAGCACCAGCTAATATTACTTTCAGTTTCAGTTCAGTCAGTGTTAGGATCAATAGTATCAGACAAATTGGTAAGTGTGGACCTCAGCTTCAGTCAATGTTAGCATTATGTTATGTGACAAACAGTACATTTACTATTGCAATGCTCACAAAGTATATTTATCCTTTCACAATACAATGCAATAATATTCAAATTATTGGAGGTGAAATAGGTGTAAATTATATTATATTGAAACTATATATTGAACAGAAATTAGTTCATTTGTCAGGTTAAAAACTGGTTTTTCAAAACAAAATAGTTGTGCTCCCTTTAAAAAATCATGAATTGTACAATTTCAAATACATATTTCTCTGTAATTTCTTTATAAAATATTGTCACAGTCTTTTTTTAAGCAGGCAATTCATTTTTTATTAATACTATAGAAACATCTAATTTGATTCCACTACCTAAAGAAAAAAATGGCAGTGAGAACTGTACACATTTTCATAATGCTCTGTGCACAATAGAATAATGGAAGCCTGTGTTATTGTACACACAATGCTGTACATTGCAAAGCTTATCCAAAATATAGGGATTAGATCCCAAAGCAGTATAGCTGCAAAATGTGTTGTTTACATTGAGATATCTGTCTGAGTACAATGTAAAGTTTAAAGGGACAGTCTACGTCAAATGTTTTATTGTGTAAAAAGATAGTGCCTTTATTACCCATTCCCCAGCTTTGCACAACTAACATTGTTATATTAATATAATTTATAAGAACTAAAATTAATAGCATTTTATATGTTTTTCACAGCAAGACAAAAGCTAGTTAATGTGTACCATATAGATCAAGGTTCTTCAAACCACAGGTCGGGACCCATTACTGGGTCACAACACTATGTGTACTTGGTCGCAACTTGTGTGTGTGGTGTAGGAGTGTGTGTGGTGTATTGTATGAGATTGTGTGTGTTTTCTGTGCGTGTGTTGTGTATGAGAGTGTGTGGGGTGTGTGTTGTATGAGAGTGTGTGTGAGTGTTGTATGAGTGTGTGTGTGTGTGGTGTGTATGTTATATGAGAGTGTGTGTGGTATCTGTGTTGTATGAGTGTGTGTGGTATGCGTGTAATATGAAAGTGTGTGTGTTATATGAAAGTGTATGTGTGTTGTATGAGAGAGGGTGTGTTATATGAAAGTGTGTGTATTGTAAGAGAGTGTATGGGGTGAGTGTGTGTTATATGAAAGTGTGTGTGTGTTGTATGAGAGTGTGTGTGGTATGTGTGATACATAAAAATGTGTGTTGTATGAAAGTGTGTTTGTGTGTGTGTTGTATGAGTGTATGTTGTGTGTGTTGTATGGGAGTGTGTGGTGTATGATCGTGTGTATGTTGTATGAGTGTGTGTGTTGTATGGGAGTGTGTGTTATTACATTTACAACACTTTCAAATTTGACTACACTCAGGAAGAAGCATGCACATATTTTAGTCTCTTTGCAAAAAATTGCAGCTATCGTGTTGTTTATTTATTAAGAAATGTTCAGACCAAGTCTAAAAATTGGGTCCCAAAGGTATGTGGTATCATGGCACTGGGTCTTGGGGGGAAAAGTTTGAAGAACCCTGATATAGATAACACTGAGCTGACTCTCGTTGCATCGTGAGTGATCACAGATTGGCTAAATTCAAGTATGCACACACCTCTGAGATAAGCCTTAGATACAAGGTAATCACAGATTATTTAGCATTGTATTGTGAAAGGATAACTATGCTTTAATTGCAATATTAATTTTACTGTTTGTCACATAACATAATGCTAACATTGAGCTTTTAGAAATCCATGTGACTGAAGCTGAGGTGCACAGTTACTTACAAAAAAGAAATGATTCACTGGCACTATGTGAGTAATTGGAAGATCACGCTATGGGGACATGACGGCATGATTTTTTTTATGAGTGGAATCAGTGCTGTGGTTATGGTCTCCATTGATTTTGGATTCCAACTCCATTGCAGTTTATGTTAATGTATCATTTCTTATACACTAGTTTAATTTCTAGCAGAGTAGACTGGTGATATAACTAGTATTGACCTATTTTGGATACTAGATTTTTAGTAAATCACAATAAAGTGTTAGGTTTTATTATTTGAGGAAAATAGTGCATCAAATCTCTCATTCCCTATCTCGTTTCTCTTTATCCCTTTTCTCTTGTTAAGTGTATCCAGTCCACGGATCATCCATTACTTATGGGATATTAACTCCTCCCCAACAGGAAGTGCAAGAGGATTCACCCAGCAGAGCTGCTATATAGCTCCTCCCCTAACTGCCATTACCAGTCATTCTCTTGCACCCAACGAATAGATAGGATGTGTGAGAGGACTGTGGTGATTATACTTAGTTTCATACCTTCAATCAAAAGTTTGTTATTTTATAATAGCACCGGAGTGTGTTATTCCTTCTCTGGTAGAATTTGAAGAAGAATCTACCTGAGTTTTTCTATGATTTTAGCCGGAGTAGTTAAGATCATATTGCTGTTTCTCGGCCATCTGAGGAGAGGTAAACTTCAGATCAGGGGACAGCGGGCAGATTAATCTGCAAAGAGGTATGTAGCAGCTTATTATTTTCTGACAATGGAATTGATGAGAAAATTCTGCCATACCGATATAATGTAAACTCAGCCTTAAATGCAGTAGCAGCAACTGGTATCAGGCTGTCATGTATGTATATTTTACACTTCAGTATTCTGGGGAATGGCACTTCACTGGAATTATACTGTATGCATAAAACTTTAGCCTAATTTGCAGGGACTAGCAACAGGCTTTTTAATAACACTCAATTTATTAATGTTAAACGTTTTTTGCTGGCATGTAAAATCGTTTAATTTTCTGAGGTACTGGGTGAAAAAATGTTTTGGGCACTATTTTTTTCCACTTGGCAGTCGTTTTATTTAATTTATGACAGTTTACTGATCTCTCTCACTGTTAGCTATCAGGGTTAGTTATCCTTTGCTAATGGGAGCAATCCTTTGCTAAAATTGTGTTTTTTACAAAGATTTGATGCTATAACTTTTCAGTTTATTAATTTTCAACTGTCATAACTTTTTCTGTGCTTCTTATAGGCACAGTACGTTTTCATATTATAGTAAATTACTTGAAAAGTATTTCCAAGTTGCTAGTTTATTTGCTAGTGTGTTAAACATGTCTGATTCAGAGGAAGATATCTGTGCTATATGTGCTAAAGCCAAAGTGGAGCCCAATAGAAAGTTATGTACTAACTGTATTGATGCTACTTTAAATAAAAGTCAATCTGTACAAATTGAACATATTTCACCAAACAACGAGGGGAGAGTTATGCCGACTAACTCGCCTCACGTGTCAGTACCTGCATCTCCCGCTCGGGAGGTGCGTGATATTGTAGCGCCGAGTACATCTGGGCGGCCATTACAAATCACATTACAGGATATGGCTACTGTTATGACTGAAGTTTTGGCTAAATTACCAGAACTAAGAGGTAAGCGTGATCACTCTGGTGTGAGAACAGAGTGCGCTGATAATATTAGGGCCATGTCAGACACTGCGTCACAATTTGCAGAACATGAGGACGGAGAGCTTCATTCTGCGGGTGACGGTTCTGATCCAAACAAACTGGATTCAGATATTTCAAATTTTAAATTTAAGCTGGAAAACCTCCGTGTATTACTAGGGGAGGTGTTAGCGGCTCTGAATGATTGTAACACAGTTGCAATACCAGAGAAAATGTGTAGGTTGGATAAATATTTTGCGGTACCGGCGAGTACTGACGTTTTTCCTATACCTAAGAGACTTACTGAAATTGTTACTAAGGAGTGGGATAGACCCGGTGTGCCGTTCTCACCCCCTCCGATATTTAGAAAGATGTTTCCAATAGACGCCACCACACGGGACTTATGGCAAACGGTCCCTAAGGTGGAGGGAGCAGTTTCTACTTTAGCTAAGCGTACCACTATCCCGGTGGAGCATAGCTGTGCCTTTTCAGATCCAATGGATAAAAAGTTAGAGGGTTACCTTAAGAAAATGTTTGTTCAACAAGGTTTTATATTGCAACCTCTTGCATGCATTGTGCCTGTCACGGCTGCAGCAGCATTTTGGTTTGAGTCTCTGGAAGAGACACTTGAATCAGCTCCATTAGATGAGATTACACACAAGCTTAAAGCCCTTAAGTTAGCTAACTCATTTATTTCAGATGCCGTAGTACATTTAACTAAACTTACGGCTAAGAATTCCGGATTCGCCATTCAGGCACGCAGAGCACTGTGGCTAAAATCCTGGTCAGCTGACGTTACTTCTAAATCTAAATTGCTTAATATACCTTTCAAAGGGCAGACCTTATTCGGGCCCGGGTTGAAAGAAATTATCGCTGACATTACAGGAGGTAAAGGCCATGCCCTGCCTCAAGACAGAGCCAAACCTAAGGCTAGACAGTCTAATTTTCGTTCCTTTCGTAATTTCAAAGCAGGAGCAGCATCAACTTCCTCTGCACCAAAACAGGAAGGAGCTGTTGCTCGCTACAGACAAGGCTGGAGACCTAACCAGTCCTGGAACAAGGGCAAGCAGGCCAGGAAACCTGCTGCTGCCCCTAAGACAGCATGAATCGAGGGCCCCGATCCGGGAACGGATCTAGTGGGGGGCAGACTTTCTCTCTTCGCCCAGGCTTGGGCAAGAGATGTCCAGGATCCCTGGGCGTTAGAGATCATATCTCAGGGATACCTTCTAGACTTCAAATTCTCTCCCCCAAGAGGGAGATTTCATCTGTCAAGGTTGTCAACAAACCAAATAAAGAAAGAGGCGTTTCTACGCTGCGTACAAGATCTTTTATTAATGGGAGTGATCCATCCGGTTCCGCGGTCGGAACAAGGACAAGGGTTTTACTCAAATCTGTTTGTGGTTCCCAAAAAAGAGGGAACTTTCAGGCCAATCTTGGATTTAAAGATCCTAAACAAATTCCTAAGAGTTCCATCGTTCAAAATGGAAACTATTCGGACAATTTTACCCATGATCCAAAAGGGTCAGTACATGACCACAGTGGATTTAAAGGATGCTTACCTTCACATACCGATTCACAAAGATCTTTACCGGTATCTAAGGTTTGCCTTTCTAGACAGGCATTACCAGTTTGTAGCTCTTCCATTCGGATTGGCTACGGCTCCGAGAATCTTCACAAAGGTTCTGGGTGCTCTTCTGGCGGTACTAAGACCGCGAGGAATTGCGGTAGCTCCGTACCTAGACGACATTCTGATACAAGCTTCAAGCTTTCAAACTGCCAAGTCTCATACAGAGTTAGTACTGGCATTTCTAAGGTCGCATGGATGGAAGGTGAACGAAAAGAAGAGTTCTCTCTTTCCACTCACAAGAGTTCCCTTCTTGGGGACTCTTATAGATTCTGTAGAAATGAAGATTTACCTGACAGAAGACAGGTTAACAAAGCTTCAAAATGCATGCCGTGTCCTTCATTCCATTCAACACCCGTCAGTAGCTCAATGCATGGAGGTGATCGGCTTAATGGTAGCAGCAATGGACATAGTACCCTTTGCACGCCTACATCTCAGACCGCTGCAATTGTGCATGCTAAGTCAGTGGAATGGGGATTACTCAGACTTGTCCCCTACTCTGAATCTGGATCAAGAGACCAGAAATTCTCTTCTATGGTGGCTTTCTCGGCCACATCTGTCCAGGGGGATGCCATTCAGCAGGCCGGACTGGACAATTGTAACAACAGACGCCAGCCTACTAGGTTGGGGCGCTGTCTGGAATTCTCTGAAGGCTCAGGGACAATGGAATCAGGAGGAGAGTCTCCTACCAATAAACATTCTGGAATTGAGAGCAGTTCTCAATGCCCTTCTGGCTTGGCCCCAGTTAACAACTCGGGGGTTCATCAGGTTTCAGTCGGACAACATCACGACTGTAGCTTACATCAACCATCAGGGAGGGACAAGAAGCTCCCTAGCAATGATGGAAGTATCAAAGATAATTCGCTGGGCAGAGTCTCACTCTTGCCACCTGTCAGCAATCCACATCCCGGGAGTGGAGAACTGGGAGGCGGATTTCTTAAGTCGTCAGACTTTTCATCCGGGGGAGTGGGAACTTCATCCGGAGGTCTTTGCCCAAATACTTCGACGTTGGGGCAAACCAGAGATAGATCTCATGGCGTCTCGACAGAACGCCAAGCTTCCTCGTTACGGGTCCAGATCCAGGGATCCGGGAGCGGTTCTGATAGATGCTTTGACAGCACCTTGGACCTTCGGGATGGCTTATGTGTTTCCACCCTTCCCGATGCTTCCTCGATTGATTGCCAGAATCAAACAGGAGAGAGCATCAGTGATTCTAATAGCGCCTGCATGGCCACGCAGGACTTGGTATGCAGATCTAGTGGACATGTCATCCTGTCCACCTAGGTCGCTACCTCTGAAACAGGACCTTCTGATCCAGGGTCCCTTCAAACATCAAAATCTAATTTCTCTGAAGCTGACTGCTTGGAAATTGAACGCTTGATTTTATCAAAACGTGGTTTTTCTGAGTCAGTTATTGATACCTTAATACAGGCTAGGAAGCCTGTTACCAGAAATATTTACCATAAGATATGGCGCAAATACTTATATTGGTGCGAATCCAAGAGTTACTCATGGAGTAAGGTTAGGATTCCGAGGATATTGTCTTTTCTACAAGAAGGTTTAGAAAAGGGTTTATCCGCTAGTTCCTTAAAGGGACAGATTTCAGCTCTGTCCATTCTTTTACACAAACGTCTGTCAGAAGTTCCGGACATTCAAGCTTTTTGTCAGGCTTTAGCTAGGATCAAGCCTGTGTTTAAAACTGTTGCTCCACCATGGAGTTTGAACTTAGTTCTTAATGTTTTACAGGGGGTTCCGTTTGAACCCCTTCATTCCATTGATATCAAGTTGTTATCTTGGAAAGTTCTGTTTTTAATGACGATTTCCTCGGCTCGAAGAGTCTCTGAGTTATCTGCCTTACATTGTGATTCTCCTTATCTGATTTTTCATTCAGACAAGGTAGTTCTGCGTACTAAACCTGGGTTCCTACCTAAGGTGGTCACTAACAGGAATATCAATCAAGAGATTGTGGTTCCATCTTTGTGTCCTAATCCTTCTTCGAAAAAGGAACGTCTGCTACACAATCTAGATGTAGTCCGTGCCCTGAAATTTTATCTACAGGCAACTAAGGATTTTCGACAAACGTCTTCCCTGTTTGTCGTTTATTCTGGTCAGAGGAGAGGTCAAAAAGCTTCGGCTACCTCTCTCTCCTTTTGGCTTCGTAGCATAATACGGTTAGCCTATGAGACTGCTGGACAGCAGCCTCCTGAAAGAATTACAGCACATTCTACTAGAGCTGTGGCTTCCACTTGGGCCTTTAAGAATGAGGCTTCTGTTGAACAGATTTGCAAGGCTGCAACTTGGTCTTCTCTTCATACTTTTTCCAAATTTTACAAATTTGACACTTTTGCTTCTTCGGAGGCTGTTTTTGGGAGAAAGGTTCTTCAGGCAGTGGTTCCTTCCGTATAAAGAGCCTGCCTGTCCCTCCCGTCATCCGTGTACTTTAGCTTTGGTATTGGTATCCCATAAGTAATGGATGATCCGTGGACTGGATACACTTAACAAGAGAAAACATAATTTATGCTTACCTGATAAATTTATTTCTCTTGTAGTGTATCCAGTCCACGGCCCGCCCTGTCACTTTAAGGCAGGTAATTTTTCCATTAAACTACAGTCACCACTGCACCCTATGGTTTTCCTTTCTCTGCATGTTTTCAGTCGAATGACTGGTAATGGCAGTTAGGGGAGGAGCTATATAGCAGCTCTGCTGGGTGAATCCTCTTGCACTTCCTGTTGGGGAGGAGTTAATATCCCATAAGTAATGGATGATCCGTGGACTGGATACACTACAAGAGAAATAAATTTATCAGGTAAGCATAAATTATGTTTTTCTTCTATATTTCCTTTTATCTGTTGAATTTGATAAGTGCACAGTTACTTACCAGTTTGTGCTGATCCTCACTGACACATAGGGCTCAATTTATCACTCAAGGGGCGAACAAGGGCGTACATATTCGCCCCTGTCCGACCCAGCTCTCCTCTGGTGGGCAGCAATCTGCTGCCAGAATTAAACATTACACAGGAGCGTTATTTTGCGCTCGCCTGCGATCCCACTACCTACCCACACACAGCCAATAACGCGCAGGCAGGAGCTGTCAATCTCCCTGGTCGGATGACGAGAAGAGGGTAGGAAAGCAGCGGTCTCATGGCTGCTGCTTGATAAATTGTGACTGCAGGTTATCTTGTGAGAACCTGCAGTCATAGGGAGGAGAAGGGCTTCATAAATCTAGCCCATAGTGATGTTCAGTTCATGAACGATGCAGTAGAATTGCATCATTAACAAGTGCATAATAAAAAGACAATGCAAAAACACATACTCTGAATTTCAAATTAGCAGTAGATTTTTTTCTGACAAATTAATTTTTTCTCTCATATTCCAACCCCTATATATCATGTAACAGATATCAGCCAATCACAGACTAGTATACGTATACCATGTGAGCTTGTACACATGCTCAGTAGGATTTTGTTCCCCAGAAAGTGTGAATACAAAAAGACTGTGCACAATTTGATAATGGAAGTAAATTGGAAAGTGTCTTAAAACTGCATGCTCTTTCTGATTCATAAAAAGGTTATTTTGACTTGAGTCCCATTTAACTAACTCCTTTGCAATGAAACACTCAGTTAACAGTGCACTGATTCAAATATAAGGTCACAGCAGTTCTCAATAGCAGTGCACACGATTTATAAATAATTATAATCATGGGGGGGGGGGGCGTGTCCAACCACCGACTAAGATGGCTGCCTCTTACTAACGGCTGTATACAAAAGCTGCTAAATCTACTTTTTTAACTCATCAGCTTGACAAATCAAGTTTCTTTTAAGTACATTTAAGAAGATTAGCCTTAGAGGAACAGACATCTGCAAGTTATACATACCACTTCAGCCTAACAACCTAGAAAAGACAAGTTGCGCAGCAGATGTTGTGTACTGGCCTATATCCTCATCCGCCACTCCCACTGTCCTGAATTAGTCAGGTTAAGCAGCCATATGCGCTGAAAGAATAAACTAAGCTATCGCTAACCTGCAGAGTACAAAGGTAACAGATATATTAAAGGCACACTAATTCCAATTTCTACCAGATATTTTGAAGCTAGGTATAGTACTTATACCAGAGATCACTTGAGAATACTATGGAGACAGCGGACTTCACTTTGGCTGAACTTAGTAAAATCCTGGACACATTTCAAACAGAATTCATAAAGACGCTACAGTCTACATTTATCATGCTTATTACAGCTAAAGATAGTGAAAATAAGCAAATAATCCCAGCTCCTAGATTTGAGGAGAGTTGCTGCGCTCTGGGGCCCCAGTGACAGTTACCTTCCTTTTTCAGCAGTACCAAGATTAAAGGAACTGTGGATTTACACCCGCTACAGAGGACCGATGCTCACTGGTGCGAGACAGATCTCATCAAGGATATGGTGGCTACTTCTGGAGCAGGCTGCATGCTTACTAATACCATTATTACATGTGAGCAATGCGGTACAGCTAACAGATCTAAGTGTGGCTGTGTGATATTTCCTACCAGACCAGTTCCTCTAACGGCAACCAGAAACTCAAATTACAATCTCGGGTGACACAGTGGACACACTATATGTGGTGCGATACACCTGGACGGCCAGGACTGCTTGAGAACATGAGGATTAGGAATGTGCTCGTAGCCACTGGGAACTATTTAGCCTGGCGGTCCGGGGTAGGATGAAGATTGCTATCCGATGTTCAGCCGTGCCGATGCCCTGCCGTACATTCCTAGTGGAGTATATGGTGGAGGTGTTTATTTTATTATTGCCAGCTTAACATAAACTACGCTGCAGACATAGGATTTTATGATCGCCACAGATGTGATACCCTTGTCTGGTAGTATCTCCACATACTTTATAACACTGCTGTTTTTCTGAAGTTTGCTGTTCCAAAGAAATGTTTCAACATAGTTATTGTACAATTACCTAGTTCCTCTTATACATATACGTTAAATGAGGTGCTCTGGATTTATTAGCTTATTTATGTACAGATATAGGTTCCTATGTTTAGGATTATTTTGAAAATTCTCTATTTTATTTTTATAACTAACCTAGTATATATCTCGCATGTCCTCATAAATTCATAATCGCATGTAATATACCGTGTATGTTGGAACAATGACGTTTGCAATACGCTCTCCGTATTCAGCATTGCACCAGCAGCTCACAAGAGCTGCTGGTGCAACGCCACCCGCTGCAGACTCGCGGCCAATCAGCCGCCAGCAGGGAGGTGTCAATTAACCCGATCTTACTCGATCGGGTTGAATTGTGGCGATTCCTGTCCGCCTGCTCAGAGCAGGTGGACAGGGTTATGGAGCAGCGGTATTTGTGACCGTTCGGAGCATGATAGATAGGCCCCATAGCCTACAGAGGAAATTCATTTTATTTCAGGGTAGTAAACACAATCCACTCCTGCTACTTATCCACTAGAATATTGGCTCCGCTGCTAGCGGCCTTAGCGGCGGGACTATATGACCTGATAAGTTTAAATGACTGTACCAACATGCAAATGGTTTTCTGCCTAGGTTGATGAGTATTCCTTCCATGTGGATTATATAGTTATTTCTCCTGTTAAGTGTGGTCAGTCCACGGGTCATCATTACTTCTGGGATATTATCTCCTCCCCTACAGGAAGTGCAAGAGGATTCACCCAGCAGAGCTGCTATATAGCTCCTCCCCTCTACGTCACCTCCAGTCATTCTCTTGCACCCAACGAATAGATAGGATGTGTGAGAGGACTGTGGTGAATTAATTAGTTTATTACCTTCAATCAAAAGTTTGTTATTTTATAATAGCACCGGAGTGTGTTATTCATTCTCTGGTAGAATTTGAAGAAGAATCTACCTGAGTTTTTTCTATGATTTTAGCCGGAGTAGTTAAGATCATATTGCTGTTTCTCGGCCATCTGAGGAGAGGTAAACTTCAGATCAGGGGACAGCGGGCAGATTAATCTGCAAAGAGGTATGTAGCAGTTTGTTATTTTCTGACATGGAATTGATGAGAAAATCCTGCCATACCGTTATAATGTAAACTCAGCCTTAAATGCAGTAGATGTAGCTGGTATCAGGCTGTCATGTATGTATATTTTACACTTCAGTATTCTGGGGAATGGTACTTCACTGGATTTATACTGTATGCATAGATTTTACCTAATTTGCAGGGACTTGCAATAGGTTTTAAATAACAATTAATTTATTGAGGTTGAACGTTTTTTTGCTGGCATGTAAAAACGTTTATTTCTCTGAGGTACTGGGTGAAAAAATGTTGTGGGCACTATTTTTTCCACTTGGCAATAGTTTTGTTTAATTTAAAGCAGTTCACTGATCTCTCTCACTGTTATGTGTGAGGGGGAGGGGCCATTTTTGGCGCTTTTACTATGCATCAAAAAATTCAGTCAGAGGTTCATTTTCTTCCTGCATGATCCGGTTCATCTCTTCAGAACTCAGGGATCTTCAAAGCCTTTTTTGAGGGAGGTAATCATCACAGCAGAGCTGTGAAGAGTGTAGCTGACTGTGATAAAAAACGTTTATTTGTGTATTTTTTCTGCTGACAGGGTTAGTTATCCTTTGCTAATGGGAACAATCCTTTGCTAAAATTGTATATTTCTTACAAAGATTTGATGCTATAACTTAATTATTTTCAACTGTCATAATTTTTTCTGTGCTTCTTAGAGGCACAGTTCCTTTTCATATAATTGTAAATTACTTAAAAAAGCATTTCCAAGTTGCTAGTTTATTTGCTAGTGTGTTAAACATGTCTGATTCAGAGGAAGATACATGTGTTATATGTACTAATGCCAAAGTGGAGCCCAATAGAAATTTATGTACTAACTGTATTAATGCTACTTTAAATAAAAGTCAATCTGTACAAATTGAACATATTTCACCAGACAACGAGGGGAGAGTTATGCCGACTAACTCGCCTCACGTGTCAGTACCTGCATCTCCCGCTCGGGAGGTGCGTGATATTGTAGCGCCGAGTACATCTGGGCGGCCATTTCAAATCACATTACAGGATATGGCTACTGTCATGACTGAAGTTTTGGCTAAATTACCAGAACTTAGAGGCAAGCGTGATCACTCTGGGGTGAGAACAGAGTGCGCTGATAATATTAGGGCCATGTCAGACACTGCGTCACAGGCGGCAGAACATGAGGACGGAGAACTTCATTCTGTGGGTGACGGTTCTGATCCAAACAGATTGGATTCAGATATTTCAAATTTTAAATTTAAGCTGGAAAACCTCCGTGTATTACTAGGGGAGGTGTTAGCGGCTCTGAATGATTGTAACACAGTTGCAATACCAGAGAAAATGTGTAGGTTGGATAAATATTTTGCGGTACCGGCGAGTACTGATGTTTTTCCTATACCTAAGAGACTTACTGAAATTGTTACTAAGGAGTGGGATAGGCCCGGTGTGCCGTTCTCACCTCCTCCGATATTTAGAAAAATGTTTCCAATAGACGCCACCACACGGGACTTATGGCAAACGGTCCCTAAGGTGGAGGGAGCAGTTTCTACTTTGGCTAAGCGTACCACTATCCCGGTGGAGGATAGCTGTGCCTTTTCAGATCCAATGGATAAAAAATTAGAGGGTTACCTTAAGAAAATGTTTGTTCAACAAGGTTTTATATTGCAACCTCTTGCATGTATTGCGCCTGTCACGGCTGCAGCAGCATTTTGGTTTGAGTCTCTGGAAGAGACACTTGAATCATCTACACTAGATGAGATTACACTCAAACGTAGAACCCTTAAGTTAGCTAACTCATTTATTTCAGATGCCGTAGTACATTTAACTAAACTTACGGCTAAGAATTCCGGATTTGCCATTCAGGCACGCAGAGCGCTGTGGCTAAAATCCTGGTCAGCTGATGTTACTTCTAAATCTAAATTGCTTAATATACCTTTCAAAGGGCAGACCTTATTCGGGCCCGGTTTGAAGGAGATTATCGCTGACATTACAGGAGGTAAAGGCCATGCCCTGCCTCAGGACAAAGCCAAACCTAGGGCTAGACAGTCTAATTTTCGTTCCTTTCGTAATTTTAAAACAGGAACAGCATCAACTTCCTCTGCACCAAAACAGGAAGGAGCTGTTGCTCGCTACAGACAAGGCTGGAAACCTAACCAGTCCTGGAACAAGGGCAAGCAGGCCAGGAAACCTGCTGCTGCCCCTAAGACAGCATGAATCGAGGGCCCCCGATCCGGGACCGGATCTAGTAGGGGGCAGACTTTCTCTCTTTGCCCAGGCTTGGGCAAGAGATGTTCAGGATCCCTGGGCGTTAGAGATCATATCTCAGGGATACCTTCTGGACTTCAAATCCTCTCCCCCAAGAGGGAGATTTCATCTGTCAAGGTTGTCAACAAACCAAATAAAGAAAGAAGCGTTCCTACGCTGCGTACAAGATCTTTTATTAATGGGAGTGATCCATCCAGTTCCGAGGTCGGAACAAGGACAAGGGTTTTACTCAAATCTGTTTGTAGTTCCCAAAAAAGAGGGAACTTTCAGGCCAATCTTGGATTTAAAGATCCTAAACAAATTCCTAAGAGTTCCATCGTTCAAGATGGAAACGATTCGAACAATTTTGCCCATGATCCAAGAGGGTCAGTACATGACCACAGTGGATTTAAAAGATGCTTACCTTCACATACCGATTCACAGAAATCATTACCGGTATCTAAGGTTTGCCTTTCTAGACAGGCATTACCAGTTTGTAGCTCTTCCATTCGGATTGGCTACAGCTCCAAGAATCTTCACAAAGGTTCTGGGTACTCTTCTGGCGGTACTAAGACCGCGAGGAATTTCGGTAGCTCCGTACCTAGACGACATTCTGATACAAGCTTCAAGCTTTCAAACTGCCAAGTCTCATACAGAGTTAGTACTGGCATTTCTAAGGTCGCATGGATGGAAGGTGAACGAAAAGAAGAGTTCTCTCTTTCCACTCACAAGAGTTCCCTTCTTGGGGACTCTGATAGATTCTGTAGAAATGAAGATTTACCTGACAGAAGACAGGTTAACAAAGCTTCAAAATGCATGCCGGGTCCTTCATTCCATTCAACACCCGTCAGTAGCTCAATGCATGGAGGTGATCGGCTTAATGGTAGCGGCAATGGACATAGTACCTTTTGCACGCCTACATCTCAGACCGCTGCAATTGTGCATGCTAAGTCAGTGGAATGGGGATTACTCAGATTTGTCCCCCACTCTGAATCTGAATCAAGAGATCAGAAATTCTCTTCTATGGTGGCTTTATCGGCCACACCTGTCCAGGGGAATGCCATTCAGCAGGCCAGACTGGACAATTGTAACAACAGACGCCAGCCTTCTAGGTTGGGGTGCTGTCTGGAATTCTCTGAAGGCTCAGGGACTATGGAATCAGGAGGAGAGTCTCCTTCCGATAAACATTCTGGAATTGAGAGCAGTTCTCAATGCCCTTCTGGCTTGGTCCCAGTTAACAACTCGGGGGTTCATCAGGTTTCAGTCGGACAACATCACGACTGTAGCTTACATCAACCATCAGGGAGGGACAAGAAGCTCCCTAGCAATGATGGAAGTATCAAAGATAATTCGCTGGGCAGAGTCTCACTCTTGCCACCTGTCTGCAATCCACATCCCGGGAGTGGAGAACTGGGAGGCGGATTTCTTAAGTCGTCAGACTTTTCATCCGGGGGAGTGGGAACTTCATCCGGAGGTCTTTGCCCAGATACTTCGACGTTGGGGCAAACCAGAGATAGATCTCATGGCGTCTCGTCAGAACGCCAAGCTTCCTCGCTACGGGTCCAGATCCAGGGATCCGGGAGCGGTTCTGATAGATGCTTTGACAGCACCTTGGACCTTCGGGATGGCTTATGTGTTTCCACCCTTCCCGATGCTTCCTCGATTGATTGCCAGAATCAAACAGGAGAGAGCATCAGTGATTCTAATAGCACCTGCATGGCCACGCAGGACTTGGTATGCAGATCTAGTGGACATGTCATCCTGTCCGCCTTGGTCTCTACCTCTGAAACAGGACCTTCTAATCCAGGGTCCATTCAAACATCAAAATCTAACTTCTCTGAAGCTGACTGCTTGGAAATTGAACGCTTGATTTTATCAAAACGTCGTTTTTCTGAGCCAGTTATTGATACCTTAATACAGGCTAGGAAGCCTGTTACCAGAAGGATTTACCATAAAATATGGCGTAAATACTTATATTGGTGCGAATCCAAGAGTTACTCATGGAGTAAGGTCAGAATTCCAAGGATATTGTCTTTTCTACAAGAAGGTTTAGAAAAGGGGTTATCTGCTAGTTCTTTAAAGGGACAGATTTCAGCTCTGTCCATTCTTTTACACAAACGTCTGTCAGAAGTTCCGGACGTTCAAGCTTTTTGTCAGGCTTTAGCTAGGATCAAGCCTGTGTTTAAAACTGTTGCTCCACCATGGAGTTTGAACTTAGTTCTTAATGTTTTACAGGGTGTTCCGTTTGAACCCCTTCATTCCATTGATATCAAGTTGTTATCTTGGAAAGTTCTGTTTTTAATGGCTATTTCCTCGGCTCGAAGAGTTTCTGAGTTATCTGCCTTACATTGTGATTCTCCTTATCTGATTTTTCATTCAGACAAGGTAGTTCTGCGTACTAAACCTGGGTTCCTACCTAAGGTGGTCACTAACAGGAATATCATTCAGGAGATTGTTGTTCCATCTTTGTGTCCTAATCCTTCCTCGAAGAAGGAACGTCTGCTACACAATCTAGATGTAGTCCGTGCCCTGAAATTTTATCTACAGGCAACTAGGGATTTTCGTCAAACGTCTTCCCTGTTTGTCGTTTATTCTGGTCAGAGGAGAGGTCAAAAAGCTTCGGCTACCTCTCTCTCTTTTTGGCTTCGTAGCATAATACGATTAGCCTATGAGACTGCTGGACAGCAGACTCCTGAAAGAATTACAGCTCATTCTACTAGAGCTGTGGCTTCCACTTGGGCCTTTAAGAATGAGGCTTCTGTTGAACAGATTTGCAAGGCTGCAACTTGGTCTTCTCTTCATACTTTTTCCAAATTTTACAAATTTGACACTTTTGCTTCTTCGGAGGCTGTTTTTGGGAGAAAGGTTCTTCAGGCAGTGGTTCCCTCCGTATAAGGAGCCTGCCTGTCCCTCCCGTCATCCGTGTACTTTTGCTTTGGTATTGGTATCCCAGAAGTAATGATGACCCGTGGACTGACCACACTTAACAGGAGAAAACAAAATTTATGCTTACCTGATAAATTCATTTCTCCTGTAGTGTGGTCAGTCCACGGCCCGCCCTGTTTTTTATGGCAGGCTTAAAAAATTTTTGGATTATACTCCAGTCACCACTACACCCTTGGGCTTCTCCTTTCTCGTTGGTCCTTTGGTCGAATGACTGGAGGTGACGTAGAGGGGAGGAGCTATATAGCAGCTCTGCTGGGTGAATCCTCTTGCACTTCCTGTAGGGGAGGAGATAATATCCCAGAAGTAATGATGACCCGTGGACTGACCACACTACAGGAGAAATGAATTTATCAGGTAAGCATAAATTTTGTTTTATCGTCAGTTGAAGATAGATACATATGTTAAATAGATTATTGCTAGCCCTCTGAGATATTGTTCATAGGATAAGGTTAATATTTTCAGATTATAAACTGTATTGAATGTCCTCACAGACAGGACGACTCTTAGCATATATATTTTACTTATTTGCTTTGTTGATATCCACGTTACATATTCGCCTAGAGTTTTATCATTTTCTTGAGTGCGTATCTTTTCTGATCCACACACTACACTATGCTGTCTCCAGCCATTTTAATATGTGTGCATATCACAAGTACTTCTACAGTTAATACGTGAACCAGATAAATAACCAGTGCATGCTTAGCCATGACCCATTAGCTTAGTCCAATGGAAACTATCTGTTGCCTATATTATAATAGAAAATGAAAAGACGTTCCTTTCTGAGACCCAAGAGTGGTCTCATTTTAATCTAGATTGCCTTCCGCGGCCTTGTATTTCCCATATTAGAGGTCCATGAGTGGTCTCATACACCAATGCAGAGGTTTATAGCTAGAAAGGCAGCCGATAGATATACATATATTCTCTTAAAAGAGTTGACATATAAAACTATAATGTATCATTTCTTTTCATAGTGGTTATATATTTTGCAACAAATTTTCTGTGTATTGTATACTGATAAAGATGTGTTTGTATGCCTCGAACTGAACCTCAAAAAAAAAAAAAATTATAATAATAATTATAATCATGCTATTCCACCTTAAAGGGACATTATACACTACTTTTTTCTTTGCATAACTGTTTTGCAGATGATCCATTTATACAGTCCACCTTGGAGTTTTTTTGTAACAATGTATAGTTTTGCTTATTTTTTATTAACATTTTGTAATTATTTTAACTAGGTAGCTATTAAATAGTAAATAACTATTTAATAGCTATTGTACCTAGTTAAAATTAATACAAAGTTGCCTGTAAAATAAATATAAATCCTAAAATAGCTACAATGTAATTATTATTTATATTGTAGCTATATTAGGGTTTATTTTACAGGTAAGTATTTAGCTTTAAATAGGATTAATTTTTTTAATACAAAATAATTTATTTAGTTAGAATAAAATTATATTTAACTTAGCGGGGCGTTAGGGTTAGGGTTAGACTTAGCTTTAGGGGTTAATACATTTATTAGAGTAGCGGCGAGGTCCGGTCGGCAGATTAAGGGTTAATACTTGAAGTTAGGTGTCGCAGATGTTAGGGAGGGCAGATTAGGGTTAATACTATTTATTATAGGGTTTGTGAGGCAGGAGTGCGGCAGTTTAGGGTTTAATACATTTATTATAGTGGCGGCGAGGTCTGGTCGGCAGATTAGGGGTTAATAAGTGTAGGTAAGGTAGCGGTGACGTTGGGGTGGCAGATTAGGGGTTAATAAATATAATATAGGGGTCGGCGATGTTGTGGGCAGCAGATTAGGGGTACATAGGTATAATGTAGGTTGCGGCGGTGTCCGGAGCGGCAGATTAGGGGTTAATAATAAAATGCAGGGGTTAGCGATAGCGGGGGCGGCAGATTAAGGGTTAATAAGTGTAAGGTTAGGGGTGTTTAGACTCGGGGTACATGTTAGGTGCAGACTTAGAGAGTGTTTCCCCATAGGAAACAATGGGGCTGCGTTAGGAGCTTAACGCTGCTTTTTTGCAGGTGTTAGGTTTTTTTCAGCCCAAACTGCCCCATTGTTTCCTATGGGGGAATTGTGCACGAGCACGTTTTTCCAGCTAGCCGCTACCGTAAGCAATGCTGGTATTGAGAGTTGAAGTGGCGGTAAATATGCCTCTACGCTCCTTTTTTGGAGCCTAACGCAGCCCTTCAGAGAACTCGCAATACCAGTGTTATTTAAAAGGTGCGGGGGGAAAAAAACACGCGTAGCTAATGCACCCCTTTGGCCGCAAAACTCTAAATCTAGGCGTGAGTGTTTTATTGCAAAGGAGTTAGTTAAACGGGACTCAAGTCAAAATAAACTTTTATGATTCAGACAGAGCATGCAGTTTTAAAACACTTTCCAATTTACTTCCATTATCAACTTGTGCACAGTCTTTTTGTATTCACACTTTCTGGGGAACAAAATCCTACTGAGCATGTGCACAAACTCACATAGAATACGTATACTAGTCTGTGATTGGCTGATGTCTGTTACATAATACAAAGTGGTTGGAATATGAGAGAAAAAAATAATTTGCCAGAATAAAATCTACTGCTAATTTGAAATTCAGAGTATGTGTTTTTGCATTGTCTTTTTATTATGCACTTGTTAATGATGCAATTCTACTGCATCGTTCATGAACTGAACATCACTATGGGCTAGATTTATGAAGCCCTTCTCCTCCCTATGACTGTAGGTTCTCACAAGATAACCTGCAGTCACAATTTATCAAGCAGTGGCCTTGAGAACGCAGCTTCCTTACCATATTCTTCTCGTCCGTCCAGGGAGATTGACAGCTCCTGCCTCCGTGTGATTGGCTATGTTTGGGTAGGTAGCGGGATCGCAGGCAAGCGCAAAATAGCACTCGTGTGTAATGTTTAATTCTGGCAGCAGATTGCTGCCCACCAGAGGAGAGCTGGGTCGGACAGGGGTGAATATGTACGCCCCTGTTCGCCCCTTGAGTGATAAATTGAGCCCTATGTGTCAGTGAGGATCAGCACAAACTGGTAAGTAACTGTGCACTTATTAAATCCAACAGATAAAAGGAAATATAGAAGAAAAAGGGATTAGGAGAAACGAGATAGGGAATGAGAGATTTGGCGCACTATCTTCCTCAAATAATAAAACCTAACACTTTATTGTGATTAACTAAAAAGCTAGTATCCCAAATAGGTCAATACTAGTTATATCACCAGTCCACCCTGATCTATATGGTGAAAAACATATAAAATGCTATTCATTTTAGTTTGTATAAATTATATTAATATAACAATGTTAGTTGTGCAAAGCTGGGGAATGGGTAATAAAGGCACTATCTTTTTACACAATAAAACATTTGACGTAGACTGTCTCTTTAAACTTTACATTGTACTCAGACAGATATCTCAATGTAAACAACACATTTTGCAGCTATACTGCTTTGGGATCTAATCCCTATATTTTGGATAAGCTTTGCAATGTACAGCATTGTGTGTACAATAACATAGGCTTCTATGATTCTATTGTGCTCAGAGAATTATGAAAATGTGTACAGTTCTCACTGCCATTTTTTTTTTTAGGTAGTGGAATCAAATTAGATGTTTCTATAGTATTATTATATAGCATGATTTTTTAAAGGGAGCACAACTATTTTGTTTTGAAAAACCAGTTTCTAACCTAATAAAATGAACTAATTTCTGTTCAATATATAGTTTCAATATAATATAATTTACACCTATTTCACCTCCAATAATTTGAATATAATTGCATTGTATTGTGAAAGGATAAATATACTTTGTGAGCATTGCAATAGTAAATGTACTGTTTGTCACATAACTATGGTGACCATATTGCCGCTTTAAAAAGGGACACATATGAAAAATACATATGTCAGGGCTCTTACGCAAAACATTTCTTTAAACAGCCCTGAAAACAGCCCTGACATATGTATTTTTCATATGTGTCCTTTTTTAAAGCGGCAATATGGTCACCCTACACATAACATAATGCTAACATTGACTGAAGCTGAGGTCCACACTTACCAATCTGTCTGATACTATTGATCCTAACACTGACTGAACTGAAACTGAAAGTAATATTAGCTGGTGCTGTAAGTGGGAGGATTCATGCTTAAAGTGGAATAGCATGAATATAATTTATTATAAATTGTGCTCACAATTTAGCTAAATCATGCTCACGATTTATAAAAAAAATCTTGTGTGACACCTCTGGGGCTCCGTACCTCTGAGTGAAACAGTGCAAGATAAATGCTCCATACATATATACCTGTAATATTTCACACACAAACATACCTAATCTGCCTTATGTTGCTGCCTTTTTATCAGATTTATTTTTAGTGCATAAAATGTTAAATAAGCGTCAATACTTCTAATCAAACGCATTTCATAACAATAAAACTACTAATAAAATTTACTGATCACACTTTATTTGTATATTAGTTTTAGATTGTGATGGCCATTCATTATTTTCACTGATATTTTTTCAAGGCAACAATATTGCTAAATGAGGCATTAGAAGTACACAAATCTGCTCAACTTCATTTCGATGAGGCAACCTCTAAGGCTAACCAAGAACGACATGTGATGAAGACAGAGCTTGATGACTTGAGAAAAAAACTACAGTTTGCTAAGTAAGAGCATTCGTACGAAATTTAAAGGGACACACAAGAATTACAGATTTTTTTTTGTAAAACGAATGTTCCTGTATTGAGAAAAGAAGTTGGTGTTCCAGCCAGTTAGAAATCTTTCCTTAAAGGGACATAAAACCAAAAATGTTTCTTTAATGATTCTGATAAGAGCATATGGTTTTAAATACATTTCCAATTTTTTACTTTTGTTATTAAATTTGCTTTATTATCTTACTATCCTTTATTGAAAGAGCAGCTTCACTGGGAGCTAGCTGAACACATCAGATGACCAATTGGCAAGAGACGTATATGTGTAGCTACCATTCAGCAGCTAACTAGCTCCTAGTTGTGTATTGCTGATCCTGATCCTACCTAGGTATGCTTTTAAACAAAGGATACCAAGTGAACAAAGAAAATGATATAACATAAGTAAATTGGAAATTAGTTTAAAGTTATATGCTCTATCTGAATCAGGAAAGAACATTTTTAGGTTTGATGTCCCTTTAAGGCCCAGTTGCACTTCCTGTTAGTTTTAAAATTACAACAGACAGCTTTAACTGTAACCCTTCTTCGTATATTAACATGATTAATTAGTGCTTTTTCCAATATTTGATACAGATTTCTGTCTCTTTATTTTCTCAAATGTTATATTTAACTTTCATTTGTTTTGTTTTTTCTTTTGTTGCATCTCCAATTGCTCACACCAGAGATGGTCTCATTTGCTCTAAGAATACATGGGCTGAATGCAACTCACAAGTGTTACGTTTTGAAAAGCAGATTGCAGATACAAATCTCTTATATAATAACTTACTGAAGGAAAAACAACAGGTTGTAGAAAGTGAAAAAGCCTGGAACCAACAAGTAAGTAATATGTTGCTGTATACTAAGGAGTATGCTGTAGGACAGTGATTTTCAACCTTTTTTTTTTTTGCCGTGGCACATTTTTTTACATAAAAAAATCCTGCGGCACACCACCATCCCAACATTTTACAAAATCACACATTGTAGCCTAATACAGCATATATATATTATATATATATATATATATATATATATATATATATACACACACACATACTGTACTGTGCTGTCATCAGGGCCGTCCGCAACTAGAATTTTTGGAGCCCCTGTCTTAACTATTGATCAGCCCCACCCTTTGACATGTGCAATTTTTTACCAAGTGACTAAAACTTATATGCACTTTATTCTTAAGTGTAGTCAAACTTGGAAATGTTGTTAAGGTAGTAACACACAAACACAGAAACACACAGACACACTCATACACTGAAACACACACACTCACACATAAGGATTCACATATAGACACTCTAGCAGACACGCAAAGAAACACACAAACACGCTCAGCACTTGTTTACATTGACCTGACAAGTAATGAGGTAGACTACAGTTTTGTCTAAAAAGGAGATTTACAAAACAAAATATGGAGTTCTGATTATCTTTTTGTCAAGGAAGATGCCAAATAAATGATGACAACAGCATGCAGTGGCAGAAAGGAAGGGCCCTGAACTGCCTAAACAATAATTTAAAGGTTAAATGGTGGATTGGTGACTTTCCGGAAAGGTCTCATTAGTCTCAAAGTCTGTAGGAAGATGTGAATAATCTGTAGTAAGGTCAAAATGTCCTAAAAAGGAACAGACAATGGACATACACACACACACACACTCAAACACAAACTTGCACATACACCCAAGGAAACACCGACAGAGACACACCCACAGAAAACACACAAAGACATATACACACAGACAACCACATAAAACACACAGACATACATACACACACACCCTCACAGAGACACCCACAGAAAATGCACAGACATGAACACACCCTCACAGAGACACCCACAGAAAACACACTGACATAAGCACACACCCTCACAAAGAAATCCACAGAAAACCCACAGACAAACACACCCACCCTCACAGAGACATCCAGAGAAAATACACAGACATACATAAACACACCCTCACAGAGACACCCATAGAAAAAGCACAAAGACATAAACACCCACCCTCACAGAGAGACCCACAGAAAAAAAAAATACATTCACACTCATAGAGACACAAACAAAAGCACATAAACACAGACACCCACAAAAACACTCACAGGAGGTAACATTTCTGCACATCGCATCCCCTAAATTAACAGTGTATGACATGCATGATAAAAAAATTTGCAGAAAATAAGTGATCACTTTTTAAAGAATCATATTTGTAAATGTGCAAACAAAAATAATTCTGTGAATTCAAAATTGTACATTAATGATCTGGGTAGATGGCTAGATGAAGAAAAGTACTTTTGAAAGGTTGACATATGATTTTGTTGTTTTCTCCAACATTGGTGTGTCCGGTCCATGGCGTCATCCTTACTTGTGGGAATATCTCTTCCCCAACAGGAAATGGCAAAGAGTCCCAGCAAAGCTGGCCATATAGTCCCTCCTAGGCTCCGCCCACCCCAGTCATTCTCTTTGCCGTTGCACAGGCAACATCTCCACGGAGATGGTTAAGACACCTTTTCCAGTCAGGAAGGGCCTTCCCAGTTGTAGGCTGAGCCTCATTTTCGCGCCATTACTGCGCAGTTGTTTTTGAGAGCAAGACATGCAGATGCATGTGTGAGGACCTGAAAGTAGTTGGAAAAGTTCCTAGAAGGCGTCATTTGGTATCGTATTCCCCTCTGGGCTTGGTAAAGTCACAGCAAAGGCTGTAGCTGGGACTGTATAGGGGTTAAATCTGTAACCGGCTCCGGTTTCGTTATTTTAAGGGTTAAAGCTCTGAAAATTGGTGTGCAATACTTTTAATGCTTTAAGACACTGTGGTGAAATTTTGGTAAATTTTGAACAATTCCTTCATATTTTTTCACATATTCAGTAATAAAGTGTGCTCTGTTTAAAATTTAAAGAGACAGTAACGGTTTTGTTTTAAAATGGTTTTTGTGCTTTATTGACAAGTTTAAGCCTGTTTAACATGTCTGTGCCTTCAGATAAGCTATGTTCTATATGTATGAAAGTCAGTGTGTCTCCCCCTTCAAAATTGTGTGATAATTGTGCCATAGCGTCAAAACAATGTAAGGACAGTACTGTCACAGATAATGAAGTTGCCCAAGATGATTCATCAGATGAAGGGAGTAGACATGGTTCTACATCATCTCCTTCTGTGTCTATACCAGTTTTGCCCACGCAGGAGGCCCCTAGTACTTCTAGCGCGCCAATGCTTATTACCATGCAACAATTGACGGCTGTAATGGATAACTCCATAGCAAATATTTTATCCAAAATACCTGCATATCAGAGAAAGCGCGATTGCTCTGTTTTAAACACTGAAGAGCAGGAGGGCGCTGATGATAATTGTTCTGTCATACCCTCACACCAATCTGAAGGGGCCATGAGGGAGGTTTTGTCAGATGGGGAAATTTCAGATTCAGGAAAAAACCTGATGTTGTGACATTTAAATTTAAATTAGAACATCTCCGCGCACTGCTTAAGGAGGTGTTATCTACTCTGGATGATTGTGACAACTTGGTCATTCCAGAAAAATTATGCAAGATGGACAAGTTCCTAGAGGTTCCGGTGCACCCCGACGCTTTTCCTATACCCAAGCGGGTGGCGGACATAGTGAATAAGTAGTGGGAGAAGCCCGGCATACCTTTTGTTCCCCCTCCTATATTTAAGAAATTATTTCCTATGGTCGACCCCAGAAAGGACTTATGGCAGACAGTCCCTAAGGTCGAGGGGGCAGTTTCTACTCTAAACAAGCGCACTACTATTCCTATCGAGGATAATTGTGCTTTCAAAGATCCTATGGATAAAAAATTGGAGGGTTTGCTTAAAAAGATTTTTGTACAGCAAGGTTACCTTCTACAACCCATTTCGTGGATTGTTCCTGTCACTACAGCAGCGTGGTTCTGGTTCGAGGAACTAGAAAAGTTGCTCAGTAGAGAGACTCCATATGAGGAGGTTATGGACAGAGTTCACGCACTTAAGTTGGCTAACTCTTTTATTTTAGATGCCGCTTTGCAATTAGCTAGATTAGCGGCGAAAAATTCAGGGTTTGCAATTGTGGCGCGCAGAGCGCTTTGGCTAAAGTCTTGGTCAGCGGATGTATCATCCAAGACAAAATTGCTTAACATCCCCTTCAAGGGTAAAACTCTCTTTGGACCAGAATTGAAAGAGATTATCTCAGACATCACTGGGGGAAAGGGCCACGCCCTCCCACAAGATAGGCCTTTCAAGGCCAAGAATAAGTCTAATTTTCGTTCCTTTCGTAATTTCAGGAACGGACCGGCCTTTAATTCTGCATCCTCTAAGCAAGAGGGTAATGCCTCACAGTCCAAACCAGCCTGGAAACCGATGCAAGGCTGGAACAAGGGTAAGCAGGCAAAGAAGCCTGCTACCGCTAACAAAACAGCATGAAGGAGTAGCCCCCGATCCGGGACTGGATCTAGTGGGGGGCAGACTCTCTCTCTTTGCTCAGGCTTGGGCAAGAGATGTTCAGGATCCCTGGACGCTAGAAATAGTTTCTCAGGGTTATCTTCTGGAATTCAAGGAACTACCCCCAAGGGGAAGGTTCCACATGTCTCACTTATCCTCAAACCAAATAAAGAGACAGGCATCCTTACATTGTGTAGAAGACCTGTTAAAGATGGGAGTGATACACCCATTTCCAATGACGGAACAAGGAATGGGATTTTACTCAAATCTGTTCGTAGTTCCCAAAAAAGAGGGAACCTTCAGACCAATTCTGGATTTAAAGATCCTAAACAAATTTCTCAGGGTACCATCGTTCAAAATGGAAACCATTCGAACGATTCTACCCACTATCCAGGAAGGTCAATTTATGACTACCGTGGATCTAAAGGATGCGTACCTACATATTCCTATCCACAAAGAACATCATCAGTTCCTAAGGTACGCCTTTCTGGACAAACATTACCAGTTTGTGGCCCTCCCATTCGGATTAGCCACTGCTCCAAGGATTTTCACAAAGGTACTCGGGTCCCTTCTAGCGGTTCTAAGACCGAGGGGCATTGCAGTAGTACCATACTTGGACGACATTCTAATACAAGCGTCGTCCCTTTCAAAAGCAAAGGCTCATACAGACATCATTCTGGCCTTTCTCAGATCTCATGGATGGAAGGTGAACATAGAAAAAAGTTCTCTGTCTCCGTCAACAAGAGTTCCCTTCTTGGGAACAATAATAGATTCCTTAGAAATGAGGATTTTTCTGACAGATGTCAGAAAGTCAAAACTTCTAAGCGCTTGTCAAGTTCTTCACTCTGTTCCACGTCCTTCCATAGCTCAGTGCATGGAAGTAGTAGGGTTGATGGTTGCAGCAATGGACATAGTTCCTTTTGCGCGAATTCATCTAAGACCATTACAACTGTGCATGCTGAAACAGTGGAATGGGGACTATACAGACTTTGTCTCCAGTGATTCAAGTAGATCAGAAGACCAGAGATTCACTCCGTTGGTGGCTAACCCTGGACCACCTATCCCAGGGAATGAGCTTCAGCAGACCAGAGTGGGTCATTGTCACGACCGACGCCAGTCTAGTGGGCTGGGGCGCGGTCTGGGAATCCCTGAAAGCTCAGGGACTATGGTCTCGGGAAGAGTCTCTTCTCCCGATAAACATTCTGGAACTAAGAGCGATATTCAATGCTCTCAGGGCTTGGCCAGATTCATAAGATTCCAATCAGACAACATGATGACTGTTGCGTATATCAATCATCAGGGGGGAACAAGGAGTTCCCTGGCGATGAAAGAAGTGACCAAAATAATACAATGGGCGGAGGATCACTCCTGCCATCTATCTGCGATCCACATCCCAGGTGTGGAAAACTGGGAAGCGGATTATCTGAGTCGTCAGACATTCCATCCGGGGGAGTGGGAACTCCACCCAGAGATCTTTGCCCAGTTGACTCAATTATGGGGCATTCCAGACATGGATCTGATGGCGTCTCGTCAGAACTTCAAGGTTCCTTGCTACGGGTCCAGATCCAGGGATCCCAAGGCGACTCTAGTGGATGCACTAGTAGCACCTTGGACCTTCAACCTAGCTTATGTGTTTCCACCGTTTCCTCTCATTCCCAGGCTGGTAGCCAGGATCAAACAGGAGAGGGCCTCTGTGATCTTGATAGCTCCTGCGTGGCCACGCAGGACTTGGTATGCAGACCTGGTGAATATGTCATCGGTTCCACCATGGAAGCTACCTTTGAGACAGGACCTTCTTGTTCAGGGTCCATTCGAACATCCAAATCTGGTCTCCCTCCAGCTGACGGCTTGGAGATTGAACGCTTGATTCTATCAAAGCGTGGGTTTTCAGATTCTGTGATAGATACTCTGGTTCAGGCCAGAAAACCGGTAACTAGAAAGATTTACCATAAAATATGGAAAAGATATATCTGCTGGTGTGAATCCAAGGGATTCCCATGGAATAAGATAAAAATTCCTAAGATTCTTTCCTTTCTGCAAGAAGGTTTGGATAAAGGATTATCTGCGAGTTCTCTAAAGGGACAGATTTCTGCTTTATCTGTCTTACTACACAAACGACTGGCAGCTGTGCCAGATGTTCAAGCATTTGTTCAGGCTCTGGTTAGGATCAAGCCTGTTTACAGACCTTTGACTCCTCCCTGGAGTTTAAATCTAGTTCTTTCAGTTCTTCAAGGGGTTCCGTTTGAACCTCTACATTCCATAGATATTAAGTTGTTATCTTGGAAAGTTTTGTTTTTGGTTGCTATTTCTTCTGCTAGAAGAGTTTCAGAGTTATCTGCTCTGCAGTGTTCTCCGCCCTATCTGGTGTTCCATGCAGATAAGGTGGTTTTACGTACTAAGCCTGGTTTTCTTCCAAAGGTTGTTTCTAACAAAAATATTAACCAGGAGATAGTTGTACCTTCTTTGTGTCCGAATCCAGTTTCAAAGAAGGAACGTTTGTTACACAATTTGGACGTAGTCCGTGCTCTAAAATTCTATTTAGAAGCTACAAAGGATTTCAGACAAACATCTTCTCTGTTTGTCGTCTATTCTGGTAAAAGGAGAGGTCAAAAAGCGACTTCTACCTCTCTTTCCTTTTGGCTTAAAAGCATCATCCGATTGGCTTACGAGACTTCCGGACGGCAGCCTCCTGAAAGAATCACAGCTCACTCCACTAGGGCTGTGGCTTCCACATGGGCCTTCAAGAACGAGGCTTCTGTTGATCAGATATGTAAGGCAGCGACTTGGTCTTCACTGCACACTTTTGCCAAATTTTACAAATTTGATACTTTTGCTTCTTCGGAGGCTATTTTTGGGAGAAAGGCTTTGCAAGCCGTGGTGCCTTCCGTTTAGGTAACCTGATTTGCTCCCTCCCTTCATCCGTGTCCAAAAGCTTTGGTATTGGTTCCCACAAGTAAGGATGACGCCGTGGACCGGACACACCAATGTTGGAGAAAACAGAATTTATGCTTACCTGATAAATTACTTTCTCCAACGGTGTGTCCGGTCCACGGCCCGCCCTGGTTTTTTAATCAGGTCTGATGAATTATTTTCTCTAACTACAGTCACCACGGTACCATATGGTTTCTCCTATTTTTTCCTCCTGTCCGTCGGTCGAATGACTGGGGTGGGCGGAGCCTAGGAGGGACTATATGGCCAGCTTTGCTGGGACTCTTTGCCATTTCCTGTTGGGGAAGAGATATTCCCACAAGTAAGGATGACGCCGTGGACCGGACACACCGTTGGAGAAAGTAATTTATCAGGTAAGCATAAATTCTGTTTTTTTCTCATTTTCCCCAACCAAGAGCACCACTTTAAATATGGTGAACAAATGTTCCCATCTTCAGCTGAACTTATGGATTTTGAAAATGCTGTACTCTCTATGGTCTTGGTGGAACCATAAGCTGTGGTACGCAGACTCATGCCATTAGATCTGGTTAAATTCAGGATTTAGGCTTGTTTGTATGTATTTCAAAACTAAGTCAGCTGTAGTGTAAACTGAACAGTGTTAAATTAACTTGTCTCATTTTAAACACTGAGCAATCTTAGTCTGAGAATATAACATTTTATGCAGACGTAAAATGCCTCCATGGACCTGGAAATTCCTTGCATAAAGGGGCAGTAAAATGGAATGTAATTAATATATATTAATAAAAAAAACATTGCTTTAAATATAGAATTTCTACAGAATTGTCAAATAATCATAAATACATTGTTTTTATTGACCCCTGGCCCCACCATACAACTACTACCACACTGGAGTTACAATCTGAAATTGCACAAAGAAATACAAACATTTACTAAGTAAGTCCTACCTCCTCTGCAAATGAAAGGGAT
The DNA here is from genome assembly GCF_027579735.1 of Bombina bombina. Lineage (NCBI taxonomy): Eukaryota > Metazoa > Chordata > Amphibia > Anura > Bombinatoridae > Bombina > Bombina bombina. Next base: position 869,536,998 of record NC_069503.1, on the reverse strand, counting down.
CTGACGCCTGACTCAGGCACACACTGTACAAACTTAAGTACCAAGTTTGTCTCACACTGTGCATAGTGGTTTAGTGCACACTCAGAAATCATCTCAAATGCTAATGCTTTACTCCTTATGGTGGCCCTGGCTGTCATGCCATGCCTCATAC